>NC_083330.1:18786976-19412243 GCF_963455315.2 Globicephala melas
AAGAAATCCAATTTAAAAATGGGAAAAAGGGCTTCCCTGGTGGCGCAGTGGTTGAGAGTCCACCTGCTGATGCAGGGGACACGGGTTTGTGCCCCGGTCCGGGAAGATCCCACATGCCGTGGAGCGGCTGGGCCCGTGAGCCATGGCTGCTGAGCCTGCGCGTCCGGAGCCTGTGCTCCACAATGGGAGAGGCCACAACAGTGAGAGGCCCGCGTACCGCAAAAAAAAATAATAATAATAAATAAAAATAAAATAACAAAAATGGGCAAAAGATCTGAATAGACCAAAGAGGATACACAAATGGCAAATTATGAAAAGATGCTCAATATCATATATCGTTAAGAAATTGCAAATTAAAATGGCCATGAGATATTACTACACAACTGTTAGAACTGGAGAAAATCCAAAATGCTGAGATCATCAAATCCTAGGGAGGACGTGGAGCAACAGGAACTCTTATTCACTGCTGGTTGGAATGCAAAACAGTACAGCCACTTTGGAAGACAATTTCTTTTTCCTTTCTTTTTTTTCCTACAAAACTAAGCATACTCTTGCCATACGATCCAGCAATTGCACTCCTTGGTATTTAAACAAATGAGATCAAATCTTATCTCCACATAAAACCTGCACATGGATGTTTATAGCAGATTTGTTTATAATTGCCAAAACTTGTAAACAACCAAGATGTTTTTAAGCAGATGATTGGACATAAACTGTGATACATCCAGACAATGGAATATCATTCAGTGCTAACAAATCAATGAGAAAAAAAATATATTGTTTAGTAGAAAGTTTTGGGAGAACTGGTTTATGATATGAAGAAGATTAAAAATGGATTCCAACCTAACCCAGTACTCACAGGTGAATGTCCAATGAATTAATGTCAGATGTCTTAATTAGGAAAGGTAAAATACTAAAGATAATAAAACTAAGGGAGGGCGCATATCTCTGCAACCTAGAAGGGAAAAACAACTTCTTCAAGATCACAAACCAAATCGATTCTTTTAGTCATACCAAAACTAAAATTTCTATTTAACAGTACCATAGTAAAGAAATCGATAACTATCAGAATGAGAGAAAATATTTTTAATGTCTAGAATCAATAAGGGATTAAGATCTAAAATATACAAAAATCTCTTAAAAATTATATAAAATATGGCCCCAATGGAAAAAACAGACAAATTTATTTGTCAAAGAAGAAATCCAAAAAGCTCACAAAAATATGAAGACACACTCTAACTCATAAGTGGGAAATACATGTTACAACAATACTGAGGTATCACTTTACACCTATTGGACTGGAAAAAAAGTAGAAAACTGGAGAATGGCGGGTGTGGGCAGGAGTGGGGGGATATAGGACCTCTGCTGGTGCAAAGTCTGACTATTGCAACCATTCTTAGAGCAATCTGGCAGTACTTAGTCAAAGTGTGTATATGTATACCCTACCTGTACATCCTCCCTGACAGATTTACTTGCCCATTTATAGTTGGAATGTTGGTTGTCCTAATTTGGTACAACTTATGAATGAAGTTGCATGTTTATCGTTATCGTTGTGAGTTCAGTCACCCCCTCTTTTCTGTTTTTTTTCCTGCCTCTTTTTCCACTGTGCCTCACCTCAATAAGACATACAACTGCTACATTCATTTATTTTGCTTTAATGGAAAATTAATTTTAAATATTTGTTAGAAGAATATTAAGTGTGTGGTATAGAAAAAACCTGGTCAGTGGTAACATAACCTTGTTACTCGGTTTCAGATGAAAAAAAGTTGTTGTAAAGGTAATTTAAATGATATGGAAACTATTTCCAAAATGAGAGAGTCCACAAAGATCTCAGTTTTTCTTTTGATTCAGTGATAAGGTGTGGAACTATTTGCTATCCCTGTCTGGAGGTCGGGGCACTAAAACTGTAGAGGTTGTGTATTTTGTTTCGATAAGTGAGTCTAAAGGAACAGGGTAGATTAAGTTTTTAGATTCTTGCATCATCTCATTGATAGTCACTATAACTAGAAATCATATAGTTTTTAAATGAGAGAAAAATGCAGTGCCTCAGGCAATACTGATGTTGAGTATTAGTCCCCTTTCACTAATAGTGTAGAGGTGGGTGGCAGTCTAGGGCAGGAAAGTAGCTCTGCTCCCCCTACGTCATTTAAGGACTGGGGTTCCTGTTTGTGTTCCTGTTGCTCTCTTCTTGGATGTTTCCCCCATCTGTATGGTTAAACCTGTGCCACTGCTGTGAACACATTTCAGCTTATCTGAAGGAGAAGGAGCAAAGATGAGGATAAGCTCTCTATCTTTCAAATGATGATAACAGGACATTTTTCCCATTACTTTTGTTCACATTAGTCTGAACGTTCTCATATGGTCACCCCTAGTTTCATGGAAACTGGGAAATGTAATTCTTATCTGCATGGCCATAACCTGCCTAGATCTCTGTTATTAAGCGTGGCAGAGACTGGCTAGCTACTCAGCAAACCCATTTTTTGGTAACCTTTATTAGTTCACTGTGGAAAAGGGAAAAACATTGTAGATGTGGGGCAACTAGTAGTCTGAAATGCCCTCCGTTATTCATTGTCAGATTGGATATAAAAGCAAGTTGCAACCAGCTACAAGAAAACCACTCTAAATGTAAATACACTAATATATTAAAGGAAAAATAATGGAAAATGATATGTCACATAAGACTAATCAAAAGATAGCCAGAATGGCTATATTAGTGTCAGATAAAGTAAGCTTTATAACAAGGAATAGACATTTCATACTGATAAAGGGGTCAATTAATGAAAAGGATATAGAACTCCTAAATATGTATTCACCTAATAACACAGCTTCAAAATACATGAAACCAAAACTGATCTAAATTCAAAGAAAAATACAGAAATTTTAAATTATATTTGGTTAAAAAATGCACCCTTTCTCCTTATAATCAGAAGCAAGGTGATGATATCTGCTCTTACCACTTCCATTAAACATTGTATTGTTTAATGCTGTTGGGTTCATATCCAAAAAGGGCCATATCCATATTGGCCCAGACCAATGTAAAGAAGATTTTCCCCTATGTTTTCTTCTAGCAGTTTTACAATTTCAGATCTTAAGTTTAAGTCTTTTATCCATTTTGTGTTGATTTTTATATGTGGTGTGAAATGTTCAATTTCATTCTTCTGCATGCCATCTTAGAATAAAATAGGGCAAGGAAAAGATATAGAAGTCATCCTATTTGGAAAGGAAGAAGTAAAGCCATCTCTGTTAACAGGAGTCATGATCTTCTGTGTTAAAAAATATATCATAAGGACTCTACAAAAAAGCAAATATAGTGGATAAGCTTATTAATCACATGCACACTAAAAACTCCCCCCAATATTTCTGAGGTGTATCAAAGACCTAAGTAAATGGAGAGATGAACCCATTCTCCTACATCTTTGTGGTCCATACTCTGGGACCCAGGGTGCCAGAGCAGTATCTAGAACATACCTGCTGACTCTGTTAAAAAGAAAGAAGACTTTAGAGCAACTTTAAGGCTTGTAAATACATAGAACAAATATTTAAAAAAGCAAAAAGAAATTGACTCAATACTATTTCTTTTCACTTTCAAAATATAAAGAACAAAATAAAGATAAACATTGCAAGCTTAAAAGAAAAAAAAAAAGTGAGATGCTGTTAACTTTTAAAATCTTCCTTAATGTTTCTACCTACAAAGTGGCTCATGTTACTTCTGCTCACATTTTATTAGCCAAAGCCACTGGTCAAGTTTATTTTAAAGGATGCAAGGAAGTATAATCTTTCCCCAGGAAGGGGCACCAGATATTGTTGAACAATAATACAGTCTATCTTACCATCCAAGTTATTGATTAAAATAAAAAGGGGAAATTGCTCTGGGATTTAAGGTTTGGAGTTTTGGCAATGGAAACTAGTAAACCGTGTTTTCATTTTGGGAGACACCTCTAGGTTGACTTTAAATGTAGTACAGTCATATAAAATTCTTATCTTAATAAAGATGCAGAAAAAAAAAAGATGCAGAGGTCATTTCATAAATTGGGGCTGTTTTCAAGGAGTTCCTTCATTTTTCCTGTGGATCACCAGATATCCATCAGCTTTATACTCACTTGAGTTACTTCCACCTTTCCAGTTATGCAAGGATTCTTCTCATCTGAAAATCTCTATGGTATAGAATGACTTTTCTTGGTTCTTTGATTCCTTGCTGTCCCCAAATATGCACACATTTATTTTAGTTTAGGGTTTTATTACTAGTGATCTTAGAATGTAAGCTCCATGAGGGCAGGGAGTTTTGTCTGTCTGTTGCCGTATCCCCAATATGTGAAAGATACTATATTATAGTTCAATAAATATTTGTGGAATGAATAAAATTATAAGAAGTAAATGATTGCAACAAGTTTATTAATTAATTTATTTATTTTTAGCTATGTTGGGTCTTCGTTTCTGTGCGAGGGCTTTCTCTGTGGCAAGCGGGGACCACTCTTCATCGCGGTGCGCGGGTCTCTCAGTATCGCGGCCTCTCTTGTTGCGGAGCACAGGCTGCAGACGCGCAGGCTCAGTAGTTGTGGCTCACGGGCTTAGTTGCTCCGCGGCATGTGGGATCTTCCCAGACCAGGGCTCGAACCCATGTCCCCTGCATTGGCAGGTGGATTCTTAACCACAGCGCCACCAGGGAAGCCCGCAACAAGTTTAAATAATGATCTTATTATAGGGTTGTTCAAACTATCTTTCAAATTATACTGCCTTTTATAGAAAGTCTCTTTTTTTGTTCTAAAAGAAGATACTAACTTGTATAAAATGTCATAGATCAGAGGAGACTAATGAGATGTAACAAATAAATGCATGTGGTATCCTGGAACAGAAAATGGAAATAGGTAGAAAAATTAAGGAATTCCGAATGAAGTCTGAAGTTCAGTTCATAGTATTTTACTAATGTTAATTTCTCAATTTTGATAATTGCATGATGGTTATGTAAGATTTTAACATTAAGGGAAGCTGAATAAAAGACAGGAACTTTTCTGTCCTATCTTTGCAACTTTTCTGTAGGTCTAAAATTATTTTGAAATAAAAAGTTAAAGGCATTTTTGTGACCATTAGGAAGTTTTGTACAACCTTAATTATATACTTTAGTATGTGTTTTTAATGTGATAAAAGTCTTGTTAGACTTCTTGAACATCCTCATCTGATAGTCATTAAAAAAATAAGTATTTAAGGATGGAACATTTCAGTTTTTGGATTTCCTTTAAATACTTCCACAAAATAGATAAGTGTATAGGTGAAAAAAAACTGGCAGAATATAGAAAATTATCAAAGCTGATAGATTGGTACAGGGGGTGGTTTCGTTTATTTATTCACTTTGCTTTAATATGTTTGAATTTTCCCTAATGAAACTTTACAAAAAGAATTAAGAAAAAAAAACACACACTGTTTATCTTTGTGTTTTGACAAATCTGTCTTTCATGAATACTCTGGAAAATGATACTGTTGGGCCTACCTAATACTCTTTCCTCATTTGTTTATAGAACCCCAATATTCTCAGGAGCTAAAATGCTCAAGGAAAGTGCATCCTTCCCTACTCCCCAGGGGATGAAGCATGAATATCTAAATGAAGCTTGGTTACCACATTTACTCTGTCACAGATTTTTTTAGAGATGATGAGGTGATTGAGTTACAGAAGAAGATATTTAAGGAGACATCTGCTTGGGGTCAAGGTGGCTCTGGTAAGGATTTTGCTCCATGGATATAAAGAGAGCAAGATAAACACAGTCCTACCTTGAACAAAGTTCTGTGGCGATATGACAGCTTGGAGTTGTGCTTTTCATTATGTAGCTAAGAAGTGACAAGCATTTATTTTAATAAAAGCTAATATGCTGAGGATGGCAAAATGGAAAAACAGTGAGAACCTAGGACATTAATAATTTTGTTGAGTTATGACATCAGGCCTAAAACTTCCTATCTGCAAAGTTGTTAAACATCTTTATTTCATAAATCACCTTCTTTGAGCATTGTATTTCTTGCAGTCAGAACCATTTTCAGGGACTTCCCTGGTGGTGCAGTGGTTAAGAATCCGCCTGCCAGTGCAGGGGACACTGGTTTAATCCCTGGTCTGGGAAGATCTCACATGCTGTGGAGCAACTAAGCCCGTGTGCCACAACTACTGAAGCCTGCGCACCTAGAGCCCGTGCTCTGCAACAAGAGGAGCCACTGCAATGAGAAGCCCGCGCGCCGCAACGGGGAGAAAGCCAACGCGCCACAACGAAGATCCAACGCAGCCAAATAATTAAATAAATGAAAAAATATATACACTTGCAGCTGGCACAGTTACATAAACATTACTCATGATTGTTTCATGATCACCTCTAAATATTCTTTTATTTCCTTAAAATCAAATTTTCTGGGCCCACTTGAACTAATGTAAAACTATTAGGTCCTCTATTAGAATATTTTTTTCTATTCTTGAGCTTCAGTTTTTTTTTCCGGCTTTATTGAGGTGATATTGACAAATAGAAGTTGTATATATTTTCAGTGTACAATGTGATATGTATGTATATATATGTATGTATAGATGTATATACATATGTGTATACATACATTGTGAAATGATTACCACAATTAAGCTAATTAACATAATCAGCTCCTCATGCAGTTATCAGTTTTTTTGTGTGTGGTGAGAACATGTAAGAACTACGCTCTTAGCAAATTTCAAGTATATTATATAGTATTATTAACTATAGTCAATATGCTGTACATTAGATCTCCAGAAATTATTCATCCTATACTACTGAAATTTTGTACCATTTGACTAAAATCTCCTCATTTTAAATGGGGACTAAAACCCCACCATACCCCCAGTCCTTGACAACTACCATTCTAATCTCTGTTTCTCTGAGTTCAAGTTTTTAAGATTCCACATACAAGTGGGATCATGCAGTATTTGTCTTTCTGTGCCTGGCTTATTTCATTTAGCATTATGTCATCCAGGTTCATCCATGTTGTCACAAATATAGAATTTCCTTCTTTTTTAAGACTGAAAAATACTGTGTTTATGATAGATAGATAGATAGATAGTCACATTTTCTTTATTCATTCATTCCTCATTGGACACTTAGGTTTTTCTCCATATCTTGACTATTGTGAATCATGATACAATGAACATGGGAGTGCAAATATTTCTTCCTGATACTGATTTCATTTCCTTTGGACATACACCCACAAATGGGATTGCTGGATCATATGGTAGTTCTGTTTTTAGTTTGTTGAGGAATCTCCATACTGTTTTCCATAATGACTGAACGAATTTACATTCCTACCAACAGTGCACAAGGATTCCTTTTTTTCCATATCCTCACCAACACTTATATCTTGTCTTTTTGATAATAGACATTCTCGCTGGTGTGAGGTAATGTCTCACTGTGGTTTTGATTTGCATTTCCCTGAAGATTATTAATATTGAGCATCTTTTGATACACCTGTTGGCCATTTGTGCATTTTCTTTTGAACAATGCTTATTCAGTCTTGGCACATTTTTTTAATCAGGTTATTATTATTATTATTATTGCTATTGAGTTGTTTGAGTTCCTTATATATTTTGGATATTGACCCCTTATTACATATATGATTTGCAAATATTTTCTCCCATTCCATAGGTTGTTCCTTTACTCTCTTGATTATTTCCTTTGATATGCAAGAGCTTTTAAGTTTGGTATAAACAATTTGTCTAATTTTACTTTTGTTGCCTGTGCTTTTGGGGTAATATCTAAAAATTATTGCCAAGGCCAGTATCAAGAAGCTTTTTTCCTATGTTTTTTCCTAGTAGTTTTACAGTTTTAGGTCTTATATTTAAGTCTTTAATCCATTTTGAGTTGATTTTTGTAGATGGTGTGAGATAAGGATACAATTTCATTTTTCTGAATATGGATATTCAGTTTTCTCATCACCATTTATTATTGAAGATACTGTCCTTTCCCCATTGTGTTCTTGTCACCATTGTCAAAGATCAATTGACTGTAAATGTGTGGATTTATTTTTGGGATCTTTATTCACTTCCATTGATCCATATGTCTGTTCTTATGCCAGTACCATGCTGTGTTGATTACCATAGCTTTGTAGTGTATTTTGAAATCAGATAGTGCAATGACTCCAGCATTGTTCTTTTTGCTCAGGATTGCTTCGGCTATAATGAAGGATAAAAATCATATGATCATCTCAAGAGATGCAGAAGAAACATTTGACAAAATTCAGTACCCTTTCATGATAAACATTCTCAACACTCTTTCATGATAAAAACTCAACAAATTGAAAACTATCAGGTATATAGAAGGAATGTACCTCAATGTAATAAAGTCCATATATAACAAAACCATAGCTAACATCATACTCAATGGTGAAAAGCTGAAAGCTTTTTCTCTAAGATTAGGAACAAGACAAGGATGCCCCCTCTCACCACTTCTATTCAATATAGTACTAGAAGTCCTGGCTGGAGCAATCAGGCAAGAAACAAAATTACAGTCATTCAAATCAGAAAGGAAGAAGTGAAATCGTCTCTATTTACAGTTGACATAATCTTATATGTAGAGCACCCTAAAGACTCCACTGAAAAACTGTGAGAACCAATACGCAAATTCAGTAAAGTTACAGGATACAAGATCACACAGAAATTACTCATGTTTCTATACACTACCTACGAACTATCTGAAAAAGCAATTAAGAAAACAATCCCCTTTGCAGTAGCACAAAAAAATACTCAGGAGTAGATTTAGCCATTGAAGTAAAAGATCTGTACACTGGAAACTATAAAACATTGTTGAAAGAAATTGAAGAAGACACAAATAAATGGAAAGATAGCCTGTGTTCATGGATTAGAATAAGCAATTTCCTCTTAATAATTTTTTCTAGCTACCCTGATCGAGAAATTGAAAAAAAATAGTGTTTAAACAGATCTGCCTTCTTTTTGATTTTCAACCATTGGACATTTCCTCTTCTTGTTTACTTTATTTCTTAAAACATGATGTAAAAGCTCTCTTTTGGGTAGGAAATTTTAAAAAGTAATCTTAGGTGCTTCTGTGTTTAAGTTTATTCACAATATTCTTATGTGTTGATGACTTTCCCCCCAGTTTATCATAGTTGAGAGATTTTCCTTTCTGTCTTTTGAATACACTGAACTACTTTTTTATTTATCTTAATTTTTTGGCTCTCTCAATTGTCAATTTACAGTAATATTATTTTTACAAAGAAAATTCAATTTCTGTACAAAATTTATAAAACTAAAACAAATAACTATTCAAATACTGAATTTATAGCATACATGGTGGCCCAAAGACTCTCTTTTAAAAAGTAAGGGAGAAGAAAACTGGCAGGAAAGCCCCAATTCTTTCTTCCTGGAAAACTGGGGGTATTAGCAATTTCTGATGTTTTCATTAGTTAAAAGAAAATACCAAAGTCATCATTCTGTGGTTCTGTCTTTTCTGACTTGAATCTGGGTTTCCATTTTTCCAGGCAGCAGTTCCTCGCTCCTTGGTACTTTACACTGGCAAGGATACTAGGCCTCTAAAGAAAATTTTGAATGAAACTGCTCAGGTATTAGGTAACCAGAGGGCTGCTAATCCTGTTACTAAACTGATTCATGAGTGGTCTTTTTAAATTATATTATATACCTGTCCCCTTCGTAGCCGTGTTATCCGCAGTGTCTCATGGTTTGCTAAGTTATAAATCTGATATATCACTTCCCTGCTTACAGCTCTAAGGCTCTCTATTGCTATGGGGTGATCCATGCTCCTTCTCAATCCATATAAAGTTTTCCATCTCCATGAAACGGGTTCTCCTCTCCAATTAGCCTCATCATTTACTACTCTGGGGTTGGAATTTATGGTCTAACTACACCAAGGTATCTGTAGATCTCCACAATTTGCATCATGCTTTTTACCTCTGCACTTCTGCTTATTGGTTTAGGAAGTCTTTCCCATTGGAATAAAAAACCCATATTAAATGAAGTCAACCATTTAAATCTACATGATATTTGAATAAACTTGACTCAAGCCCCCATATCTATATTCTGTTTCTGTATGTGTAAAGTGGGGGAGGGGTGCAGTATTTTAGTGTTTTCCTTAGATTGCTGTGCATTCCTAGGGCCTTTTTTTTTTTTTTTATGGTTTCTCTGGGTCCTGATGTCTGGTTCTATTGAATATTCAGTTACGCTCATGTCTTACTTCCTGGGACTGCTGTCTTCTCTTTGCTCCATACCAGTAAAGATGTAGGAAAAAAAAAAGTCACTTTATTTGAGTTTCCTAAAACACAAGCATTTGTGTGTATGCCAGACCTTATCTTAGTCTAGGGTAATGGAAAATATTTAAACTAAGACAATAAAAATGATTCAAGGGCTTCCCTGGTGGCGCAGTGGTTGAGAGTCCGCCTATCGATGCAGGGGACACGGGTTCGTGCCCCGGTCCGGGAAGATCCCACATGCCGCGGAGCGAGTGGGCCCGTGAGCCATGGCCGCTGAGCCTGCGCGTCCGGAGCCTGTGCTTCGCAACGGGAGAGGCCACAACAGTGAGAGGCCCACATACCACAAAAAAAAAAAAAAAAAAAAGAGACTCAAAATTGATTATAAGTTACTGTTATTTAATAATCCTTTAGGCATCATATCACTTGATCTTCTCAATAGGTGTCTTTTCCCCTAAGAACTTCAGTACCAGCCCTGTTGCTTCTTTTTTTTTTTTTTGCATCTTCAAAAGCAGCTTTATTGAATTATAGTTTACATATCATAAAATTCATCTAGTGTATACAATTCAGTGCTTTTTAGTAAATTTACAAAGTTTGCATCACTACAATTTAGTTTTAAGATTTTTAGAAATTTCATGTAATGTCTGAAACATTTATATTAACATGTTTCCATGCAAATAACCCAAAGAAAGTTTAATATTAGTTGTTTTTGTTTGTTTTTTTATACTGCAGGTTCTTATTAGTCATCAGTTTTATACACATCAGTGTATACATGTCAATCTCAATCTCCCAATTCAGCACACCACCAACCCCAGCCCACCATGGTTTTCCCCCCTTGGTGTCCAAACCTTTGTTCTCTACATCTGTGTCTCAACTTCTGCCCTGCAAACCGGTTCACGTACCATTTTTCTAGTTCCACATACATGCGTTAATATATGCTATTTGTTTTCCTCTTTCTGACTTACTTCACTCTCTATGACAGTCTCTAGATCCATCCACGTCTCAACAAATGACTCAATCTCGTTCCTTTTTATGGCTGAGTAATATTCCATTGTATATATGTACCACATCTTCTTTATCCATTCGTCTGTCAATGGGCATTTAGGTTGCTTCCATGACCTGGCTATTGTAAATAGTGCTGCAGTGAACACTGAGGTGCATGTTTCTTTTTGAATTATGGTTTTCCCAGGGTATATGCCCAGTAGTGGGATTGCTGGATCATATGGTAATTCTATTTTTAGTTTTTTAAGGAACTCCATTCTGTTCTCCATAGTGGCTGTATCAATTTACATTCCCAACAAGAGTGCAAGAAGGTTGCCTTTTCTCCACACCCTTTCCAGAATTTGTTTGTAGATTTTCCGATGATGCCCATTCTAACTGGTGTGAGGTGATACCTCATTGTAGTTTTGATTTGCATTTCTCTAATAATTAGTGATGTTGACCAGCTTTTCATGTGCTTCTTGGCCATCTGTATGTCTTCTTTGGAGAAATGTCTATTTAGGTCTTCTGCCCATTTTTGGATTGGTTTGTTTGTTTCTTTAATATTGAGCTGCATGAGCTGTTTGTATATTTCGGAGATTAGTGCTTTGTCCGTTGATTCACTTGCGAATATTTTCTCCCATTCTAAGGGTTGTCTTTTCATCTTGTTTGTGGTTTCCTTTGCTGTGCAAAAGCTTTTAACTTTCACTAGGTCCCATTTGTTTATTTTTGTTTTTATTTCCATTACTCTAGGAGGTGGATCAAAAAAGATCTTGCTGTGATTTATGTCAAAGAGTGTTCTTCCTATGTTTTCCTCTAAGAGTTTTATAGTGTCTGGTCTTACATTTAGGTATCGAATCCATTTTGAGTTTATTTTTGTGTATGGTGTTAGGGAGTGTTCTAATTTCATTCTTCTACATGTAGCTGTCCAGTTTTCCCAGCACCACTTATTGAAGAGACTGTCTTTTCTCCATTGTATATCTTTGCCTCCTTTGTCATAGATTAGTTGACCATAGGTGCATGGGTTTATCTCTGGGCTTTCTATCTTGTTCCATTGATCTATGTTTCTGTTTTTGTGCCAGCACTGTATTGTCTTGATTGCTGTAACTTCGTAGTATAGTCTGAAGTCAGGGAGTCTGATTCCTCCAGCTCCCTTTTTTTCCCTCAAGACTGCTTTGGCTATTCAGGGTCTTTTGTGTTTCCATACAAATTTTAAGATGATTTGTTCTAGTTCTGTAAAAAAATGCCATTGGTAATTTGATAGGGATTCCATTGAATCTTTAGATTGCTTTGAGTAGTATAGTCATTTTCACAATACTGATCCTTCCAATCCAAGAACATGGTATATCTCTCCATCTGTTGGTATCATTTTCAGTTTCTTTCATCAGTGTTTTATAGTTTTCTGCATACAGATCTTTTCTTTCCCTAGGTAGGTTTATTCCTAGGTATTTTATTCTTTTTGTTGCAGTGGTAAATGGGAGTGTTTCCATAATTTCTCTTTCATATTTTTCATCATTAGTGTATAGGATTGCAAAAGATTACTGTGCGTTAATTTTGTATCCTGCAACTTTACCAAATTCATTAATTAGCTGTAGTAGTTTTATGATGGCATTTTGAGGATTCTCTATGTACAGGATCATGTCATCTGCAAACAGTGACAGTTTTACTTCTTCTTATCCAATTTGTATTCCTTTTATTTCTTTTTCTTCTCTGATTGTCATGGCTAGGACTTCCAAAACTATGTTGAATAATACTGGTGAGAGTGGGCATCCTTGTCTTGTTCCTGATCTTAGAGGAAGTGCTTTCAGTTTTTCACCATTGAGAATGATGTTTGCTGTGGGTTTGTCATATATGTTCTTTATTATGTTGAGGTAAGTTCCCTCTATGCCTACTTTCTGGAGGATTTTTATCATAAATTGGTGTTGAATTTTGTCAAAAGCTTTTTCTGCACCTATTGAGATGATCATATGGTTTTTCTTCTTCAGTTTGTTAATATGGTGTATCACATTGATTGATTTGTATATATTGAAGAATCCTTGCATCCCTGGGATAAATCCCACTTGATCATGGTGTATGATCCTTTTAATGTGTTGTTGGATTCTGTTTGCTACTATTTTGTTGAGGATTTTTGCATCTATATTCATCAGTGATATTGGTCTGTAATTTTCTTTTTCTTGTAGTATCTTTGTCTCGTTTTGGTTTCAGGGTGATGGTGGCCTTATAGAATGAGTTTGGGAGTGTTCCTCCCTCTGATATATTTTGGAAGAGTTTGAGAAGGATGGGTGTTAGCTCTTCTCTAAATGTATGATAGAATTCACCTGTGAAGCCATCTGGTCCTGGACTTTTGTTTGTTGGAAGATTTTTAATCACAGTTTAAATTTCATTACTTGTGATTGGTCTGTTCATATTTTCTGTTTTTTCCTGGTTCAGTCTTGGAAGGTTATACCTTTCTAAGAATTTGTCCATTTCTTCCAGGTTGTCCATTTTATTGGCATAGAGTTGCTTGTAGTAGTCTCTTAGGATGCTTTGTATTTCTGTGGTGTCTGTTGTAACTTCTCCTTCTTCATTTCTAATTTTACTGATTTGAGTCCTCTCCCTCTTTTTCTTGATGAGTCTGGCTAATGGTTTATCAATTTTGTTTATCTTCTCAACGAACCACTTTTAGTTTTATTGATCTTTGCTATTGTTTTCTTTGTTTCTATTTCATTTATTTCTGCTCTGATCTTTATGATTTCTTTCCTTCTGCTAACTTTGGGTTTTCTTTGTTCTTCTTTCTCTAGTTCCGTTAGGTGTAAGGTTAGATGGTTTATTTGAAATTTTTCTCGTTTCTTGAGGTAGGCTTGTATAGCTATAAACTTCCCTCTTAGAACTGCTTTTGCTGCATCCCATAGGTTTTGGATTGTCGTGTTTTCATGATCATTTGTCTCCAGGTATTTTTTGATTTCCTCTTTGATTTCTTCAGTGATCTCTTGGTTATTTAGTAATGTATTGTTTACCCTCCATGTGTTTGTGGTTTTTATGTTTTTTTCCCTGTAATTCATTTCTAATCTCATAGCATTATGTTCAGATAAGATGCTTGATCTGATTTCAATTTTCTTAAGTTTACTAAGGCTTGATTTGTGACCCAAGATGTGATATATCCTGGAGAATGTTCGTGCGCACTTGAGAAGAAAGTGTAATCTGCTGGTTTTGGATGGAATGTAGTAAAAATATCAATTAAATCTATCTGGTCTATTGTGTCATTTAAAGCTTCTGTTTCCCTGTTTATTTTCATTTTGAATGATCTGTCCATTGGAGTAAGTGAGGTGTTAAAGTTCCCCACTATTATTTGTTACTGTCGATTTCCTCTTTTATAGCTATTAGCAGTTGCCTTATGTATTGAGGTGCTCCTATGTTGGGTGCATGTATATTTATAATTGTTATATCTTCTTCTTGGATTGATCCCTTGATCATTATGTAGTGTCCTTCCTTATCTCTTGTAACATTCTTTATTTTAAAGTCTATTTTATCTGATATGAGTTTTGCTATTCCAGCTTTCTTTTAATTTCCATTTGCATGGAATATCTTTTTCCATCCTTTCACTTTCAGTCTGTATGTGTCCCTAGGTCTGAAGTGGGTCTCTTGTAGACAGCATATATATAGGTCTAGTTTTTGACTCCATCCAGCAAGCCTGTGTCTTTTGGTTGGAGCATTTAATCCATTAACGTTTAAGGTAATTATTGATATGTATGTCACTATGACCATTTTCTTAATTCTTTTGGGTTTATTTTTGTAGATCCTTTTCTTGTCTTGTGTTTCCCACTTAGAGAATTTCCTTTAGCATTTGTTGTAGAACTGGTTTGGTGGTGCTGAATTCTCTTAGCTTTTGCTTGTCTGTAAAGCTTTTGATTTCTCCATCGAATCTGAATGAAATCCTTGCGAGGTAGAGTAATCTTGGTTGTAGTTTCTTTCCTTTCATCACTTTAAGTATATCATGCCACTCCCTTCTGGCTTGTAGCGTTTCTGCTGAGAAATTAGCTGTTAACCTTATGGGAATTCCCTTGTATGTTATTTTTCATTTTTCCCTTGCTGCTTTCAATAATTTTTCTTTGTTTTTAATTTTTGCCAATTTGATTCCTGTGTGTCTCGGTGTGTTTCTTCTTGGGTTTATCCTGTTTGGGGCTCGCTGTGCTTCCAGGACTTGGGTGGCTATTTCCTTTCCCATGTTAGGGAAGTTTTCAACTATAATCTCTTCAAATATTTTCTCTGGTTCTTTCTCTCTCTCTTCTCCTTCTGGGACCCCTATAATGCGAATGTTGTTGCATTTAATGTTGTCTCAGAGGTCTCTTAGGCTGTCTGCATTTCTTTTCATTCTTTTTTCTTTATTCTATTCCGCAGCAGTGAATTCCACCATTCTGTCTTCCAGGTCACTTATCCATTCTTCTGCCTCAGTTATTCTGCTATTGATTCCTTGTAGTGTAGTTTTCATTTCAGTTATTGTATTGTTCATCTCTGTTTGTTTGTTCTTTAATTCTTCTAGGTCTTTGTTAAACATTTCTTGCATCTTCTTGATCTTTGCCTCCATTGTTTTTCCGAGGTCCTGGATCATCTTCACTCTCATTATTCTGAATTCTTTTTCTGGAAGGTTTCCTATCTCCACTTCATTTAGTTGTTTTTCTGGGGTTTTATCTTGTTCCTTCATCTGGTACATAGCCCTCTGCCTTTTCATCTTGTCTAACTTTCTGTGAATGTGGTTTTTGTTCCACAGGCTGCAGGATTGTAGTTCTTCTTGCTTCTGCTCTCTGCCCTCTGATGGATGAGGCTATCTAAGCGGCTTGATGGGACAGACTGGTGGTGGGTAGAGCTGACTGTTGCTCTGGTGGGCAGAGCTCAGTAAAACTTAATCCACTAGACTGTTGATGGGTGGGTCTGGGTTCCCTCCCTGTTTGTTGTTTGGCCTGAGGCAACCCAACACTGGAGCCTACCTGGGCTCTTTGGTGGGGCTAATGACAGACTCGGGGGGGGGGGGGGGCTCACGCCAAGGAGGACTTCCCAGAACTTCTGCTGTCAGTGTCCTTGTCCCCACGGTGAGCCACAGCCCTCACCCCCTGCCTCTGCAGGAGACCCTCCAACACTAGCAGATAGGTCTGGTTCAGTCTACCCTGGTGTCACTGCTCCTTCCCCTGGGTCCCGATACACACAGTACTTTGTGTGTACCCTCCAAGAGTGGAGTCTCTGTTTCCCCCAGTCCTGTCGAAGTCCTGCAGTCAATTTTCACTAGGCTTCAAAGTCTGTGATTTTCTAGGAATTCCTCCTCCCTTTGCCAGACCCCCAGGTTGGGAAGGCTGACATGGGGCTCAGAACCTTCACTCCAGTGGGTGGACTTATGTGGTATAAGTGTTCTCCAGTCTGTGAGTCACCCACCCAGCAGTTATGAGATTTGATTTTACTGTGATTGCACCCCTCCTACCGTCTCATTGTGGCTTCTCCTTTGTGTTTGGATGTGGGGTATCTTTTTTGATGAGTTCCAGTGTCTTCCTGTCGATGATTGTCCAGCAGCTAATTGTGATTCTGGTGTTCTCCTAAGAGGGAGTGAGAGCACATCCTTCTACTCTGCCATCTTGGTTCCTCCTCCAGCCCTGTTGCTTTTAATCCCATTTCCAGGCCCTCTTCTCTATCAGGAGACTCATATCCTCTCACCTTACAATGTAAAGCAATTTCCACATAGTTCTTGACTCAGAATGGCTTCTCATAGTTAATTTAGGTAAACAAATGGACTTAGAGGTTCTGAAGTTTAGACTCATTTTTTTCCCATCCTTCAACAAATCTCTGTATATCGAAGTATAGACCTTATATTTTATTTGCTATGAATTAGGTTAGTTTTCATAGAAACATGGAGGAGAAACAGTACATTTAAGGTTTAAGATAAGTGTCTTTCTCTTCTCTACCCACCATTAAACACATGCCTTCCCTCTCTAAGCATACATCCTCTTACACATCTCTCAGCAAGATGGGAGGCTCTCTGATGGCAGGCTGCTCTGACTTTTTGTTCCTCAGATTTCAAGTGCCTGGATATTGTCTTATATGTAGTAGCAGTCAATATATATTTTAATTAAATGAAGTTTTGTCTATTTGCTGCATTTTTCCAAAACATTTTTGCTTCTTAAAGTTATCCAAAAGCTTGAATTTAATATTTAATTGTATTACTGTATAATATTATTTTTTAGTTATATAACACTTTAGAGTTCTAAATGCACTCTGATGCAAATTCGTTTTGCTTAATTCTTGCTTGGATTTTGTGGGGGCAAATATAATAGTTTACTATTATCCCTGTTTTGCAGATAAGGACACTGAGATACAAAAATATTGTTTTTCTAAACTAGTAAGTTGAACTCCAAACTTAAATCCATGTCTTTGTCCAGGATTTTTTCCCACTAATAAAGGATGCAATTTTTGTTAAATTGGAAAGTCTGTTTCTGCTTCTAAATTGCTCTTGTAGATTTGGAAATTATCAACAGAGCTATTTTATAAAAGCACACGTCAAAGCCAAAATGCTCTTTTCAATTAAAATTTTTAAATGGAATTTTTGAGGTTACCAATTTTTAAAAATGTATTGAGGTAGAAATCATATAACATAAAATTAACCATTTGAAAATGAATAATTCAGTGATATTGTAATACATTCACAATGTTGTGCAGCCACCACCTCTACCTAGTTCCAAACATTTTTGTCATCTCAAAATAAAACCCCATACACATTAAACAGTTTCTCCCCATTCTCCCTTACCCCCAGTTCTTGGCAACTACCAGTCTTCTTTCTCTATCTATGAATTTACCTATTCTGGATAGTTCACATAAATAGAATCATACAATATGTGACCTTTTATGTCTGGCTTATTTTACTTAGCATATTTTCAAGGTTCATCCACATTGTAACATGTTTCAGCATTTTGTTCTTTTTTTAATGCCCAAATAATTTTCCATTATGTATATTTGCCACAATTTATTTATCTCTTCAGCCATTGAAGGGCAGTTGGGCTGTTCCTGTCTTTCAGTTGTTTTGATAGTGCTGCTATGAACATAAGTGTATATGTATTTGAGTGCCTCTTTTTAAATCTTTTGGGTACATATGAGAATTGGGATTTATGGGTTATGAGAATTCTGTGTCTGACTTTTTGAGGAGCTACCATAGTGTTTTCCACAGTAGCTGAACCATTATATATTCTCACCAGCAATGTATAATAGTTCCAATATCTCATTTCCTTACCAGTCCTGGTTATTTTTTGTTTTTCTGATTATATCCATACTAGTGGGTGTAAAGTGGTATCTCACTGTGGTTTTTATTTCATTTCCCTAGTGACCAGTGATGCTGAGCATCTTTTCATGTGCTTATTGGTAGTTTATATATCTTCTTTGGAAAAATGTCTATTCAAGTCCTTTGCCCGTATTTTGATTGTGTTGTGTGACTTGTGCTTGTTGAGTTGTGAGAGTTCTTTATATATCCTGGATCCTAGACTCTTACCAGGTATATGATTTGAAAATACCATCTCCCATTCTATAGATTGACTTTTCACTTTCTTGGTAATGTCTTCTGATGCACAAAAGGTTCTAGTTTCAATTTAGTCCAATTTGTCTATTCTTTTTTCTGTTTTTCATGCTTCTGGTGATATATAGATATATAGATAATGTTACATGCACACGTATTACATATACATGTGTTCAATACATATATAATAACACAGTATATATGGCACATTCTTTGTAGTAAATATACTACATTGTGAATTTATGAATTGTCTTAGAAGAAGTTATTTGAATTTAAATGGACAGCTGGGCCCACAACATGAAAACATTACTAAAAGCATAATTTCTTCACAAATCTCAATTTGGGCAAGAAGGAAGACTTGTGAATCTCTATTTTAAAGAATCATTTCATCTTCTCACTAAATTGTAGTCTTTCTGAGATTACAATAAAAAGTCTCTTAAAACTTGCTTTTTAACTTTTATGTTGCCACATAAGTAAAAGGAAATGATAGTGAAATATCAGCATCATTCTGTTTCAACATTACATTAAACAGAAACATTTAACTATGAAATCCAGGCATCATTAGTTGTCATCTGATTAAGATTTATTTCTAGTTATGTAAGCCAGATATTTACGGCAGCTTTCAAATGATCTAGAAGCTTTTTAAAAAATTTTATAGCACTTCATAAAATCATATATAAATTAGCTGCTTTGAGAAGAAAAAAATCCACACTTGATTGCCTCCTGCTGCTTTACAGATATCAGGTTGTATCATTGTATTAATAATTCGTTCGTTTCATGGAAGGCGTAAGACAACACAGAGCAAATATGTTGCTAAAAATTCATCATTCTAAAGTCAAGCACACCAGCTTTCTCAGGGGTGTGTGTGTGTGTTTGTGACTTTTGTCTTTTATGAAAGCGTTCATTGTGTAGTTACTACATAATAGGCACCATCCTAGTCCCTATAAATACAGAAAAGTTCCTTGCTTTCTTTGAGCTCTCATTCTAAAGATAGAAGACATACAATAAATATATTGATAAAATATCTAAATTAGGAAGAAGATAATATATATGGAAAGTGTTCGATAAGTTTAAAAAATAAACTTCAAAATGAAATTCAACTGGTCTCATTTTGATGGGGAAGCTGTAGGCCCCCCAATTCAAGTCACAGTTCAGCAAACTTGGTGGTCAGTGATTGTCAATACATACCTTGTTTTTCTCATAAACTTCTTAAAACTGAATTGAAACTACATAGCTGGCAGAGCTAAGACATTATCACAGACACGATGGCAACAGCAATACTTTGTGTTTCATCCCAGTGACTGGTTACTTCTGGCCAAGGGAGCGATAATGTGCCTACTTAGACCTGAATCATCTTTTGTCAGGCTAGGAAAGAAAGCACTGATGCAGCCAGGTGTTCCTCTGGGCAGACGTCATTTGGGTTCTCTAATTTAATAGGGTGCAAATAGATCCTAAAATTAAAAACCCAGTTCTCTGTTTATTTCTTCTGATTGGGAAGCAGTCAATAAACTCCAGAAAACATGAGCTCTGTGCTATGTTTCCAATGTCAGCTGCCCCTGTAGCCAGCCAACTTTCACTTGCTATGAAAGGATTCCATTGAATTTCACCAACCAAAAACACAGGAGACTGACTATCCAGGAACCCCACTTTATTTTCAGTTATGGCTTCTTCTGTTTCCATATTTAAAAACAAAAAGTCTTTCTTAACTCTGGTTTTCCAGTTTAACCAGGTCTTCAATTTTACTAACAATAATGTGTTTATATGGTGTTTCAACCCAAAGGAAGCCCCAGTTCCTTATACGAATGTGTACATAGTCCCTCCTCCTTCTCCTCACCTCCCTGTCCCCCAACCCTATACACATGAATCTGGTCACATGTGAAATATGACCTCTCAAAGGTGGAGTATGCTTGATGCTGAAACAGCATATAACATTGGGTAGTATGACTGACTTCAGATGGGGTGTTGTAAGACCAACTAGCAAAAAAAAAAAAAAATTCATTAGAAATAGAACAAGGTGAAGAACTAAAAAGAAATACATGTATTTCTAGTTTAAGATTCAAAGAGAAAATTATTAGATAAGGATTAAAGAATGAAAAAAGGAAATCACATAAATTGGCATAAATAGCATAAAAACTATACTTTTATATAACTGGCAAACAATATAAAATTTGAAGAAAATACATTTTAATTAAGAAGTATTTCCTGGAACCTTAGATTAAGTAGATAGTGTCCTATGGCTACCAACATAGTTGAATTAGATAGATTCTGTTTGGAATTCTAAAAGTATGAAGGAGAATAATAAATAAGGGAGGTAAGGAAAATTCCACAAAGGAAATTTTAATGGTAAGAGGGGATTATACTGGATCCCTAATTATAACACTGATCTTGGATTTGTGTAGTGAAAGCATTAAAACAGACACAGGCTCTTCTGGCAATTTTAGGAATAAAGATTCTCAAACAGGGCCTGATACGTGTGTACGTGCACGAGGGTATCAAGCAAACACTCTCCTTAAAAAGTGACAAAGCCACAAGGAGAGAGCATTCCTGTATACTCCGTACTCAACAACAAAAACAACAATAATATGCATCTGCTACAAAAGGAACAGAGGTGAAAAAAGAAATTTAGATTTATATTCCTTAAGTACAATTCCAGTTACATCCATATGCTTACCAAAAACATCAGTGACTGCATAGTGTATAGCAAAATGGATAAAACATTTTCATCCTAGCAATTAAGCTTCTTTGTATTATGGCATAATTTATTTGTCTTGTATTATTTCTTACTCTTTTTGATACCCTTAGTGCCATTCCAAAGGAAAAAAGTACATTACCCTGCATGCTAAGAAAACAAAGGGCAGTTCTATTCACCATTCTACTCACTTTACACACTTTGTTTTTAATAAGTTGCTCTGTCTCATAATACAGTTTTGCATGTGGTATCTGTTATGCCTTAGCTAAAAGGTTTATTTAGCATTTTAACATTAACACTTCAGAAAATCTCAGACCCATAGCATCTTAGTACTTAAAAGTTTTTTTAATTGAAGTACAGTTGATTTACGATGTTATATTAGTTTCAGGTGTACAACATAGTAATTAGATATTTGAATGGATCATACTCCATTTACAGTTATTAATATTTGTTACGTTCCTTGTGCTTTACATTATATCCTTGTGTCTTATTTATTTCATACCTAGTAATTTGTACCTCTTAATCCTCTTCCCTCATCTTGTCCTTCCCCCTACCCCTCTCCTCACTGGTAACCACTGGTTTGTTCTCTGTATCTGTGAGTCTGTTTCTATTTTGTTATATTCATTCATTTTTTTTTATTTTTTAGGTTCCACCTATAAGTGAAAACGTACAGTATTTGTCTTTCTCTGTCTGACTTACCTCACTAAGCATAATACCCTCCAGGTCCACCCATGTTGTTGTAAATGACAAAAGTTCATTCTTTTTTATGACTGAGTAATATTCTTAGGTTGTGTCTGTATCTTGGCTATTGTAAATAATGGTACTATGAACATCAAGATGCATATGTCTTTTTAAATTAGTATTTTCGTTTTCTTCAGATATATACTCAGGAGTGGAGTTGCTGGATCGTATGGTAGTTCTATTTTTAATTTTTGGAGCAACTTCTACACTGTTTTTCCATAGTGGCTGTACCAATTGACATTCCCACCAATAGTGAACTAGGGTTCCCTTTTCTCAGCATCCTGGCCAACAATGATTATTTGTTGTCTTTTTGATGGTAGCTGCTCTGATGGCTGTGAGGTGGTGTCTCACTGTGGTTTCAATTTGTTGCATCTTAGTTTTTTAGATGTTCACAAGAACATTAATTTCAGCTCTTCTGTATTACAGGTGAGTCAAGTCCAGAGAGGGCAAAGAAATTTTCCAAGTTCACACAGTAAATAAGGGCAGCAAAATAGGAACTAAACCCAGGTTTTCTGTCTTCCTGCTCTGAACTCTTTGCCAAACACACTTGATAGGCCCATCAACGTTTTCTTTTCTTAGCTATTCACTGAAAACCAGCAATTTGAGGACCAAACAAATCCATAAGGAGATGGGTTGTGGTTTATTAAGTATCCAGTGTAATGTACACATTTGTGTGTGTTTACATGAAAATTTATGTTCTCTGAACTGGATATAATGAATAATTTGTGTATTTGATGGATGTAATGAGTCTTTTTTCTTCTTTAGACGCTTCTGTATTTTTTTTTACATTTTCTATCATAGAACCATTATTACTTTTTATCCTTGAAATGCTTTTTCTTTTTTCTATAATATGGGAGAAACAGCTAACAGGAACATTAAAGCTTGTTTACTGATGAAAGAAATTATTTTTAGACATTCTATTTAGTGTGGGTATTTTCAAAATCTGTGTGTTCTTGGCTTTGGGTCTTGCAGGGATTTTGCAGGAGGCCAACACAAATAGGGGAAGTAATGTGTTTCCCCAGCACAGGAGGAGACTGACATGGTGTAGGGTTGACTCCCAAAGAAGTGGCAAAAAGTCCAAATCATAATATGCATAAGACTGTGGCAAACTCCTGTTTGCACAGGGCTTAGATTGATAGCCACTGGTACCTAATTTTGTTTGGGGTAGCAGGAATTATGGGATGCAGTGATACTAATAATCACACAGTTAACACTCCTGTTACTGACTCCAGGCAAGTCTCTCTGGGTTAAAAAAGGACGCAAACCAGAGACAGGCGATAGAATACATCTTAGTAAAGGGAAGAGGGTAGTCAAAGTGAAATACTGAAACGATAGACAATATGGGCAATATGGCCCTGCTCTCCCTACCCCTTTCTTCTTTCTTAACCCAATCCCTTTATTAGTGCAAACCATGGCTTTAGGGCAGGCCTCTAATCCCAGCAGGCAGAGCTGTCCAAAGGTTTGGACAAACATTGAGAGGTAAGGGGATAGAAAAGGATTTGGAAGACTGCAACCCTGGAAAGAAAATCCAGGTCAGGGAGCCACAATGGCTTTGCATTGTGGTAGAATTCAGTGCCAGACCTCACCTGTTGGAGAGCCTGCAAGTCCTTTTGTACAGGCAGGCTGGGTTATTTTGGTTTATGTCCTGAGCAGAGCTTTGCCTGCAAGTTGAAGAACTTCAGTTCTCGTATTCTGACAAAAAATGAGAATGTAGAGGCCTACAGATATGATGGGATTGTTTCCTAAATGCAAAACTACGTTAGTCAGTTACTAAGTAGATAGTTTTCATTATTATGTAAATAAAAGTAGACCATTTGAAATGACAGATCTTTCTTAGAGCATTTATTCAATTCATGTTGTGTATATCTCTGTAGTATATAAAATAGATACATGTGTTGAAATATCAACTTACCAAAGAGAACTTATCTCCAGGCAGTTTTTCTGTTTGAAGAACTTAAATAAATAGTTCCTAAAATTGTTTTTTTAACCTGGAAAAAAAATCTGTCAATCTGAGGAGTGTTATAAGCAAAATCATGTTGAATGTGATATCACAAGCAAGATTATATAGCTAATATTTGTACTATCCTAACATTAATTATGCACATTTATACATATTAACCTGTTAAATCTTTGCAAATACCCTGAGGGTAATTATTAGTATGGTAATTACACGAGCGAGAAAACTGAAATTCAAAGAAGTTGATCAAAATCATATAACCAGCTTATCTTACATTTTGAAATTCAGCCAGGTTATCCTACCTCTAATCAACACTTTAACATAAAACATTCAATTTTTCTAGATGCACAACTCTTCCTAGCTAATATCTTCTTCTCTATTCCAAATAAAAGCATCCATTAAGAGAAACAGTAGTTGGGAACATTTCTGAGTAAATATATTTCCGTCTTTGTTTAGTTCCTAAAACTCAAACAGATTATTCGAGGAAGACAAATTTAAACTGAATTGCTCAAGCTTTACCAAATTGTGGGTACGAATGAGCCTCTATACACAAAATTTTCTTGTTCATTACACAGTTTACACAGCTTCTAAGTCATCAACTCCCATCAAAACATTTCTGAGTTGTCCCAGAAATATACTCATGAACAAAGCCCTGCATACTTGGTGCTGCTAAAATACTCTTCTCTGAGCAAAAGCCATTCTGTACTCTGCCCAGAAATGAGGACAGTTATTGTTCTCCTGGCCTCATTTTCAGGGTAGGCTCAGCCTAGGTCACCATGCTATACATTGGTGCAATAGCATGTGCTTTTGTAAATCTGAGCTAGAGTCTTAACTCCATCCTAAAGCAGCAATGTATTCTGAAAAGAGTATCACACTTGAAATCAGAATTTTCAGGTAAATTGGCCACATTTTCCCTGTGAGATCTTAAACAAGATATTTTATTGCTTTGAGCCTCAATTTATTCATCTTTAAAACTGGAGTAACAAAAATGCCAATCATAGGAGATAATTTGGGGATTTAAGAGAGATCACAAATGTGAGAACTTGATTTTACTACACACTTTAATGTAGGTATATTGCATTAGATGGGACTCTTTTGGTTCCAAGTGGCAAAACACCTTTTATTGTAACAGAAACAAAAAGAGTATGCATTGCAAATCTAAATGCAGCACAGCTGGGTCTGAAGCTTCCTTTGACTCTATTTCTTGGTGTGTCTTCCTTCTCTTCTTGGCTGTTCCTCTGCTTCACGTAGGTTCTCCCCACATGGAGGATAAGGTAGTAGCTGATAGGCTTACATCTTGAGCTTTAAAAAAAGAAAGACCCTTTCTCACCCTAGGTCTAGGTGGTACATTTCAAGAAGAGGTTGTGGTCAGCTGTGGTTGAACTATATGTCCAATTTTTTGACTGATTCTGTACCCAGCTTGGGTTACGGGGCCATAGTTAAGGGAAGGCATTCCAGAATCACACAGGGTGAGGGAAGGGCAGTTCTAGAGAGAGGGATGCTGGTGCTGGGCAGAAAAGAGACCATTGCCCACCGTAACTCTGCTACTGTTGTATCATAAGAATCTACATCCATCACATAGCTTTTTCTTATTTATTTAGTGTCCATTATTCTTCATCCCCACTGATGGCATTCAACACTAATCTACGAAACACTTCTTAAAATCCTACTCACTGCCAGTGGTGCCAAGTACTAAGAAAACAAAGACAAAACGGCATGGCTCTCAGTAGCTCACTCTCTAGTTGGGGAGACTGTGATGATACAGCATGACCTCTGTCCTACTAGAGATAAGCATAGAGTGCAGTGAAATACCACCCAGCGGAGTGTGGGGCTGGGTGGAGGAAGGTGCGGCAGAATGGGTCATGCTTCCCAAAGGACCTGAGTGTAAAATCAACCTTGAAAGATGAATAAGAATTAGCCAGGCAAAAATGGTGAGAAAGAAAATCTCTGTACAGTTTAACCAGCTGGTATTCTTTGCTACATATTTTTACCCCTCCTATTTTGATTGTAAGTTTCTTGATAGTGATCATGTCTAATAATTTTTTTGTACTATTGACAGTGCTTACACAATGCCAACTACCTTATTGACTGTTGCTGTCTGATATAGTTAATGTTGGTGATTATTTTCATCACTGGCTATCTGGAACATTTTTTTTTTTTTCTTCTTAGGAAAATGAGCTAATCATTAATAGTAACGGCATGGCATACAAAACAGTGTCTGTTTCCTGGAAAGCTTTTCAAATTTTGCCAGGTTTCATTTTTTTCACTCAATGATTCTTAATGCTACTCTTATAGCACCATTTTTAGCCAATTTAAGAAGCTACAACCATTCATACATGACAACTCCAAAGTGATGCCTCCTCTGAACCATCCCCTCAACTGAAGAAACGAAATCTGACTTTTGCCAACTGCTTTAGTCAAACTTTTGTTCAAAAAATATATTAAATTAGGAAAATAACATCATGTAGTAATGCCATGCCAGTAAAAATACCACCATGTCCAGAAAATACACTCATGGGTGGCTTGATTTGCCTAGAACAACTAATTAATTTTTTTTCCCTTCCCCCAGTGACATACTCACATTCACAGATTGGTTGCTGGTAATATATGTGCTTCCAAAACCACTGATCTCAGATTTAATTCACATGCAAGACTTAGAAGCAAGAAAAAAAATATTGATTTTGAACACCCAGAGACAATTCTTTCTCTTTATGCATGTTTATCTATCTACATTTGGTGTGAGTGGCTTTAGATATATGCATACATAGATTGACCAGAATATTTATTCTTAATATATTGACTATTAGAGAGATTTTTACATTTAACTATATCAGTTGACTCAGCCCCCTCATGTGGTTGGGGTAATACAGATATTTTCTCTGTGAGTGTGGGGTAATTCTCACTTTTTCTGGATTTTGGATATAAGAAGGGAATGGGCAATAGAGACATGCCATCTCTGGAAACTCTGGCAGCATTTGCATTTTCCACGCCTGCTTTACCAATTCCACATCTAACCCTGTGAAGTTTGGGGTTTTTTGCACTTAGTTTTCATTTTGATTGTGTCAAAGAGATATGGACACAATCATATTCATTGACTCCAAGACGTCATTGGTAGAAAAATCTTTCTTTGAAATCCTCATTCAGTTCAATTACATTCAAGATATTTTTGAAAATGTTAAAAGGGATTTTTAAAAAACATGTATTTCTCTTTTCTGGGGCAAATAGGTGGTCCAGTGGTCTTTCCTTGCCTCCAGTGTGGAACTAGAGTGACATTGACCTGTGTGGTATGAGCACAAGAGAACCCAAAAAGATAAAATGAAAAGTATCCTTGATAAGAAAATGCGGAGTGTACATGACCCTGGAGCTCAAAACAGGACAAGCAGAAGGATAAATTCTGAGGCAAGTGGACAGCCTCAGCGTCAGGTTTTTAGGTTGCCTGGGGTGTGTCCCTGAATCGAGAGAAAGGTGTTAAGAATACTCTGGCAATACAGAAATTTTTCATGCATTATGTGAAGTCAGGTTTCTTCACATGATGAATGCTTCTAATATACTTGGCATCATTTTCAGGATAGAACTCCTGTTACCACAATTACTTTTCTGGGCCGGGCCTTTCCCAGGGGGATAGGAAGTAGGCCAGCCATGGAGTCATACGATGTTTTACAGAGCTTCCCTCAATTTGACCTCCAGGAAAGGATACTGGCATTCAAAGTAAAGAGTAAGACCTCTGTGGGCTGAGAGTAAAAGGCACTGTTGAAATATCTAGTGAATTCCCTTGCATGGAAGTTGAAGAAGCCAGAAAATAATGGGAGAATGACTTCCATCACAATGAGAAAGGCCCGGGAGGCATTTTACTTCTTCTCACTGGTCAGATCATACATGTAATGTAAAGAGGGTCAGATGCTACCTTCTACCTAGATATCTTTCTATGGGCCTCATGCCAGTCAGTATGCTTATTAAATGGCATTTACCCCCATCCTTACCCATTTTACAAAAATAATTCTGAGTAACCTATACTATGCTTGAGTTTTGATTAGCTGTCAATATTTTAGGGCATATGGGGAAATTGCATAGGTTTAAATGCTAAGTGCAATTAAGCAAGGATATTTTTGATAGATAAGGGCAGTAAGATAAAGCTAGAAAGGTGAAAGTGTTGTGCTGTTGATAGGAAAGATGCCCCTTCTGCTCAGTGGTGGTGTTCTCTCTTTAGACATCTGTCTGTGGATTGTGGGCCGTGGAATGTAAATATGGACTTGCAGAATATGAACTTCCTCCAAATCCAGGAGCCTATTGAGACCGTTGGTTGGGGAACTGATGATTGTAGGAATGGTTGGTATCCTAGGTAGGGTCTATGTGAGTTTATAGTAGCCTTCTCAGAAAGAGTGGCTCATGAACCTCCACTGCAGTTTGTGCTTGGCTGGAAGCTTGGAAAGGAAATGTGCCTGCTTTGAGAGCATGCAGGCACCAGGCTCTTGGAACCAATTTAATTGCAGTCTTCTTCACAGAAACATGTAATAGTTCTTGGCACATAGATATTTGTTGGATTCTATTAAAATTAAATTGAAACTCAGACATTTTGGTCTACATTTTATATTGTAACAGTGCTGATTCTAGAGGCACAGATACTTTTAATAACTTTTTCATCCATGTCTCATATTTACTTGTTTGGAAGCTCTTTATAGATTGACCTAATTCCCTCTTATTATCTTATGGCTGGGTGAGATGTCAGCAAGTATCTCCAGGCTTATTCCTTTCAGCATATTGGCCCCATGAGAAAGAAAGTCTTCCCTACTATCTCTAACAGAAATTTTCTGAGGAATCACTGTTTTGATAGACACTGTTTGGCTTCAGTGGCCATTCTTGAATTAGGAATATCCTGACTGGCTAACCTTAGGTAACCCGCCCATTGTCATAGCTGCTGGGGAATGAAGGGCACGATACTGTGACTGACAACTCTGCTTAAACTTCATGGAGATCGGGAGAAGTTCTCCAAAAGGAAGACGTTATTGTTTCTAGTAGTAGAGGAATGATAGAGCATCCTGGGTAAATAAAACAAAAACTACCATAGTCTACAACATATGTGTTATCTCTTAATACTGGAAAGTTTCTATTTAGAATAAATAGAAGGATGTTCAGAAGTTCTCTTTATGTAAAACTCCAGTATAAGCTAATTTACTATCGTTTATTTCATTCCAGCCATTATAAGCAATCGACATTCAATACTTTTCAAGACAATATAAATTGGACTAGAAAACGTAAAGCCCAAAATTACAGGGACATGGACAATGTTAATGAAATGATAGAATTCAGGCTTTGCAGTTGTACCATATTAGGACCATCTTGTACCTCAAAAGATAAACAAAACAGATGGAAATCAGATGTAGCCTAGTGAGTAGCAGGATTATGATGGTAGAAGAGTCAACAACTTTGAGCCCAAAATTGCCCTATCTTTCAAATTGATAATGGAAATAGAGTTCTAAATAGTCTTCTTGCCTTCAGTTTGTCCCACTTGCAATTTGTCATCGTTACCAATGTTATCAATCAAATACACATTTGTGCTCATTACAGTGTCCTGAAAGGCTATGGGGATGGAAATATTAACCACAGTGAGAAATATCAAGCTGGCTTGTCCTAGAAACTGTCTGTGAGGGTCAGAGGAGTGATGTAAGCATCAGGTAGAACATGATATTAAGACAATTGGAGTGAGACAACAAGTCTTTCTAAGGCAAGTAAGTGACATTAGGCAGGACCGTAAGAGACAGCAGAATGCCCCAATAATGAAATAGGTAAAGACATCAATATTGAAATAAGGATATTGAAAAAGTGTGGCAGCAGGTATCAGGTATCATAATCAATGGCAAGGTGAATGTTACAGTTAGTGTCTGAAGCAGGGTTTGTAATCCTTAGAAGTTTATGGAAAGGCCTGAGGAGACCCAGGAAAATGGTATGTAGGACTTGACACATATGTGACCCATAACTTTTCACCAGTTTTTTAATGCTCCATATAACCCCTCAAATATTCACGCTGAAAACAAATTTCTATTCAATTTGCTTTTAACGTATAGAACTTATTTGATTTATTTATAGAATATTTAGAAAAAAGTGCCATTTAAATTACAGACATAATATTTGTTTAATGTTTATATGTGATTTTTAACCCAGAATAAGTTTTTGAAACTTTATATTCCAGTTTGAGTGACAATAATAACTTAATACCATGACTGCTTTTTCCACTCTGTTTTTCATTTTTATTCTCTACTTTTGGTTTATTTGGACAAAATAAACATTTTATAAAATGCATGATTAATCATTCCATTTGGAAGATTTATTTAAAATTTTTTTCCTCTCGTACATTTTAAAACAAAGTATTCTAGGAGACCTATTTTTCTTATGATAATAAGACATCATAGAGAAATCTAAGCTGTGTTTTTTTTGTTTTTTTTTTTGCGGTCCGTGGGCCTCTCACTGTTGTGGCCTCTCCCTTTGCGGAGCACAGGCTCCAGATGCGCAGGCTCAGCGGCCATGGTTCACGGGCCCAGCCGCTCCGCGGCATGTGGGATCTTCCCAGACCGGGGCACGAACCCACGTCCCCTGCATCGGCAGGCAGACTCTCAACCACTGCGCCACCAGGGAAGCCCTAAGCTGTTTTTAACAACTTAAATTTGTTCCCACTGCTAGTCACTTTTTAATGGCTGGGATAATAGAGTCATCTCTGTGCTTTCACACTCCAGTGGCTAGCACAATGGTTGGCGTGTAGTGGTTGTTCAATAAATATTTGTTGAACTGAATTGAAATGAATCAAATTGTAAATCTTTTCTAGTCACATGAGTGAAATTAAAAAATATACAACTGTTCTTGGTTGCCTTTGGGAGCTATTCTGATACTAATAATTAAACATTTGCCTTTGTACCAAATTTTGAAATTTGAGTTGAGGTCACTAACCACATATAATCTGTTTCTTTCTGGAATAGATGATGAAAAAAGTTCAACCCTTGCCAACTCGTTTTTGGAAAGGAAATATGCGGATATAATAAAATTAGAGACAGCAGTATTTTATCCATTTTGAAAGTATTGATTCATAATTAAAATACTGCATGTTAAAAATTGTCAGCATTTACTCACCACAATATGTTGACATGAGGCCCTACCTGGAAGACACAAGAATTCTTAAAATCAAATTGTTGTACTACTCTACAGTGGATCAAATGTCATTCTATAGCTTTTACCCTAAAAGGATAAAACACTCCTCGAGTGCTTTCAATCTCATTTGTTCGAATTCTGTATTTGACAAGCAGCCTTAAGTGTACTCATTTTGTTTCTTAGGCATTTAATTTATTCCAGGAAGGGCTATATTTCATTATAGAAATAAATATTCTGATCCCTAGCATGGCATTATAAATAAGGATATTAAAATTCTGTCATTTCATTAGTTGACTGTTAAAATGACGTGTGTATGTATATATATAAAATTATATATATATACATACATATATACATAAAATTTGGGAGAAGAGATAACATCTATAAAGCTGAGGATCAGTTCCTAGGTCAGTAGTTAGCCTCCTGAGACAAAACTGCTAGGAGAAACAGAATTTGAAGAGGCTAATATCCTCTCTTGATATCAATGTTTTTCTTACGGAATGATTTCTATCAAAATTTGAAAGTTAATAAAGGCCAGTTATGAGGGATGAGTTCTTTTCTTTATATGTGTCTATAACTAAGTTAGTGAATTTGGAATGAGGATTTCTCTTGTGGACTTTTGAAAAGGTAATGCCAAAATCTTAGGCTATATTGTTGTCAATGACACATTTTTTTCAATGAAAAACTTAATCACAACCTTTCAAAAGAGCACTCAAGGCTTTAACTTGTCTATACTCAGAATATAGACAGTTGTACAATCTAAGCCGAGTGCTTATCCAATTCAGTCTCTGAATTTAATATACCTCATATGAGAAAAAATTCATTTGTTTACATGGGGAAAAGAGTAGAGCAACCTAATACAAAATTATAGAATGGGAACCTTGTAATAGCCTCAGCTTTATACTCCAACATCTTGGCATGAGGTCAGTTTTGCTTATTATGATTGGCACAAGCAATAGACTGCCAAGTTAACCTAGTAGACTGGAGTAGATCTAGCTGTTTGCGTCATTAAATTTTGAATGATGGTGTATTTTTACTTTTTTCTGCCAACTTTACCTTTGATAAATAATTCTTAGGATCAATAATTTGTTAGCTGTGACAATCAGGAATTAATCCAGAGAAACTAATTCCATATTATTTATTTTACACCAAATTCTCAAGCTCTCCTAGGGGGACTCTGAGTTATTAGTGTGTATTAAAAGCAAAAACTGAATACAGTAGATTTTCAGTGAGCACTGAGTTCACTCCAGAAGCTTATATAAATGTTCTCATTAAGTTGCAGCTCTACAGCTGTATTAGAGAACTGTTTTATTTAATTCCAAAGCAACCTTTCCAGTGGTTGGCATATCTATCCCCAGGCTAAGGCCTTAAGGTCAGTTTTACACCTTTAAAAACATAATTAAAAAAATAAAATGAACAACCCCCTCCAATTCTCCAAAAATCATTAATTAAGACAATCAATCCTATAGCAACTTTGGATTGGATTCATATCCCAAGGTGAGTTTTACAAAGAAAAGAACTGAAAAATGTCCTAAATTTCACAAATCTGACTGGTAAAAAATTTCTGGCTTTAGAATTAGATAACTGGAGGTTTGAATGCTAGCCCTGCTACTTCTTGGCTGTGGATTTGGGACAAATTACTTATCCTCTCTAAGCCTCAGTTTCTACTTCCCAATGTTGTTCTGAGTGTAAGTAAATAGAGTATGAAATTGCCTAATGAAAAGCATGGTGCAGTGTAGATATTTTATTTTGTTTACTGTCAGCCTTTCCCCATGATAAGGTGATTTACTTGACGACAGAGATTTTCATCTTTCTGTTTAAATGCTGTAACAGAATTCCATGAACATTCTGCCAGATAGGAATGCTCAGTAAGTATTTATTGAGTAGAATAAGTCTCAGTTTCTTCATTGCTAAAATGAAAGAGGAAATAATTTGCTACATATATTCTAATTTAAGGCCATATCATGATTATTTTTTTCCTATTATGGGGCATTTAATTTATTTCCAAAGTTTTAGAGTATGTGTCTGTACATCAGCATATTTTGTGACATAAACTTTTAAATTCTGTTTCAGCTGATTACCTAACTATAAATTAGTTGGTGTAGAATTATCACATCAAAATAAATCCATATTTTAAGGCTTGTAATATATGCAACAAAATATAATTCCAAAGATATTACTGATATATCAATTTATGATCTCAAAATAATGTGTGAGAATATCTGTTTAATCACACTATCATCAGAATTTTTTAAAATTTTGCTAATGTTAGACAATTTAATTTCATTATCTCTCGCTATCTTTGATTATATAAGATAAACGTATAATCTTATGAAGAAGTTTGCTGAGCTAACTCATGAGTTTTGACCACTGGTAATTTTAAAAGTCTTAACTATCCAATCATTGCTCAGTAAGGAGTGACTGAATGGGTGAGTGAATTAAATAGTACACCCCAGCATGAAGGGTTATGTCAGCAATTTAAAAATACTGGATTCTTCAGACATCAACTTCTCCAAGTAGATTGAGTTATTGCTTTCTAAGCATTGTGAGTATTGTGTACTGTGAGCATTATAATACTTTATGAGTATTTCTCATAAGATGGGGTATGATAAGTACTGTAATAGGAATTAAACAACATGCTGTGGGAGAGAGGAAGGGTTGAGGAGGATGGAAATATGGGCTTTGACTTGGATCTTGATATAAGATCACAGTAGTAAAAATGTTCACTGGTAGAGAGAGGGACTTCCTTGAAAGATAAAACAAGGGTGTCAGATTAGGAGCAAGTTATAAAAGATTCAGTTATTAGACTAAATGTACAGGTTTTTTTTCAAACCATGAATAACCATCAAACTTATTTCATCATGGGCTTCCCTGGTGGCACAGTGGTTGAGAGTTCGCCTGCTGATGCAGGGGACACGGGTTCGTGCCCCGGTCCGGGAAGATCCCACATGCCGCGGAGCGGCTGGGCCCGTGAGCCATGGCCGCTGAGCCTGCGCGTCCGGAGCCTGTGCTCCGCAAGGGGAGAGGCACAGCAGTGAGAGGCCCCCGTACTGCAAAAAAAAAAAGAAGTTATTTCATCACCAGGTGGATTTTATCATTTACAATTTTCCAAAGCTAATTCTGGCAATGGTGTAGGGAAAGACATAGGGCTAAAGAGAGAGCCTGAATGTGTAGGTGCACTAGAGGAGATGGATTCAAATTTCTAACTCAAGTTAAGACAGTCTTTTCTGTCTTAAAAAACCCACACTTTATTCATGTGACAATATTAAAAAAAAAGACTGCCTGAGATGACTAGCTTCCTTTAATCTGCAAGATATTTATAAGCAATATGCAAATATTTAATTCTTATTTTAATTCTTATATCACTTTGCTATAAAGTTAAAAGGTATCCTGAACTTGTACCTGAATTAGAGTATAGAAAATGCACAATTTAGGCTTTCTGTCACAACCTTTATATTTTTTCTAACAAATTATGGCTTGTCCTGAGAACTCTATTTTCTTCTTTGGTAGCAACAACAACAAAAAACCCTTCAAAGGCTCACAAATATGTGGTTTGTAACATTTATATAAGAAGTTATATGGAATACTTTCCTAGATTTTACAACTTATGTCATAAAAATAACTTCTAAGAAAACTTCCTAAATTTTCATATTTGAAATCCTTATCATTTTGGTCTTGCTCTTTCTCTATATCTTGTCAAAGTAGATTTTATGTATTCAACTGTTTGTGTAGTTAAAAGTATATAATTAAAGAGGAGTAAATTTCAACTACTCATTTGGGGGAAAATCACTTTTAAGCAAATTTACTGTACATGACTGTATAAACAGAAAAGTAGGATACATGCCGCTGCACAAAAACATATTTTGTTAGCTTGTAGGATGGCCACACAGGTTGACCGACCTTAAATCACTAGAAAATAAAGGCTTCTTGTTTTGAGCTGATCTACATTGGTTTGGGGCAGGAAACTCATTAGTGGTATTAAAAAACAGAATAGGCTTTTTAATTCATCACCTAACTTGATTTCAAGTTTTCTCTGTTGCTTGATTTTAATCTCTTGGGAGGGTGCCTTCCTTTTCGCTGTTATCCAAGTCCCTTACTCTCAAAGAGATGTGAATAAGGACACTTCTGTACTGCCTTTCAAATGAGGATCCCCATGAGTCTTGCATGAAGTACTCATAGGCACCTTTTATAGTACAGGAAATGCAGGCAAATGGAGAGGTTAAGGAAACTGCTCAAGGACATTCAGCAAGTTGCCATCAAAGCCAGAAGTAGTACACAGGCCTTCAGTCAAAGCCAGAAGTAGTACATAGGCCTTCTGACTCCAAGTCCTTGGCACAACTGCCACATTTCAGTCCCTTTCTGATGTTGAGAGAGCAGCCATCTTGGAATCATTAATTTCAGTTAATCTTGCTGCTTAAGAAAGCAAGCGTGTAACAATAGACTTTGAGAGGAAAATAAAGCCCAGAGCAGAAGGTATTATTAAATTTAAATTTAATTCTTACCCTTCTTTAATCTTTCCTCCTGTTCTCAGTTGTCTGTTTCAAGAACCAAAGGTGAAAAATTAGATCGAGAGACAGTTTGTAATGGCGCAGGTGGGATGGCAGAAGTAGTACTGCGTTGGTGTTATTCACTTTATTCAACTCAGTTCAACATGTATGTTTTTTTTATTTTAATTTAATTTTGTATTGAGTATAATTACAACATTACATTAATTTCGGGCGTACCACAATGAGTTGACACCTGAATATATTGTGAAATAATCACAATAAGTGCAGCAAGTGTCCAACGTGTATGCTTGAAAGATTTATCCTGTCCCAGGAACTGCATGAAAACTCCAAACATGATTTAGACATTGCCCCTATCTTTGAGTAGCTGACAGTTTATCAGGAGAGACAGACATAAAAACATACATGTGGCAATAAAGTCTATGAAGTGTTAATATTCAGGACTGTATAGAGCATTATAGAAGCTAAGTGAATGGGTTCAGAATTTAAAATAAAATAAGCTATGAGTCTAGGGAATGTTCTCTTAGGGAAAGGATGCTTGGATTGAGCTTCGAAGGATTCTCATTGTGGCCAAAGAAAAAGTCTGAAGAGACCACAAACAAAAAGAATAAAATTGACAAATGCAAAGAGAAAGTCTGAAGAGACCACAAACAAAAAGAATAAAATTGACAAATGCAAAGAGAGGTGAATTACAAATTCATGCAAAGGGTTATTGTTTAATAATGAAACTGTAGAGGCAGGGAGTTGTGAAAGCTGAAATGAGAGAGGTAGGAAGAGGTAGGAAGAGACTTTGTATGATATGCTAAAGATCCTTCTAAAATCCTTGCCAGCAAATCCTCTTAGGAATGGGAGCCAGAGGGCATAGGGTATGATTTGCTTGTTAGATAGATTACCCTGGTTGCAGGGTGGAAGATGAGTTTAAAGAGGACAAAATTAAGTGGATCATGCAATAATCAAGAAAAGGTTGATAAGGCAATGACTAAGAAAATAGTAATCAGGATGATGACTGATGATGATAAGGTATGAAAAGATACAAATGAGTCTAGATAAGATATGAAAAGATGCAAATGAATCTAGACACAGACCTTACACCCGTCACAAGAATTAACTCAAAATGTATCATAGACCTAAATGTAAAATGCAAAACTATTAAACTTCTAGAAGATAACATAGGAGAAAATCTAGGTGACCTTGGGTATAGTGATAACTTTTGAGATACAACACCAAAGGCACAACCCATGAGAGAAAGAATTGATAAGCTTAACTTCATTAAAATTAAAAACTTCTGCTCGGTGAAAGACAATGTCAAGAGAATGAGAAGACAAGCCACAGATTGGAAGAAAATATTTGTAAGACACACATCTAATAAAGTCCTGTTATCCAAAATATACAAAGGACACTTAAAATCCAAGAATAAGGAAATGAATAAACTCTATTAAAAAATGAGCCAAAGATCTGAACAGACACCTCTTCAAAGAAGATATACAACTAAGCATATGAAAAGATATTTAACATAATTTTTCATCAGGGAATTGCAAATTAAAACAACAATGAAATGCCACTACACAGCTATGATAATGACCCAAATCCAGAACACTTACAATACCAAATGCTGGCAAAGATGTGGAGCAACAGGAACTCTCATTCACTGCGGGTGGGAATACAAAATGGTACAGACACTTCGGAAGACAGTTTGGTTGTTTCTTACAACACTAACATAATCTTAACAAACAATCCAGAAATTGTTCTCTCGGGTATTTACCCAAAGGAGATGAGAACTTATGTCCACACAAAATCATACAGATTTTTAAAAAATTTTTATTGGAGTATAGCTGATTTACATTGTTGTGTTAGTTTCAGGTGTACAGCAAAGTGAATCAGTTACACATATACATATATCCACTCTTTTTTAGATTCTTTTCCAATATAGGCCATTACAGAGTATTGAGTAGAGTTCCCTGTGCTATACAGCAGGTTCTTACTAGTTATCTATTTTATGTAGTCTAATGTGTATATGTCCGTCCCAATCTCCCAATTTATCCCTCCTCCCCTCCCTTATTCCCTGGTAACCATAAGTTTGTTTTCTATATCCATGACTCTACTTCTGCTTTGTAAATAAGTTCATTTGTACCCTTTTTTTTTTTAAGATTCCACATATAAGTGATATTGCATGATATTTGTCTTTCTGTGTCTGACTTACTTCACTCAGTATGACAATCTCTAGGTCCATCCATGTTGCTGCAAATGGCATTATTTTGTTCTTTTTTATGGCTGAGTAATATTCCACTGTATTTATGTACCACATCTTCTTTATCCTTTACTCTGTTGATGGACATTTAAATTGCTTCCATGTCCTGGCTATTGTAAATAGTGCTGCAATGAACATTGGGGTACATGTATCTTTTTAAATTATGGTTTTCTCCAGGTATATGCCCAGGAATGGGATTGCTGGGTCATATGGTAGTTCTATTTTTAGTTTTTTAAGGAATCTCCATACTGTTCTCCATAATGGCTGTACCAATTTATCTTCCCACCAACAGTGTAGGAGGGTTCCCGCACAGATTTTTATAACAACTTTATTCATAATTGCCAAAACTTGGAAGCAGTCAATATGTCCTTCAGTAGATGAATGGATAAATAAACTATGGTACATCCAGACAATGAAATATTATTCAGCTCTAAAAAGAAATGAGCTGTCAAACCATGAAAAGACATGGAGGAACGTTATCTCTATATTGCTAAGTGAAAGAAGCCAATTTGAAATGGTTACGTACTGTATGATTCCAATTATATGACATTCTGGAAAAAACTGTGGAGAGAGTAAAAAGATCAGTGGTTTCCAGAGGTTACTGGGAAGGGAGGGATGAATAGGTATAGCTCAAGAGATTTTTAGGGCAGTGAAACTATTCTGTAAAACACTACAGTGGTGGACATATGACATTATTTGTCAAAACCCATAGAATTTACAACACCAAAGGTGAACCTTAGTGTAAACTACAGACTGGGTTATAAGGATGTGTCAAGGGAGTTTCATGAATTTTAACAAATGTTCTAGTGTGGTGCGGGATATGAATAATGGGGGTGATGGTGTGCATGGACTGGGGGTAATCAAATAATGGAAAATCCCTGTACTTTCCACTCAATTTTTCTGTGAACCTGAAACTGCTCTAAAAATAAAGTTTATCAATTAAAAAAAAAGAGGTACAATTACTATAAGAGTGTGGTAATTGGCTGACTATAGTGTGAGGGAAAGGGAGGAGTCTATATGTTCTCCAGTTTCTGGCTTGTATAATTGCATAGACTATGGTGCTCCTAACTTTACTGAGAATATAGAAATAAAGGTTTTGGGAGAAAGGACAAATTAAATTAGGATTTGCGGGAACATACCATTGACTATATTCTTTAGTTAGCTCAAGATGTGACTCTGAGCCTCAGAAACTATGTCACAGCTGGAAACATTTCAAACTTCTAAGTGTATAAAAAAGATGAAATAAACCAAGAAATGGGACTGAGGAAAAAAGAATAGTGAACACATGATCAAGTGGGATTTATCCCAGAGATGCAGGGATTCTTCAATATCTGCAAATCAAACAATGTGATACACCATATTAACAAATTGAAGAATAAAAACCATATGATAATCTCAACAGATGCAGAAAAAACTTTTGACAAAATTCAATACCCATTTATGATAAAAGCTCTCCAGAAAGTGGGCATAGAGGGAACCTACCTCAATATAATAAAGGCCATATACCACAAACTCACAGCAAACATCATTCTCAATGGTGAAAAACTGAAAGCATTTCCTCTAAGATCAGGAAGAAGATAAGGATGTCCACTCGTCACTATTATTCAACATAGTTTTGGAAGTCCTAGCTACGGCAATCAGAGAAGAAAAAGAAATAAAAGGAATATAAATTGGAAAAGAAGTAAAACTGTCACTGTTTGCAGATGACATGATACTATACATAGAAAATCCTAAAGAAGCCACCACAAAACTACTAGAGCTAATGAATGAATTTGGTAAAGTTGCAGGACACAAAATCAATGCACAGAAATCTCTTACATTCCTATACACTAACAACGAAAGATCAGAAAGAGAAATTAAGGAAACAATCCCATTCAGCATTGCAACAAAAAGAACAAAATACCTAGGAATAAACCTACCTAAGGAGGTAAAAGACCTGTACTCAGAAAACTGTAAGACACTGATGAAAGAAATTGAAGATGACACAAACAGATGGAGAGACATACCATGTTCTTGGATTGGAAGAATTAATATTGTGAAAACGAGTATACTACCCAAAGCAATCTGCAGATTCAGTGCAATCCCTATCAAACTACCAATGGCATTTTTCACAGAACTAGAACAAAAAAATCTTAAAATTTGTATGGAGACACAAAACACCCTGAATAGCCAAAGCAATCTTGAGGGAAAAAAATGGAGCTGGAGGAGTGAGGCTCCCTGACTTCAAACTATACTACAAAGCTACAGTAATCAAGACAATGTGGTACTGGCACAAAAGAGTAATGGAACAGGATAGAAAGCCCAGAGATAAACCCACGCACCTATGGTCAACTAATCTATGACAAAAGAGCCAAGGGTATACAATGGAAAAAAGACAGTCTCTTCAATAAGTGGTGCTGGGAAAACTGGACAGCTACATGTAAAAGAATGAAATTAGAACACTTCCTAATACCATACACAAAAATAAACTCAAAATGGATTAAAGACCTAAATGTAAGGCCAGACACTATAAAACTCTTAGGAGAAAACATAGGCAGAACACTCTTTGACATAAATCACAGCAAGATCCTTTTTGACCCACCTCCTAAAGTAATGGAAATAAAAATCAACAAATGGGACCTAACTGAACATAAAGCTTTTGCACAGCAAAGGAAACCATAAACAAGATGAAAAGACGACCCTCAGAATGGGAGAAAATATTTGCAAGTGAATCAATTGACAAAGGACTAATCTCCAAAATATATAAACAGCTCACGCAGCTCAATATCAAAAAAACAAACAATCCAATCAAAAAATGGGCAGGAGACCTAAATAGACATTTCTCCATAGAAGACCTACAGATGGGCAAGAGGCACATGAAAAGATGCTCAACATCACTAATTATTAGAGAAATGCAAATCAAAACTACAATGAGGTATCACCTCACACCCTTTAGAATGGGCATCATTACAAACAGTAAATGCTTGAGAGGATGTGGAGAAAAAAACCTCCTGCACTGTTGGTGGGAATGTAAATTGATACAGCCACTATGGAGAACAGTATGGAGGTTCCTCCCAAAACTAAAAATAGAATCACCATATGACCCAGCAATCCCACTACTGGGCATATACTCAGAGAAAACCATAATTCAAAAAGACACATGCACCCCAGTGTTCATTGCAGCACTATTTACAATAGTCAGGTCATGGAAACAGTGTAAATGCCTGTCAACAGATGAATGGATAAAGAAGATGCAGTACATGAATATTACTCAGCCATCAAAAGGAATGAAATTGGGTCATTTGTAGAGATATGGATGAACCTAGAGACTGTCATACAGAGTGAAGTAAGTCAGAAAGAGAAAAACAAATATCGTATATTAACTCGTATCTGTGGAGTCTGGAAAAACGGTACTGATGAACTGGTTTGCAAGGCAGAAATAGAAACACTGATGTACAGAACAAACATATGGTCACCAAGGGGGGAAAGGGGGCGGAGGGATGAATTGGGAGATTGGGATTGACATATATACACTAATATGTATAAAATAGATAATTAATGAGAACTTGCTGTATAGCACACAGGACTGTACAGTAGAAACTAACACAACATTGTAAAACAACTATACCCCAATAAAAACAAAACAAACAAACAAAAAAAGAATAGTGAACCAGGAATGAATCTTGAGATACACCTGAGATTAAGTTTCTGGCAGAAAAGAAAAAAATATGGAAGAGACAAAAAAGGAATGATGAGAGCAGTAGGTATTTAAATTAGTCACTTAGATAACATGATTATGTTTGTATCGTAATTTTTTCAAAGAATCCTTTTATCAGAAATTTTACTTACATCTCATATTGAACATAGGAGAGAGAGGTAAGGTGTCAGTTCTGCAAATCCTTTTGACAAATTAAGAAACGAATAATTTCTTCATAATCTCCTTCACAGTTTTTATAATTTAGTGCAACCTTAAATGATAGTTCCATCTTTTTTTGTTTTCTATATTATTCCTAAATTATTTTCATGTGTTCTACTTGCTTCTGTTTTTTTCTATAAATTACTTACCCAAATCATTCTCTATAGTACAAAGATTCACATATCCAACTCTTTATTGAACATCTTCCCTAACTTTTTCCTTCTGGGTGCTCATCTCTGTCAATGGCAACATCATTAATCCAATTATCAAAGTCAGAAACTAAGAAATCACCTTGGCCTTCCTTCTCCTTCAGTCCCCACATCCAGTCCATCACCAAAGCCTATCACTTTTCCTTCCTACCGTTCAAGTAATTCCACTGTTTCCATTCTCTCTATGAATGTCTTTAGTTTAGGACATCATATTTTCTTCTGTAAGCTATTATAACCATTTCCTCATTCTGCCTTTAGTCTTTCCCCTTATGTATTCTGTTGTCAACACCATACACAAATTGAGCATGTCATCAACACCTGCTTAAAACCTCCCATTTTCCTACCTATTTCTTGAGGATAACTTCTAAAGCTCTTTCCATGGCATATATGGCTCTTCAAGACCTGGCCACTCTTACCCCTAAATTCATAACTAGCTTCTTACCGTATTCTGTGTTCCCACCATACTGAGGTACTTGCAGATCCTTGAACAAACGTTTATTCTTTCTCTTTCTCTCTCCCTCTCTTTCTCTCTCCCTTGGGCTTTCTATTCTATTTGCTTGTCATGCTCTTAGTTTGTTCTCTTTTATGTCTTTGAACACACACACATACATACGCACATACACACACACACTCTAGTAGTGAATGGATGCACTGGTGCTTCTTTTTGGCAGTACTCACTGATATATCTTCTCATGAAACTGTCCATCTCAAAGTCTGTTTCCAGGCAACTCAATCTAAGATGCACGGTTTGTCTTTTCATGTCCAGTTAGGAAGCTTTCCATGATTAACCTTTGAGATACTTAGAGAACCTATAATTAGCTTATCTGTTATTTACAAACTATAATATAATCATTTTGCTTGCCAGTCAGTAAGCAACTTGAGGACAGAATTTATCTTTAATTATAGTATTCCCAATGTCTAGCACTGATGCACTTGATAATTCTTTTTTGGAATGAATGAACAGTATGCCCAAGACCATTTAAATATTTGCTGGCTTAAAGGTGCCTAAAATACAGGCTTCATGAGAACAAGTACCAGTGAACCACATGGCGGTGGTTACTCAATAAAATATGGGAGGAAAAACACTGGGAAGTATTCGTTGTAATTTTGCTATACCATTTTCAGACGTTGCTGTATTCCAGAGATCTGAATTCTTGAAAAGAGAATAGAAATATATCCACAATATTAAACGTGAGAGATTACACTAGAGATCCTCCCTCTTTCAGAAAACTCGTATAGTATTATGATATTAATTAATTATAGAGGCAAATCATAGGTGGTATAAAGACTATGTTATAATCCTGGAATGTTATAGCTGTAGTTCTATATACAAAGAAATAGGAATAGATTTACTTTCAAGAAATATATTTTTTCAAGCATACAGGCCATTGTCCAAAATTGGATCTGAGCATGCCTTTACAGTTTCCTTTTACTTCATGTCTACATATATGTAAACATATTTTTAACTCAAGTTGTTTATATAAGATCAGCCAGAGGTCGTTGATAATGAAAAGTTAAAATTCAAAGTCCTACATTCAAAGTCTGTAGGCCATGAAATTATCACTATACTAAAAAAAAGTTATGTAGGTTTGCTGCATGAAAAATTAAAACATTAAGATACAAGAAAATGCATGTGAGAATAAAAAAATATTTGAGTAGAAACAAGGAATGTTGAGAGGAATGTGCTGAAAATAACATAGTAATTCAAACCAGGGAAAGGTGGGGTAAAATGACTGCTGTTAAAAATAACATTATTTTCAGTTATTGTTCTATATAAAGTACTTTCTTTTCAAAATTTATGTCTTTGACAAGTTCTTATACATATGTGAAATTGCCTGACAATTTCAATCACTGAGATGATTTTTATAATATGTATATAGGCACAAAAAAGCCATGCTTTTGTTTCTGTATGACTCTGTTATAGTTGCTGTTTTTTATAGCCAGTTGCCGTTTATAGTTCTATTTATTTTCTCAGTCTTTTATTTCAGCATGTAGTGTTTCTCAGAACTCGAGGATCATTACCATGGCTCTGTAACTGAATCATGCTTTAACATAAGAGTCATGTGCATATTTTCAGTGCTCTGACATACCAGACTTGCATATACTAATCTCATTCACTGTTCTTCACCCTCAACAAACCCATTTTAAATGATTTTCTAGGAGTTGTAGAGGTAGATTGAGAAACATGTGATGATAACAATGACTTATAATTTAATGACTCATGTAGCTAAGCTATTAACAAAAAAGCTGGATATACCATCTGTGATAGTTCACTAACAGCCCCTTTTTTTTTTTTAATTTTAATTTTTGGCTGTGTTGGGTCTTCATTGCTGTGCGCGAGCTTTCTCTAGTTGTGGCGAGCGGGGGCTACTGCTCATTGCAGTGTGCGGGCTTCTCGTGGTGGCTTCTGTTGTTGCCGAGCATGGGCTCTAGGCACTTGGCTTCAGTAGTTGTGGCTCGCGGGCTCTAAAGCGCAGGCTCAGTAGTTGTGGCACATGGGTTTAGTTGCCTCGCGGCATGTGGGATCTTCCCAGACCAGGGCTCGAACCCGTGTCCCCTGCATTGGCAGGCGGATTCTTAACCACCGCACCACCAGGGAAGCTCCTACAACCATTTTTTGAAACAAATACAGAACAATAGAACTTCATTTAATCTGAAGCTTGGTTATATTTTGCCAGCTGTCTTATTGTCAACTGTCTAAGGACATGTTGATCTCATTTCCATTTTGGACATTATTTTCTAGTTGTCCTTTTAACTATCAGTTTTGTTGTAATATTATTGTTTCAAGTATATAGGGTTATAGTATAATTGAACTTTTAAAAAAGTTATTCCTTTTGTATTTGCCTCTTTGAATTAATTTATTGATATATGGATATGCCAGTAGTTGCTTAAAATATACTTGTTGGAATAAGTGAAATAATGCATTGTTAGGCAGCATTGTATTAAAAAATTAGTTGACGTAATTGAGATATAGGAAACTTTCTAGTACCCAGTGATGACTTAAAATAAAAATTTAATTGTCAAATGATCTCCTGGTGATGTGGCAAGGCAGTAGATTTCAGTGCAGTTCCCAGACCAACAGCATCAGCATCAATTGGGAAGTTGTTCAAGATGCAAATTGTCAAGACCCATCCCAGACCTACTGAATCAGAAACTCTGGGGGTGGGACCCAAATATCTGTGTTTGTAAAAAGCCCTCAGGTGATTCAGATGCATGGTAAAGTTTGAGAACCTCTGTCATAAATTACCCATCAGTATAAATCAGTGGAGGCTTTGAAAGATTTACATCAGAATGAGATATAATTTATTTACATTTACTATAATGCCACACTTCTTGTTATACTTACTATAATGTCACACTGTCATGTTACACTTACTATAATGCCACATGTAATTAATAGTTGTTCTCATCTAATTAATAGTTGAGCCATTCTGATGAGTTTTAACTATTTTTCATGAAAGACATCTTTGTCTTGCTAGTAGATCGATCCTTTTATCATTATACAATACACCTCTTTGTCGCTAATAATTTTCTTTGTTCTGAAGTCTACTCTACCTGAAATCAATACAGACAACTCCTCGTTTTCTCTTTTTCATTAATGTTTGCTTGGTACATTTTCTCCATCCTTTTACTTTCAGTCTACCTATGTTGTATTTGAAGTGAGTTTCTTATAGTCAGCATGCTTTTGGATTGTTTGTTGTTTTTTTAATCCACTCTGCTAATGTCTATTTTTAAACCGGCATAGATGATTTGGATTTAAGAAATTGTTGATATGTTAAGGCTTAAGTTTGCCCTTTTATTTGTTTTCTGTTTTCTCTGTTTATCATTCCGCTCTTTCTCTCTCTTTTAACTTCTTACGGATTATTTGAATGGTTTTTAAGGATTCTATACTGATTTATTTATGCTTTTTTTTTTTTTTTTTGCGGTACGCAGGCCTCACTGTTGTGGCCTCTCCCGTTGCAGAGCACAGTGGCCATGGCTCACGGGCCCAGCCGCCCTGCGGCATGTGGGATCTTCCTGGACCGGGGCACGAACCCGTGTCGCCTGCATCGGCAGGCGGACTCTCAACCACTGTGCCACCAGGTAAGCCCTATTTATGCATTTTTAAAATATATCCCCTTGTTAGTTTTCGTAGTTGTTGCTATAAACGTTACAGCATGCACTTTACCGATGCTGATGTTCTGCCACTTTGAGTAAAGGGTAGAAAACATACTTCCATTACATCTTTTTACCCTTCTGAAACAGTTTCTCTACATACCTTGAGACCCACATCAGGTGGTATTATCATTTTGCTTCAACAATGAAGTATTATTTAAGAAACTCATGAGAAATAGGATAATCTACTATATTTACCCTGATTTTTAACATTCCTTTCTGAAGTTCCAAGTCTTCTATTAACATTTCTTTTCTGTTCAGAGAATTCCTTTAAGGCAGGTTTGCTAGCAACACATTCTTTTGGGGTTTGTTTTGGGTTTTTTTGTTTGTTTGTTTGTTTGTTTTCTTCTTTTCTTTGGAAATGAATTCATGAAGAAATCAGAAGCATGGCTTAATATTGATTCAGCAGCATTTCAAAACATTGTATTGATCTGAACAAAAGATTTCAAAGCCAAATTTGAAAGACATCTGGAGCCAGACTGCCTGATTTCTAAATCCCAGCACCACCATTTACTAGCTATGTGAATTTAGGCAAGTGACTTAATCTCTCTGTGCCTCAGCTTCCTGTTTGTAAAAGATACAAACGGTATCTGCCTTAAAAGGATTAACTCAGCTAATACATGTAAACTACATAGAACAGTGGCAGGCATGTGTGAGAAGTAAATGTCAGTAATTGTTTTTATTAGTGATTATGGAGCTAGATGCTCGTCACAGCATCTGAATTATTCAATTTCCTCTCCTGATTCCAGGCTGACGTAAAATTTTGCTTTAGATGTAGAACTAACAAATTATGGGTAGTGTGCTAATTATGTGGAAACACGAGTTTTAATTTAATTCCCAGTTCACGCCTCAATAGAACTTTGGCAGATTTCTTAAATTCTAAGGGCTCCTTTTTATTGTAACAAGAACAAGACTGCTCTTCTTCCTAAGGCCAATCCCTTCTTTGTATTTTGTTTCACATATAATATTGTGTTGTAAAGAACCTTTTGTTTTTAGTTATCTATTCTTACTCTCGTATTCATCAAATGTTCTTTCTCAATGGATTCTTCATATTACCTTTTATTTTTAAAGTATAATTTACATTCAATAAAATTTACCCACTTTAAGTCCAGTATGTTTTGACAAATGCATAGAATTGTGGAAACCACTACTACAATCAAGATATAGAATATTTCCATTATCTCAAAGAATTACTCTGTGTCCTACTGTGGATGAGTCCCTCCCCTATGTCAACTTCTGGGAACCACTGATCTTTCCTTCTGTCACTATAGTTTACCTTTCCTAGAATGTGTTATCTTTGGAGTCAAATAGTATGTAATCTTTTTGTGTCTCACTTGTTTCACTTAGCATAATACTCTCAAGAGTCTTTCATGTTGCTGTGTGTATTAGTATTTTCTCTCTTTTAATTATTGAGTAGTATTCCATTGTGTGAATATACTATATACTGTTTAACCATTCACTGGCCTATAGACATTTGGTTTGTTTCATGTGTTGGCTATTAAGGAAAAAGTTGCTATGAATATTTGGATATATGTCTCTGTGTGAATATGTGTTTTAACAGTTCGTGGTTGAATACCTAGAAATGTAATGGTTTGCTTGTATATTAGGTATATATTTAACATTTTAAGAGAATGCAAAACTTTTCCAAAATCCACTATAGTACTTTGCATTTTCACCAGCAGTGTATGATAGTTCCAGCTGCTCTACATCCTTTACCAACACTTGTTAATTTTAGCCATTTTAATGGAAACAAGTGAAAACAAGTTACCTTTTGATATTCTATACCTTTTCATGTGCTTATTAGCCAATTTGAATTTTGTTTTAGTGAAGTGTGTGAATCCATGGCCCATGTTTTTTGGGTGGGGGGAGGGGCTATTGGTCTTTTTATTGCTGTGATCTGTTTTTCTGTATTCTGGAAATGTTCTTTATCAGATATGTGTTTAGTAAATATTTTCTCTCAGTGGGTAGTTTATCTTTTCATTTTCTTAAGAGTGTTTTTCGAAGAGAAGATTTTAATCTGGATGTCAATGCAGTCCGTAGCTGAGCTGGATCTGACTTTTTTGTTTATTTAGTTCTCATGGGTAACCCACAAGCCTCAAATTCCTCGGGTGGTGGACTGAAGCCGCCTTGCTCTGAGTGTGAGGGCTGCAGTGCTGGAGCGTGTTTCTCAATGTTCCTACTACACCCTCACCTTTAAGTAGGCTCTGCTACCTGTGACACACAGGTGTCTCTACCATCTTGCCCCTCCCCCAGCAGAAGCCAGCTGTTACTTGGCATACAGTTTAAGATCCTTGCACATGTGTATTTCTTGCACCTGCAGGTGGCTTTACCCAGTGTCAGGGCAGGTTGGTGGATAGGGCAAGTTTTATACCGGTTTCTTCCCCAGAGGCAGTAGACTTTTGCCTGCGATTGAGGGCCCTTCTCCCACTGGTCAAGCCCATTTCTTTTTTTTTATTGGAGTATACTTGATTTACAATATTGTGTTAGTTTCAGGGGTATAGCAAAGTGATTCAGTTGTGTGTGTATATATATACATTTCAGATTATTTTCCATTATAGGTTGTTATAAGATATCGAATATAGTTCCCTGTGCTATATATTAAATCCTTGATGCTTATTTATTTTATATATTGTAGTGTGTATCTGTTAATCCCATACTCCTAATTTATTCCATGTCCCCCTTTCTCCTTTGGTAACCATAAGTTTGTTTTCTATGTCTATGAGTCTGTTTCTGTTTTGTAAATAAATTCATTTGTCCTATTGTTTAGATTCCACATATAAGTGATGTCATATATTTGTTTTTGTCTGACTTCACTTAGTATGATATTCTCTAGGTCCATCCATGTTGTTGCAAATAGCAATATTTCATTCTTTTTTATGGCTGAATAATATATATATATAAAATTTCTTCTTTGTCCATTCATCTGTTGACAGACACTTAGGTTGCTTTCATATCTTGGCAATTGTAAATAGTGCTGCTAATAACATTGGGATGCATGTATCTTTTCGAATTAGAGTTTTTGTCTTTTTCAAATATATGCCCAGGAGTGGGATTGCTGGATCATATGGTAGCTATATTTTTAGTTTTTTAAGGAATCTCCATACTGTTTTCCATAGTAGTTGCACCAATTTACATTCCCACCAACAGTGTAGGAGGGTTCCCTTTTCTCCACACCCTCTCCAGCATTTGTTATTTGTTGTCTGTTTGATGATAGCCATTCTGACAGGTGTGAAATGATACCTCATTGTGGTTTAGATTTGCATTTCTCTAATAATTAGTGATCTGGAGAATCTTTTCATGTGCCTGTTGGCCATCAGGCATGGAGAAATGTTGGAGAAATGTCTATTTAGGTCTTCTGGCCATTTTTTGATTGGGTTGATTGTTATTTTGTTACTGAGTTGTATGAGCCATTTGTATATTTTGGAAATTAAGCCGTTGTTGATTGCGTAATTCACAAATATTTTCTCCTGTTCCACAGGTTGTTTTCTTGTTTTGTTTATGGTTTCCTCTGCTGTGCAAAAGCTTGTAAGTTTGATTAGGTCCTATTTGTCTATTTTTGCTTTTATTTCTTTTGCCTTGGTAGACTGATCTAAGAAAAATATTGCTACAATTTATGTCAGAGGATGTTTTGCCTATGTTCTCTTCTAGGAGTTTTATGGTATCGTATCTTATATTTAGGACTTTAAACCATTTTGAGTTTATTTTTGTATATGGTGTGAGAGAATTCTAATTTTATTGATTTACATGAGGTGTCCAGATTTCCCAACACCACTCGCCTAAGAGACTGTCTTTTCTCTATTGTGTATTCTTCCCTCCTTTGTTGAAGATTAAGTGACCATAGGTGTGTGAGTTTATTTCTGGCCTCTCTGTTCTGTCCCATTGATCTATATGTCATTTATGCCAATTCCATGCTGTTTTGATTATTGTAGCTTTGTAGTATTGTCTCAAGTCTGGGAGGGTTATGTCTCCAGCGCTGCTCTTTTTCCTTAAGTTTGCTTCGGAATTTCTGGGTCTCTTGTGGTTACATATACATTTTAGGATTATTTGATCTAGTTCTGTGAAAAATGTCATGGGTAGTTTGATAGGGATTGCATTAAATCTGTAGATTGCTTTGGGTAATAAGGCCATTTCTCTTAAAGCATTATCAGGTCTGGCAGTGGACAGGTTTCTTGCTCTTCCTCCAAGAGCAAGTGGCTTTCCGTTTGTACTGGAGAAGTGTCCACAGTGCCAGTGGCTTTCAAGCCTGTGGACTAGTGGCTGCTGATCTCTACTTGGAACTCTCAGGGCCCAGGGCTCAGATAGGCTTCTTCTGGTTCACCTGTGTCCCCCTCTAATCTTGGCAGGTGTTGCTCACCTGCACAGCTGATACTCCCAAAGCTTTGCTTTGCTCTTGTCCCCAGTCTTCCTCCCAGGCACTGGTGGAGGCCTGTAGGGAATGGTTGGCAATGGTTGTAGAATCCCCTTGCATCTGGGGCCCTAGAGATTTTAAGCTATCCTGGGCTGACACAGCCTTTAAGAGACTGGTAAAAATTTCAGTGTTTTTCTTCTTACTTTTGCGGTTGCCTCCTCTTCCTCTCATGTTCTGTTAAGATGAAATAGTTTATATGTCCCATCTCCTATTGGAGGGGCTTGTCACACTTTGGAATCTGAATAAGTTGGTTTATTTGTGACCTCAGGTCTCTGATAGGCTCCAAAAATTATGGCACATTTTTCCCTAGGATGGAAGTGACTTCCACTATGCCTGATTATACATCCTAAGTCCCATGAACTTTTAAACAAGTGTCTCCTAAAGAAAAAGCAGGTTCCATGTCCCACATCTTCTTGCCACTGACTTTTGACTCTCATTCCCTCATAGTAGCCATATTTTTTTATTTTGTGAAGATTAAATGAAAAAAAAAGTTTGTAAAAATCTAGCAAACAACTAATGGTAGCTTTTAATGTCACTGTTAAATAAATACTGGACTACGTTTAAACAAAAGTAACCCTACTTACATGGTCTTTCCATTCCAAAATATGGAATCATTCTTGTTAAAAGCAATATATTTTTCTTAATACTTATACATATCATTAGATTGAAATGTAGTGGTATAGGAAGCATTAAGATAAAAAAGTATATGATTACACTTGATCTTTACAATGTGCATCATTAAGTGTTATTGGGTAAATATTAACATTGAGAAAATATATCAGCTCCAATATTCATATTGATAAAAGATGTACATTTTAAAAAAAGAAATTTATTCATGTGTCTCAGGACATAAGGAATGTATCTCAAAGAAAAACTGCAAAATTTGTACAACTAAAGATTTGCTGAAGTAAAAATGTTTTCTTTGGAATTAAAAGTTAGCCAGAATATTTATCTGTAGGAACAATGCTCAATATGAAATAACAAATGCAAATTTCATTTTATAATCCATTCAGGATTTAGAGGTTTGGTTTGGGGCATATTCAAATGTTTAATTAGGAAAGGAAATTCTCAAGCATCAGCTTTTTGTTTTTTAATAACCATTTCTATTTCATTTGGCAACATAGAGAGCATTTTTTTCCTTTTTCCTAGCAGCTAAATCTGGTTTCCAAGCTCTAGTCCAGAGAATTATTTTAGGCATAAATTCCTGTAACTTTTAAAAGTTTTAGTGAGAAAGTCTCAATTCAAAATTTTAGAAAGCTAGCACAAACCTTTTAGATTTAGTTTTCACGTAAAAAACCCTCACAGGTATGTCTAAGCTTTTGAATAATCCATCAAAATCCCATAGCTCTCAGTTTAGAGATGATTGTTTTCATTTCTAGAAATGATTATGTCTCTCAAATTTGCATTAAATTATGGTTTGCTAATTTACTGAGGAATAAAAATATTTCAACATACATTTTTTACCTACAGGGTATAGGAAGCATTTGGGTCCATTACATTTCCATAACGTCAAATTAGAAATTATAGCTCAAACTAGATACATTTCTTAAATGAATTTCTAAAAAGTCCATCAATGGATGACTTTTTCATAAACTTCTCTTTTCACAGAGTCATTTTAAATAATTAGAGGTTAAATATTATGCCCCAAATTATGTCTTATACAATGAATTAAACAGTTTTTTCCTTCACTTAGAGCTTTTATAATATTTACAAAATATATTTTAAAGGAATTTTTAAAATATGTCTTGTTTTCCTTATCACTTTCTTTAAAACACTAAATTCAGATTGCTCTTAACAAGTTTTGACCAAATTTTAAATTCTCAACCAATTATAACTGTCAGTGAGAATTGGTATCAGGACACATTATTGTCTCTAATATTCATTAGATATCATTATTCATTCATGGTATGAAAATTCTACCTCAGAGTTCCTTAGGTAGAATTCCTGTTTTTATTCTCTTCATCCAATTAGAATTCCTGATATGTTAGCTTCCTTATTATGTTTCCTCTTATTTTTCAGTACAGATTTTGACAATAAGTTAATGGTATGCATAGGATGCCAGTATCAGATGATTCTGTAGAAAAGAAGGGGAGGGAGGGAGGGAGGGAGGGAGGGAGGGAGGGAGGTAGGAAGGAAAGGAGGGAGGGACAGAGGAATGGAGGAAAGGGGGACCTGGAAGACATTATGCTAAGTAGTTTAAGTCAGTCACAGAAGGACAGCTACTGAATGATTGCTGTTATATGAGGCATCTAAAATAGTCAAAGGTATAGAAGTAGACAATAGAATGGTGATTACCAAGGGATGAGAGTAGGAGGATATGAGGAGTTGTTCAATGGATATAAAGTCCTTTGATCAGATCTGGTCTGGATAGTAATTCCTGTTATGACCTGTTCCCCGTGACCGCCTCATCCCACCAGGACAGTGGAGGTATTCTGGACTAAGATTCTCCTCCCTTATATAATGACCATTTTATATTCCTTTTCATAATGAGAAATAACAAGATCTTAAGGTCAACAATAAGGGAACACAATAATATTGACCGAAATAAGCGCCAGCAGCTAGTTCAGGGAGAGGTTTGGGGATAAGAAATGAGAGTACATTTCATTTGATCTGAGTAATCATTCTTGGGGAGCAAGTCTGTTTTAGAGCCTAGGGAATCACTAGAGGTGTCTTTTCATTGAGATTGGAAGAGAATAAGTAATATTGACAGAACTGTTAAATTAATATAAAACCTTCATTTTTTCCTATTCCTTTTCCTTATTTAATAAGCTTCTCAGGTTTCACTCTCCATGACAATTTTTTTTTGTCATTTTCATAACTATCAAATGACTTTTTTTTTAAAGCAAGAGTAGTTGGATAATAGTCTGAGAAGGAAAATCTGGACACTCTAACTCTACCACTGCCACCCACATGAGTGGAAAACATTTGGTTATTTTCTCTATTTTTGTTTCCTTTCAGAGCTTCTTATGTGGTTACTTCATCTTTGACCTAAATCTTAAGTAATTTTTTAAAGCAAAGTTATATCGTGCAGTTCTTATTTGGGAAAAAGGGAAAGAAAGACAAAAACAAAAAACAGTTCTTTCAGTGGTCATTGGTTTCCAGATAAATTCAGATAATATATAAAATCCTGAAATAGAGTATCCTTGATACAAAATACAGAATATTAACAATTAATTTATTCTTAAAAATATTCAGCCACTACTTACTGATTGTTTTTATATACTAAACAAGGGCAAACCTAGGCTTTGTGGAGTATGAGCTCATCTATTTGGGTTGTCTTTATAAGATAAAGGATGCAAAAATATGCCTGCTATGTTAAAATACAAACACGAATATGTTATTTAAAATAAAAAATCATATTAAAATAAATCCAAAACCTTACAAATGCCACAAACATTACAAAATCCAGAAAAATAACATATTTTTATTAATAATTTCATAATCACCTTTATAAAATTTTTTCTTGTACTTTTGATGGCATATACTTTGATAGCCTCTTTATATAACAATTATTTTACAATATCATTCTCAGTAGAAGAAAAAGAACATAATTCTGTTTCTCCTTTAGCCTGGTTGATCAGTTTTTAAAATATTATTATTGACAGTATAGAAAAGTTTATTTGGGCCTCACAAACCATTCTGAATAATTTCATAAAAATGTTATAATTACTTTCAACTTTGGGAAACCTCAGTTAAGTTTCTTTCACACATGTCCCACTAAACCCAATCTAAATGTCTTTTCAACTCATATTTTCCTTAGGAGCGTTTCAAAAAATACAGCCACTCTGTCACAACCTGGCAGAAGGAAAAATCTGATAGAGGAGAGATCAGACAGGGAAGAGACAATGTTCTTAACCAAATGTAGTTTAAAAATCTTAGCTTTTCAAATTTTATAAAAAAAATACTATTGTGTGGATGCATTATTAGGATCTCCCCCATAGCCTTGGGAAAGACACATGCAAGTGAGCACCCTGAAGCTTATAAACATTAGCTTCACAATAAACTACCTCTGATGATGTTACAGTGATGAACCAGATGAATTCCTGCGTTCTGTATATTTTTCATTCTGCTGTGAGAGAGAAAATAAGCATAGTACTTAAAAATAGATTATGGTAAAATGAAAATAAAAGGCAGGTACAACAGAGAATAATTTGGGAGAACTTCAAGATGGCAGAGGAGTAAGACGTGGAGATCACCTTCTCCCCACAAAGACATCAAAAATACATCTACATGTGGAACAACTCCTACAGAACACCTACTGAATGCTGGCAGAAGACCTTACATTTCCCAAAAGGCAAGAAACTTCCCACATACATGGGTAAGGCAAAAGAAAAAAGAAAAAACAGAGGCAAAAGAATAGGGACGGAACCTGCACCTCTGGGAGGGAGCTGTGAAGGAGGAAAGGTTTCCACACACTAGGAAGCCTCTTCACTGATGGAGACAGCGGGTGAGCGGGGGCGGGGAAGCTTTGGAGCCATGGAGGAGAGTGCAGCAACAGTGGTGCAGAGGGCAAAGCAGAGAGATTTCGGCACAGAGGATCAGTGCCGACTGATCACTCACCAGCCTGAGAGGCTTGTCTGCTCACCCGCCGTGGCGGATGGGGGCTGGGAGTTGAGGCTTGGGCTTTGGAGGTCAGATCCCAGGGAGAGGACTGGCGTTGGCTGCGTGAACACGGCCTAAAGGGGGTTAGTGCACCACAGCTAGCTGGGAGGGAATCCAGGAAAATGTCTGGACCTGCCTAAGTAAAGAGAGCTTAGTTGCTCTCTTCTCTCTTTTTTTTAATTTACTTTAAAATTTTAATAATATATCATTTTAATTTATTATTTTAATAATTAATTTTATTTTACTATTTTTCTTTCTTTCTTTTCTTCTTTTTCTCCCTTTTCTTCTGAGCTGTGTGGCTGACAGAGTCTTGGTTCTCCAGCCAGGTGTCAACCTTGAGCCTCTGAGATGGGAGAGCTGAGTTCAGGACATTGGTCCACCAGAGACCTCCTGGCCCCATGTAATATCAATTGGTGAGAGCTCTCACAGAGACCTCCATATCAAAGCTAAGATCCAGCTCCACTCAACTACCAGCATGTTCCAGTGCAGGACACCTCATGCCAAACAACTAGGAAGACAGGAACACAACCCCACATTAGCAGAGAGGCTGCCTAAAATCATAGTAAGTTCACAGACACCCCCAAACACACCACCGGACATGGACCTGCCCACCAGAAAGACAATATCCAGCCTCATCCACCAGAACACAGGTACCAGTTCCCTCCACCAGGAAGCCTACACAATCCACTGAACCAACCTTATGCACAGGGGGGCAGATGCCAAAAATAACACTAACTATAAACCTGCAGCCTGCAAAAAGGAGACCCCAAACGCAGTAAGTTAAGCAAAATGAGAAGACAGAGAAACACACAGCAGATGAAGGAGCAAGGTAAAAACCCACCAGACCAAACAAATGAAGAGGAAATAGTCAGTCTACCTGAAAAAGAATTCAGAGTAATGAGAGTAAAGATGATCCAAAATCTTGGGAACAGAATGGAGAAAATACAAGAAAGTTTTAACAAGGATTTAGAAGAACTAAAGAGCAATGAAACAGTGATGAACAATACAATAAATGAAATTTAAAATTCTCTAGAAGGATTCAGTAGCAGAAGAACTGAGGCAGAAGAATGGGTAAGTGACCTGGAAGATAAAATAGTGGAAATAACTATCACAGAGCAGAATAAAGAAAAAGGAATGAAAAGAATTGAGGACAGTCTCAGAAGCCTCTAGGACAACATTAAATGCACCAACATTCGAATTATAGGGGTCCCAGAAGAAGAAGAGAAAAACAAAGGGACTGAGAAAATATTTGAAGAGATTATAGTTGAAAATTTCCCTCATATGGGAAAGGAAATAATCAATTCCAGGAAATGCAGAGTCCCATACAGGATAAATCCAAGGAGAAACATGCCAAGACATATTAATCAAACTATCAAAAATTAAATACAAAGAAAAAATATTAAAAGCAGCAAGGGAAAAACAGCAAATAACATACAAGGGAATCCCCATAAGGTTAACAGCTGATGTTTCAGCAGAAACTCTGCAAGCCAGAAGGTAGTGGCAGGACATATTTAAAGTGATGAAAGGGAAAAACGTACAACCAAGATTACTCTACCCAGCAAGGATCTCATTCAGATTCAACAGAGAAATTAAAACCTTTACAGAGAAGCAAAAGCTAAGAGAATTCAGCACCACCAAACCAGCTTTACAACAAATGCTAAAGGAACTTTTCTAGGCAGGAAACACAAGAGAAGGAAAAGACCTGCTATAACAAACCCAAAACAATTAAGAAAATGGTAATAGGAACATACATATCAATAATTACCTTAAATGAAAATGGATTAAATGCTCAAACCAAAAGACATAGACTGAATGAATGGATAAAGAAGACCCGTATATATGCTATCTACAAGAGATGCACTTCAGACCTAGGGACACATACAGACTGAAAGTAATGGGACAGAAAAATATATTCCATGCAAATGGAAATCAAAATAAAGCTGGAGTAGCACTTCTCATATCAGACAAGATAGACTTTAAAATAAAGACTATTACAAGAGACAAAGAAGAACACTACTTAATGATGAAGGGATCAATCCAAGAAGAAGATATAGCAATGGTAAATATTTACGCACCCAACATAGGAGCACCTCAATACATAAGGCAAATGCTAACGGCCATAAAAGGGGAAATCGACAGTAACACAATCATAGTAGGGGATTTTGGAACCTCACTTTCACCAATGGAAAGATCATCCAAAATGAAAATAAATAAGGAAACACAAGCTTTAAATGATACATTAAACAAGATGGACTTAATTGATATTTATAGAACATTCCATCCAAAACCAGCAGATTACACTTTCTTCTCAAGTGCTCATGGAACATTCTCCAGGATACATTGTATCTTGGGTCACACATCAAGCATTGGTAAATTTAAGGAAAAGAAAAGTGTATCAAGTATCTTTTCTGACCACAGCACCTTGAGACTAGATATCAATTATAGGCAAAAATCTGTAAAAAATCCAAACATATGGAGGCTTAACAATACACTACTAAATAACCAAGAGATCACTGAAGAAATCAAAGAGGAAATCAAAAAATACCTAGAAACAAACGACAGTGAAAACACAATGACCCAAAACCTATGGGATGCACCAAAAGCAGTTCTAAGAAGGAAGTTTATAGCAACAAATCCTACCTGAAGAAACAAGAAACATCTCAAATAAACAACCTAACGTTACACCTAAAGCGATGAGAGAAACAAGAACAAAAAAACCCTGAAGTTAGCAGCAGGAAAGAAATCATAAAGATCAGATCAGAAATAAATGAAAAAGAAATGAAGGAAACAATAGCAAAGACCAATAAAACTAAAAGCTGGTTCTTTGAGAAAATAAAATAGAAGATAAAATAAAATTCATAAACCATTGCCCAGACTTATCAGGAAAAAAACGGAGAAGACTCAAATCAGTAGAATTAGAAATGAAAAAGAAGAAGTAACAACTGACATGGCAGGAATACAAAGGATCATGAGAGATTACTACAAGCAACTGTATGCCAGTAAAATGCACAACCTGGAAGAAATGGACAAATTCTTAGAAATGCACAACCAGCCAAGACTGAATCAGGAAGAAATAGAAAATATGAACAGACCAATCACAAGCACTGAAATTGAAACTGTGATTAAAAATCTTCCAACAAACAAAAGCCCAGGACCAGACGGCTTCACAGCCGAAGTCTATCAAACATTTAGAGAAGAGCTAACACCCATCCTTCTCAAACTCTTCCAAAATATATCAGAGGGAGGAACACTCCCAAACTCATTCTACGAGGCCACCATCACTCTGATACCAAAATCAGACAAAGATGTCATAAAGAAAGAAAGCTACAGGCCAATATCACTGATGAACATAGATGCAAAAATCCTCAACAAAATATTAGCAAACAGAATCCAACAGCACATTAAAAGGATCATACACCATGATCAAGTGGGGTTTATTCCAGGAATGCAAGGATTCTTCAATATACGCAAATCAACCAACGTGATACACCATATTAACAAATTGAAGGAGAAAAACCATATGATCATCTCAATAGATGCAGAGAAAGCTTTCGACAAAATTCAACACCCATTTATGATAAAAACCCTGCAGAAAGTAGGCATAGAGGAAAGTTTCCTCAACATAATAAAGGCCATATATCACAAACCCACAACCAACATCGTCCTCAGTGGTGAAAAACAGAAAGCATTTCCACTAAGATCAGGAAAAAGACAAGCTTGTCCACTCTCACCACTCTTATTCAACATAGTATTGGAAGTTTTAGGCACAGCAATCAGAGAAGAAAAGGAAATAAAAGGAATGCAAATCGGAAAAGAAGAAGTAAAGCTGTCACTATTTGCAGAGAGTGGATCTTAATTGTTCTCACCACACACGAAAAAATGGTAACTAGGTGAGGGGTAAATGTATTAACTAACCTTATTGTTGTAATTGTTTTACAATATATCCATGTATCAAGTCATCACAGTATACATTAAACTTACACAATGTTACATGCCAACTATATCTCCATAAACCTGGAAAAAAATTTCACTCCTTGTGGCTACAGTTCTTTTCTCTGTGCCATATCAAACTAAATGTGAGACACAGATCCACATTTGTCCCTACTCACTATTTAGTTCATCCAGAAATTAAATTAGTGATACCATGAGGTACTATGCATAGCAGAACTTTATCAAAAGTTGGAGTAAACAGAGTGGGTTGAAATTGCAAGCCGGCAATGCATTCAATATTTACTATTAGCTTACTGATTGGAAGGTATCTTTGCTTTTTACCAACCTTGGGAGTTTCTTACTGGGTCTCCACTCCCACCCCTCATGTTAATGGACCCTGTGTCTCTTCGTAGATTTCCTTCTCTTTTACCTAGTCTACCACTGTTCGTTAAAAAGTTATTTTTTCTCATCAGCAAAGAGAGAATCAGTTTGAAGAAGTACCTCAAAAGGCAAGAGTTAGGGAAGGGTTTTTAGAGGGCTTTGAGGGTTGCAGTATTAGTCACTGGATGGTGTTAGGGCAGAAGTTAGGAAGAAAGATCTTATAAACTAAGAGATCTGCTGCGACAGTCAGTGGTCTTATTTTGGGGACATGTGTGTCCTTATAGGGTTACTCTTAAATCGGTTTGTCTTTGATCTTATATTGGAACACAAGAGTTTGTACTTCACACTGGTATTTAAAATAATTTAAGCTTTTAACTCTCTACCTCAAGTGATTTCAAGATTTATTTTGTACATCCAAAAGCTCTTTCAGGAACTTTCTAAAACAAAGAGCACTTCCCTTTGTTTCTCCATACTTCATCTGCATAAAGCATTTCCAGAAACGTAAAATTATAGCCTTTCCTTAAAATATGGATAGTTAAATTCTTAGAAATGGTGTTCTTTCTCCTCCAGTCTCTGTTAGGGACATAAAAACACCCCACTCTATTGGAAAGCAGAATGAAAAGACTTAAGTTTCTTTTGTTTAAAAATTACACATTTCCCTTCCTGCAATGTTGTGGATTTTATTCTCTTTATTAGTCTCAATTTTCAGGTGAGGAAACTGATGCTTGTAGATGATAAGTAACTCACCTAAGGCATGACACAGAGATGTGGCCCCTCTGTGGTGTTAGAGTTGTGATTTGTTGAGAACTTGCTATGAGAAAGCACACAACATGAGACCCTTGCACACTCAATCCCCTCATTTCTCCAGTGTTTGGAACTTTTTTTAATAGGTAAAGCATACTATGGATTTATCTTCATGTCTTTGTCAGGGCAAAAATACAACTAATAATAATTCTGAAGTGTGAAATTTTTCAGTATAAAATACTTCCTGGAGTGAACTCTCCTAACTTTTGCCTTGGGAGAAGCAGAATTTACCTGTGGTTTACCCTATTTGTAAGGGGCTGATGAGAAATCCTGAGAACAACTGGTGTCTGTACATCCACTCTCCTCATCTTCATTCTCACCCAGGATCTGTCTCCACCCCAGAGCTTAAGGAGGAAATGTGCTTGGGAGCAATACCTCCTCTCTCTTTCTGTCACACCAGCCCCTGAGTCCATAAGGTCACCTACAACACGACCAACTACTTTCTTGAACGTTTACACTGTGACTGGCACTCTGCTGGAGTGTGGTTTCTAGACAAGTGTCCCTGCCACACCTGAATGGGCGTGCAAGTGTAATACGTATCAGAGAGAACACAGCCATCTAGCTTATAGGGAACATACTTGGAGTCCAGAGGATGTCTGAGAATTTTGTTACTGTTCAAATGAGATTTCCTTCAGACCTGCTTGACTTAGGTGTCCATTGTGGCAGGAAGGAGGGAAAGACTGACTTTTGTATGTGATATAGGGAAAATCATCTCTCCATTTCTCCATGACAAGAAGAAAATAGGAGTCTTCAGCATGGAGGGCCTCTTTCTTGCTAATACAGATCAACTCTCCAAGCATCACTTCAGCCAGCTAGGGTTGAGGACAGACATGAAGAGTACATAGCACAGGGATCCTGTTCTCCTATACTTACATAATCATATTTAGTATTTACAAAAGCTCTATGATGTAGATATTTTAACAATCATCTAACAAATAAGGACACTGTTCCAAGAGAACAATTAATTTGCCAGAGGTAGTACAACTAGAAATTGAATTTGGAGTTGTATCCAGTTAGGTTAATAAACTGTCCAAAGTTAGTATGCTTGGGTTGACTTTGGAATCAACTCAGTTCAGTGTAAATCCAAAACCCAGGCTTATGTCCATTATACTCTGCCGCCCCTTCTATGTATTTTAAGACAAATTACCACATGGTTTCCTTATTACTAACCACTGTGCTTATTGGAATCCAAGTTTTTTAGGGTTTCTCTTCTCTATAATGTTTAGTAATGACTCATACTAACATAGCAATTATATGAAAATGTAAGCATCAGAAGTCTGAAATTAATGGAAGTAAATATTTTTTGGATAAACTCATATTTGTCTACTAATTTTCCTTTAGGTCAAGCTAATTTCTTACAAGCTGATGTTACTGGGTTGCAATACCCTGCATTATCTCTTATCATATCGCCAATTTCTTAGGAATTCACACATGTCCAAATCTTTTTGGAAGGTAATGAAAGTTGTACAGTGGTCAGACTTATAGACCACAGAAGAAGGGAGAAAAGTATTCTGGTTTCACTGGTGGCATGAATCAGTTCCTGGTACATAGCAGATAATCAACATTTTATTTAAACTTAAAATGAATCATTATTTAAATCAATATATAAAAATTAATCATTATTTTAAAAATCTGTTAATACTTTCAAGATTGAATGAAAGACTCTGCCGTCTTTAATCATGTTTCAAGGTGGTTTTTCTTGTTTGAAAACTCAGGAAGATAATATTGTTTCTGAAGTTAAAATTTAATCACTCATGAGGTGGAATTTACCATGTAAATTATGTAGGTCGTGTAAACATTGTTTCTTGCTCTCACAAAATATTGAGGACTTCACCATTTCCAGTTGGAAAATAAAGCCAAGCAAATGAAAATCAGGAAAGAGGATTGTAAAAAACAGTGTTCCCTTTAGCTGGCTTCTTTCTGTGCTTATTCATTACAGCCATTATATTTACCGAACAGTTAAAGCAAGGAAAATTATCGTCAGGAAACCTCCTAGACACTCTTGTAACCATTCACTGAATCCAGGGCATGTGATTATTACCATCATTACTTAAGGAGCAAGAAGATCTGAAGTTTGCATATGTTTACAAAAAGATGGCTTACTTTACTTAGTAAATAAATAATTATTATTTTCTAGTAAATACAAAAGTATGTCACTAGTAAGTTAATTAGCATGTTCTGCCTCATAAATAATCAATGCACATAGCTTATTTCTATTTCCTTAGTCCCATGTTTCTCCATTTTAGCAGCCTGAATCATGTGGTAAAGCAGATTGCAGGATCCTGCCCCTAGAGAAATTGATTTAGTAAATCTGAGTTTGGGTCCAAGTATTTGCATTCTGCTTTTCTAAAAATTCCCAAACGCTGCTGACTACTGGTCTGGGGACCACACTTGGGTAATCACCGTGTTAAACTGTGAGGAAACAGTTAGGAAATAAGCTATCATTTAAAAATAAATATCTAGTATTTTTTTTGAGAAATATTATTGCTTCAGCATTCTTAAACAGCTGCTTTATTTCTCACAAAGTATACTCATCCAGGTAGACCTCAAACAGAAATTCTTACACCTACAGGGGATATTTAACCTGAAAAAGAAAGGATTAAGGGGAAAGAAAGTCTTCACAAAATCTTAGGATATCATATAGAAGAGAGAATAGACTCTTCCTGTTGTCCCACAAGCACAACTAAGATAAATAAACAGAAATTAACAGGAGTTAGATTTTGGCATGCATGAGGATTTTTGAAGTGGGTAACATCATGCAATAGGAGTTTTCTGTCAATGGAAATAGCCAGTCAGCACCTGGGACCACCTTCCAGTAAAACCAGTGAGAAGATTCCTACCCTAGGCTGCTTCTTACTTTCAAATCTAAGAGTCTATACTTTTTGATAATTAATATAGAATTTTTAAAAATATAGTTGAGGGGTTCAGAATCTAGAGAAATATAAATAACGCCTTAATACACTTGAACTCCATTTATAAGAAGTATTTAGTTACTTAGATGTCATATATGGAGAAGATTACTGGCCTCTCCTCCATCTATTGCCCTTTTTCCTGGGAAAATGGCTCCTCAGCCAGATTATATTTCTCAGCTTCCCTGTGACTAGGTATGTCCAAGTATGACCATGAGGCTAGGTTCTAACCAATAGGATGTAAATGGCAATAATGTATACAACGTTCAATTCACTTAATAAGAAGACCCTTGCAGTGTACTGGCTCTTTCTTTTTCCTTCCTAATGGCTGAAGATGTTGACATCTGGAGCACCCATGGAAACCTAGTGCTTAACTGTGGATTTTTCTGGATTTCTGGAGCCATAGCCACGACCTACTCATCCTTCACTGAGAAGGATACCAGTTAACCTGTTTAAAAGTTAACTTGTGGATCTTTTTGTTACTGTAGCATATCCTTCTCCCTACCTAATGCACTACAATTTAAGAACTTCAGGGGATAGTTTTGGCTTAAATACAAGAAAAAAAAAAACAAACTTGATTTGGTGAGCTGGCCTAATGGTGTAGCAATTATTTGTACAACAGTTGAAATTGAAAGGATACTTATTTGCATTCCATAAAAAGCCCTCTGAGTAAAACGCAGTACAGTTGACCCTTGAACAACGCAGGAGTTAAGGGTGCGAACCCTCTGTGAAGTTGGAAATCCACTTATAACTGATAGTCAGCCCTTCCCATAAACGGTTCCTCTGTATTCATGGTTCTGCATCCACAGATTCAACCAACTGTGGATCGTGTAGTGCTGTAGTATTTGCTATTGGAGAAAAATCTGCGTGTAAGTGGATCCACACTGCTCAAACCCCTGTTGTTCAAGGGTCAACTGTATGTGCGTATTACGAGCAGTCCTGGGGGAAAGTTCAGCAGCATATAATCTGAACCAGAATTACGACTTATTTCTCATGATGATTTTATAAAAAATGATAAAATTCTCTAAATAGGATTTTTGCAGTACAACACATGCTTTTAAAGATTGTACATTAGATTTCTCATTCATATATATTAGGTGGTATAGAAAATATGTACATTTTACAGTTCTAAACAATAATAAAACTATTGAATAATTCAGTGGAATTTTTAGCATAACACAAGAATTTAATAATCTATTTTTATTCTATTATTTGTACAATTAATAATTCATAAACCTTAGCTTTCGTATGTGCTACCCTTGTCCTCATTATCTCTATCTTTATATCATTTACCTGAGAGTAATCTGAGACACACAGAGTGGTCTTTTTAAAGTCACACAGCTAGTTAGTAGTAGAGCCATAGGTTTGACACTCACATGTGGATGGCTCAGTTTTGTTTCTGTTCTCACTAATCATGCCACCTGAGTGAATTTAGTTGGTTCGTATGGTAGATTGTTGCTATGATGGCCCCCAGTGGATAATGCCTGCATTTGTGTAGTCCCTCTCTCAATGATCTTGGCTTGTCTGTGTGACTTTCTGTGATGAATGGACATTAGTAAGTGGGATGCCAGCAGACATGTGAAAAGCCCTTCTGAACTGGGGCTTGGGCTGTCTTGCTCTTGGCAACACTGATGACATGTAAAAGCCTGGCCTAGCTCACTTGAGGATAAAACCGTATGGAGCAGACATGAGCCTTCCCAGATGAGGCTCCAAGCTGACCCACCAGCTGACTGTAGCCACGTGAGTGACCAGCCACTGGTCACTGGACCAGGCAAGACCAGCCACTGAACTAACAAGCTGGGCCTAGCCCAAATCATCAGCAAATAAAATGATTGTTCTTTTAAGTCACCAAGTTTTGGGGTGGTTTGATTCACAGAAAGAGATAAGTGATAGAGCTTGCAATTTGAGGTGATTGTGGTGTATTTTCATTTAATCTGGCTAGTTTTCCATGACTTTCAGATATGGTAATCTACTGATAAAATTTCAATCTCATTCTTTGTAGCTTTCCCATCTTTCCTCTGAGGCTGTATGCTCTATTCAGAACACTCTATGACATAAATCACAGCAAGATCCTTTTTGACCCACCTCCTAGAGAAATGGAAATAAAAACAAAAATAAACAAATGGGACCTAATGAAACTTAAAAGCTTTTGCACAGCAAAGGAAACCATAAACAAGATGAAAAGACAACCCTCAGAATGGGAGAAAACATTTGCAAATGAAGCAACTGACAGAGGATTAGTCTCCAAAATTTACAAGCAACTCATGCAGCTCAATATCAAAAAAGCAAACAGGCTAATCCAAAAATGGGCAGAAGACCTAGACATTTCTCCAAAGAAGATATACAGATTGCCAACAAACACATGAAAGAATGCTCAACATCATTAATCATTAGAGAAATGCAAATCAAAACTACAATGTGATGTCATCTCACACTGGTCAGAATGGCCATAATCAAAAAATCTACAAACAATAAATGCTGGAGAGGGTATGGAGAAAAGGGAACCCTCTTGCACTGTTGGTGGGAATATAAATTGATACAGCCACTATGGAGGACAGTATGGAGGTTCCTTAAGCAACTAAAAATAGAACTACCATATGAGCCAGCAATTCCACTACTGGGCATATACCCTGGGAAAACCATAATTCAAAAAGAGTCATGTACCACAATGTTCATTGCAGCTCTATTTACAATAGCCAGGACATGGAAGCAACCTAAGTGTCCATCGACAGATGAATGGATAAAGAAGATGTGGTACATTTATACAATGGAATATTAGCCATAAAAAGAAACGAAACTGAGTTATTTGTAGTGAGGTGGATGGACCTAGAGTCTGTCATACAGAGTGAAGTAAGTCAGAAAGAGAAAAACAAATACTATATGCTAATACATATGTATGGAATCTGCAAAAAAGAAGTGTCACGCAGAACCTAGGGGCAAGATGGGAATAAAGACATGGACGAAGAGAATGGACTTGAGGACACGGGGAGGGGGAAGGGTAAGCTGGGACAAAGTGAGAGAGTGGCATGGACATATATACACTACCAAATGTAAAATAGATAGCTAGTGGGAAGCAGCCGCATAGCACAGGGAGATCAGCTCGGTGATTTGCAATGACCTAGAGGGGTGGGATAGGGAGGGTGGGAGGGAGGGAGACGCAAGAGGGAGGAGATATGGGGATATATGTATATGTATAACTGATTCACTTTGTTATAAAGCAGAAAGTAACACACCATTGTAAAGCAATTATACTCCAATAAAGATGTTAAAAAAGAAGAGGCTCTATTCCATACGTTGAATTTCATTATTTTTTTCTAATCTTATTTGACTTGAAATCTTTCAAGAAACTAAATGTTAACTTAGTAGCTACAAGAGAATTAATAAGAGAGGTCTTAAAATTGCTTAATATGTACCCTTTTTTACATGTATTTTTTACATCATAAAGAAAGGGGGGAAAAAGCTCACTAGAAGGTAATGAGAACAAGAGAATTTAGCACAATATTCACTAAACCAGTAGTTGGCCACTTCTTAAGAGAGGTATGCCATAGTTTTAGCCTGAGGGTGGTTATTTATTTATCTGTTTGCCAACTTGGAGAAGAGTCAACCAAACTGATTCTTAACTTTTATGTACAGAGAGTAAAAGTTATGTGGCTATTTTGTGACCATCAATTCTCCTGACAGTAGGAGCTGTCTCAGAAATATAAAGAAAATTGTGTAGGTGGTATGAAACATTGCCCCCCTACCCCACTGTCATGCTGTCTTTGGCACGTATATCATAGGATCTTGATTACTGCACTGAATCCTAAGACATAAGTGGAAGATTGTGTGTTGAAAAGTTTACAGGGCAGCATGGTTTTAATTTGATGTCTTTTTTTAAAAAGAAAATTATATGCTACATAACAGTGATGAAAAGTTTAGTGAGTGTGGAATTAGTTTTGAGAACCAAGCTCTTGATAACCCTTCCAGGCCTGTCGATGTATAGTAACATTGGAACTGGCAAAAAAGGTTGGATAGTTTATTTTCTTTTAAAGTCAAAGAAGGTCAGTGTCTACCCATGTTCAAACATTGCATGTCATGCCTGTCCTAATAATAGTTGAGTCTTTTCACAGAGTGTTTTCACAGCAACATGTCATTTGATAAATTCATAAATGTAAGAATAAATGACTAAATGAAACGTACCTTAATCATATTTCTGTCTTTCTCTGATTTACTTTCTCTGCAATTTTTTCTATATTATTCCTGTTATTACAATTTTTAGTGTGTGTATGTCTAAAGTGAGCACTGACTTAAATCATATCATTTTGAGCCAAACTTTCTGTAAAAGCATAACTGAAATTTTAACAGTATGATCTGCAGATTGCAAGGCTCTTTTGAATATATTACAGTAAACCATTAACATGTGTTACTATTATTATTATATAGTAATATGTTATTATTATCTTTCTGTTGATGAAGAAACCAATTCAGAGAGTTAAATGACTTGTCCAAATTCCCACAGCCAGCAAGTGAAAGAAATGGTGCCCAAATCCAGGCTTGCTGGTCCAAAGTCACATGGCTCTTCTTCCTTAATGCTGTATTTGTGAGACAGAAGCCATACTTCCTGGCCCAATCCACCCCTACCTGTTCCCATAACTAAATGACCCATTTCCCCACCGGCTTGGAATGTTGGTGGCTGACAACTGTCAGCTGAGTCAGCAAGTCCTCTTTGGGATTTGCCCTAGCCCAAGAAGAACACAGCCTACCCCATGATCACACCTCTCAGGAGGATGTCAGTCCACGTCCAGTTACTAGTTGATACAAGAGCATAACAGCCTGTCACTCTCCCCAGCTCATAAGAGCCATTCTAGCTCTAGAGCTTCCCTAGTATGATTGGCTGATGCCTTTGTTGCAGATACATCACAATTCAACTTCCGTCACTGGCCAATCCCGGAGTTGATGCTGAGATCACCTGCCCATGAACTAATTGTACAATTTCTGTCTTAGGGTCTGATTCCTGGGGAACCCAACAAGTGAACTTTCTTTGTAATGTGTTTCCTTTTTTAACGTATTTTATGCTTCTTTAGAACTGTATTCATTCAGTCAACAAAAATTGCCCTCATATGAGTCAGAAATGAATTATGAAAGACAGAAACCACTCTATTTTCAGCAAAAATGGATTTAATACAAGGAATTGGCTCTTTCCAAACCGTTGGAATGGCTGAGTCCCCATGACTGACCACCATCTCTGCTACAGTCCAAAAGATGACGATTAAACCATCATGTTGTACATCTCAACTACGTAGAAGTTTTATTTTTTAAAAAGAGAAGATGGAGAATCAGGAAGACTTGTCTAATTGATGAGTGCAGATCTCAGAACCTTAGTTAGCTGTAATTCCAAGATCAGAAAGCAACTACTAGAACCATTGGCTCCAAAGTCACATCAGATCTGCTAGATCTGCACCAGCAAAATTTGGACACCCTGTACAATCTCTGCTTCTTTCCCCAAGTAACATTTCAATTTCAAATAGATGCATGCAAATGATTCAAGAACATGAGTCACATCTGAAAACTTACCTGGAAAAGTTGGGGTTTTTTTGTTTGTTTGCTTGCTTTTTTTTTTTTTAGCTTTCTGGCTTTTGCAGTGAAAGAAGTCACCCCAGAAGGAAATTGGGACAGAAGAAGTATGGGCCAGTCTACTGTATCTACCACACACTGTTTGCCTTCACCAGGCTTATATTTTAGACAAAATATAAATAAAAAAATAAGCAAATAGATATGACAAATTTATAACACTCTTAGGTAATGTTATTAGAAGATCAACAGACTTTAAAAGTGAAAAATGTTTGTTTGGCAACAGCATAATTTGTTCCTTATAGTAATTCATATAAAAGTGTCAGTGTGATACAGTTAATTGAAATATACCATTTGGCAATGGTTATATGAATTGATTTGGGCCTTGAAGGGTAGTCTGCAAGTTTAGACATGCACTACCACTTTTGAAAGAATTCTATTAGACTCAGCAAAACTGATTAATTAAATTTGAGGAACTCAAATTAACTCACATTTCTCCAGATTTTAGATGTGAAAAGATTAAGACTGAAGAATACAGAATATAGATTATCGTATCCAAGAAGTTTATATTTTGAACAAAATAATAATAATAAAGAAAAAAGTTCTTGCTGGGTAAGCCTGAGCAAATAATACAAAATTGAGTATAGAACACTGATGCTTAAGATGTTCTTGGTGAAAGATTCCTTTGAGAATCTTGTAAAAGCTATAAACTCATCATATTCCAGAAATGCAGAAATACACACACACACACACACACACACACACACACATATATACATACACAAAATACTTCATAAATATCATCTGGTTCACAGACCCTTTGAACTCCTGAGATCTCCTAAAGTTCTTGGGTCTTGGCTTAAGAAGTTCTAGGCTAGGGGAATTCCCTGGCAGTCCAGTGGTTAAGACTCCGCACTCTCACTGCCAAGGGCCCGGGTTCGATCCCTGGTTGGGGAACTAAGATCCCTGCAAGCGGCGGTGCGGCCAAAAAAGTAATAATAATAATTTTTAAAAAGGGCAAACTCTAAAAAAAAAGTTCTACTCTAGAGTGGCATGCTCTCTGAAATTTCTCAGGATTTTGTGAGTTTTCAGTTCTCAAAAAGTAATATGTATACAAGAATGATACACGTATGTGATGTATATATACATATATATCATTTAAGTACACGTATAATATATATGTACATATATATGTACTTGTACAATACAAATATATATATATATATATATACACATAATATATTCTACTAAATATCATTCTGGCAAGGAAGTGTTGCCTAAGCTAGTTGTCTCAAAAGTTGTTACTTTTGAGTAAATGTAAAATGTTTTTGAGAATATTCTTCTCCCCAGTTTTCCATTTGTTTCTCTGCTTACCTCTTTTATAAACTAATAAAATAGAGGCAGATTACCTAATACCAACTGAGTAGTGGTCTGACCTTGAGCAAGTCGTGCATCTATTTTAGTCTTCATGTCTTCATCTCTAAATTTCTTTCATAATGTGATATATATTCTGTTTGCTGCTAAGATTTTTTAATTCTTTCAATTGCTACTAAAATTCGGGATTGTATTTATTGGCTTTTTGGGATAGATGCAGGCAATGTATGGATCAGAGCAGGTCCTGCTATCCATTATGCTTCATCAATATGAAATATTAAACTAAAGGAAAAGGGATATTTCTTATGCTCAACCCACAAAATGAATGAATGAATGTGCCTCTCTTTAGGAACAAATAAAACCTCTTTAACTCATGATAATAAAACTATCATGGGGTCTATGACCCAAGTCGCAGATTGCCCAGAGCAGCATAGAATAGTGACGCTGCCCCACAGGACACTGTCTGTCTTTCATGCTAAATTTGCTAAAGGAATGGGGTAAGTAAGAAACTAAAATAGCCACACATTTAGCTGTGGCCAAATGTGCTTAGGCATGGAAATTTCTGGGGAGGGGCCTCAAAGACACTGATTAGCCAGGAAAGTATTAATAATCAGAGTGACCGTAACAAAGTTAGCTCAGGCCTGGGTAACAGTGTGCAAAGCTTAAGACTATCTGTGCCCGTCCCCCTCTAGGGAGTAGATTTAGAAAACTTGGTTCATTTTGTTGTTATTATAGTACGGAGAGCATGACATTAAAATGCTAGGTCGCCAATCCAAGAGGAGAGTGCTGGAATCAGGAACAGTATGACATTTGATAACAGGGCAGGTGGTTTAAGAGGGAGTCAGCATCGGTGGCTTTATAATTTGCTGTTTCATTTCTGTGTCTGGCTTCTGCTTCAGCCAGCTGGCATGAAGAGGCTCTCTGGTGTATGGAATCAAGAGGAGAATAAAACTCACTCAGGCTTTGCTACAGATAACCTGAACATTTTGAATCTGGTTCATGGCAAGAGAAATGTGTACTTTGGGTTTACTTTTTTTTTTTTTTTTTTTTTTTGCGGTACGCGGGCCTCTCTCCGTTGTGGCCTCTCCCGTTGCGGAGCACAGGCTCTGGATGCACAGGCTCAGCGGCCATGGCTCACGGGCCTAGCCGCTCCGCGGCATGTGGGATCTTCCCGGACCGGGGCATGAAACCGCATCCCCTGCATCAGCAGGCGGACTCTCAACCACTGCGCCACCAGGGAAGCCCTGGGTTTACTTTTTAATAGCGGTGTTATGTTGGCTGAGTTGAGTCTTCTTTATGACTTGGGAATTTGTTTGTAAAGTAGTGCCTGTATTTAAGATAAACAATATTTACTTACAGAAGGAAATTGTTGTATCAACTGAAAGCAATTGGCATCCATGAACAACGGCTGCTTAATAAGAAAGTATCTGTTGACAAGTAATAGAAATTGTTCAACTTTTATTGAAGGATTAAGCATGGTTCTTCCTCTTACCTTCCCCTTGGTCTATTAGATTGGTTTACTACTTGAATTTAGTCATTGTTATACAATCATGAAAAAGAGAAAATGTGTATCCTTTGTCTTTGAAGTGATGTCTACTTTTTCTTTAATTTTTCTATCAATGTATAATGCATAACAAAAAATTTATGTATATAAAATCTTGTGTTCAGCTCAATTATCTTGATACGTTAATCCAGTCTTTGAATCCAGCACCCAGATCAAGATGTACAATATTACTAGAAGCTTCCCTTGAATTCTCCTAGACATCACCTTCCCCCAACTTCCCCAAAGAGAACAATTTTGACTTTCATCACACGGATTATTCCTGCTTAGCACATTTAAAGAAATGTAATCATATAGTATATATTTTTACATCTGGCTTCTTTCACTCAGTGCTATGTCTGTGAAACTATATATGTTGTTGCCTGTAGAAGTAGATTACTAATGTTCATTGTCATGCAACATTCCACTGTATCAATATTCTAAAATTATTTACATTCTTCTATTCATGAATATTTGGGTTGTTTCCAGTTTTTCACTATGTTAAATAACGATCTCGTTAATTTTTGTACACGTCTTCCAGTGCACATATATGCACATTTTCAGTACCTAGTGTATTTTCTGTGGCATAAGGTATTTATATCTTTTGTTTTAAGAGATACTGTTAGACACCTTTCCAAAGAGATTGTACAAATTTATACTCTCACTTGCAGTACTTGCCCTCAGCATTTCTGGTAGGTGTATAGTGGTGTCATTGTACGTATTATTACGTGCATTTGTGTGCTTGTGTGTTTCATTTAATCTCTTTTTTTAAACTTTAATTTTTTAGAGCCGTTTTAGGTTCACAGCAAACCAAGAGGAAGGTACAGATATTTCCCCTATATCCCCAGCCCATACACACATATAACCTCCCCAGTTGTCAACATGCTCTACCACAGTGGTACATTTACTATTGAAGACCTACATTAACACATCGTAATCACCCAGAAGTTCACTCTTGGTATTGTACAGTCTATGGGGTTTGGACGAATGTGTAATGACATGTATCCATCATTATAATATGATACAGAGTATTTTCACTGCCCTATAAATCCTCTGTGCTCTCCCTATTTATCCTCACCCCCTAACCCCTGGTAACCAATGATCTTTTTACTATTTCCACAGTTTTACCTTATCCACAATGTCATATAGTTGGAATCGTACAGTATATAGCCTTTTCAGATTGGCTTCCTTCACTTAGTAATATGCATTTAAGGTTCCTCCATGTCTTTTCGTGGCTTGATAGGCCATTTCTTGTTAGCACTGACTAATATTTCATTGTCTGGATGTATCACGGTTTATTAATCCATTCCCTTACTGAAGGACATAAAGGTTGCTTCCAAATTTTGGTAATTCTGGATAAAGCTGCTATAAACATTTGTGTGCAGGTTTTTGTATGGACAATAAGTTCTCAACTCCTTTGGGAAGTTACCAAGGAGAGTGATTGATTGCTGGATTTTATGTTAAGAGTATGTTAGTGTTGTATGAAACCACAGAACTGTCTTTCAGAGTGTCTGTACCACTTTGCATCCCCACCAGCAATGAGCGAGAGCTCCTGCTGTCCCACACCCTTGCTAGCATTTGGTGGTGTCAGTGTTTCAGATTTTGGCTATTCTCATAGATGTGTAGTGGTATCTCACTGTTGTTTTAATTTAACATTTTTCAGATGACATGTGATGTAGAGCTTCTTTTCATATGCTCACTTGTCATCTGTCTTCTTTGGAGAGGTATCTGTTAAGATTTTTGGCCCATTTTTAAATCAGTGCTTCATTTTCTTATTGTTGGGTTTTAAGGTCTCTTTGTATATTTTGGATAACAATCCTTTATCAGATGTGTCTTTTGCATATATTTTCTCCCAGTCTGTGGCTTATATTCTTATTTTCTTGACACCGTTTTTCACAGAAGTTTTAGTTTTAATGAAATCCAGCTTATCAATTTTTCTTTCCTGGATCATGCCCTTGGTGTTGTATCTAAAAGTCATTGCAACACCCAGGGCCATCGAGGTTTTCTCCCATATTAATCCTCTAGGGGTTTTATAGTTTTACATTTTATATTTAGGTCTATAATCCAGTTTAATTTCTGTGAAGGATGGTAAGGTCTGAGTTTTGTTTTTATGAATCTAGATTCATCATTTATCAACATGTATGTGTTCAGTTGTTCCAGTGACATTTGTTGAAAAGACTATGTTTGCTGCATTGTATTGCCTTTGCTTTCTTGTCAAAAATCAGTTGACTATATTTATATTGGTCTATTCCTGGGCTTGTTATTCTGTTCCATTGATCCACTGGTTTATTCTTTCTTGATTACTGTAACTTTACATTAAGTTTCCAAGTCAGGTTGTGTGAGTCTTTGACTTTGTTCTCCAACATTACATTGGCTATTCTGGGTTTTTTGCCTCTCCATCCATACTTTAGAATCAGGTTGTCAGTATCCACAAAGTAAGTTGCTGAGACTTTCATTGGGATTGTACCAAATCTATAGATCAAGTTGGGAAGAACTGACATCTTGACAATACTGAGTCTTTCTGTCCATGAACATGGAATATCTCCCCATTTATTTAGTTCTTCTTTGATTTCATTCATCAGAGATTTATAGTGTTCGTCATGTGTATCTTGTACATATTTGTTGCATCATGGTTTTAATTTGCATGTGCTTTATGGCTAATGGTATTGATCACTTTTACATGTGTTTATTAGCCATTTGGATATCCTCTTTGTGAAATGCCTGAAAAAGGGTTTTGCCTACTTTTTTCTGTTAGGTCATCTATTTTTTATTGAGTTGTAGAAGTTTGTTATATATTGTTTATTTTTCCTATATAAAAATATATATAGCAAATGTTTTCACCCTCTCTGCCTTTTAAACTATCTTCATGAAATATTTTGATAAACAGGAGATCTTAATTTCTATGAGGTACAAATAATTAGTGTTATCTTAAGCTAATGCTTTTTGTTTTCTCTTTAAGAAAACTTTACTATATTAGTCATCAAGATATTCACATACATTATCTTCTACAAGATATTCACATACATTATCTTCTACATTATCTTCTATCTTCTACATTATCAGATTTAGTTCTGCACTCCATCTGAAATCAATTTTGGTGTATTGAGGACATAAGGATTCAGATTCCTTAGCATAACTTTTTCTTCCACTGCAATGCAATGTCACCTAAGTAGATGGCTGTATACATGACTCTTTTTCTGGACTCTTTATTGCATGCCGTTGGTCAGTTTTTCTATTCCTGTGTCAATATCATAAAGTATTAATTATTGTGATTTTTTGATAGGTGTTGATATCTGGTAATGTTAATACTCTGACTTTCTTCTTATCCAAGATCACCTTGCCTTATCTTGGCCTTTTTGCATTTCCATATGAATTTTAAAATAAACTTATCAATATGTATAAAAATGATGCTATGACTTTAATTGGGATTACATTGAATCTATACATAATTTGAGGAAGAACTGATATATTTCCAATCCTTAATAAATTCCTGTTTATTTAGCTCTTCAGTTTTTCTCAGTAATATTTTGTAATTTTATGTATAAGGATTTTGTGCAAGTTTCATTAGATATATATTAGAAATTTGATGTGCTTCATATTAAAATTAATGCTTTCTTTTAACATTTTTATTTTCTAATTGTTTTTATCTAGCAGCCATATTAAATTTACTTATTGATTCTGTCATTTTACAAATGCTCTTGGATTTTTTTGTGTGTGCATATTCATGACATTTGCAAACAGCGTCCATTTATTTATTCCTCTGCAAACCTTATAATTTTCATTTCTTTTTATATTATTGCACAGGCTAGTGCATCTGGTACAAAGTTGAATAGAACTAATGATATCAGGCTTCATTATCTTGTTCCCAGTCTTAACAGGAAGTTTTTGATATTTTTTTTTTTTTTTTTTTTTTGCGGTACGTGGGCCTCTCACTGTTGTGGCCTCTCCCGCGGCGGAGCACAGGCTCCGGACGCGCAGGCTCAGCGGCCATGGCTCACGGGCCTAGCCGCTCCGCGGCATGCGGGATCTTCCCGGACCAGGGCACGAACCCATGTCCCCTACATTGGCAGGCGGACTCTCAACCACTGCACCACCAGGGAAGCAATGGTATGTTTTTATTAAATATAATTTTTGCTATGGACTTTTGTATTATAGATATCCTTTAGCAGATTAAGAAGATTCTTCTCTATTCCTATTTTGCTAAAATTTTTACCATAAAAGAATATTGAATTTTATTAAAAGCTTTTCCTACATCTATTGAGATAATTATGCCATTTTCCTCTTTATTCTATCAATGATATGAATTAGATTGATTGCTTTCTGAATATTAAACTTCTCTTACAGACCTAAAGTCAACCCTATTTAATGTTGTTATGTTATCTGTCTTTTGATATGATTTGCTCACATTTCATTTAAGAATTTTCTACTATGTTCCTGAAAGAAATCTGTCTGTAATTTTTTTTTTTCTTATAATATCCTTTTAAAATTTTAGAGTAAAGGCTATGCTGACCCCATAAGCTTAGCTGGGGACTGTTCCTTGTTTTTCTCTTCTCTGAAAGTGTTGTGCAGAATTTTTATTTCTTTCTAAATGTGTGCAAGAATTCAATAGTGAAGCCTTCTGGGCTAGGGTTTATTTTTTTTTAATGAAAGTTTTAATAATATATTCAATTGTTTTAGTAGTTGATGGATAATCTGAATTTCTTTCCTTTTTTCTGTCAGCTTTGGTATATTTTATTATTATTTTCCACCTGAGAAGTGTTTTTCCATTTCATTCAAATTAAAGAAAAATAACTAGGACCATATTTTATTATACAAAGCAAAAAATTTTGTGCATTTTATCAATTACATCAAATATATTAAATGCTATGTAATATTGATAGGATATTTTAGCAATAGGTAAACCTTAATGCTATTTTGAGCAAATGTCTTTATTTCCCAGTGAGATTTTAGGTTAATTAAAATAAGAATATGTTTTTGATAAATATGATTGGTAACCCATGTCCTCCACATTTCAATAACTGTGAAATCTACATAGTTCCAATAAAACCCAGTATTTTTGTTTGCAATTAGATGGTCTTAAGAGTTCTTTTCTATTTCCTTGATCATACATCTTCTTTAGGTTAAAGTGCTTGCTACTGTGAAAGACTTGTTAACAATTGGAAGTTGAATTACAAAATTCATGGCTTCATTGTCTCAATATCTCATAAAATATACTGTTCTTTATCTATTGCCTACATCTTAGCCACTGTCTAGAATTTCTCATAGTTTTAATTACATGTTCATTTATTTTTTCTCATTTAGATATTTTAAAAGATTATAAATTCAGTCTAGTTTTTTAAGAGAATTAATACAGATTCCAATTCCTCCAGAAATATCACCCTAGGTTGTAAAATCCCCTCAGCACTATTTACCTTTCTCTCCTTAGAAATGGGTCCAGAGTAGAGCAAACCACAGGTAAACTCACAGGGTTTCAGTAGTGATGGTGACATGAGGTGAGGAATAGTAAGGGCAACGTTCAGGATCTAGGTCAAGAATATTAGTGAGGGCTCCACCAATTCAAATTTAGGCTAACTTGTATGAAGTCCAGAGGCAAGGACTACACAGGCTGTCTTTATTAGGAGTTGGGTTATACAAGCTCTGGGACAGCTCCCATTCTTTGTGGCTATCCAGGCAAGTCATCTCACCTATTTAGCGTGGCTGGGTAGACCAAGGAAAGCACTGACAACTGGGTGCTTTTCATGGCTAATCCTGGCCTTGACTCACTCTGTGACCTCTCTTGGTGTGTTTCCTCAGCTGGAAAGTGAAGATAATAATAATGACCTATTTAACAAGGGGTGTTGTGTGGATTAACAGGTAATAACATGTTTCACAAGACAAGGCAGCATTGAGCTTGCAAATACTAATAGAAAGTTTCTCCATACTACAAAGTAAATTAGTGCTTCTCTTGAAGAAAACCCAATATGCCAAAACATGAACATATAAAGCAGTTGAAATAAGGTGAATTTTTACTTGACAGAAATAACTTCATTTTCTAAAAGAACACTCCACAGTTTTCCTTTTGATACTTGGTTCACCTTTGTGCACTTAGAAGCTTTTATAAACTTCATCTATACCTATTCTATTATTTTAGTAGGTAGGACTCAGAATACATTTTTGGTATGCTTGGATATGATTTTTTTCCAAAAATTCAGCTATGAATAAATATCATACAGCTTGTCACCTGTATATAATCTCAAGGTGTCTTTAAAGTCAACTTGGCTTATATAAGCCTTTTTGTTGTTTTGGTTGCTTCATCATGAAGGGTTTTTGTATTACTTGGAGAAATTGTGTTAAACTTAATGGATTTGAATTTATGCATAGCTTTCTACAGCTCTATAGTCTATTGCATCAGGTAATTTACTTGTAATAGTTTAGCACTGAGTCACCTGTCTGCAGACAAAATTATATGTGTCTGCCAAATTAATTCTTCATACAATGCATTCCATTTCCTTTGTGTCTACTTGTTTTGTTACTCACAAAGATGAAGAAAAGTCACAAATATAAATGTAAAATAACTATTAATTTATTAAAAGAAAGTCAAAAGGTAGTGATAATTTCTAGCCACTAAAAGATGCTTGAATTCTGGAACTACTGTTGAAATTACCAAGGTGAGGTCAAATAGAAAGACAAAAAGTTTTGCTGGTAAAGTATCTGTAAATAGAAACATTAAACCAAATGTTTAGTAAGTTTTGTTAAGATAATTTGAAAACATAAAAATGAATGACTAGACATGTAGTTGAAATTTTACCCAGGCTATGGCCTAATGTTGTCTTACACTGCTGTTAATAATTGTTTTCTTTTTGTAAGTTTATGGATATTTTAATGGGAATTTTAGAGGATTTAGATAATACACATCTTATTTGATCTTTACAAATAAACTACTTCTAAACTCATTAGTTCCCTTGATCTTTCCTGATAAAAGATCAGGTATTTTACTCAGGTAAGTTTCCTGAGTGATACAAAGAGTATATATATTACTTTTCTTTCTATAGAAGGAAGGTGAGACTGCAAGTTTGTGCATTTACCCAGGTTTTCGGTTTTTTCCAAAAAAATATTTATGAAGCCTTACTCATAGCCACACAACTAGCTAAAAATTATACTGAAATTATCTTTGAAATGTCAGTGAAGTCCTCCTTACTATGCTATATTGCTTCCTTTTTTACCATATAGATTATCTTTGCTCATTCCTCAGTCCTTTTGGTCTACTTCCAACTTCTTTCTACCATCTAACAAGATTAAGAGAGAAAGAGAGAGAGAGAAAAGTGCCTTATGCTGAGCTTGTAAGGAACTACTTGTTTATTTTTTTGCTGTCAGTTTATTAAAATGTCATACCTAGAATTAGATATCAATTTTCTAAAAACAACATAATTTAAGATAAACTGCAGAATTATAGGAAATCTGTACTATTCTCATTATATACAATGATTAGCCTTTGAAAATGGAGAAGAGTCTTGGGATCAGGTGTTTGCAGAAAAGGTTCTGCCAGAGACTATATCTACCAGAGATATAATTTTGAAATTAATTTCTGCCATGACATAATTCTTAAACTTTGACTAAAAGTAATATTCCACTCCCATTAGACATGAAGCACAATAGAATAGAAACTTGGTCTTATTTACAACTACTCTGCTCTACTGCCAAAAGAGTCCAATATTTTAATACTATTTTGGAATGTGTCTATATAAAATTAAAGAGGTGAAGACTACTGGCAGAGGGCCTTCCTCAAGGACCACAACACAAATTTCATCACTCTGAACCTGGGAATGGGTAGTTGGGGACCATATTCATCCTACAATTCAAAAGTACAAAAATAAAAGAATATCTGACCCAAACTGTCGATAGTGCCAAAGCCAATAGTTGATAAACTCTGGTCTGGAATGAAAGCGATTCCAACGCTTCTTTTATTACTTAATTAAATATTTTAAAAATAATAAATATCCTTTCATAAGCAAAACATATCTCTAGATAACCTGATTATCTGATTTTTGTGTTAGTTTCTATTAAAACTACAACTGTATGACATAGGCATTTGAGGTGGTTTCAGTTATAAAGTCACAAGTAGACAAATGTCATATTTTGTTATCTTTAATCAATGGTCATTTTTATGCTTTGGTTTGATGGCTGGCATCATTGAAGTACTATGGAATTAGGTAGCATGTAAGCTAGCGCAATGTCGTTGCATGAAGACCACACTTATCATAATGTCTCCCACACTTTGTGTGATATTGCAAACAATCTGTTTAAGGTTTAATTACGTTTGTAAAATGGATATAATACCTTACTCAAAGAATTCCTGAGTATTAGAGATAATAAAGGTAAAGAGCAAAAAGCACATCAACATAGAGTAAGTACCTAAAATATTAGCTGCTATTATTATTATTACTCACTGTACAAGTTCTCCTTTCCTGTAATTAGTATTAGAATTTTACCTGCAATTTATCCAGCTTTCACCAGATGTTGATGGCATTTTTATTATGATACACAAATCAAAATCTCACAAAAAAGCTGAAAGGACTACACTGGGGATATAATCAATCTGATTTAAAAAAAAAAAAAAAAAAACTTAATTAGAGGATCAGAATGAACATCAGATTACACTCCATACGAAAATCATGTATAATGGGAAATCGTCATGTTTTCGGTTATTTTGTATACTTTGTATGAGTACTACATGCCTGCTCTAGCATTCACTGAGTTTCTAAGGGCCATGTAGCTGCAGTTCAAGTAATTTGAACACTAGATGCCACTCTTGTATCCTTAAATAAATACAAATACACATTTCAATATTTTCAACAAATTAAGGCCCATGTTTAAACCTTTAATCAACTGTATTTTATATGAACTTCTAACATACTATAGCATTGTTTCTGTGATATACCCAAGGAGGTGGAATATACATCTAAAGTGTACTCAGGGCACACATAGACTCTGCAATTACTATGAAATTTACCACTAAAGTTTCTCAGTTTCTTTTCATGTTGAAAGGATGCTATAAATCAGTTTTGATTTTAGTTCTAAAACCTTAGCTAATACAACTATCTGGAAAGGCCTCCTTTCTTCAATTAAGTTTCAAAAATTAGCTTTATTTTGATTATTTTTCTCTGATGGCCTAATACCTTAAGATTTTCACATTCTAAAACAAAACGTACACACACATACCCACAGACATATATACACACAAAGGAAGAGAAAACGCCTATATTAAACACATTTATTAAGACTATGAGAATCATGAAAACTGTTTTAAATACATTTGTTCACTAAATGTTCACAACTCCCATTTTACAGTTGCAGAAACAGACTCAGAGAGACTAAGGAATTTGCCCTACATCACATAGTTCACAAGTAAAACAACCCCTGATTTGAGCCCAAACTGTGACTAGAGAGCTGAGATACGTAGTGACTACATGAAATTCTTCTATTGTGCTTAACTTGCACTGTGCTTGATACCATATCACAACTCTTCTATCTAGCCAGTAATACTATGTACTATTCAGATATTGACTTTGGCATACACAGAACTTATTTAGGTACTGACATGATCATACCAATAGTAAAGTAACATCTGAGACAACTGGAGATGATAGTAAGAAGTTATTATTAATTTTTGTAGGTGATATAAGCATAGTGGTTATGTTAAAATATATTTATTATTTATAACTACATTCTGAAGTATTTATAATAGGTGAAAGCATGAGTCATTTGGGATATACTTTAAAATGCTTCAGAAAAATGAAATGGGGTGACAGATTAATTAAAATTAGTAAATTCTGATTATTGCGGATATTATATAACAGCTACATGAGAGTTCATTGTGTTATTTTTCTAATTTTGTGAATGTTTGAAAAGTTTTATGATAAAAGTTTAAAAGAATATTTATCAGTTCAAGGTACAAAACCATCTCAAGTAATCACTGTTAAAAACGATGTGCTCATCTTTAAGGAGTTTGTGGCATAGAGCTTTGCTTCTACAATGAACTCATATCATAGAAACACTGCATAAGTTTTGTTAGATTAAAAAATTATTACTCTTCTTAGAGAAGAGTTAACACCTATTCTTCTCAAACTATTACAACAAATTGAAGAAAAAGAAATGCTTCCAAACTCATTTTAAGAGACCAGCATCACCTTGATAACCAAACCAGACACCGACACCACAAAAAAAGAAAATAACAGGTTAATATCACTGAACATAGACGCAAAATTTCTCAACAAAATATTAGCAAAATGAATTCAATAATATATTAAAAGACCTTGATCAAGTGAGATTTATCTGAGGGATGCAAGGATGGTTCAATATCCACAAATCAATCAACGTGATGCTCCATATTAACAAGGAAAGAAATAAAAATTATATGATCATCTCAATAGATGCAGAAAAGTCTTTTGACAAAATTCAACATCTGTTTACAATAAAAACTCTCAGCAGTGTGGATATGGAGAGAACATACTTCGACATAATAAAGGCCATATTTGACAAACCCACAGCTAACATCATATTCAACAGTTAGAATCTGAAAGCATTTCCTTGAATCAGGAACAGGACAAGGATGCTTAGTCTAACCACTTTTATTCAACATAGTATTGAAAGTCCTAGCCCCAGCAATCAGACAAGAAAAAAAAAATGAAAGGAGTCCAAATTGGAAAGTAAAAAGTAAAACTGTTGGGCTTCCCTGGTTGCACAGTGGTTGGGGGTCCGCCTGCTGATGGGGGGGACGTGGGTTTGTGCCCTGGTCTGGGAAGATCCCACATGCTCTTCCCACATGCAGCGGAGTGGCTGGGCCCGTGACCCATGGCCGCTGAGCATGTGCGTCCAGAGCCTGTGCTCTGCAGTGGGAGAGGCTGTGGCAGTGAGAGGCCCGCGTACTGCAAAAAAAAAAAAAAAAAGTAAAACTGTCACTGTTTGCAGATGACATGATAGTATATATAGAAAATCCTAAAGATACCAACATAAAACTATTAGAACTAATAAATTAATTCAGTAAAGTTGCAGGATAAATAAATAAACAGAAATATGTTGTGTGTCTATACACTAGTACTGAACTATCCGAAAGATAAATTAAGAAAACAATCCCATTTACAATTGCATCAAAAAGAATAAAATACCCAGGAATAAATCTAACCAAAGAGGTGAAAGACCTGTACTCAAAAAATTATAAGACATTGAAGTAAGAAATTGAAGACAACACAAACAATTGGAAGGAGATGCCATGTTCATGGATTGGAATAATCAGAATTGTTAAAGTGACCATATTACCCAAGGTAATCTACAGATTCAATGTAACCCCTATAAAAATGCCAGTGGTATTTTTCACATAACTGGAACAAATTATTCTAAAACTTGTATGGAAACACAAAAGACCCCAAATAGCCAAAACAATCTTGAGAAAGAAGAACAAAGCTGGAGGCACAATGCTCCCTGATTTCAAACTATACTACAAAGCTACAGTAATCAAAACAGTATGGTACTGGTGCAAAAACAGACTCATAGATCAATGGAACACAATAGAGGGCTCAGTAATAAACCCATATCTACATGGTAAATTAATCTATGATATAGGAGGCAAAAGCATACAATGGGGAAAAGACAGCCTCTTCAATAAAAGGTGTTGGGAAAACTGGACAGCCACATGCAAAAGAATTAAACTAGACTACTTTCTCACACCATATACAAAAATAAACTCAAATTGGATTAAAGATGTAAATGTAGATCTGAAACCATAAAACTCCTAGAGGAAAACTGAGGCAGTACACTATTTGACATTGATCTTAGCAATATTTTTGGGGATCTGTCTCCTCAGGCAAGAGAAACAAAAGAAAAAAATAAACAAGTGGGACTAGATCAAACTCAGAAGCTTTTGCACAGTGAAGGAAACTGTCAACAAAATGAAAAGGCAGCCTACTAAATGGGAGAAGTTATTTGCAAATGATATATCTGTTTAGTCACTAATATCCAAAATCTACAAAGAATGCAAACAACTCAACATCGAAAAAACAAAAAAACCTGATTAAAAAATTGGCAGAGTAACTGAATAGACATTTATCCAAACAAGGCATATAGATGGCCAACAGACACATGAAAAGATGCACAAGATCACTAATCTCTGGGCAAATACAAAGCAGAACCACAATGAGATACCACTTCACACCTGTCAGAATGGCTGTCATCAAAAAGACAACAAATAACAAGTTTTGGCAAGGTTATGAGGAAAAGGGAATGCACACACAGTGAAGTATTACTCAGCCATAAAAAAGAATGACATCTTGGCATTTGTTACAAAATAGATGGATCTAGAGGGTATTATGATAAGTGACATAAGTCAGAGAAAGACAAATACTGTATGATTTCACTTATATGTGAAATCTAAAACACAAAACAGTACAAAAACAGACTCGTAGATACAGAACAGATAGTTGCCAGAGGGAAGAGGGGTTAGGGCGGGGGTGAAATATTAAAGGGGTTTAAGAGGCACAAACCTCCAGTTATAAAATAAGCCATGGGGATATAATATACAGCATTAGGAATGTGGTCAATAATATTATAACAACTTTGTATGGGGACAGATGGTTACTAGATTTATAGTAGTAATCATTTCATAATGTATGCAAATATCAAATCACTGTATACTATACCTGAATCTAACAAAAAATAAAATAATAAATAAAATTTTTAAAAATTAAAATTACTACCATAAGAATTAGATAGGAGTATATCATTGATTTCAGAAAGGGTAGGTTTTGATGAGAACCAGGAAAAAGAAGGGGGAGGTTCATCAAGGGATCTGTCAAGAGAACATCTGAGTGTAACAGCAGGCAGAGGCACCATGACATTATCAGTCTCTGGTCATATCTGAATGGACAAAAGGAAGCATGGAAGGTGGAAAAAAAGCAATAAATGTTTATTTCACCATAATTTTGTTCATGGCATATGTCTGGTGATTTGGGGTACAGTAAAGAAAGATAACTATGTCTTAAATTTATTATTAACTCAGGTTTGTGTAAAAATAGCCCCCAAACATGTTATAGTAATGAATTACTAGGTAAACAAATTTAAAGAAAATTGTAATAGAGCATCCTAAGAGAATGGAGAAGAATGAGATACGTATAGATAATACCTATATGGGGAGAAGTAGAAAATAGTAAGTCTTGTCTCTGTCATAGTAACTGACATTTCTACCTTCAAATAATGTTTACTTTGATTAATCTGACTTTTAAAAAGTCACAAAATTGATTACTATGATTTATGTTCATCAATGCTTTGCACAATTTCAGGCATATGGAAGCTCAGTAAATATATGTTGAATGAATAAACGAATGAATGAATATGTGAATTAGGCTATAAATTACATAAACACATATGTGCCACAAATGTTAACTGGTCATTCTAGAGACCAAAATATAACCTGGATTTTATATTCAGTAAAATATTATTAATTTTAAATGTGTCATGAGAGAGATGAGTTAATTCATGAAAATTTTTAAGCTAACTCTGAATAGAGGATAAGTGGAACCTACTGCTTTCCATGGATATGTGGTTCTCTTTCAGATAAATTTATTTTTATTTTCTCCCGAGTGTATTTTCAAGTTGAACTGTAGAGATTCTTTTCTATTTTAGATGAAAAATTTGCTGAGGCAAGAAAAAAATTAGACTATTGTTTTCCCTCATTTCAAAACCTTTTCCTGACAGTCCAAACAGAAGAAAATCAATTAATAAATCCTTATTCCAGTCACAATACATAAATGTCTTAGGCTTTTGGGAGACATTAAACATTAGAGCCTCTGTTAATTATAATGAACATTTATTTCTCTAGTAATAAGTGAGTTAAAAATGCATTGTTGGGTCATTTTAATGAGCAAGAAAAAGTACTACTTAGTGAAATCCATACAGTTCCTCCAGAAGTCTTTTTCTCCCCCAAATAGTTATTAAAATTAAAATGTAAAATAAAATATAAAAAATATAACTAAACAAATTAGACATATGAGAAAAATTTAAAAGATAGAATATAATTTTGACATAGTGAGAGTAGTCTTAGAGTTTCTAATGTGGTGTATTTTACTTCATAACTTTACTAATTATTTATGTACCTTTTTTAGAAGATGATGGAATACATCAAACTCTGTTTAAAGCTACTCTTATCTCATACAGTGGATGTCATAAAAACAGCATATTTTATTTTCATATGAATGAGTAATGCATTTTTAAGTAATAAATGTAATCAAAGGGCAGAAATCTGTGGTTCCAAGATCTAAGATTTAATTCATTTTATAGAAGGAGACTGAAAGTAAATTAAATATTCACATCCATTTTATTATAGATAAATACGTGGATTAATTGGGAAGATTTTATTTTTCATTTGTAACTCAGGAAGAAATTTAGAAGGTTTAAAAGAAATAAGCTTTGAAGCTATTGCTCAATACACAGTCCAAGAGTTTTTCACAAATAATAGTTAAATTTATAATATAAGAATAAATACATGGATGTTGAGAAATATTCCATAATTTGATTTTGAAAATTAAAGAAGCATAGTTGAAATTAAAGGGAAAAGAAAAATATCTATCCGTGGCTACTGTTTGGTTCTCCCACTTTGGAAAATAAAGCCGCACACTAAATTAACCTCTTCTGTCATTAGCTTTTTTTGGTGTTGTCCCTTTGTTTAGCTTCCTCAAATGAAAACACAAATCAGTAAAGGCCTCATTCCAGAAGGGCTCCTGAGAATAAACAAACATTAAAGAACAAAAATTGATTTCTCAGAAAGCATGAAGTTACTTTTAAAAGTCTATTTTGTGTTTATCAATATATATATAATTGATGATTATAGAATCATAGAATTTCCAGGATTGAAAGGAACCCGAAATATCTTTTGATAGAAAGGTACATGATGTGTATCTATGGAACATATTTCTTTGGATCTTGCTCCCATAATCCTTCACTAGTGCATTATATAATTGAATGTTTACAGGTTTTTAAAAGAAGGGATAATATTTGTGGAAGAAGAGACGGTTACTAGAATATTTCTTTTACCTTACAATTCCCTTTAGTACATATTGTCCCAGGGATCCTTCAACAGATATTAGCATTTCCCTGGCAGCAGCTAACAAAATTTTCAGAATAGTTTCTAGGAAAACATAATTAGACTCAAATATCCTAATTTTAATGTAATTAAAAACTCAACAAAAATAGTTTTAACTAAATCTCAGTTGTTACCTACTGTTTATTAATCTACCCCTGGTATTTTCTAGGACTAAATGGCCGATTTTCCTTTGTTTAGAGTCATTATTGAGTGGAGATCAATTATATCTTCTTTGTACAGCAAAGCAGCATGAAAGACTGAAGTTTGAAAGCTTGACTTTTTGCACTGACTTTCCCTCTTAGGCATGAGCACTTTGACTAAAACATTGTAGGTATATTTCCAGAGGATAAAATTTAACTTCCTCTAAAGATAGGCTTCCAGTTTCTTCAGTCTTTATGTGTGAGAAAGATTGGAAGAGATAAAAAAAAAAAAGCCCCTCTCCCCAAATCCAAAATCTTTGCAATGGAATGCACCCCAAAGTGTTAAATGTTGCTAATGAGGTGACAATACTGTGAAACTTTTCTGTCTCTCAAACATCTTTTACTTTTGCATGTGAATACTTACAGTCATTCATTAACCATATGAGCTATCTTTTTGTTTTTGCTTCTTGAAAATTTTAAACACATCTAAAGAAAACTGGTAGTTTTTCCACAGATGCATTGAAAGCTATTGGAGGGAGGTTATTATGACAGTGAAGTGATATTATTGTTTAGACATATACAAACCAGGGTCAAAGATGAAATATTAGAACAAAAAATTCTCCTAGCTCTTATCACTTAGCAAATTACAAGAGTTTTGGAGTTTCTGTGCCAGGAACTGGGGACAGAGACCAATATATGCATTATGTATAATCTCACAGGGTCTTTGCATAGTAAGTACTATACAAGTCTTTGTTAATTAAGCAATAAATAAATATAGACTCTTTAATGGGTATTGGAATTGCAGTGTAAGATTAAATATTTTCAACTTGTAACTGCTTATTTTTACAAATCAGTGTTTTTGCCCATATTTCTAATGATTAAATGATTTAGAGAATCTGTGTTTTTCAAATGACATTGCTGTAAAATTGGGTCTAATGTACGGGCAAAAGTGCAGTTATTTTACATTTGGACCGAGTAAACATGTCACTTATTCTTATATGTATAGCATTAAAATTGCACCGTCTGAAAAAAGATGAGCTTCATAAAATTTCTCTTCTTATGTTGGTAAATATGAAATAACACATTCTCTTTAACTTTTCATTCATCAGGCTATAGAAATTCTCAAACGTTAAGTGTACTGTACTGAAACATATGTAAACTGAGAAACAGTGTGCATAATCCTAGCATTCAAAACTTGCTTTGTCAAACGTTTTTGACCTTGAACTGTACAACATGGAGCTTTGAAAATTTTCAAGTATAAAATACAACTTTTGATAGTGTAGAGCTGTAATCTTAGTATTACAAAATTCTATCTGATTATCTTGGTATGAATTGTAATTTTAAGTTTAGTTTTGTGATTCTTTTACTTAGTTTATACTTAAACTTTAAAATAACTGGATGTGTTTGAATATTCAGAGGTACATTATTATCTGTGCTTCTTTAAAAAAGTTGGAGTGATTTCTTTTTTCCCTCAGAATCTGACCTGTCAATCACTCAACAGACCTTTTTTTCCTGTTCTTCTGTGCCAAAATCCACTACTTCTAGGTTTTTTGGCTCTTGGTTAGTCTTCAAAAGCTGAAATCCTACACTGAATAAACTGTCAATATTTGTTTTATAAGTCTCCTACTTTTATAGCAGAATGGTGGATCATGTGGTGGAGAAGTGAAATCTCAAGAGTGCTAATTAAATATTAAGAGCTCAAACCTATGTAAGATGCATTTTTCTAAATGGCACACTTCAGTTGGCCTCGAACTCCTTTAAGTTTCCGGATGCAATACTTCTGAACCTCTTTGTTTATTCAAATATCCAGGAAGTACTGATCTATGACAGACCCATCAGCAAAGTTTTAGCTACCATGTGAGTTCTGAATGGGCTATACAAGAAGACATCAGCCACAACCCTGTATCTCATTCAGCCCAGAAGTTCATGTTGCTTTTGTTCTGCAGCTCTGGAGAATGTTATCCATATAAAGCCAAAGTATGAAAACGAGCCTGTTTTAATGGGCTTCAGTAGTTGATTTGGGGTTAGTTTCCCTTACTTCATCATTTCTAAAAGGTACATGTTGAAACACCATGAAATTGAATGAATGTGTTGCTCAATTTTGGTTAAAAGAGGTGGTTTACTTTAGGGAAGTGGGCCCCAACTGGATCGTGGTTAGAGGATATAAAAGTACATTAACAGCAGACTTGCCTGGGAAGTGAAACCTTAACTTTTCAGCAAGTGTGTGTGTGTGTGTGTGTGTGTGTGTGTGTGTGTGTGTGTTTGCATGTTTTTGTTTTTTGCCAGATTAAAGGTAACTGTTAATTTGCTACTGACTCAAATCATAATCTGGTTAAGGTATGTACATTTAAACTTCAGGCAAACTGGTGCTTTAAATTATCTTAAGTACCTTATATTTTTGTAGAGATAATGAGGATCTTGAGCATAGTGATGGTTTCATAAAGAATTTATATCCCTATAGTGAAATAATAAACATGAGTTAGTCCTTATCAGATGAATAGATAACAAAGTTTGGTGTTATATCTTCTGGTATTTACTTAAATTTTAAGATGCCAACATAAAAATCAGGTTTTCCATTATATTTTACTCATGCTGTTATCTATTCTTTAGAAAACCCTCTCACTCTCGTTTTATATTGTTTACATATTCTATACGTATACAACATGTAGTATATTTTATAGATATAAATTTATATATTTTTTAAAAAATATAGGTAACTTGCCTAAAATTGTGTGAATGTCACTCTGCTGACAAAGTGGGACGAACACTCAGGAGCGGGAAAATTTGGTTCCTAATCTCAGTTTTGCTTCAAAACAGTTGTTGACCTAGAGCATTTCATACATCAGGAGAACCATCACCATGACCCTCTTTGTTCAGGTTCACTCTCTGTCTGAACTGCCTTTCACATCTGACATCACACAAGAAAATTCTACCCATCTTTTGTCTTTCAGAACCTATTCCTCCTTTGATGCTTTTTCCAACTACTGGCACAAACTGATCTCTCTCTTTTACAAATTGATAGAATCATAATATGTTAATATTAGAAATGTCTTACAAAATAACATAAGCCAACTTCCCAGTTAAAGCAGTTATCCATCCAACCACTTCCACAACAGGTAAATCAGATTCCGCTTTAATACTGGCATTGACGAGGAGTTTAGAAAATTAGGAGAAATCCCATTTTAATCTCTCAAAAGCCCAACTATTAAGAACTTCACACTCAGGTTGCCCAAATTCCGTAGCAGAGCTAAAAAGAAAGTCAGTACACTGCATAAGTGGAAACATGCAAATATTCAAGCCAAATATATTTTTCTTTACCTTAACAAAACCACTTAATTTTCCCCAGAGAATGTCTACCTCTAGACCTCAAATATACCCTTTGTCTGAAAATGCAGAATATATCTGGCTGGAAACCAGATAGTATCTTTGCACTGTAAGAGGCGTTTCGTCTCCTTCATAATGGGAACAGTGAAGGAAGAGGGCATTACCTTATGCGTGTGTGCGTGTGCACACACACACACACACACACGCCCTTAAACATACTTCCCTGCCTTTATCTTTGCAAAGCCAGTCCAAGTTGTGAGGAAGGATGTGGGAATTAACTTATTCACTCTACTCTTATAAAATGTATATTTACAAAATCATTTCTTGAGAAATAATAAAAAGATGAAAAATAAATCCTAATTGATAACAGACCTTCCCAATGATAAGGAATGCCCCCAACATCTTTTATTAGATAAATCAAGCTCACCAAGTCGCCCATGTTTTAGAATAGCTTACATTTTATTTTCAGAATCCAACAGAAATATTGGTAAAGCCAAATTGCTGCTTGTTCCCAGTTCTTGATCAGATGGACACAGTGGCATAAAATAGAAACTGTTTACTTGAATAGATGAAAAGAAACATATATGTATATCCATATTCATAACAGCCATTGTGCCATTGTGAAAAATGCTCTTTCAAATCTAACTAATGATTTTTTTGAATAATCAAATACTCAGTTCTATTAAAAACTCAAAATGTACTTTAAAATTTTGACTGAGAAATTTTTGTTTGTCAAATATTAGTAATGTTAATTAGGTTTTGTTTTCCCAAACCTTTATAGAAATGTTCCTGGCTCTGCCAATTTGTGCTGGTAAATTTGGAGATACTTTTTCCAGAAGAAAATCTGTCTTTGATTTTTATGACTAAGCATTTTCCCAGGATTTGAAAAAGGACTCCGGTCATACAACAAAATTACTTTGCAAGGAAAAATGAACAGATTGGTAAATTAAGTTATTACACAAACCTGTAATGCTGAGAAAACAGTTGTATTTTATTACCCATCTTATCTCATTATCTTATTAGAAAGATTTGCCTCTGTGATATAAAAACAAAAATAGGAAGGTATGTCTAAAAATTGTAGGGATCAGTAAAAATCTAGTTTATCTTTGAGGATTTTTATTTTTTAAAAAATAATACAGGATGAAAAACAATTTGTAGTCATCCAGCACAATAAAAAAAATTTAATGCCTTGCATCCCAGAATTTATATCTCTAGAAAAACTCTCAGATATATATACAAAAATTTTTTTTGCAACATGACTGGTAAAAACAAAATAATAGTTAAAACTTAAAAGTCCATCAAGAGGGGATAGATAAAATATGTTATATGATGGGATATAGCATATCTGTTAAAATGAATGAACTAAAATTAATCTACCAGAAATAAATCTCAAAGTATAACGATAAAAGAATTACAAAATGATAAGATGATGCAGAAATGTATGGTACTGTTTATGTGTTGATATATTTGCAACAAAACACAAAAGTACTACATGCTCTTCAAAAATACATATACATGTATATGTAAAGTATTAAGAAATATTAAAAGTATGTATACTAAGTTTATGATAATATTTATCTTAAGAGATAAATGACTAGATATGGAGGGAGAGACTTCAAATTTGTCTATAATATATAATATGTAAATGATTAGATAAAAACAGATAAAGCAAGTATCAACAAATTATAACCGTTCTAAATTCTGGTTGGTGGGTAAATGGTTATGCATTCTACTTTCTGTGAATATTTCTTCATTTTGGAATTTTTTAACAATAACCACAAGGAAACCCAGGGAATACATTTAGTAAAATGATAGTTATTTAAGTAAAGACAATCATCCCTTTTGTTGATTATTTGATGTATATAATATTAAGCAGCCTTTTATTTACCAACATTTGAAGAGGTATTTTAAACTATTTTTCTAGCCTGTATATATTCAGGATCACAGGAGTTTCAAGCCTTTATCCAAGACGTCTAGATATGAATTCATTTATGAGGGTACTGAGTTTAGTGGTGAAGCCAGAGGTAGATCCCAAGATTATCTGAAATGTTGACTGAAATAAGACAATATTATCAGCCTTCACTTTATACAAATACACTATTCTATATCTAGATCCAACTTACTGCTTGAGGAAAACTCGTGTTATTTTTCAGAAATCACCAAAAAGAGCTATTACTGTTTTGAAATGCCTATAACACTTAACCTGTTTTTTTTTTTTTTTTAGTCTGTAAATTGAGATTTGGAGTTTTCCCCAAACTTTGGTTTGAAATTGATTGAAATTTAACACACATAAAGTGTTTCCTTTCTGTGTTTCCCAGGCCCACATGGAGCTTTTAGGCATTGTTACAAATATAGTGCTTCCCTATTCCCCAGCTCCTAGGGCACATTCCTTGTGTTAAAAGGTGATTTCCACTACCTACCTCCATCATGGAAGATAAAGAGCTATCTCCTTTGGCGAGGATGATAGCACATGTCTAAAGCTCCACCAGTAAGACATTTTTGCCAGGGACTTTGAATATTGAATATGTAACTCCAAGCAGGGTCAATGAAGGGGTAAGGTCATTGCAGAAGTTTTGGTGGTACCAAGGACATTTTTGGTAGCAGCAAAATTCTCAGTAAAGCCTGCAGCTGCAGCAAAAATTGGCTGCATAATGCCAGTAACAGCAACTCCTTGGATGATCCTGTTTATGAACCAAGTACTTTGGCTGCAATTCTGTGAGCTAACTGAATAACTTTTCTGCTAAAATGACCCAGAGTTGCTATCTGTTGTTTGCAACCACAAAGTCTGATCTATTAAATATTCAAGGTGAATGAAACCCCAAAAACAGTAGAAAATAGATGTTTTTAAAATTATGGCTATTTCTATACATTTTGGAAAAAAATGTAGAGAAAAGTAAAAAGGTCACTTTGAAATAGAATCTTGGGTACATAGTATATCTTTGTTTAAACAAACAGGAATTATTACTGGTATCAACATGTTTTTAATTTAACACACAAATATGAATTCACTTATCACCAAGAATGCAGCTACATTTAAAAAAAATTTTCCCATCCCTCTGTGCTAAATAGCCTTCAAGTTTTCCATGCTAGATCCATGATATGAGAGGGATGTGAAGGGGAAAGCATTGAGCTGATCTCTGTGTCACTTGGATGTTATTGCTAGAATTGGAAACCCATAAATAGCAAAGTGCCTTAAAAATAAAAAATTAGAAAAATACATATTCATTTCTCAATATCAGAGGAATTGGTAATTTATTATTTGATAACTAAAAATATAGTAGTTCCTGGAAGAACTAAACATATTCTTGTCCTTAGAGTTCATAGCTAACATGTATAAGTCTCTAAATTTTTCAGTCTTAATTTCATTTGGACTAAATCATTTCTAATCTCAGAGAAAGGGCAAATCATAGGCTGATATTCCAATTTTTGTGGTGTTGTTGCTGTTATGGATTGAACTGTATCTCCCTAAAATTCTTATGTTGAAACCCTAACCCCCAGTACTTCAGAATGTGACTGTATTTAGAGATAGGGCCTTTAAAGAGGTGATCAAGTTAAAATGAGGATCTTAGTGTAGACGCCAATTCAATTTGACTGGTGTCCATGTAAGAAGAAATTTGGACACTCGAAAGATACACCAGGGATGAATTCACACAGAGGAAAGACCATGTGAGGACACAGCAACAAAGCAGCTATCTGCAAGCCATAGAGAGAGTCCTCAGGATGAGACAATCCTGCCAATAAGTTGATCTGGGACTTCTAGCCTCCAGAATTGTGAGAGAATACATTTCTGTTGTTTAAACCACCCAGTCTGTAGTATTTTGTTATGGCAGCCCAAGCAATTACATCAGATTTTCAGTGACTAATAAATAAAATGCTGGAATAAATAGTATCCAGATTGCTCTTTATGTCTGCTATAGAATAGAGATTCCAAACTTGCAAATATATCAAGAAATCAACTAAATAAATGTAATATGATAAAATGTTAGGTTATGGTTTTATTGTCTTTGCATTTATGTACGTTTATCACAATTTTTTTCTAGTTTTTGATTCTTGGATATGTCAGTGTATGGTGGCCAATTCTCCTTTTGAGGAAAGGGCAGGCTTCTATTTAGGGAATGAAGTCCTTTCTACTTTTAAATATTAATATGTCAGTTATTTTGTGACATTATGTTGGTTTTGATTGTATACCTTTTTTTTCTTTCATTGGTGTTCATTTCCTTTACTTAATAAAATAATAAGTCTATAACCCTCTGTCAGGATTGGTAAGAGAAATTTAACCACCTAGGAAACGAGAACTAAATTAATTCTCTACAGAGGTTGGCTGTAAAGAAAACAAACAATAGTAAAACTTAGTAGATTCATTAGGGGAATAAAAAAGAGACACATAGTTCCCTACTCCTTAGCCCACTTACCAGGAACAAAAATGAGAAAAAATATATTGGAGGTAAAATGATAGTCAAATACTTCTCAGGGAGGAAGAAAATGGTGTAAGGTAGAATTTATCAGACCACTCTTAATTTCTAGCTCATTAAATTTTTGCACTCTGACTTAGAATTATTTAATTTTCAATTAAATTATGATAGATGGTATGTATTAAGTCAACTTGTTCAGTGTCCCATATATAACAGACATTCAATAAATGTTAGAGTCATTTCCTCCTTCCTTTATGTAAATATCCAGGAAACATAAAATGCAAATCCTTTAGTAAAAAAGAAAAGAAAAAGGTTTTTAAAATTATCTTTAAGTAAAATTATCATGAACATGGTTATTTGAAGTGTTTGGACATATTAAGCAACAAAGAGCAATATGCAGAAAAGGGTAGATGAGAGATTTCATGGATTACATTTATGTGCAGAAAAGGCTATTTGAAAATGTATATGAATACTTTGAATTTCATATGCAAAGAAATACTGGCTTTGAAGGATTTGAAAAAGGAAGTAATGTGGGCAAAGCAATACATTTGAGAGATGATTTTGGCAGCAATGTCTGGCCACATGTTACAGAAACACAAAAATGTGGAGGAGAGTTGAGACTACATATGTGGAAGCTGTGGAGGTGAGATGAAATCAACCAGATGTGTACGATGCCACTGTAGAAACAGAAAAGGATGTTATGAAGGAAGAAGCACTGACAGAATTTTTTCAGTTTGGGGCTAAATAATAATACCAAATGGCTGATTTTGGGATGTGGAGTCTTAAAAATAATACTAAGTGGTTGATTTTAGGATGTGGAGTCTTAAAAAAAATCTTAGGGATGGAAGAATAAAGCACTAGAGTGCAGAAAGATACAAATACCAACATTTGGTACCATAACGGAAATATTTTGAGTACAGTAGGTAATTTATTTATGTTGTAGAAAATTTAAAAATTAAAAATGAGAAAAAATATTATTTATTTTTCTAGGCAAGATTGTTAATTTTTTGGCATGTGTACTTCACACCATCCATATAATTTTATATATAATCTGTAACATTTTGTGTTATGTGTTTTAATTATCCATATATTTTGCATATTTGCCACAGTGCTAAATATCCTACAACATATTTATCACACATTGTTCTGCTAAACCTTGCCCCAAGAAATACTAATAAATTATTTATAAAAATAAGGTTCCAGGGTTAAATTAAATTTAGAAACATTCTATACAGTATCTCTTGCATTCGTCTATATGGTGAAACATAGTGGCTGTTAGAGTATTAACATAGCTGAGAATTAGTGACACCTAAATTTATATAATTTTACAGATTCAAAGTATTTTTTCATATAATTCATTCCAGGGACTAGTATTTCTTAATACAAGTTTGGGAAATATTATTTTATTTTAATGTTTATATTTTATTATAATCTGTAGATATAGTATATTTAGTCATTTTGCTATTATTGGACTTTGTTTCATTTTTTATTTACATAGAGTTAAGATGAGTTACCCTTATAAATTTTAGCGTTTATTTGATTATATTCTTATGGCACTTTTCTTTTGGTGGCCTTGTTAGTGTATACAGCTAAATATGGCTTTAAAGGTATGTTTTATATCATCGTTCAGAAAGTATATACTAATTTACCTTCCCATTAGCATTGTTTGTATATCTGCAAATTTGTCAATTATAAACTGATTTTGAAAAATAGAGCACTTGTCTAAGCTGTATTTATGGGATAGCTGTTGATGTTTTTATTTTAAACGTTTTGCTTTAATGTTAATTTTTAATCATTTTTTGTGTTAATAAAAATTGGAGAAGATATTGTCACACTCAGTATTAAAGCTGGAAGAGATTCCCTCAAAGTCACATAGTAAGTAACAGAACTGGTTCTGGAACACAAGTCTCCTTAGTCCCTGTCGTGTTCTCTAAACCACACTCTCTCAAAAAAGAAATTCCCTGTCATAGACTCATATCCAGCCAATAACAGGGAAAGTGCCAAGTCCTAGTTACTACACCACTATAGTCAAGAAATATGGGTTTTGTTTCCCACCCTGCCATTCCCCAATTGTATGAACTTCAACACTCAGCTTATTGAGAATTTAGATTTCTTTTGTATAAAATGGAGTGGGTCCCTTATAGTGCAAACATTGTATAATAGCAAATGTGAATAAAAATATTATACCACCTTAGATGTGAATTTATTTAAATTGTTTATAACTGATCATTCCTTGTAATTTTGAGTAGCCTCCCTTTCTTTTTTAAATGTTGAAATTAAGTATTTTCTCATTCTATTTACTGTAAATAGTGTTTGCCATTTTATAGCCAGCTATTATTAGTTGGCATCTTCTACTAAACAAAATCAAGAATGAAAGAAAAAATAGAAAAATAAATTTTGAAGAAATGTAGATAATTATTAGTGGGAAAGGAACTAGTGCAGTTCTGAGAAAATAAATATTTATGAGCTACTTTAACTCATCATTACTTAATTTTTTTTCAAAATTTTTATTTACAGAAAAGTTGCACGAATAGTACTTAGAATTCCTGGACACCTTTCACCTAGAATCCCCCAAAGTTAGCATGTTACGATATTTACTTCTTCATTTTTTCTAGGTAGAATGTAGAAATTTTTCCCTGAACCATTCAAAAGTAAGTTGCAGACATGATGTCCCTTTACCATAAACACTTTAGTATTTATTTCCCAAGAATGTAACCATGGTGCAGTTTTCAAAAAAGCAAATTAATATTGATACAAGGCTGTATTGTGATTTCACTAATGTCTCTGTTAATGACCTCTGAGCAAAAGAAAAGCCAATATCATGTGTTATGTTCAGTTGTCACATAACTTTAGTTTCCTCTAATTTGGAAGAATTTATTAATTTTTTTGCATTTTTTTACAGCATTGACAGCTTTGAAGAATAGAAGATAGTTACTTTTTTACAATATTCCTCAATTTTAGCTTGTCTAGTGTTTTCTCATGATTACATTGAGAATATGCACTTTGAGTAGAAATACCCTAGAAGCGATGCTGAGTTCTCAGTATATTATACCTGAGGGCACTTGCTGTTGGTTTGTTTCATTACTGGCAATATTAATTTGATCATTTGGTTAAGGTGGTTCCCGTCAAATTTCGCCCCTTTAAAGTTACTGTTTTACATTTTGAGATATTAAGTATTCTGTGGGAAGATATGCCAAAATATTATAAATATTTTGTTATCTTGATGGACTAATTATCAGCATCCATTGATGATTGTTGACTGACAAAATCATTGTAATGGTGGTTTGCAAATGGTGATTTCAAATATTATTCTTGTATATGTTTTGTTAGCATGTTACTGAAAAGAAATAATTTTCCCTAGTTATGTATTCATTTATTTATAGCAGTATGAATTATAGAATCCTATTTTATTGAATATAATCTCTTACTATAATTATTTATTTTGATATTCATGTTGTAATGCTAGTAAGACCTCCTTCAAGTTGAGTCTGGGCCCTTTTGACAATTCCTCCATTATTCCTTATTCATTTCTTTACATTTTGGCTCAGAATTATTCCAGGATTATTATGTAGTTTCCCCACCCAGTTCTGGAATCAGCCATTTTTTTCTAAGTATTCCTGATTCCTTTAAGAGAAAAGTGATATTTAGAAACTAAAAGGTAGGTATTCAGTGTGCTTATTGCTATTGGGGAGCCATTGCTTCTATACATTTTTAGAGTACAGAAAGAGTTATCACATTGATATGACCAAGCCCAATCCAAATCTACAGGCCTCATTCTGTCTTCTTAATTTCCATCTTTGTTACTCCCTTCTCTGAGTGAGAAACCTATCCCCCATTTCCATAAAGTTTTTATGTGTTCCATCCTAGAAAGTATAGAGCATGATTTTAGAACTGCTTATTCATGCTTTTATCATAAAAGAAGCCTTTAACTTGGATTTAAATTTATTGTGAGTACTTTTAGAAGATATTTTTCCTTTTCTCTTCAGCTTGAAGGCATGTAGTCTGACAACTGTGTTGAGAGGAACTCAGTTTTGATCTCAACCATCCTCCTTCAAGTTGTAACATTATTCATTTGAATACAGGTAAGTTAATATGTTTCTGTTTGTATTCTATTTTAGAGGTTTGTGGATTTTATTTATTTTTTTCTGAGTATATGAAACTTTAACATGACTATGAAAGATGTTTACAGAAAGATATATTCAGAGAATATACCAATAGAACATTTCTACCCACTCTTTGAAACTAACCAATCTCATTAGTATCTAGTTTATCCTTTCTTGTTTCTTTGTGCTTAAACAAGTAATTACATACATATATTTATTTTCTTCTGTTTTTTTACACCAGATACTCTTCTGTACTTATCCTTTTTCACATAACAATATATATTCTGAAAATTACTCCATACGAATTCTTCCTCATTCATTTTTATACTTTTACAGCATTCTATCAAATGTGCTGATATTATGTAGATATAGAGATACCAGAGGTTATTCAATTATTCCTCTGTGTATGGACATTATATTGTGTCCAATATTTTGCGATAATTATGTTGCAGTGATTATCCTTGAGCATGTTGTGTATTTTAGTGTTGCTGGAGATGTATCTTTAGATAAACTCTTAAAATTGGGATTACTGAATTAATAAGTCAACATCTATGTATTTTTTGGTGAGTTTTGCCAAATTCTCCTTCACAAGGTTTGTATAAATTTGTGTTCCCATAAACAATATATGAGAGTCTGTTTCTCCAGTCCCACCAATAGATGTGCTGTTTTACAGTTTAATATTTTCCAATTTGGTAGGTGAAAATACTATCTCAGTTATGTTTTAAATTGTTTTCTTCTAATTATGTGTGATGTTGAACATACTTTTGTATGTTTAAGGATAACATTTTCATTTTTTGTTTGAGAAGTATCTGTCTGTATATTTTGTCCATTATACTTTTAGGCTTTTGTAATTTTTCTCTCAACTTTTAAGAGTTCTTTATATATTAGAAAGATTTAACCCTGTTTCTATGATATGTTGCAAATATCATCTTTCAGTTTGTCAGTTGTATTTTTATTTCATTTATGGTAACTTTGTTGTGCCAATTAAAAATTGTATAGCCAATTAACCATTCTTTTATTGCCCCAGATTTTTAGTCATAACTAGAAAGCCTTTTCCTACACCCAAGATAAAGAAGGATCCACCAATATTTTATTTTGCACTAGTTAAATCTTCACTTTATATTAATCAGTGCCACCTTATTCTTGCTAAAGTTTTTTTTTCTCATTTTAGCTATTAACTGTTTGATATTTAAGTATATCATCAATGTTTTTCACCTTTTTTTAGTACAGTTGAATTTTAGTTGATTTGCCATTGACAATAGTTTTGTGATCATTTTTGAGAGATAAGTGTCTACTATTAAAATTAATAATTTCTCATTATAGAATATCAAAATTTTTAAAATTTAAGAGCAGTTTATAGATCTAAATAGCACTAAGTTAATAAGTTCATGCTGACTTAAATGATGTGAGCTTGTTTAATTGAAAATGGTAATAAATGAAACCAGAGAAATACCAGGCATTAAGTTATTTAAGACCTTGTAAGATATTCTACTTAATTTGGACTTATTCCTAAGAGAAGAAAAGAGTGTTTATAGGCTTTTAATTACTGAAGTGTCAGATACCATGGCTGTAATGTGAATAACAGATTAGAGAATGTATAAAGCTTGAAAAAAGGAACCAAATTAACATACTGAAATATGATGGTGGTTTCTTCAAAGGAACTGGTATTTGTGAGAGAAGTGAATAGAATTAAGACATATTTGGAAAGCCAAAGCAACATGATTTAGAAATGGATGAATTTGGATGTGAATGACATGGAATAGTCCAAGATAAAGCTCAAAGTTTTTGTTTAGTTCAACTTCATGCAGTTATAATAATCACTTAGGTATCAAAAGGTGGGAAGAGATGATAAGTTGAATTTTTGAAATGTTGAGTTTCAGATGACTAAGGGACCCCAAATTGGAGGTTCAATAAGTAGTTGGAGAAGTGGATCTGATTCCCAAGAGACTTTTCTTGGCTAAAGTTAATGCTTTAAACATCTTTAACACAGAAGAGGATAAGTTTTCTTGAGTAAATTGTGGAAGTGCTGTATCAGAGTTACTAAAAGTGACATTGTAGGAGGGAAAATGGACAAATACTAAAAGAAAATTTTCTTTCTTAATAATATTATATATACAGATGCATTTCAATGAATCTATTCATTTCAACAGAAACTCTGGGGATGTTGGGCTTGGAAAGAAAGCTTCAAACAGTTTGTGGGTAGGTCTAGCTTGAGGCCAGATTTTCTGGTCAACCAACTAGGACAATTATAGATGCAAAGATCTCATTTAGTGATGATGTTTTAAAAGCTGGACCAATAGACCACATGGTCTAAACAGAATCAATTCTTGACATGCCCTCCCCTGAAACCTTACAAAGCAACAATGGGAAATAGGAGAGGGAAGGGAGCAAACCTATCTGAACTCACACAGGATAACTGTTGAAGCTTAATGCAGGGGTCTGTGGCAACACAAAGCTTCTGACCTATATACTCTACACAGTGTTTTTAAATCACATATCTACTGAATACTTGTGAACTTTGAAAACATAATGTAGTAATGTATTTGAAATAGTTAGTGAGGGAAGTCAAGAGCAATAAAAGATCACAAGACAAGAAGGTCAGTCTAGCCAAAGAAAATGGTGATAAATTGTAACCAGGTGTCTTTATTTCCTGATCCCTCAAGTACTGCACACTCAGCTTTCTCTGCTAGAATGAGCAGCTTGTGAAATTCCATACAGCATTTGTCAGCTTCAATAATCCCTTGCAAGATCTCAGAATTATTTGCTTTAATCTCAACTACCTCAGAGGCAGATGAGATAAATCATTTGGAAATTATTGATAGATATGTAGTAAAAGAAAATCTACTGTTCATTGTGATTTAGGAACTTCATAGGAATACCTTATTGGCATTCTGATGTTTGCTATAATCATTCAGGACACAGTAGGTCTAATTGTGGCATTGCTCATGTGCACAGGTCAAAAGCCAAGTTGTGAAGTATTCCATGATTATGTACTGACTTTTCCAACAGAAATACTCAAATTCCTGTATTTCACTCATTATTCATACTCCCTCTGAGTTTCTTCATAAGGTCAACTTTTCTTTAATTGCATACTGCACTATATGTGGTATTCTTTGTTTTTGTATTGGTATCTGTTTTAGTCCATGTTATTTCACTAAATTACATGGACAGAAAAACATTCAAAGAATTCTTCAATCTAACAGACTGTATCTGTATCTGAGATACAGAGCAAAGAAACCATCTTGGAAGAAGCCAAGTATAAGAACATTTGCTGGTATTGGACCTAGAAAATTCACTGACCAGAATAAGGCAAGAAACAAGCCCTCATCACTGAAAGGCCTACAAGGCAAAATTCCTACCTCCCATCCATGGTTTGAGGAAAGGGATAAAATGATAGAAAAATCCATTGTATTTAAAATATCAGTACAGGAGAAGAAAGAACATTCTTCTGCTGCTGCACTGCAAGGAGATGCCCTTTTCTATGTGAGCATTTTCATGGAGCTGTTCATCAAAATATTGACTCCCAAAGTTACTCTCCTATGGGTGTTCCAGTCTTCAGGCATGAAGCCTCAGGGAATATTCTAGCCATATTGACCAGTGGGTAATTAACACATGATATCTTAAAAGATGCAGATATTTTAGAAAGGAGTATGTGACCTTCTAGTATCTGACAGTTCGGTGCTAACGGATGATTTGAGCCAGCAGTAGACAAGGATTCATTTTTTAAAATGCTTGAATATAGTTTCCATGAATAAAAATCATATGTACATTTCTTTTTATTCTTTCCTATTAAGGGTACTAGAGAAAAGAAGTTAGAATAAACTAGTTTTCAAATTAAATCCTCTTATTTCAAAAGATCTCTTTTATTTCAAAAATAGTTGTGAACTTAATGTAGGAAAAGAAAGTCACTCTGCCATGATCTGGTTATTTTCTATAAATTAAAAAAAAAAAGGGAAAAGAAATAAAGTCAACTAATGACCTAAGAAATTGCCAAAAATGACAACCCATTACCAAATAACTGAGTTTGGGATATTTCAAGGCAATATTTTTTCAGAGGTTAGAGAAGAAGATATGTTCCTGGATGGGGATAAAGAAGTACATCAATATCATGTTTATGGGGAGTGGCAGGGATGAGTGGTTTGAAAAACATCCTACAACTCACCATTTAATAACATGCCTGGAACTAGAGAGTTTGCAACCACCCATATTAAAGGATAAGTTTCAAGTTATTAAATACGAATAATAAAAAGAAACAAACTGATACCAAAACTTGGAAGCAACTAAGATGCACTTCAGTGTATTAATGGATGAATAATAAACTGTGGTACATTCAGAAAATGGAATATTATTCAGCTCTAAAAGGAAATAAGCTATCAATGAAATGAAAAGATATAGGGATATTACTAGTGAAAGACCCCAATATGAAAAGACTATCTGCTGTATGATTCCCAACTATATGACACTGTGGAAAAGGGAAAACTATGGAGAGAGTAATAAGGGTGCCAGAATTAGTGAGGAAGCAGACATGAATAAGTAGAGTTCAGAGGATTTTTAACGCAATGAGACTACTCTGTATAATACTACAATGGTGGATCATGTCCAAACCCATCAAATGTACAACAACAGGCTGAACCCTAACATGAGATATGTACATTGGGTGATTATGATGTGTCAGTGTAGATTTCATCAGTTATAACAAATGTACCATTTTGGTGGGGGATATCACTTGCAGCGTTGGGGAGAGCTGTGTATGTGTGCTGGGGATATATGGGAAATCCCTGTACCTTCTGCTCAACGTTACTGTGAACCTAAAGTTTCTCTTAAAAAAGAAAAAAAAAGTTTTATTTAAAAAAAAGAAGGAAAGAAATGAGCTATTAAGCCATGAAAAGATGAGGAATAAACTTAAATGCATATTATTATGTGAAAGAAGCCAATCTGGAAATCCTGTACACCAAATGATTCCAACTACATGACATGCTGGAAAAGGCAAAGCTGTGGAGGCAGTAAAAGGATCAGTAGTCACTAGGGGTTAGTGAAGAGTGAGGGATAGATTACCAGAGCACAGAGGATCTTTAGAGCAGTAGAATTAGTCTGTATGATACTATAATGGAGGATACATGTCATTATACATTGATCCAAACCCATAGACTCTATCAGTACAACACCAAGAACTCAATGTCAACTATGGACTTCGGATGATAATGATGCATGAATATAGTTTCATTAATTATAACAAATGTATCACTCTGGTGGGGAATATTGATAGTAGGGAAGGTTATGCATGTGTGCAGGCAGGAGTTATATGGGAACTTTCCTCTTGATTTTTCTTTGAATCTAAAACTGCTCTAAAAAATAAAGTCTATTAAAAACAAAAAGAAAAAAGAAACAAAACGAAACTCAAGCAAACTGAAACTCAAAGAAGTGACTGATATTAAGTAGTTACCCAGAAGAAAAATTCTTGGCCTAGTCTGAAGCTTAATGACATGCAAATTATCCATTTCAATAAAAGAGGAACTTATTACTTTGGGATATTTTCTGAGGTATATCCTCAGAAAATATGCTACTTTGGGAGGTAGCATATTTTATAGGAATGTTTCAAATAATTCGTTGCTTAAAGACAAACATACAAGGAATGTTGATCTGTTTAATGAGCCCTATCTCAAGGATAGAAGCTGGTAGCCACACAAAATTGTGTAGGAGCCTCCCATTTTAGAAAGGAAAATTAATCATTTTCCATGAATCATGAATTAGGAAATTTATAACTTTAGCAACTCAGTTGTGTTTAATTTTGTAAAGTGTTTTTTTTTCATCTTAGTGATTAGCAGTAAAGTCTACTGGCTTGTTTATTTTCACTGGCAACAAAGAAGGAACAAACGAGACAGCATCCCTATTTCACTTCAAGTTTGGGGGAAGAAAAATCCCCAAAGGATAGATTAGATGGTTGCAAACAACCAATGTAGAAATAGAGAAAAATTAGTCCCTCTGGCAAAGTGGATAAAGAAAAGAAAGGGGAAGGGGAGAGGTGGCTGTGACGGGGTTGAAGATGGACCCTAGGGCAATGCTTGTAAAAGGCCTTTGAAATCTGTAGTAACAATTCATCATGTAATTTCCAAATAACATTATCATCTTATAGACACTTGGGAGAAAGGAAAATGCTGATTATTTTTCTTGATGAGGATACTAGAAAGAAGAAGCTGAGCACAACTGAGAACAAATTCTTTAAATAGAATGTTGTTTATTCTTTAGATAAGGATTATTTCCAATAATCACTGTAATTTGTCACTGGTAAAGTGAAATGTAGAGTCAAACCTCCCACTACTTTTTTCTTCTTAATTTGCGTGGCAAAATAGGATATATTGGTACTAAACTACATCTCACTAACCTCTTTGCTTCAGCTATTGACACGACAAGTTGTTTTTATCTTGAAACTGTGCTAAAATACACTTGGCTTTGCCAGTGAGCTTAAAATGGCTCACTGTTTTCTTGCCAGAAAATAAGAAACTAGCAATTTTTAAAATAGGTAATAATTTATGCTCTGATGACTTACACCTACCTCATTTTGGGTAATATAGTGCTGTTTCATTTAAATGTTTTAATGTATTTAAACTTAATTTATTACTATTAAAAACTACTCAGTTGACATTCATAAGACTGAACTGCTTTGTCTTTAACTACATAACAGGTACAGCAGGGGTATAATTTGGTAATATAAAATATTCTCCTTGATTGGATAGCACATCTACCTTGTGTTTGCTGGAATGGAAATCTCCAACTTCAGGACTGGGTATTATTTTTTTCAAGTTTCACTTTATTGTTATAGTGCATTAATAACAATGCAAATTTCATTCTAGCTATCATAATGTGTGTATTTGATTATTGAGGAAGAGAGAAATAATAATTATAAATAATAAGATAACTTGCTCATAACACATAATTCATTCTAAATAACATGTGTAAGGAGCATAGGCCAAATAGAAATAAAAGCTTAAAAAACAAAGAACTTCCAGGGAGCTAAAGATAATAATGGCTAAGTTTGCATCTTTCAATATATCATCTCCAAACAATTCAAAACTATAAGAAGAAAGCAACAATAATAGCAAAACTATACCAAAAATATGCCTTAAGCATGACTTAAAGACAAAGAATGACCAAACTTCAAAATAACAGTAAATAAAAAAAGAAAAGCATCAAATCCCAGAAAACAATCTTTATATGATAGCACCACTACCAACCTCTGTGGTAAGCAAGGACAGGCCAAGAAAAGCAGAATAGAAAAGAGAAATTTGTGAGATAATTGAATAATAAAGGGGAAAATTTAGAGTCTTACCAGACAAAAGAGCCAAATGTCAGAGACACACAACCTCTTTCCCAACCATAAAAAATAGAAGTAACAAAACCCATAAAGGTCTGGATTTTTATCTATTTTGATGTACTGATAAAAGAAGATGCTACTGAACTAGAAATTCTATTAGATACCTAAAGTTCACAACAATGAGCAAAAGAAAACTCTATAAATCTATACAGAATTATTATAAAAATCAGAAAATAAAATTTAATGAACTTTAACTGATGAAACTCTCCATCTCTCCAAAAAATAAAAAGAAGGAAAGCATGTAGCAAAAAACAACTGTAAGGCAATACATTAAGTCCCCTACATACGAACCTTCAAGTTGCGAACTTTCAAAGATTTGAACGTGCGTTCGAATGTCCAGTCATGTAAGTTAGTTCACGCATCTGGCATACATTGTCACGTGCGTGCATCCTCTACCGGTGGGTGTGCTTTTGTGTACTTTACTGTGCAATACTGTAAGGAGTACGGTAGTACAGTATCTTTATTTCAAACCCAGGATCTGAGTGAGTGAAATTACAGCTTGCCCTCCATCTCCTATTGCTGACTATCCTTCAGCTCTACCATCTCCCACCTCCTCTCCCTCCTCCAGTCAGTAACTCTTCTTGCCTGATCACTCAGTGCCAATCCCTGTATGCCAGCTGTTGTATTGTACTACTGTACTTCTCAAGATACTATACTGTAAGATTAAAAATGTTTTCTTTATTTTTTGTGTTTGTTTGTTTTTTATATATTATTTGTGTGAAAAGTATTATAAACCTATTACAGTATAGTACTATGTAGCCGATTGTGTTAGTTGGGTACCTAGGCTAACTTTGTTGGACTTAGGAACAAATTGGACTTACAAACGCGCTCTCGGAATGGAACTCGTTTGTATGTAAGGGACTTAGTGTACTTCAACTTAGTTAAATATACACAAAAAAAGTATTTAGTGGTACGGAAAAATCCCTTGCATTATAATTTAAAAATTAAGATGAGAAAAGAGCAGAAAAAGAGAAAAAGAAATGAAGGAAGGTGGATTAGATTCAGTATAGAAATGGAAGACATTGAAGAAATTATCTCAGAAATAAAAACAAATACATGATGCTCAAGGGAGAATAAAAATAAATAAAACTTCATAACAATTAGGAAAAACAGGAGAACAACCAAAGATACAAAAATTAAAGAAGTGAAAAGAGCCAGTAAGAACATAGTAGAAATGGAAGACAGGAAAAGAAGGAATAATATTTGTGTAATTGGAGTTAGTAAAGACTAAAACAATGCATTCATACAAAATTAATATTTATAATTGTGATCGAAAAAAATTTCCAGAAATAGAAAGCCCAAGTCCGTATACTGAAAGGGCCAACTAGAAAACTGAGAAAATTATGTGGAATCATCAACCTTGAGAAATATGCTAGTAAAATTATTAGACTTCAAAGATAAAGAAAAATAATTCTCAAGGATACTACAAATAAGATCAAATAAATTGCAAGAAAAGTAATTATATTAGAGGCAGAATTTTCAGAATATTGATACAAAGTCTTTCTCTCCTTTTCTTTCTGAGTGTTCTTCAGTCTGTTTTGGAAAATTTTCAGGAACACTTGGGAGATAACCTTAGTGACAAATGAATGTGAATTATGAAATTGACTGAAGGGCTAGCCTTTTCTGATGAAGTAAACACAATAGAAATGCAGTTAACGACAACTTTGGGCAGTTTCACTTCATCATGAAGACTCCAGTCCAAAGGATGTAAAATTGGTATCAGAAAAGTTTGATATACTCTGTTTCTTTCATTTCTCCCTAGTCTTCTGACAAACCCATTGTTCCTAACATGCAGTAACTGCCCCAGAACTTTTAATCCTCATAGGATCAATTCTCAAACATTCTTTTACTATTTCATACCCAGGACCATGTAGCTGAGGATACATACTAGGATAACTATGGTGGATTGGTGGATTGAAAATAATTTCTAATGTTACAAAAAAGAAGGAAATTTAGTTGTTTCATCTCCATTTCAGGTGGCTATAAAATGACCTCTTAATTAAATTTTCCTTTTATAGTCATTACTATCAGAACCAAAGAAACATCTCTAAGTCAGTGAATTGCAGATCAGGAGCAAGGGAGGATTTTGCCTTAGCAATTTTGGAACTTCTCAAATCACTCCCATTTGGGAAGTATAATTATTTGTGTTACTTGTGACTAAAGTTTCCATAGGGAAAGTAGATATATAGCTTCTCATCTGGCATAATTATTTTGTATTATTTGAATATTCTTTGAGATATGGGTCTCTGTCTTTTAGCATTCATATTCTTATAAATTAAATTGTTTTCCTTAAGAAACTTTTTCTCAGGACCTTAAATACATTAGTTATAAAAAGAAATATGTGAACCATATTATTTATATATATAATTTGAAATAAATTGAAATTATATAGTAAATAATATCAAATTTTCAACAGAAAAAGAAGAAATATAACTTTATATACTCTGTTATTACTTCCTTTTTTCCTCCCCTCCTTCCTTCATTCTTGAATAAATCAGTCCAAGATATACTCAGTAGGACTGAGTAAGGCAGGTATTCTCACAAGTAGAGGGAAGAGCCCAGTGTAGGGTGTCATCATCCAAGCAGGTTGGAAAGATCATCCATTCAGGAATGGGAATGGCTATGCTGAGGGCTGCCTAGTTTGGGGCATCAACGCCCAGGTGAGTAAGGAGAGCCTCTACAGGAGGCATGGACGCAGCAGTCATCTAGCCAAGTATGTGGGATCTGAAGAGGAATGAAGGGCAGTATCCACAGTGAGTAGCAGTGGCACTGACATAAGATTGTTTACATTAAGAGGAAATTGATCAAATTTTTAAAATATTGAAAATAATTGGAACCAGATTTTTTACTTAATTTCAAGGCCCAAGAAACTCACAGATTGGTCCTTTGTACCTGCAAGGCCACCCGGAGGCTCCCACACGGAAATAGCACCCAGGGTTTTACTGTTGAAGACAAGAATACCAAATATATAAAGGGAGAAAACAAAATTCCACCCTGTGTATGTTGCACATTGTCTGATAATATACAGAGTGGAGGACACAGCATCATTTTAGTAAAATTGCCAGTGAAACATGTAAAATCTGAATCTAATCATGAGAAGACATCAGATAAATCAAACTTGAGAATAATTCTAAAAAATAACTGACCCATAATCTTCTCAGGTCAAAATCATGAAAGTCAAGGAAAAACTGAGAAGTTGCTTTGAATTGAAAGAGGCTAAAAGAAACATGGCAACTAAAGGAAAAAGTGGTCCTAAGCAAATTAATTCCAGGACATTATTGGCAAAATTGAATGCTCTCTGCAGGTTAGAGGTATCAGTGTTGGTTGTACTGTGATTACATGACAGAATATTCCTGTTGTTAGGAAGTACATATTGAAGCATTTGAGTACTAGGGCATTATACAGGTAATTTACTCTCAAAGGATTCAGGAAATAATTTTTTTTGGTATTATTCTTGCAGTTTTTTAATAAATTTAAAATTATTTCAAAATAAAATAAGGGCTTCCCTGGTGGCGCAGTGGTTGAGAGTCTGCCTGCCGATGTAGGGGACGCGGGTTCGTGCCCCGGTCCGGGAAGATCCCACATGCCGCGGAGCAGCTGGGCCCGTGAGCCATGGCCGCTGAGCCTGCGTGTCCGGAGCCTGTGCTCTGCAACGGGAGAGGCCACAACAGTGAGAGGCCCGCGTACCGCAAAAAAAATAAATAAATAAAAATAAATAAAATCACGCAATATAAAATATATTTAATTATATTTAAGAAGAAATACAGTTATTTCTAAAACCTACCAAAATCAATGGTTATTTATATAATTGAAAAATCACTTAGGAAAGAAGCTAAGTTCTGAAATAAATGTTGAGGTGGAGAGATTTTTCACAAATATTTATTATTTTTAGTAATCAATTTAAACAATATTTGCCTGCATCAGATAAATTAAATTTATTATTGATTAACAAAATAGAATCAATAAAATGCAATTTATAAAATCATATGTAAAATATTAAAAAATACTTTAGCAGATAAATTATAATGCATTCAATGAGAGGAATTCTTCTATAGCTATGTGCTCATTATGTTAAGGAAAATTTACTGTTTTATGAAAGAAAGATAATATTTGTGAAAACTCATTCTTGAATAGGATAAAAACTCAAGACTTAAAAAAAAAATCAATTTCCAGAAAGAATTTTAAGCTATACTTCTGTTGTACAGAATTGCACTGAGCTCTGTCAGTGAGGCCTCTGATGAATGATCTTTTGGGACAGGGATAAATAGGGCTTGTTGAGTGTGAACCATTTTCGTGTGTTTTAGCCTTCTTTCCTCCTGATGATAACTCCTTGGCCTCTGAGACTTGGTTCTTCATCCCCTCTTCCACAGACTGTGAGCACAACTTGCAAGTTGGCTCAAGGAGACTTTTGAGTCCTGATTCCAGAGCAAATAAGATCCAATCTTTGGGGCTAGACTGCACTACTTCACTTCCCTGGTTTCATTCAAGGAAATTTTCCAGAAGTACTTTCTTAATCATGTAGCTAAGGGTTAGCAAACTGCTGCCTCCTCTGTGTTTTTGTATGGCCAGTGAGTTAAGAATGGTTTTCACAGGTTGCATTAGTCAGCTAGAGCTGCTTTAACAAAATATTACAGACAGGGTAGCTTAAAGAACAGAAATTTATTTTCTCACATTTCTGGAGGATAGAAGTCTAATATCAAGGTGTTGGTAATGTTGGTTTCTGGTGAGGACTCACTTCTTGGCTTGCAGATGCCTTTTTGCTCACATGGTCTTTCTTATGTGCTCGCACATCCCTGCTTTCTCCCCCTCTTCTTATAAGGACACCAGTTCTACTGGATTAAGGTCCCATTCTTATGATCTCACTTAACCTTTATTATATGCTTATAAACCCCATCTCCAAATACAGACACTTTGGAGATTATGGCTTCAACATAAGAACTCTGAGGAGACACAATTCAGTACACAAATGAGCACAACTGATAACACAAATGAAGATCTACAATCAACTTGATGATAGGGAACACTGACCTTGAACCCTAATTAAGCAAAATGTTGTATCCTCAAGAACGAGTTTTATTCTTTTCATTAGTAGACTTTTACTCCAAAAAGGAAATGGTACTCAATTATTATTTTTTAGTTTGAATTTTTTCAATAAAATTTTTGTGAAATTTGTTTTCTATCTTTTTATAAAGGTACCTATATTATGTTTTTGATTCTGCCTCTTGGCCTGCAAAGCCTAAAATACTTACTACTTGTTCCTTGACTGAAAAAGTTTCCCCACCTCCAACGTGGCCCAAGCAAGGTTGACTGATTCATTTTTAGTCTTCAAGCCTTTGTCTAAATTACAGACATCTGCTCAGTTAAACATTTGCTGCTTCTGATCTCTAAGTATTTGCTATAAGTTCCTATTTTGCTTTAGCTCTTTTCCCACAGAGATCCATCTCTTCCCATGAACTTGTTTTTTAGACTCTCCTGAACTGTTTTGACAAGCATGGCATTAGCTTGTGTAAAGCCCAGTTCTGTTGTAAATGTTTTAGGATTATAAGGGTGTTACAAAAAAAGAAAAAAAATCCACAGACTCAATTTATCAAGAGAATTTTCTCACAGTTAGCTCAAGGGGCCCCCAGTTTCCTAAATGCCTTCAATATTAGGAATGTTTAATCCAGATCTGGGTGCCAGGCGCACATAGGAGGGACTGGAGCAGGCTGTTTTTTTCCCACTGCATTCACCTAAATTTTTCTAGACCATTGTAGATTTGCCATAATAGAGAGAAGAGCAGTGGCTTTTGTATACAAATCCAATATCCTGGTTAGTTTTTAGCTCTGAGAAATATTTGAAAAATGTGTACAGAAAATCCTGCACAGAAAGGCCTCCTGATTTCATAGAGTACTATAACTTTGCCTTATGAAATACTTGAACAATAATAATAGCAAAACAATAATAATTGAAATGTACTGAGCATTTACTATATGATAACACTCTGTTAATATCTTTGTAATGTAAATGCTAATATGCTCCTTAATATACCAATGAGAAAGTGTCTTATAAAATATGTATAATTAGCCTAAGGCCACACATGGTTACCATTTGGAGAGTTGTGTCTGAAACCCAAGGCTGTTTGACGTCAAATCTGTGTTTCAACCAATCTATTTGATTGCCTCCACGTACATGTTCCATATAAAAGTTATTCTAAGCAAGAATTAGAGAATTAGACTTATCATCCCTCTATGCAGTAATATGACCATGTTTTGACTCATTGGTACAAATTAAAATCACTGTATATAATGTCTGAACTTTCCCAATAGTAAGCATCAACTTTGTCACTCCTGAGAAATAGCAAAGAGAATATTCGTTCCGCATTATGTCTATTCAAATCAGGTTTCAATATATTGGAGGAGGCAATGATTCTTCCTTTATACTTGACCCAAGTTATTTATCTCACATAGCAAAAATACCACAGGCTCTCTGGTCAGGATGGGTTCAGGTATTAGTCAGACCCACCACTTACCAGCAGTGTGCAAGGATGTTATTGGTTGTAGTTTATGGTGAGTTTTCTCTCAGAAATCCATTGTCTTTTAAAATCTGACCTCTGTGGGCTTCCTGGTATATTCCTGAATGCCATTGGTGGGAAGGCCCAATTACTTTGATCAGCAGGTATCCCACACCTGATATAAATCAGTGGATGAAAAATAATATAACAGGAGACGGGTTTGCCTCACTTCTCATCAGTATCATGACCCAGTTCATGCCCATCCAACATAGTCTGTTACATAAGTGTAAAGAAAGATATTTTAATGTATGCTTAAACTATTATTATGAGCCTACGAAAAAAATAAAAAAGACAAGTAATGATTGGTATCGCTGATTAAGTGAGTTTATTCATTCTAATTATTGGGAATATAGAAATATTTTTAATTGTTATGTAATTCTGTGCTTAGAAACAAATGAGTATACTACTATTTAAGGTTGGCATGGTGAACTCATGCATTTATGTCTGTCCTCTGCCAAAATGTCAATACAATGATAATAAAATTATTTTTAATGAATCAACTGAAAAAAACAAATGTAAGTAAAGCATGGAAGATTGAAAATGCTAAGTTGATAACTAGCTAGCAGACCCTAAGAAGCTACCAGACATTCAACATCCAGGCAGAAGACTGGGAGTTAGTTTTTTTTGAGAAATTTAAGCAGAACAAAAATCAAAACAAAACAAAACAAAATCTGAAGATTCTCATGTAGGAGATTCTCCAAAGAATCAGCCTGGATAGATTATCCTACAATGGAATTCAGAGTCAGTAGTAAGTACTATAAGATTACACAAAGCTTCTAAATAGTTTTTTTTTAATTGTTGTATTCTTAAATATGTCCATAATTAAAAGTGACCAAATACTTAAGTAAAGTCTCTTATATGAGAAGTAAATAATAAAAACAACAAACTTGGAAGAAACATATGAGGAATGGAAACAAAAGTAAAAAGAAAGCAAATTTTTTCAGAGATATAAAAAAAAAACACATTAATAGAAAACACTGAAGGTGTGATACAAAAAAAGGAAAGTATTTAGGGGAGAAAACAAGAATTCAACATAGTAGCAAAAAGAGATGGCAGTGAATGTTGGGGAAATATATATAGTAGATAAAATTGAAAATGAGTAAAAATAAAAAATATAAGGATATTAAAAGAAGGAAGGATCAAGTTAGAGAAAACAAAATGAAGTGTATCAAAGAAAAATGATAGTATCATGACTTACCTGTGAAGTGCATTTATAATTATAATATGCATGTTATATGCACATTATATATTAAAATACAAGTTTATACAAAATTATGATGCAGTGCTATTAGGAGGATGGGAGATTGGGAAGTCTGTGTTGAAGAGGCAGGATGCTGAGGGGTGAAAGAAAATTAACTTCTCATCTTCCATAGTGAAAGGCAATACAGACATTAAAATTGCAAGGCATAGAAATTCAGGTCTATACTTTGTTATTAGAAATATGGAGGAAATTACCAAAAGAAGTGGCAAAAGGATTGAACTGGATCGCCCTTTGAGAGTAATTGGTGGGGTAGGACCTATCAATATATGATTCTCTAAATTGTGTTCATGTATCACCTAGATAAAAGTAAAAATTATAATAGAAACAGATGAGTAGTTTACTGAAGTAATGTTGCCAGTGTGGGCTTTCTGTGCTCTATTGTCAGTTATCTACATTAACTAAACAAATAACATCAACTCTGTCAAAGGATTAAGGTGGTTTTTACTTGCATTTTATTGAATTAACCCAAATTCACTTCCATCTCCATCTGAAATATAGCTTAGGGAACCCAAAACAGGAGAACCTAATCTAATTTGAAAATCAAGGAGAGACCTTCACGATGACAGAAGAGTAAGATGTGGAGATCACCTTCCTCCCCACAAATACATCAGAAATACATCTACATGTGGAACAACTCCTACAGAACACCTACTGAACGCTAGCAGAAGACCTCAGACCTCCCCAAAGACAAGAAACTCCCCACGTACCTGGGTAGGTCAAAAGAAAAAAGAAAAAACAGAGACAAAAGAATAGGGACGGGACCTGCACCAGTGGGAGGGAGCTGTGAAGGAGGAAAGATTTCCACATGCTAGTCTCCGTCTTCGCGGGCGGAGACTGCGGGTGGCAGAGAGGGGGAAGCTTCAGAGCCACGGAGGAGAGTGCAGCCACAGGAGTGCGGAGGGCAAAGCGGAGAGATTCCCACACAGAGGATCGGTGCCAACCGGCACTCACCAGCCCGAGAGGCTTGTCTGCTCACCTGCCGGGGCGGACGGGGGCTGGGAGCTGAGGCTCGGGCTTCGGTCGGATCCCAGGGAAAGGACTGGGGTTGGCTGCGTGAACACAGCCTGAAGGGGCTAGTGCGCCACGGCTGGCCGGGAGGTGTCCGGAAAAAAGTCTGGAACTGCCTAAGAGGCAAGAGACCATTGTCTGGGGGTGCGCAAGGAGAGGGGATTCAGAGCACCGCGTAAACGAGCTCCAGAGACAGGCGCAAGCCGCGGCTATCAGCGTGGACCCCAGATACGGGCATGAGACGCTAAGGCTGCTCCTGCTGCCACCAAGAAGCCTGTGTGCGAGCAAAGGTCACTATCCACACCTCCCCTCCCGGGAGCCTGTGCAGCCCACCACTGCCAGGGTCCCGTGATCCACGGACAACTTCCCCGGGAGAACGCATGACGCACCTCAGGCTGGTGCAACGTCACGCCGGCCTCTGCTGCCGCAGGCTCACCCTGCATCCGTACCCCTCCCTCCTCACAGCCTGATTGAGCCAGAGCCCCGGAATCAGCTCCTTTAACCCTCTCCTGTCTGAGCGAAAAACAGACGCCCTTAGGCGACCTACACGCAGAGGGAGGTCCAAATCCAAAGCTGAACCCCAGGAGCTGTGTGAACAAAGAAGAGAAAGGGAAATCTCTCCCAGCAGCCTCAGAAGCAGCGGATTAAATCTCCACAATCAACTTGATGTAACCTGCATCTGTGGAATACATGAATAGACAAGGAATCATCCAAAATTGAGGAGGTGGACTTTGGCAGCAAAGATATATATATATAGATATTTTTTTCCTTTTTCTCTTTTGTGAGTGTGTATGTGTATGCTTCTTTATGTGATTTAGTCTGCATAGCTTTGCTTTTACCATTTGTCCTAGAGTTCTGTCTTTCCGTTTTGGTTTTTTTTTTTTTCAGTATAGATTTTAGCGCTTGTCACTGGGTTTGTTTTTAGCTTTGGTTGCTCTCTTTTTTCTTTCTTTTAAATTTTTTTTATTACTTTTTAAAACTTATTTTTTATTTTAATAACTTTATTTTATGTTTTCTTCCTTCCTGCCTGCCTTCCTTTTCTTCCTTCCTTCCTTCCTTCTTTCTTTCTCTCTCTCTCTCTTTCTCTCTTTCTTTCTTTCTTCCTTTCTTTCTTTCTTTCTTTCTTTCTTTCTTTCTTTCTTTCTTTCTTTTTCTTTCTTTCTTTCTTTCTTTTCTTTCTCTCCCTTTTCTTCTGAGCCATGTGGCTGACAGGGTCTTGGTACTCCGGCCGGATGTCAGGCCTGTGCCTCTGAGGTGGGAGAGCTGAGTTCACGACATCAGTCCACCAGAGACCTCCCGGCTCCACATAATATCACATGGTGAAACCTCTCCCAGAGATCTCCATCTCAACACTAAGACCCAGCTCCACTCAACGACCAGCAAGCTACAGTGCTGCACACCCTATGCCAAACAACTAGCAAGACAGGACACAACTCCACCCATTAGCAGAGAGGCTGCCTAAAATCATAATAAGGGCACAGACACCCCAAAACACACCACCGGATGAGGCCCTGCTCACCAGAAAGACAAGATCCAGCCTCATCCACCAGAACACAGGCACTAGTCCCCTCCACCAGGAACCTACACAACCCACTGAACCAGCCTTAGCCACTGGGGGCAGACACCAAAAACAACAGGAATTACGAACCTGCAGCATGTGAAAAGGACACCCCAAACACAGTAAGTTAAGCAAAATGAGAAGATAGAGAAACACACAGGAGCAAGGAGCAAGGTAAAAACCCACCAGACCAAACAAATGAAGAGGAAATAGGCAATCTACCTGAAAAAGAATTCAGAGTAATGAGTAAAGATGATCAAAAATCTTGGAAATAGAATGGAGAAAATACAAGAAACGTTTAACAAGACCTAGAAGAACTAAAGAGCAAACAAACAATGATGAAGAACATGATAAATGAAATTAAAAATTATCAAGAAGGGATCAATAGCAGAATAACTGAGGCAGAAGAATGGGTAAATGACCTGGAATATAGAATAGTGGAAATAACTATCACAGAGCAGAATAAAGAAAAAAGAATGAAAAGAATCGAGGACAGTCTCAGAAACCTCTGGGACAACATTAAACACACCAACATTCGAATTATAGGGGTCCCAGAAAAAGAAGAGAAAAACAAAGGGACTGAGAAAATATTTGAAATGATTACAATTGAAAACTTCCCTATATATGGGAAAGGAAATAGTTAATCAATTCCAGGAAGTGCAGAGAGTCCATAAGGGATAAATCCGAGACACATGCCAAGACACATATTAATCAAACTATCAAAAATTAAATACAAAGAAAACATATTGAAAGCAGCAAGGGAAAAACAGCAAATAACATACAAGGGAATCCCCATAAGGTTAACAGCTGATGTTTCACCAGAAACTCTGTAAGCCGGAAGGGAGTGGCAGGACATATTTAAAGTGATGAAAGGCAAAAACCTACAACCAAGATTACTCTACCCAGCAAGGATCTTATTCAGATTTAACAGAGAAATTAAAACTTTACAGAGAAGCAAAAGCTAAGAGAATTCAGCACCACCAAACCAGCTTTACAACAAATGCTAAAGGAACTTCTCTAAGTAGGAAACACAAGAGAAGGAAAAGACCTACTATAACAAACCCAAAACAAGTAAGAAAATGCTAATAGGAGCATACATATCGATAATTACCTTAAATGAAAATGGATTAAATGCTCCAACCAAAAGACATAGACTGGCTGAATGGATACAGTAACAAGACCCATATATATGCTGTCTACAAGAGACCCACATCAGACCTAGGGACACATACAGACTGAAAGTGAGGGGATGGAAAAAGATATTCCATGCAAATGGACATCAAAAGAAAGCTGGAGTAGCAATTCTCATATCAAACAAAATAGACTTTAAAATAAAGACTATTACAAGAGACAAAGAAGGACACTACATAATGATCAAGGGATCAATCCCAAAAGAAGATATAACAATTGTAAATATTTATACACCCAACATAGGAACACCTCAATACATAAGGCCAATGCTAACAGCCATAAAAGGGGAAATCGACAGTAACACAATAATAGTAGGGGACTTTGATACCCCATTTTCACCAATGGACAGATCATCCAAAATGAAAATAAATAAGGAAACACAAACTTTAAATGATACATTAAACAAGATGAACTTAATTGATATTTATAGGACATTCCATCCATAAACAACAGAATACACTTTCTTCTCAAGTGCTCATGGAACATTCTCCAGGATAGATCATATCTTGGGTCACAAATCAAGCCTTGGTAAATTTAAGAAAATTGAAAACACATCAAGTATCTTTTCCAACCTCAATGCTAGGAGATTAGATATCAATTACAGGCAAAAATCTGTAAAAAGTACAAACCCATGGAGGCTAAACAATACACTACTTAATAACCAAGAGATCACTGAAGAAATCAAAGAGGAAATCAAAAAATACCTAGAAACAAATGACAATGAAAATATAACGACCCAAAACCTATGGGATCCAGCAAAAGCAGTTCTAAGAGGGAAGTTTATAGCAATACAATCCTACCTCAAGAAACAGGGAAGATCTCAAATAAACAACCTAACCTTACACCTAAAGCAATTAGAGAAAGGAGAACAAAAAACCCCCAAAGTTAGCAGAAGGAAAGAAATCATAGATCAGAAATAAATGAAAAATAAATGAAGGAAATGATAGCAAACATCAGTAAATCTAAAAGCTGCTTCCTTGATAAACAAAAGTGATAAACTATTAGCCAGACTCATCAAGAAAAAAAGGGAGAAGACTCATATCAATAGAATTAGAAGTTAAAAAGGAGAAGTAACAACTGACACTGCAGAAATACAAAGGATCATGAGAGATTACTACTAGCAACTATATACCAATAAAATGGACAAACTGGAAGAAATGAACACATTCTTAAAAAAGCACAACCTTCCAAGACTGAACCACGAAGAAATAGAAAATATGAACAGACCAATCACAGGCACTGAAATTGAAACTGTGATTAAGAATGTTCCAACAGGGCTTCCGTGGTGGCACAGTGGTTGAGAATCTGCCTGCCAGTGCAGGGGACACAGGTTCAAACCCTGGTCTGGGAAGATCGCACATGCCATGCCACGGAGCAACTAGGCCCGTGAGCCACAACTAATGAGCCTGCGCGTCTGGAGCCTGTGCCCTGCAACAAGAGAGGCCGCGACAGTGAAAGGCCCACGCACTGTGATAAAGAGTGGCCCCTGCTTGCCGCAACTAGGAAAGCCCTCGCACAGAAATGAAGACCCAACACAGCCAAAAATAAAATAAATAAATAAATAAATAAATAAATAAATAAAAATTAAAAAAAAAAAAGAATGTTCCAACAAGCAAAAGCCCAGGACCAGATGGTTTCACAGGTGAATTCTATCAAACATTTAGAGAAGAGCTAACACCCATCCTTCTCAAACTCTTCCAAAATATAGCAGAGGGAGGAACACTCCCAAACTCCTTCTATGAGGCCACCATCACTCTGATACCAACATCAGACAAAGATGTCATAAAGAAAGAAAACTACAGGCCAATATCCCTGATGAACATAGATGCAAAAATCCTCAACAAAATACTAGCAAACAGAATCCAACAGCACATTAAAAGGATCATGCACAATGGTCAAGTGGGGTTTATCCCAGAAGAATGCAAGGATTCTTCAATATATGCAAATCAATCAATGTGATACACCATCTTAACAAATTAAATCCCATATGATCATCTCAATAGATGCAGAGAAAGCTTTTGACAAAATTCAACACATTATGATAAAAACCCTCCAGAAAGTAGACCTAGAGGGAACTTACCTCAATGTAATAAAGACCATATATGACAAACCCACAGCCAACATTGTTCTCAGTGGTGAAAAACTGAAACCATTTCCACTTAGATCAGGAACAAGACAAGGTTAACCACTCTCACCACTATTATTCAACATAGTTTTGGAAGTTTTAGCTATAGCAATCAGACAAGAAAAAGAAATAAAAGGAATCAAAATTGGAAAAGAAGAAGTAAAGCTGTCACTGTTTGCAGATGACATGATACTATACATAGAGAATCCTAAAGAGGCTACCAGAAAACTACTAGAACTAATCAATGATTTTGGTAAAGTAGCAGGATACAAAATTAATGCACAGAACTCTCTTTCATTCCCATACATTAATGATAAAAATTCTGAAAGAGAAATTAAGGAAACACTCCAATTTACCATTGTAACAAAAAAAAATAAAATGCCTAGGAATAAACCTACCTAAGGAGACCAAACCTAGGCAGCTCATAACCTTAAGGAGCACAGATGCTAGAAGGGAGAGCTCTTGCGTGGCTGACTTCCTGACCCTGAAAGGACAGATAGGTGTATGTCATTTTCTTCCCACGTTTCCTCTCACATCCAGGCTATCGCATTCTTGGATTCTCAAGTCTAACCTTAAGGGACTAAGTGGCCTCCTCCTAAGACCAACTCCCAGCCTTCTCTGAGCAAGAGATTATCACTAAAGGACTAGGGAAGAGTGGTTTAAGTCCTCATAGGGACAGAGACTCAGGGATGCAGGGAATGTATCATGGGATCATTGTCACACAGTCACTTAAGAAAATTTTCTCCTCTCTTAACTAAAGTCCCTACATGAATGAAGTTAGTACTATTGTAGGAAAGAGGTAGCAAGGAAACCAATTTACTAGTTACTTGGGCAGGCTTTTCAAGGTAGCCTGAAAAATAGACATAAACCAACAATCTTAAAGAAATCACAAAAAAAGCACTAATCATAAAGGAAGTGACTGATAAACTGATTGCGTTAATACTGAGAAACCCTGAGGGATATACAGCAGCTCCCTATTATGGCAACTTTTCTTGAAGTGTAAACGTAGTTCAATATAAAATTTTAAAAATCAAAAAAAAAAGGAGACCAAAGACCTGGTTGCAGAAAACTATAAGACACTGATGAAAGAAATTAAAGATGATACAAAGAGGTGGAGAGATATACCATGTTCTTGGATTGGAAGAATCAACATTGTGAAAATGACTCTACTACTCAAAGCAATCTACAGATTCAATGCAATCCCTATCAAACTACCACTGGCATTTTTCACAGAACTAGAACAAAAAATTTCATAATTTGTATGGAAACACAAAAGACCCTGAATAGCCAAAGCAATCTTGAGAAAGAAAAACAGAGCTGGAGGAATCAGGCTCCCAGACTTCAGACTATACTACAAAGTTACAGTAATCAAGACAGTATGGTACTGGCACAAAAACAGAAATATAGATCAATGGAACAGGATAAAAAGCCCAGAGATAAACCCAAAGACATATGGTCACCTTATTTTTGATAAAGGAGGCAAGAATATACAATGGAGAAAAGACAGCCTCTTCAATAAGTGATGCTGGGATAAACAGACAGCTGCATTGAAAAGAATGAAATTAGAACACTCCCTAACACCATACACAAAAATAAACTCAAAATGGATTAAAGACTTAAATGTAAGGCCAGACTCTATAAAACTCTTAGAGGAAAACATAGGCAGACCACTCTATGACATAAATCACAGCAAGATCCTTTTTGACCCACCTCCTAGAGTAATGGAAATAAAAACAAAAATAAACAAATGGGACCTAATGAAACTTAAAAGCTTTTGCACAGCAAAGGAAACCATAAACAAGACTAAAAGACAACCCTCAGAATGGGAGAAAATATTTGCAAATGAAGCAACTGACAAAGGATTAATCTCCAAAATTACAAGCAGCTCATGCAGCTCAATAACAAAAAAACAAACAACCCAATCCAAAAGTGGGCAGAAAACCTAAATAGACTTTTCTCCAAAGAATATACACAGATTGCCAACAAACACATGAAAGAATGCTCAACATCACTAATCATTAGAGAAATGCAAATCAAAACTACAATGGTATATCACTTCACACTGGTCAGAATTTCCGTCATCAAAAATTCTACAAACAATAAATCCTTGAGAGGGTGGGGAGAAAAGGGAACTCTCTTGTACTGTTGGTCAGAATGTAAATTGATACAGCCACTATGGAGGACAATATGGAGGTTCCTTAGAAAACTAAAAATAGAACTACCATACGACCCAGCAATCCCACTACTGGGCATATACCCTGGGAAAACCATATTTCAAAAAGAGTCATGTACCACAATGTTCATTGCAGCTCTATTTACAATAGCCAGGCCATAGAAGCAAACTAAGAGTCCATCTATAGATGAATGGATAAAGAAGATGTGGCACATATATACAATGGAGTATTAGCCGTAAAAAGAAATGAAATTGAGTTATTTGTAGTGAGGTGGATGGACCTAGAGTCTGTCATACGAGTGAAGTAAGTCAGAAAGAGAAAAACAAATACCATATGCTAACACATATATATGGAATAAAAAAAAATGGTTTCAGGGAACCTAGGGGCAGGACAGGAATAAAGATGCAGATGTAGAGAATGGACTTGAGGACATGGGGAGGGGGAAGGGTAAGCTGGCACAAAGTGAGAGAGGGTCATGGACTTATATATACTACCAGTTGTAAAATAGATAGCTAGTGGGAAGCAGCTGCATAGCACAGGTAGATCAGCTCGGTGCTTTGTAACCACCTAGAGGGTGGGATAGGGAGGGTGGGAGAGAGACTCAAGAAGGAGGACATATGGGGATATATGTATATGAATAGCTGTTTCACTTTGTTATAAAGCAGAAACAAACACACCATTGTAAAGCAATTATACTCCAATAAAAATGTTAAAAAACATAAAAAAGAAACTCAAGGACATTTCTAAGGAATATATAATTTATTTTGGTCTTCAAGGATGAGAAATATTAAGCAGCAAAGAGGGAAAGAATAGCATGTACAGAGGACCTGAAGAGAAAGAAACTTGGAGCTGAATTCAGCAGCTCTTGTGGTGAGGGGGTGGCAGGGAGGTGGAGTCAGGACTGCTGTGGTGTAGGGATCCACGGGCCAAATGGCGTAATGAGGCTGGAGAGATAGCAGGAGCAAGATCGTTTAGGGCCTTGGGAGTCATGTTAAGGATATAAGTTCAGAAAGTTTTAGATGTTCTTTAAGAAGATAAACTTGGTGCAAGCAAGGAGAATATAAGTTAAGGAGAGAGAGAGAAAGAGAGAGAGAGAAAGGAAGAAGGGAAAGAAACTAATTATTAATACCAAAGAAAACAAAATGAAGCATAGAAAAGGAAAAATTATCATAATAGTATTTATGACTTAGCTGTGAAGTACATTTTATGGTCATAATAATGTAAGCAAAATTTTGATACAACTCTATTGGGAGGAGATTGGAAAAGACAATTAGCACTGTTTAAATAGCAAAGTAATATTTTCATTACTTGTGTGACTTTCTTGAGAAAAGAGGTAGGACAAGGGAAGCTGAAAAACTTGAAAAGAAAACTCAGGATGAAATTTATTTGTACGCGCACGTAATAGCCATAAATGACGTTATATAAAAACTTGAGGGGAAAGTCTTTTCACAAAGGGAATAACCATTGTTAGTCAGTGAAATATGCTGTTTTCTTATAGCCCTTTCATTGTCCTGTACATGTTACATTTACCAAAGTGTTGTCAAGAGTAGAATCAAATCTGCTCTAGGAAAGCAAGCTGACTTACAAGGTATGAGAAATTCCCTTAGTCATCAGACATTATACTTGGATTCTTTTGCAGAAAATTAGCTTTGGGTAGCAAAATATTTAAGAATAAATTCATTTCTGTATTTACAGTCAGGTTGGAATATTCTATATTATTTTGAAGAGTTAGAATGGACATTGAAGAGCCTGTTCTTTATCAGAATCTCTGTTTTGGTCCCATGAGTATTAAAGGGCACATCTGCCCATGTGATGCAGCCTGGAGAAGGTATTTAAATATAACCCAAGTAGGTTAAAAAATATGTCGTGGATTTTGTGTGTCAAACCTATTAGATCCAACTGGTCAATGCAGTGATTCAAAAAGCTATGTAAAATAAGGAAGAATATTTTAAAGATACTTTTTAATAGACAATGAAAATTTTAAGGACTTTTTCAATAGAGAACACTAAAGAATGGAAAACATCAGAGATGCAGTAAGTGGAATATAGATGTAATAATAAAAAACAGTCCAAAACACTACTGTAGACATTTAGCCAAAGTTTGCCTTGTGAAACTGTCACTGAAGAAGTAAACTCGTACCCACAACCTATTCCAGGAAACTCTTAGAGCATACTTTAAACAGGTTAGTACACACTTAGGAAATGTGAAAAACTAATGTCACATTCATACAAGATTTCTCTGAGAGAATCTGGAGTTTTTTATTTAAATTCTTGGCATGGGGGAAAAGGTACTCCCTGAGTTTGATAATTATTGTGGTTTTGGTTTAAATTCTGGACATCACTCAAGTGTACACTTCGTTGTGTGGAATAAAAAATAAATAAAGAGAAAATGAGAAAAACAGAATATGAAAGAATGAGAGGAATGAAGGAAAGAAGGAAGCAAGGGAGGGATGAATAGGAAGGGAGAGGGGAAAGAAAAGAGAGGATGATTATGTTGAAGAAGCCTCAGATGAGCCTAAGGAGTCAGGGACATCTGCCAATCCAAGATGTTTCCCTAAGAACCCATGCTGTACCATCCCTTGTCTGACAGAGGAATTTCAGTGCAGTTGTATAATGGAGATATAGCGTGGTGTCAGAGGCCACATTCCAGAGATTAGCCTGATCTTCCTATCTCAGTCCATTGTTTATAATTCAGAGACAGAGGCCAAGACAAGTGCAATGAAGCAAAACCCTAGAGGGATATGCAGACATTGCTAAGAGATAAAGTGAATACTGGGCCCAGATTTTACAATGATGATCACAGACACTCTTCCTGGTGTTGATTACTAATTAGTTCCCTCCAAATTAAATTAACAGATAGACAACTGTGATATTAGAGGACTTGCCTGGATTTTTATTGTGCCTGATTTAAAATGCTGGGGAGAACTCCGTGTTTGTTCAAGCCCTAAAGCAATTTCCAAGACCCCTTGCAGATAGGAGGTGGGCTGCTCATTTTGCAAGTCACAACTCTGAGACCACTTGTGAAGATAAGTGCCTAAAATAAGCAGGACCACAAGTCTCTCTGAACCATAAAATCTTTATTTATACAGTACATGAAATCATTTTGATTTCATTTGGCACAAAACTGTTCTACATATTAAGCTTATCTCTATTTTCTTGTCATTAGACTAGTAATACATAATGTAAAACATGGTGGCATTCTCATGAGGTTAAAGATTTATTAAGAAACTAGTTTATCCTATAAAAGTGTACATTGATTATGAATTATACTTGAAAAAATGTTTTTCTCCATAATTGTGAAGAAAGTTCAAAAAGGTGCAAACACAGATTTGAGACTGTTATTGCCATTTAGAATTTAGAACAATCTAATAATTGAATGTGAAGCATTTTAGGGAGGTGTTTACTCTGTACCCACATTACAAACACGAATGAAAAGGTATCGTTCATAAAATAATAACAAATATGTTGTATATTGTTTTTAGATGACTAGCAACACGAGAGCAAACAAACTATGTTTCTGGCCATAATTATGTAACTGAGACTGGAATTAGCTTTTCTGTAAATAAGTAGAAACTTGAAAAAATACAGAATAAAATTGTTTTCAGACATTGTACAAAAACAGCACAGGAACAAGATCTATCTATATATGATAGAAGGGAAGTAAACAAGATAAGCCCTACAGTTGCCCTAAATTTCTGGGTAGGGGAACTTTTCACATTGCAGTACATGAAGGGTTATTACAAAAAGGTCATGCTGGTTTTACCAACATTGAAAAAAATATCTGGAAGGCTGGGCTTCCCTGGTAGCGCAGTGGTTGAGGGTCCACCTGCCGATGCGGGGGACGTGGGTTCGTGCCCTGGTCTGGGAGGATCCCACGTGCTGAGGATCGGCTGGGCCCGTGAGCCATGGCCGCTGAGCCTGCGCGTCCGGAGCCTGTGCTCCACAACGGGAGAGGCCACAGCAGTGAGAGACCCGCGTACCGCAAAAAAAAAAAAAAAAAATCTGGAAAGCTTATATATAGTACCTGATTTCAACACTTACTATAAAGCTGTTGCAGTCAATTGTGTGATATTGGTGTAAGAATACGTCAGTGGATCATTGGAACCAAACAGAGAGTTCAGAAATAGAGCAAAGCACAAATATTCAATTAATTTTTAAAAAGAATGTCTTCATTCTTAAAGAATCCTTTCATTGCATATAGAATTTTGATTAGTATTTATTTTATTTCAGCACTTTAAAGGGGTTGCTCCATTGTCTTCTAGCCTTTGTGATTTCTGATGAGAAGTTTGCTAGTATTCAATTTGTTGTTGTTCTCTATGAAATTAGTGTGTCATTTTTCTGTGACTGCTTTCAAGATTTTCAGCAGGTTAACTATGATGGTCTTAGGTATGGTTCTCTGACTTTATCATATTTGGGTTTCCTAAGTTTCTTGAATCTGTAAATGTATGTATTTCATTAAATTTTGGAAGTTTTCAGACATTTTTTCAAAATTTTTTTTCTGCCCATTTCTCTTTCCTCCTTTTCTAAAACTTTAATTGCTCATATAATTGGCTTTTTGAAAATTTTCCACAAATCTCTGAGGATCTACTTGTTTGTTTTGTTTAATCTCCTTTCCTCTCGGTTCTTCAGATTGTATATTCGATTGATCTGTCTTTATTAACTCTTCCCTCTATCATTTCCCATTTTGCTATTGAGACTATTCAGTGAATTTACTTTTAGATATTGTATATTTTAATTCTAAAGTTTATATTTGGTAATTTTTTAATAGTTTACATGTTGTTAAGACTTTATGTATTTTCATTTATAATGAGTACATTTGCTTTTACCTCATATTGACCTAAAACAAATAGATTGTGAGATATTTCCCCAGCAAAGGTATGTTTATTCGGGATGAGTAGAAAATTGCAATTTAGGATCTGCAACCATGATGAGCCACATGGAAGGGAAAGAGAATTCTTTTATAGAAGGGAAAATGTAGTTGGGAAGGCTATAGTAAACAAAGAGTTCATGAATTTTTATTGGCTGAGTCCTTGCTAAGAAAGAAGAAGAGTCTTTCTCCCTGTTGGGCTTTGCTATGGTCACAGGGTATGAGAGCTCCCTCTTGTGGCCTACCAACTCTATATAATTGAAGTGTCTGTTTATTAATATATTTTTTTGCATTTCCCCCTTTTGATTAAGATAGTTCTGTGAATCATCATTGATGAAGTGCCAGGTTTTCCAGTTTCAGAGGATTTTTGTCCCTCAATGCCAGGAGGAAGCTTTCCTGGGTGTAGCGTCTCACATCAGAGGCAAAGTGCACAGATTGGAAACCTATTAAGGCCACATTTGAGTAACAAGTAGGAGTAGGAAGGAGTACTCTAAGGTACTTTTTTTTTTTTTTTTTTTGCAGTACGCGGGCCTCTCACTGTTGTGGCCTCTCCCGTTGCAGAGCACAGGCTCCAGGCGCGCGAGCTCAGTGGCCATGGCTCACGGGCCCAGCCACTCCGTGGCATGTGGGATCTTCCTGGACCGGGGCACGAACCCGTGTCCCCTGCATCGGCAGGCGGACTCTCAACCACTGCACCACCAGGGAAGCCCTCTCAGGTACTTTTTATCTAAAGTCCAGATATTATCAAGATAATAGACATTTCAGATCATCTGAAGTGCTATGTCATCATCAAAGATTTGGGAAATATTTACTTTCAGGTCATCAGATTATGTGCAGTTTCAGTCAGGGCTCAGTTTTCTTTATCTGTGTTACTTGCATCCAAGAGTATATTCTTTGGAGTCTGGTGGTACAAAGGTTGGTTAGCAGTACCTGACAGGGGCCTCTCCAGTGAGGTTGAAGAGAGTTCTGGACGTGTCTTTTTTAATCGCCAGGTTTTAAGGTCTTCAACTTCCAAGAAAGCACTGTGAAGAGGTTGCTCTACCAAGACATGCTTATTTTTTAATAGAAGCAGTGAGGCCTTTGCATTATTAGAGTACCTCTCCTTTTATAAGTTGTGGTTCAATAGAAGCAGAAGCCAAGTGCATTGGGTGTCTTGTAACTATCTCAAAGGGTGAGAGTTTATGAGTTTCCAAAGAGGAGGTGGATGTAAGATTTAGAAGGACCAACAGCAGTGCTTTTGTCCAAGATGTTTGGAGGGCCTCTACAAATTTTACCAATTGAGTCTTAATGCCGTTAGTGCATTCAACTAAACTAAAGGAATGAGAGTCATAAGCACAGTGAAAGTGTCATAAAACCAGCTAAACAACATGGATTTGTCAAAGATTTACTGGCCAGTAAAATGGGTTCCTTGATCACTATGAATTTTGAGAGGAGTTCCCCAGGTACGGGTAATCTTTTTCAAAGGAACTTTAGTCATAGAAGAGAAAGTAGCCTGTCTGCAAGGGAAACCTTCAGTCCAGTGTGAAAACATACAGACCATGACTAAAATATATATCTATGAGATGGAGGAATTTGTATGAAATCCATTTGCCGTATCTTGGATGGTCCATTAGATAGTTTAAAATGTCTGGGAACAGTACAAACAGGCTTTCTTGGTTTGTATTTCAGACAATTGGGACAAATGAGGTAGGCAGGTTTTGCAGGCTTATTAGTTTCCTTATCAATATTGATTCATGAAGGCTATCATTTTGTCAGTAGACCAATGGCTTAATGCATATACAGTGGTGAAGAGGGAGTTTTAAGAGTCTCTAGTAGGACTGGGTTATTTGGTCCAAACCAGAGCTTTCTCTTTTTATTAAACCAACAATTACTGAATTTCCAATCTTGTTTTTCCCTTTTGGGGCCAATTGTTGGGCCTCTCTAGCCAGTTTTTCTAAGTTATCATTTGGGGAAATATCCCTTTGTACTGTGACAGAGGTTTGGCTGCTATTGGTCCCATTAAGGGCAGCATTCCTTGCAAAAGTGTCAACAAGATGATTTCCCTTAGCTTCCAGAGAGTCAAGTTTATAATGCCCTGGAATCTTAATAATAGCTAAAGTGGTAGGAAAAAGTGTTGCATTCAATAATTCCTGAACATAGGAGACATTATTTATTTTATTTCTGCAGGAAGTGAGGAAGCTATGTTGCTTCTACAGCATTCCAAAATCATGACTACTTCAAAAGCGTATCTACTATCAATATAAATATTGCAGTTTTGTCCTTGCCTAAAGTATAAGCCTGCGTAAGAGTATATAATTCAGCCTTTTGGGCTGAAGTAACAATAGGTAAAGATGCTGCTTCAACAACATCAAAAGGAGTTGCCATAGCATACCCAGCACAGTATTTTCCACCCCCATCTATTAAATAAGAACCATCAATGAACTATAAGAAGTCAGTGTTACTCAGAGGTATTTCCTGTAGATCATCATGAAGGGTCGGGAGGTGATCCATCAGCATTAAGCAGTCATAAGGAACTTCACTGGTGACTGAGAGGAGAAAAATATCAGGTTTAAGGTTATTACAATATAAAAGAATTATGTGAGAACCAGTTAACAAAAGGACTTCATAGAAGATGAGGCAGCCAAGTGAGAAATGTTGAGTGTGATGAGAATTCATTAGGGCTTCTATTGCATATGGTACAAAAATTGTTAAAGGCAGTCCCACAATAATTTTCTTGGCAGTTTTAAGCAAAAGAGCCATGGCTGTAATGACTCTAAAACAGGGGGAGTATCCACGTGCCACAGGGGCCAGTTGCTGGCTATAATACCCTAATGGTGGCCTCTGTGTTTTGTGACAAGTACCCCAAGGACATTCTATTCCTTTTCATATACAAAAAGGAAAAAGGGAATCTAATAATTGAAATGCCCAAGGGCAGAGGTGTTTGTAAGTTCTCCTTTAAGTCCTTAAAAGCCATGTCATCTGGTTTTTCCCATAAAATGCGGTCAGGGTTGTTGTTTAGTAAAGCATACAGAGGTTTGGCCATAAGAGAGACATTTGGAATCCAACTTTAGCAGTAACCAACTGGCCGAGGAAAACCTCACAGTTGGCACTTAGTTTTGGGTTTTGGGAAACTTAGGACACCATGAAGTCCAACTGGATCTAGGTGTAGCCCTTGTTCTGATATCAGATGCCCTAAATATTGAGTCTGGGTTTGAGCAAACTAATTTTTCTTAGGCGACTTTACTTCCCTTTAAGGCTAAAATCTTTAGCAAATGGATGTTGTCTTCCTGTAAGGAGGCTTGAGAAAAGAGCAAAGAAGCAAATAGTTCACATACTGTAGCAAAGTAGAACCCTTAGGGAACTTCATGTCATCCAGATCAGCCTTTAGGATTTGTGAGAAATAAGAAAGACTCTCAGTACAACCCTGAGACATTACTGCTTAGGTGAATTGTTTTTCTTCCCAAGTGAAGGCAAAAAAGTATTGGCTAGCTTTATCAACAGGAATACTAAAAAACATATAACTCAATTACAGTGAAGAATTTACTTTTGGTGAGAATGGATGTTAGCAACATATGAAGGTTAGGGACAACAGGGTATGGAGGGATAACAATATTGTTTATTGCTCAGAGGTCCTGGACACAACCCTTCATCCTTAGCTCTTAGGTTTTCTCACCGGTAAAATAGGAGTATTACAGTTACTAATACAAAGGATAATTAGACCTTAATTCTTGTAATCTTCTATTTTCAGCCTTATGCCTCCAAGGCCTTCTTTATCTGCAGGATATTGATTAATTCTGGGAAGAGATTATAGAGGATCTATTTGAATCTTTATGGGACATGCACTATGAATTTTGCCAATATCAGTTAGATATTTTGCCCATAAGGAGGATGGTAGCTGATTCAATAAGAACAAATGATCAGTGTTTCAAGAATCAGCTCTTGTACAGTCAGAGCCAAAACAAATAAAAGATGTCAAAGGGTCATTTAATCCACCTGGTTGGTTATTTTGTGACTACTGTCCAATTCCAAAAAATTTTCCCCCTTTTGGGATAAAGAAATTTCAGCATGATACTTTTCTATGGAGCCTCAGCCTAGTAAATGGATGTGGCAGAAGAACTAAGGGGAAAAGTGTGTGTATCTCTCAAAGGGCCTAAACAAAAGGAAATCGGTTCAGAGACAGGAACCTCTTCAAATTCATTAGAGATCCCACTGTGTGCACCATTTTAGTACTCTGAGGTGGGGGCTGCTTTATAATAGGTTGAACACTGACAGTATGGTTCCAGGTCAATTAGGACTGGAAGAAATTCATCTCCAATCTGGAGAAATGTTTCTCCAATCTGATTAGGAGGGAGGATTGGAAAGAGCCCCTGTAGTTTCTCAGAGCCCCATCATTGAGAATTGGGAGGACAGAGAAAAGGCTGATTTGAGGGCTGAAAGTGCCTGAGGCACTTAAGTTTGTAACAGTTTTCTTTTCTAATGTCCTGGCTCTTTGCAATAATAGCAGAAACTTGGAGGGTTTTGATTTAATTTAGGAGCTTTCAATAGCTAGAAATGATGATTAAGAATTTTAGCAGTCTTCCTTTTAGGTGACTCATCCAGAGTGTGAGAGAACTGGTTTGCCAGGTTAACTAAATTCGGAGTGGACAGAGTTTCCCATTCTATCCTGGTTCTTTTTACTGAAGGGAAAGCTCCTGATTCAGCCCATTAATAAACACAGAGTTTTAAAAACCTACCCAGGTGGAACATCTGAAGGAAAACCAGAATTTTCTTTAAAAAATAATCTGAAGTTGGTTGTAATAGTCATGAACAGGTTCATCAGATTTTTGTGTGCAAGGCTGAATTTTGTTCCAATCAACAGGGTTGGAAAAACCCTAGGAATTAATTGCCTGATGAAGTTATCTAGTGATTTCTCAAAACTGATCATTTAATAAGTGAGTGGGCTGGTCCCCCAGTTGTGATTCTAGAGACCTTTCAGGATTTTTCCCACTAGTGGTTTTCATTGAATACTGGACCTGGCCTACACTGACAAGCATATGAACTAACTAATGTAAGCTGGAGAAACCAGTTTGATAAATTTGAATGACTACATTACATTCCTCAGAAAATCTGTGAGGATCATTGTTACTTTGGAAAAATCTTTGACTATGGCTTGCTTTGGTCCAGGGAATATAAGAAATTAAGGGTATAGCCTATAGGTACTCAGAAGACTTAATTTTAGAGGGACAGGTTCTGATCGGTACAGAAGAAAAGGGAGTGGGAAAAGTTTCAGAGAAAAAGGGAAGTTTGGCAAGAGAATTAGTACAGGGGAACTGAGGGTATAAAGAAGGCAAGGTGGGCATAGAAAGGAAGGAGGAAGGTGGTACCAGAGGTGGAGTCTGACCACAAGGAGCTGAGGGACAGAGACAAGATGGCACCAAAGGCAGAGCCTGAGACAAAGAAACCAAGGAAGAAGAGCTTGAATCCTTGGGAGCCATTTTGTCTTTCTTTTATTTTTTTTAATTAAAAAAAATTTTTTTGTCTCAGTTAATCTTAAAAGCTTATTTTGCATAGAGGTAATTTTAGACTCCTGATAATGTTGGGAAGCCTCAAAATACCAATCAAAATAGGCATTCCATTTAGTTCTTGTGATTTTAGAGCTCTTGTAATCAAATTATAAGGTAACTAAGTGTGGGGATTTCAGAAGTTCCCCATAATGGCCACTGATTTTCTAATTGCCTTTGGTTAGGTCAGTCCATTTAGTTAGGGCCAGGGTCCCTAAGGAGGGACCATGATTTTTAAACATAAAATCATCCAGAGTTCTTGTAGGAGGGCACCCTGAAATATTTAGATAACCACTTTTCAGAGGTTTTTCTCTGGAGAAAAAGTAATTTTCAAACAGTTTAAAGAGCTTACAGCTCAAACACCTAAATTTAAACATCTTGCAACTCAGACAGCCTGTAGGCCTAACATGAGCCAGTTCTAAGGAAACAGCTTGTCCCAGAGGGGCCAGGCCAAAAGCTTTTCAGCCAGTAACCATGGAACAGTCCCATTCCAAGGGAAAGGACCAAAGCCTGAAAAAACAGCACAGTTTCAGTGAAGCAGCCCCTGTTCCCGAAGGAGTGGGCTGAAGGTGTCTAAGCCAGCTTCAATTGTAACAGTCTGAACTCAAAATCAGATTGAACTGCCAAAGGAGTACACACATGCAGAGCAAAGTCTTAACCAGAATGAATAAAACTTTAAAATAAATCCTGAATAAAGTCTGGAGAGTACTCACATACAAAGCAAGGTCTTAACCATAAAGAACAAACCCTTAAAATAGATCCTGAATGAAGCCTGGATAGCTTCAAATGCAAAGAGAGTGTGAGCTCGAATCCAGGAGAAAAACATGCCTTCAGGATAAGTGAGAAAGCAGTGAGTGACAATGGACTGAACTGTGAGCGCCACACCTATTTGCTCACCAGGCTCAGAGCCTTTGGGGGCCTTCTGTGGTCCTCCTATGGGCCACCAAAATGTTGACCTAAAACAAATAGACTGCCAGATATTTCTCCAACAAATATAGGTTTATTTGGGATCAGCAAAGAATTGCGATTCGGGATCTGCAGCCATGGTGAGCCATGTGCAAGGGAAGGAAAACTCTTTTATAGAGGGGAAGAGGAAGTTGGGCTGGCTATAGTAAGCAAAGAGTCTGTGGGTTTTCATTGGCTGAGTCCTTGCTAGGAAATCAGTCTTTCTTCTTCCTGTCAGGCTTTGTTATTGTTGCAGGGCCTGAGAGCTCCCCCTCTGGTCTCTTGACTCTATTTAATTGAGGTTTCTGCTGATTAAATTTTTTTATTCTCACTAAGCAGAGTTAAAATAGCTGTTTTAAAGTTTTTGTAGTGCAATTTTTAGCATCTCTGTTAACTTCGGGTTGGCATCTTTTGATTGTCTTTTCCGTTGAGGTTGGGTCCCATTGTCCTGGTTCAATTTATGTTAAGTAATTTTTGTGTATATCCTAAACACTGTGAATATGATACTGTGTGGATTTCAGGTTATGTTATAATCTCCAGAGTGTTGATATGTTTGTTTTTATCAGATGACTAACTTGGTTAGACAGAAATCTGGGCAGCAACTCAGATGTCAGTTCAGTTCTTCAAACCTTAGTTGTTATCTGCATGCAGTTTGCCCTACACAGAAGTGGTTCAGGAAACAGCATGGACTTAATGGTGAATTTATGTGTGGTGTGAAATTAGGGACCTCTGGGCATCTTTTCTGGAGCTTCTTTCTCAATCTTCGGAGGCTGTTCTTGCCCCAAGAATACTTACTATATATAGTTCCAGAAAGATGGTGAAACTTTCTATCAGAATTGGAGTCACTTGACATTGTAGTCAAGGTCAAACTGCATATACCCTCAGTATAGAGAGAAAAAGAAAAAAGAAACTTGCTCTGTTGGATGTTTGTTCCAAGTTCTGACCCCTCTCCACAAATTGTCTGCTTTCATTCAGTCTCCAGAGCCTTCAGGTATTTTTGTTGCTGTTGTTTATTGTCTAGATTTATGGCTGGTATTTATGGGAGAATCAGTTTTTAGGATCTAATCTTTCTATGCCAGTTGACAATTTATTACTTTCTAAAGGAGAAAAGCCCAGGGAAATGTCTGCTTACTTTTTATATGCTTGTGACATAATAAAATTGGGCCCCTGTTGGAATGTTCTTATATCTTACATTTTGAAAGCAAGTAGCAAATATGTCCACCTGTAAATCTTGAGAATTTTTCCTAACTCCTTAATTTAAGGGAAATCTGACAATTGGTAATATGAGTTCTATGACCTAAAGAAGAGGCACAAAATTGTGTGTTAACTCTCTGTTGACTGACAAACCATACTTCCATTGTCCTGTTCCTCTCTTGGTCCCACCTGGTTTGTGGTTTTGCTTGGGTCTTTCTCCTCTCTCAAATATCCACTTGAATATTTCTTGATAGTGCCAGTGACTCTCCAGCCAAACATAACGTGTTTCTTGCCAGACGTTGTTCTGCTATCACAGGCTGTGTTCCAAAAAACCAAATTCTTTCTTCCACAGCATAAATATAGCTGACTATTCATTTTTCACATCGCCCCTCCTTTCTTCAAAATTACAATCTAGAGGAAGAGATACAAATACACAGTGAAATTAAATTAGAATTGAAAATTGAAGTGAACATACTTCACATTTCTTATTCAGGGGTTTAAATATTTTATCTATCCATTTCTATATTTTTCTTTCTTTTTTGTTTTGTTTTACAGTTTATTTTATAGATATTGTCAGGTTTCTTGATGCATTTTCTCTGTGTCTCTTGTCAAGAGCCCCATTCACCAAAAGTGCTACATCAAAAAGTGGGTGACATTCTTTAAGAGATGTCTTAGAAGAGATTCCTACACTAATGAAAAGCTAGATTTAATGTCTCCAAGGTCACTTTCAGCTCTAAAGCACAAAGATATACTCTGCAACATTATCATATCACATTGGAAAGGAGCTATTACTTTTACTTAATTATGTATTTTAGAACTAATAAGTCCTTTGAATAAATAGAAATTATTCAAAGAATATTACATCTTTTCATACTATTCTAAAAAATACAAAATTAAAAGAACCTAGGTTAATCATAAGGGGCTGATTTATTGCTTTAGTACACAAGAAGTCTGCCATTAACCTAACACAGGCTCCACACAGAAAAGTCATTCTGTAGTGGAGGAGGCCAAAAAGAAAATGAGCCCTATGCTGAAAGAGAACCCATTATGGGTGATTTGATGATATTAATGGCATTTTCCATCCTTTGCAGTATTGTAAAACCTAAACATTTTAATGGTGCTCATTTCCTTCCCTGGAAGGGAAAGATTACATTACTCTAAGCCTTTTGTAAATTTTAGAGCATATGTTATATAGTAATTTGATTCTTATACTTCACTGAGTTTAGGGAGCTTCATTCCTTTGATCAGAAGCTGTGAAGCAAGAGCCACTCGGGGCTCCAGATCCTGTCTGCCAACCACTGGACTTCATGATAGTTCATGCTGCCAAGTGGACAGAGACTGACTATTTTCTGGTTCCCAATTTCTGAGTCCTGCACTGTAGGTTAGACCAGCCCATAAAGTTGACTTTGTGTATACAGTACGCTGAAATGGCATAATCAACACATTTTTCTTTCTGCACATGGCAGCAGAAGAGAAGAACATGGCTCTATTAATTGATCTGCTGTAACCTTGGTCCACAGGGAAATAAATCTTTCAACCCTTGAGTTATAAGGACTGTAGTTTTCCTAGGGCAGTGAAGATCTTTTAATTTGCTTGTCTGTGTTAAGGCAAACCTTGGTTTTCAGTACTCCCATATATTCAGGAACACTAGAAATCATTCTTACCTATCCATTCTTTTAATAATTATACTTTCCAATATTAGATTCTCCTATTTTGCATGCCCAGAATGCATATTTACAACAATGATCTCCTTTAGAAGAGTAACAGTAGAGCAAATTAAAGATATGACTCTTCTTCAGTCTTAACCAACACACCCAATTATTCCGTCATTTCTATTATTGAAGAACCATTGAGAATCAAATTACCAATAAAATTTAAAAGATCCCTGTGGCAGGTGGAATTATTGTATATTAATTTTTCACCACTCTCTGAATTCATAACCTTTGTCACATAATTTTACAAGTCCTTTCACAAAAGGTGGGCTCGGCTCACTTTTCACTCTTTTGGGTTTGGCCAATGAATATAAGTGAATGGACCTGGCCAAAAGCAAAGAAAGTGATGGTATGAATGGGCTTGCTCTCTGGAACTTCTGCCATCAAGAGAAGAACATGCAGCTAGCTAGCCCTCTAGTCCAAGGGGACAGGATATCCTTGGGGGAGAGCTACATGGCTGATCTAAAAATCTGCAACATGAAGCATAGATTCAGCCTACGTCAGCTGATCCCCAACTGAATGAAACACAGACTCTTAACAAAGCTCAGCTATCAGTGAAGTTGCCCAGCCAATTTTCAGTCAGAGATAAGAGTGGTGAAGATTTATGAGAAAAATGTACTTTATTTTTTTCTATGAGTTTGTGATATCTTCTTACAGAGAATGTCATAGTAATGCTGTATACTTATAATTAAAATGATTATCACAAGTTTCAATTTACTAATGTCCAGGTCTTTAACTCATAGTTGATCTCCTTAATGCCCTTTTCAGAAACTCATTTACCTTAATCACCTGTAATTTTTAAAATGTGGTTTTAAGGTAAAAATGCAAAACTTCTGATGCGTGAAAGGATGTATTCTTAGTTCTTTAGAGAATAAGCCCAGGATAACTCATTTTCCTTGAGTTACATATTGTTAACCATCACTAAAAAGTAATTAAAGTGTTTAATGACTTAAGTTAAAATCCTAGAAAAACTTGGTTTAGATGATAAGTAATAGCACTATGTGTCTATACAGAACACCTCATTCACTAAAGAGTTCAACATTGCCATTTCACATCAGTCCTTATAAGAATTGGCATGGCAATAGAAGAAAGACACACTTATTTTAGCTGATTGTGTCTCAAGGGCATGTGTTATTTTAGATATAAAAGAAATAGTGGAAATGATTTTGGTGTTGAATATTAAATGAAAGCATTTCAAATATAAGGGGAAATTCTTCCTGTTTATGGTCACCAAAAAGTATTTGTGACTTACTGATTTTAAACTTTGAGAGATAAAGTTTTTATTACCACCTATTCTACTTCAAAACTCTTATTATTTCGCCAAGGATTTCCTCATCAGTGTATTCTTATTTGGAGGAATGAAGATTTGAAACTCATTGCTTTAAAGGCTTAACAGTAGGGAAAGGCCGTGCTTGGATGTAGTTGCTATAATCAGTCTCCATTGAGCAAATAAGGATTGCCAAGATTAATGAATTCTCACTATGAAGGCATTTTGTAGCAGTGACAGAAAAACTTTTTCCAAAGTTCTGTTTGTAAACCACAAGAGGCCTTTTTTGTTGTTGTTGTTGTTGTTCATCTGACCAAGTTTTGACTATTTGTAAGTATTCTGGCTCATAAATTTCTGTGTTCCTCTCCCCAACCCCATTCTGCAGAATCATTGCCATGCTCATTTATAATCATGCTTTCAGTTTATGGCATTCTCTGTGCTTCCTGGTTGGTAGCAACCGTCTCTAGGCCATTTCCCTGGAATTGGGAAAAATTTTGATACCTAGTGTGGTTATTTTCTTCACACCCTTACACTTGCCTTCTCTCACTACCACTTGAGGAACTTCTGTGTTTATATATACATAAAGAATAGCTTAGGTGAATGTCTATGAAGGAACACTCAGGTAAAAGTTGAACAAAAATGAGATTTCTCTCAATGAAGTAAAAAATATTCAGACAGAAATATCAAATGTTGTTTAAGCTACGACTGTGGTTCTGATGGACGTTTGACATTGATGGAAACTATAATTAAATCCCTTCCAAGAAAGCACCATAATAAGAAATATATATTTTATGTATTAACCTGACAATGGTATGTGTATGTAGCATTTGAGGATCTTCTAAAGTTAAAAATATCTCAACTTGTTATTCCTGAGTAGATATATTTTCAAAATTAGGAATGTTAGTACCCTGAAATTAGCCTTCCTATCAAGTGTATTAATTATTTCATTTAATATATATTTATTTAAAAATCTACCATAGACTAGATACGGTCTTAGTTGATAAGGGTATAGTGGTGAACATGTATCTGTGCATGGAGCTGACTTAGATTCTAGAGGAGGAGATAAAGAGTAAACAACAATTTTGTTAAGGCTTAGTTACATTTGTGGGAAATGCTATATTAAAAAAAAGAAAATGCAGAGTTTGAGAGTACATGACATGATACTACCTGGTAAAGGAGGGCAGAGAGAAAGTAACAGTAAGCTGAAATGAAATTTCTAAGATGGATTTAACTAAGTTAGTGAAAAGCTCTGGGTGCAGAATTTTCAAGGAGAGGAAAGAACACCCTGAGGCCAGTAGGAAAATGGTGTGTGTTGGTTTCCTAGTGCTGCTGGAGCAAAGTACCACAAACTGGGTGGATTAAAACAAATGAAATTTATTCTCCTGCAGTTCTGCAGATACAGGTAGAAATACAAGTTAATTTTAGACTTGGTTAGAAAGAAGAAAATTTGGGCATGCATGCTAAAAATTTAAGGGCTACCCCTAAAATAATATATTAGGTTGAACTAAAAATATAAGAACCTTTTTTACCAATCTAACGGTTGATAAATAAAGAGGAAAAAAGATGAAGAATAAGCATGGTAAACATAAAACCTTAATAATATGGTGGAATTATGTTCAAATATGTCATAAGCCACATGAATATTATTGTTGCCTACTTAGAAACTGAAAATCTCAGATATTATTTTTGAAGTGTTCACTTTGGCTAGCTTTACCTAGGAAAGATGAATCATGGGAGTTGAAGATAGATTGAAAAGGAGAAAAAGTGTAAAGGTCAAGAAAAGTTCAGAGAACATTTCAGTATTGGTGGTGAGAGTAGAAATGAAGTAAAATAGGTATTTTAAGGAAATACTTAGGAAGTAGGTTTAATAGTTTATTATATAATCCAAGGGTCAGTAACCCATGTATTCCTAAATCTTACAATCCTCTGAAGTCACCCTTACCACTGAACTTTTAAAATAACTTACTGGGGCAGGACAGGAATAAAGATGCAGACCTACTAGAGAATGGACTTGAGGATACAGGGAGGGGGAAGGGTAAGCTGGGACAAAGTGAGAGAGTGGCATGGACATATAGACACTACCAAATGTAAAATCAATAGCTAGTGGGAAGCAGCCACATAGCACAGGGAGATCAGCTCGGTGCTTTGTGACCACCTAGAGGGGTGGGATAGGGAGGGTGGGAGGGAGGGAGATGCAAGAAGGAAGAGATATGGGGATATATGTATATGTATAGCTGATTCACTTTGTTATAAAGCAGAAACTAACACACCATTGTAAAGCAATTATACTCCAATAAAGATGTTTAAAAAATAAATAAAGTAACTAACTGTAAGTCCCAGTCCCCCAAACTAAGAAATATAGTTCCCTCTTCCTACTTTACAGTATTTCTCAAGATTTGTAGGTAACTAATATGTCTCTTAGTGATCTGATACTTACATCCTTTCTCTTCTGAATTCCATCTTTATTACACATTCTGTTTCCCGTGACTTTCTTTCCACCTTGCCTCAAATGTGTCATAAAATTCATTTCTTTATTTCTAGTAACCAAAAATATTATAAAGCATTGTAGTATATTAAACTTTTATTCCAAATAGGGAGTGATGAAAGAGTGTACCAGAATAGCATCAAATTTTTAAAAAATTAGTCATTCTTTACCTTAAGGCTCCCTTAGGTAGCCTCCCTGACATCACAAATTTATCCCTGGTTGTCGTTAACCCTCGGGATTTGTCCCTAAACCACGTGATTCAGATGCACTCGTGTCCCTTCCTTGGTTCCCTCTCACACCCACACTCTTCATATCTTCTCATTCACCGTGATGGAGAAAGGACTCTCAACATGCCACTCAGGAATTTCAGTTTCTTCCATCTATCTCTCCGTTTTCTCTACCTTACGGTGTCCACCCACAAACACAGTCTCTGTGCATGATTCTACATTCAGAACGTCCAATGTCCTTACCTTGCTTTGCTGACTATTTTGCCTTGCAGAAGACAGAGAAATCATGGAGCAAACTATTTAGGAGAGTTGTTTAAACTTGTCCTCTTTAACATTTGTTCGAAATTGAGCCCATAGCCTGGAGGACAGGGCAAAATGTTCTGGGAGTTTTTCTTCATTCTACTCCTGATTGTTTGCTGTATATTTGGGCGATATTTTGGCATGTTGGAAAACATTGAGTGACAGTGTCTTAAATCATTTTCTCCTTTGGACTATGTTACCTTTCTCATAATTTAGGCTTTCTGATTTTAGCTTTCAAGCCATATCATTTTAAGATTACATATTATTCACATTCTCATTTTTATCATTTTGATTTAAAATAAAAATTTTATTTTGTTTTAGACTCCTTTAACTTTCTAATATTTTAGATGATTATTTCTTTTAGTTCCTTAAAATATGTTTTAATAACTTTATTTATTTTAATCATTTTTTTAAATGAAAAAGTAACAGCACATTAGTTGATTTAATGCACATGTAATATTAATTCAGTTAGAGTTAACTTTCTTTTTTTCCTATTCCTTTTTTATCGAAGTATAGTCGATTTACAATACTATATTAGTTTCAGGTATAAAGCATAGTGATTTTTATAGATAGATTTATATAGATATTTATAGATTATACTCCATTTCAAATTATTACAAAATAATGGCTATAATTCCCTATTCTGTACAATATATCCTGTGCTATGTATTTAGTAGTTTGCATAGTAGTTTGTATCTCTTAATCCCCTACTCCTGTCTTAACCCTCCCTCTTTCCCTCTCCCTGCTGGTATGCACAAGTTTGTTTTCTATATCTATGAGGTCTATTTCTGTTTTTCTATATACATAGGTCTGTTTAATTTTTTAGATTCCACATATAAATGACAACATACAGTATTTGTGCCTTTCTCTAACTTCACTAAGCATAATACTCTCTAGGTCCATCTACGTTGCTGCAAATATTTGTTCTTTAGATTTATCAATTGTTATCTATTTTAATTCACTCCTGAAATGCTTTAAAAGTTACAACTTTTAAAAACTGTTATTTTATTTCTTGTCTTATCTCTTTTAGCCTTTTTGCAGTCACAAATTTAGTAGTCTTACATTTTTGTCTTACCGATTTTATTATAATTTTGGCTTTGTCATAATTATACATTTTGATACTTCTGTTTTAATATTTTTCTGATTTAAAATTTTTTGATCTAATTTTAACCTTTTTTCAAACTTTAATTTTGGGCTTTGCTTTATAATTCTAACGTTGCTGACTTTTTTTCACCTTTTAAATTTAGTGTAAAATTTAACAGTTTCACCGTTTCATGATAGGTGTGGAAGCTCCAAATGTTGGTTGAGATATGTTTTCAGATATAACACAATATCGCAATAGGTGTACTGTTGAAGAGGAAGTGATTAATTCCAGCTGATAGAACGTAGGTTGACGACAGAGGAAATGGCATTTCAAGGACAAAAGAGAATCTACTTCATTGAGGTCTTTCTAGGTGTCCAGTATGATGAAAGTGCTTCACTCAGATTAGTCCCTTTATCTTCCCAACACTCAAGCATAGATGGTATTATTATATCCAATTTGCAAATGACTCAACTAGAGTTTCAGGAAGAGTAATTTCTCCTAGATTATCCAGCCAATAAAAAATATAAACCATGTCCATCTGACTTCTTTGCATCACATATGCTCATTGACATGGTGGACCAGGCAATGACAGGGAGCTGCTTTGAACCTAATTACTACCAAGTGAGCAGAACCAGAACCCACTGATGCATCAACTGTGAGGATAATGACATTCTGAATAAAAATATGTTTGACATAACATGAATAAGTCTGCTTACTCTTTCAGGGTGGTTACAAAAGGTAGGTGAGGGTCTTATCTTTTATAATTTACTATATACACTTAGGATATTTTTATACTGAGAAGAAAAATTGCAGAGAAAGTGTCTTCTAGTTACTCTTTTTCCTCTCATCAAAATTCACATGTTTAAATCGCATTCACTAACATTGATAGAAAATGTAGTTCTACTTAGTAAAGTAACTACTAATTGAAATCTAATTACCTTAAAAATATGTTCCTGGGAAATGTGTCCATTTTATGAACTCATTGAATTTGTTATAAACTTTTGTTTAGAATTCTAAACTAGTACTACTATGCTCTTTAAGCTTTCCACTACTTTATAAACACTCTTGTTGGCCACAGAGTATATGCCAAACTTAATTCAACTAAGAGCCTGGATTTGTTTTTCAGTGTTTTGAAAACTGCATAAATTTAGATGATTGACTCTCAGGGTGTGATTCTTTTTCCTGGACTGAAAAATAAATGAAATCTTTCTACTTTTGAATGACAAATACCCACAATTTAAACAGAGTAAGAAGGCTTTGGTTATTTGTTTTTCAAAGTGCATTCACTATTAGAAAGTAGACCTAGAAGAAACAACCTTTTATGTTCATTTGATTTTAAAATTTCTCAGGGAAGATGCTAGTGACTTATATTAATACTCTTATAGTTCCCTTAAAGTTATCTATGCATTCCTTCTTAACCAAATCCATTAAATTCAGCATTATTACTAGTCTAGATTCAGTTTTTCTGATATTACCACGTGGGTTAACTTGTCAAGTAAACAGCATATGCGACTTACACTATTGTTATATATTTTGAATGTGATTCATATGTTACCTCTTAATGCATATTTCTATCTGAGTATGTAATCTTACCTATATTATATTGATTGTTAATTGAATTTTTAAATAATTATACTATTTTAAATAATTATTACTAATAACCTTTATCTTCAGCATATTGGGGTTATAAAACATTTTCTATAATTTAGTAACTTTCTTAATTAATTTTTTCCTTGGCAAGCAGATGCCATGATATTTAACAATGCTTAAAAAAAAATCCATACAAGTCAGGTAGTGAAAGCCATATGCAGTTTAGGTAAAGCAATAAGGAAGGTCAAAAATAATGGAAAATCACAAATATTATGATAGTAAATACTGAGGAGAAATACCTGGACTGTGATAGTATAAACCACATGTGGAAAATAAACCACATTTCATTAGATAAAAAGACTGTCCAATGTTTGGTTTAGCCAGGAAGTTAACTTTTTGTTTAATCTCAATGTCTCCTTAGTTCAGGGTTCTAGTAACTGCTCCCGATAACCTTTCATTTCTTCACTTTTTTCTCTTTCTCTCTTTATTTTATTTGCTTTATGTTTGCTTTTTTGTGATGTTGTTTCCCATGTATTCTCTGAGTTGGCTCTAGGAATTGGCGGGGGGGGGGGAAGGATTTCTTATAAAAAATCACCACTACATTCAGTACAATTAGAATTAGCCAAAATAAGTGTTATTAACTTACTTATTAAAAACAAAAGAGGCCTAAATACACTGCTATACAAAAGGCACAGCAGAGAAATAATGAGAGCCGTCCACATCCATCACTTATCCAGTCCCTTGCTCCTGGTCCTTAACTAGAATAATCCCAGGATAGTGATAGCTGGTGAATGGATACATCATTAATTACTCCTTTTAGATAATGATTTGACTTCATTGGTGTCCTCTTTAATCCCTTGTTTTCAAATTGATGTAGATTGCGGTGGTGTGGTTAGAGAATATTAGTGTTAATATGGGTACCAGGCATCATCTCAACAAATAAGGTGTAAATGGAGCAACTGAACTCCCTTTCTGGATTTCAGCCCTGCTATTCTGCTCCCCCACTGCCTTCTACTCTCCATCAGGTCTTCTCTCTAATGTCATTGGATTAGAATTGGGGAGAGAGGACCTCTAAAATAGATTCATCAGGGTTGTCCCTTTGTTATGATTTCAGTTAGATTTTTTCATTTGTAAATGATAGAAGATCAAAATAGCTTACACCCCCTCCCCCATTGTTACATCATTGAACGGAAACAGGTGAAGGTGACCCATTTCAGCATAGCAGGATCCAGGAATGCAAATAACAGGTCTCTTTCTCCAGTTCTAGGCTGCTTATTCCTTTGTGTCAGTTTCATTCTCAAGTAAAAATGATCACCAGCAGCTCTAGACTTACATCAGATTTACAGTAATAGTCCCAAATCAAATAGAATGCCATTTCTCAGTTATTCCAATAAAATTTCCAAGGTTGGCTGATTACTCTAATTTGAATCACATGCCCATCTATGCTCCAATATCTATATTGATGTAAATGGGGTACTCTGGTCAGCTCTTGGTTTCTACTTAAATTTGTGTAGATCGGGGAACCTACCACAACTAAAACCAGTAAACATCACAAAAAAGAGTGTCACTCTTTTACCAAAATGAGTGGCTACACATGCTGTGCAGACATAAGTAACTGCAGTGTTCTATAAAATATTGAAATTTTAAAAAAAGTTTTTGAAATAAAAATAGGGATTTTTGTAGAATATTTGAAATAGATTAGAATGTAACCAAGGGAATATTATTCTGAGAAACACTAGGAAAATTTTTACGAGTCTCTTTGTGTGTGTGTGTGTATATTTGAACTAGTTGTATTCAAATTGGATGAGTGAGTTCATAGCCTGTTTTTCCATTTACTTATTATGACAACTATTGATAGTTGTCTGTGTTACTAAGAACACTTTTATAAAAATTCAATGACTGTATAATATATTTTTAAATGATACAATATTTATTACCATTTTCCTATTTTTGTTTTTGTTTTTTTTTTATTATTTTTAATGACACACATTTTCAAGCATGGGGTTATTTCTAAATTAAGATTAGTTTTATAGATGAATTCCTAAAGTGATATTTTTTCATTAAAGTATGTGAAAGTTTGTATAACTCTTAATTCATATTGACAAATTTATTTCCTGAGTTGCCCTATTTTTAAATGTTCTCTTAGGCTCTCTTTTCATCTAACTCTGCATATTCTCCCGTGGCAAACTAATATACACCCATGGCTTTAATTACCATCTTTAGTCAAATGGTTGGTAAACCTGCATAACAAAATTGAGAATTGTCTCCTGAGCTCCTGACCTCCAATGCAACAGAATATTGACATCTCCGATTGGATGCTCACTGGGCTTCAAATTCATGACACGTATAAAACCTACGCGTTGTGATAGCCCCATCCTAAGGTGTGGGCTCTTTGGAATTGTTTTTCTTTTTTCCTTTCTTTTTCAGGAATCCTTTCTTTAATGCCTTTAATAGATGAAATCACAGCATTTCCACAGAGGTGATTGGGACACCTAGCCAAGTTTCCCCACTAATAGTTCTTCACCTTTTTCTGAAATAGAATTTAAATTTAAGGCCATAATAAAAATGAGTGCTGAGCGACTGCTTTTTTGACAATCCTGGTCATAAAATAAAGAAGAAGTATATGAGGTCTTTCATGTTGATTTAAAAGTGTTATTTATAACCAGAGTCTTAGTACTGAAGAATATAAGAAGTGAAATTATAGAAATCACAATATAAAATTAAAAATTACTGTTTTATAAACTCAGATAACTTTTTTAGTGTACAAAAACATTTCCTGTTTCCTTGAATAAAAAATAAATTAAATGGTAATGTTTCAGTGTACAAAACGTCTCCTGCTCCCCAAATAAATATTAAATCAAATCTAAACAAATCATTATGCAGAAGGAGATGAAAACAAAGACCGTGAACAAAGGGATTGAATTCCTATATAGGCACATTCTTAGAATACTCATGATTGTAATATGTTTCCTGCTCAATGTTGTGGTAATAGCAGAAAGTTTAATCTAATATCAGTCTAGAAAGCCACACTTTGCTATATAATTCTTATGGTCTGTTATTGTTGTTATTTGATGGTTTATATTTATAAACTTGTTAAATACCCTTTCAGAATGGAGGCATCTTATATTCTCTAGTTTTTATAAAGGTAGCAGCCAAAAAAGAGCAGCCAAAATAATGTTTCTCATGAACATTGGTACTGGTGTAGGTTGGAATTTTTTATGTACTGAATTTGCAGAGAGGCATTTATTCATTTACTGAATAATTATTACAAACTCCAAACAAATATTCTAAGAAAATTTATAACTGTCTTTCATAGCTCATTAATTCTTCAGAATGATAGTGGACTCTTGCTATTGCTCATGATTTCATACTTTTTTGTGGCTCACCTGGCTTAGGAGATTTCAGGAGCTTGATTAAGTCTTCTTCTGGTCTGTCAGCAAGAGTAGACGGATAGTGAGCTGCTCAAGTTCTTTTTTTCCTTTTTATGTGAACAATGGAAGACAGAATAGTCTACTAATCTGAAACCATATCCTTCTTCCTTATAGTTATTTCATGTTTACAGATGTGTATTTCCTATCAAATGTATGGGTGCATGAATAATTAAATCATATCTTCTGGGTTGTCAGAAACCTATAACAAATTGATGGCAAATAGGGCAGGGATATCTCCATGTAAGATGAAATAAATGAAAACATGGCATAAATTCTTATATATTTACCTGGAATAATTTATAAAAATTCCATTTTTATATTCATGGAAATCTTCAAATTTGAGGTCTCTCTGTAAAGTTATTTGGGAGAAAATGATCAATAAAGAGAAGGGAGGTATTTAGTAATATTGCTTTTCAATCCGCTACTTCACTTAAGGAAACAACATATTTGGACTTAGTCTTTCAGTATTATATGAAATTTTATATAATTAGACCATCAAAAGCTGGGACCTGAATCATATACTCTTAAGGAATTAAATAAATAACTTAATAAAGACATTATTATTGCTAAAATTATTAACTGATTTCTCTTAAAAATTTATTAAGACTAAGTCTTGATAGTAAAAGTTCATGTTTTTTATTGTTCCATCTTTGAACACTTCTGAATCAGCTATGCTGGGATTTACCACAGAGTAACTCCAAGAGACTGCATGATAATATGGCATCAAGTCAAAAACCATCTTAAGTAAGAGTTTAGGTGTTCTAACATTGAGCAATGCCAATGGCAGTGTCTATTTAGAATTTCTACACCCTGTTCATATGGGAGAAAAAGGCTCTTAATGGATAATGCAGAACACATGGTCCAAGTTTGATAAATCCATCCTGAGTGCATTTTCCCATATGGTACCACACAGGCATTACTTGATTCAAACTCTGGGCATCTTGTCTTAATTTATGACCTACAAAAACTTTATAGTTTATATTTAATTAATATAATTAATAATTATATTATTAATAATTATAATTAATTAAAAAGTTTATATTTAATATGAGTATTGTGGTGAGTTATATAGCAGCTGATGTTTGCCATTCTAGAAGAAACTAAAAGGTTTTGGATGGAACAACCTGGAACTAAAAGTCAACATGACGAGACTGGCAGTACTAACTAGTGATGGATGGTATCATGAATAAAGACACACCTCAGAGATATTGAGGACTTGGTTCCAGACCACCACAATAGAGCAAATAAAGCAAGTCACACGAAGTTTTTGCTTTCCAAGTGCATAGAAAAAGTTATGTTTACACTATACTGAAGTCTTCTAGGTGTGAAACACCATTATATCTTAAAAAAAAGCAATGAACATACCTTAATTAAAAATACTTTATTGCTAAAAATGCTAACCATCATCTGAGCTTTCAGCAAGTCATAGTAGTAACATCAAAGATTACTGATCACAGATTACTATTACAAATATAATAATTTAAAAATTTGAAATATTGCAAGAATTAACAAAATGTGACACAGTAACACAAAGTGAGTAAATACTTTGTAAAAATGGCACCGATAGGGTTGCCAGAAGCCTTCAATTTGTAAAAAACAGAGTATCTGTGAAGCACAATAAAGTGAAGTGCAATAAAAAGAGGTATGTGTGTATATCACTTCAGACTTTAAAACCTTATAGCCACCTAGATTAAAACTATTCAAGAAAACTAGCTGGACTCACTCACCATGCGTTATACATGCAAAGTTGAAGTAAATTTAAGTAGTTCTTTTCAATGGATACCTTGCATCATTTTTCTCTTGTTTTCTCCAGTACTGGGGGGAAGATAACATTTTTCATGTTGGCAAGGAGACTCTACATGTAAGACAACTGCTTCTGTCCCTGAGACCAAAAGTGATAGGCTCTCAAAAACAGCGAATACATGTATCTGATTGCTGAAGTTTCCACGCCACAAAGAGTCACAAAAACCTGAGATAATGTACTGAAATAGCTGCTGGTGGATACAAACTACTTGAAATACAAGGTCCTGAATTTAGTACAATATCAGAGGGAATTCTTATTTTGAAGGACAAGGCAAAATTAAAAGCTATAAAAGAAACTGTAAAATTTTACTACAGTTTAACAATATCTCCATTTCTATATTCATTTAAAACTTGTTTTGCATTCTATAAAGTTATATTTTAGGTAAAAAACTCAATGCCCATGAGAGATGATGACTAATATGTCACAAAGTCATCTGAAGATGATCCAGGTAATAATCCATGCCGACCAAATGACAGGTGAGTCATGAAAACTAAAGATTCATGATTCCGGCAGCCCATGCCCCCAGTATGTGTTCTGTCACCCCAGCTGTGTTTCGTAGCTGTCACAAAATAACTTTGAAAGTGTTAAAATTTTCAACTCCTCTGAAATCTCAGTAAAAGGATTTTAAGACCTGAGCCAATCTAAAATTACTGCATTTTCCATATAAATATTTTTGTTTTTCCCCTCAATGCTGCTTAGCTAGAAAAGAACAAAAATATAAATACTCCTCTATATTTACATTAGGTTAAAATGATCAATTTCATAAGAAACTACTAGGTAACTACGTGATAAAGGAAAAGCAAAATTATTTAGTGAAACAACAGTTTAAAATGTAACACAAGAAAAGTACAATTAAGTTCTAATATATATCTTTTAAAATTCTAAACAAGTATGCTAGATATCTTTCATTTGCTCATCTAGATTTACTCTCCTCTTCTCTTTACCCTGATTGGGTTTCTTGGGAAGCAACCTACATGCACTAAAGGAATAAGATGCTGATTCCCAGTTTGGTTCAGAGAAAGGGGACACCATCAGAAGTCGGTGAGGGGAAGGAGAGTGAGTGAGGTCAAGCTATTCCCTCCTCCCTTCCATCAGGGTCACTGCAGGCTGCCTATGGTCCAGAGCTGAAGGTCACAGCAAAAGTCAGCCTTCAACCCCATTTTCTCTTGCCCATTGCTCATAACTGTTCCCACCCTTATCCTTAAGTGGGAAAATAATGGCTCCCAGCTCTTTGAAAACCTTGTGGTTTTCATAAAGCTTACCAATGCCTTTTCAAACGCTCACTTTTAAAAAATCTCTTCGAATGTGCGTGTGACATTTATTTCTTGCTTAAACCCTCGTTGATACACAAGTAACAGATAACCAGGTATCTGGTGGCCATTCTTATTATCAAAAATGGAAATACAAGTATCTACTCAAAATTTAGTCTATATGGAATATAACCTAAGATTCATGGAATATAACTGGAGATTCTCTATGAAAAATTTATTCTTTAGAAAACCCCATATAATCTTGTGGAAAAAAAAAAAAAGGAACAGTTAAAATCAAGAGTAATCCTTTTCTAGGATTTGGATGACCTAGCGTTTCCTCACTCTTCCCAGAGTTTGTCAAAATACTATTAGACTTTTCATGTTTATGAAACTTTTTTCAATGACCTGAATGATGTTTGGTAAGAGGAAGCCTCACTATATAGACTTTCCAATTTCCAAATGAAAATTTATTTTGATTCTTAGCCAGTTGGCTTTGGAAATGCATAAAATACTTGGCCATTATCAGATTTCAGTAAAATTTGAACTTTGCCAAAACATACATTTGGTTTAAACCTGTATTATTTTGTTTTTAAAGGTTGGGGTTAAATGAAAATTTTCACATCTATGTTATCTTTATATTATTCATCTCTTTAACTGAAAAAATAAATGTTTTAAAAGAATTTCTTTTTACAGGTAGCTTTTCATTAATTGTTGTCACTGTGTTCCTATGAAAGTACTTATACAGTTCTTTATACTAAGTCTTTGAAGTCAGATGTGTTTGTTGCTCTTCATTTTACTAAAGGTGAACATTCAACAAAAAGAAGTTAATTAATTTGGACTGTTATTACTGTCATTAGTGTCACTTCTGTCTGCTTAAGTGCCTCTCTAATATTCCCTCACTTTTCATTCAGTTTACCCTTCTGAACTAACGCTCTCCTTGCCTGAGTTTGCATATTAATACACACTTTTGTATCTGATTTAAATTTTCTACCTGTCACTTTAGATAATGATGTTCTGAGATGGCTGGCCTGGGTAGAGCCCTGAAACTTTGATTTGTCTGTTAAAGGAATCTGCATTTAACAAATCTTTGAGTACCTACCATGAGCTATGCTAGACATTAGAGCAGCATTGTAGCTAGTCTATAAGTGCCTTTTCACAATTTAGAGAAAATCTCCCTTTTCCTCTAATGGTTGCAGCTCTTCACCAGGGCACACACATTGGGTATCAGTCTTGATACCCAATGACCACCTTGCTCAGAACAGTGCACATACAACACAACCCTACATAGGCAGTGCTACACGGAGAATAAAACAGATAAATTAAGTACAGGCTTTGCTTTTGAGGAATTCATAACTGAATTGGGCAGACAAGAATGTATGGGAAAATGTAGTATTAAAAATACTGTCTATGATTAAAGTATGAAAAATAGGTGCTATGGAAACTCATCATATGAAGTTAATAACTTAGAGAGTTAACACATTTCTACAACTCATATGTAACAAGGAATTGCAAGCCTAGGGTTTAAATTGCTGTGTTTTTTGAAAAATCTAAGACCACCCAATGTACTTTTCCTGGACTTGCTTACTCTCAGAGGATATCTTTTTGTGAGTACTGAGAACAATTAACTAATCTTAGTGCACCCTTATATACATGTAACATATAAAACTCTGCTTACTGCCAAAGAGCTCACAAATTCACACTTTCAGATAGACCCTCGTGGTAATAACAAAGCTTTCTTTTTTTCCTCACCTTTTTTCTGGCAGTTGCACTCTAAGAACCTGAATATAATACTGCTTTGTGGTGTCAGTAAGGTTTTCACAGAGAAGATGTACTTTATGTATTGTAAGATTTCAGGTGAACAGATTTCTGCTCAATGAGAGTAGATAGAGTGACAGGAGAGTATTTCCTTGTGGAAGAAGCACTAGGCCCAAATGCTCTAAACTGCAAAAGCACAAAGGGATGCAAGGATATTCAGCAAGGAGCTCTGACTTGCTGCAACCCAGAGTCTATATATGAGAACATATAGGGTGAAGAATATAGGTAAATAAACAAGCAAACAAATGAAAACCATGACACTTGTGGGGAATATGGCTTTTCCCTAAAAGGCAGTTGAGAGCCAGGAGGTCTTTAAAGGAATAAATGGATATAATCAGATTTGGTTTTTAGAAGATAAATTGGACAGTAGTGTGGAGCTGGTGATAGTGGGACAAGAGTTGACAACAGTGGGAACACCCTGGAAGTGATCGCCATATAAAGGCCAATGGTGCTCAACCTGGGGCGATTTTGTCCCACAGGGAACACTCGTCAATCCCTGGAGAAAGTTGAAGGGGAAGTGTGCTTCTGGAGTCTAGAGGCCAGAGATGCTGCTGAGCTCTACAATGCATAACACAGTCCCCAATAACAAAGACTTATCCTGAGCATAAGGCCAGTGGTGCCGAGAAAAACTGGTTTAAATAGGGTGGTAATGTGTAGTATCACATTGAGGGTTTAATTTGTGTTTCACTAACGGCTAATGCAGCAGGTTCTTATTAGTTATCCATTTTAAATTAAAGTGGGTGTTTTATAGAGAGAGAGAAAAAAAGATGGACATAAATTCTTCCACTCAGGTTAAAAAGTGTGCTGCAAAAATACGAGATAGGGGGCTTCCCTGGTTGCGCAGAGGTTGAGAGTCCACCTGCCGATGCAGGGGACACAGGTTCGTGCCCTGGTCCGGGAAGATCCCACATGCCGCGGAGCGGCTGGGCCCGTGAGCCATGGCTGCTGAGCCTGCGCGTCCGGAGCCTGTTGCTCCGCAACGGGAGAGGCCACAACAGTGAGATGCCCGCGTACCGCAAAAAAAAAAAAAAAAAAAAAGAGATAGGAATTGGCAGCGGTTCACATGAACCAAGTTCGGCATGAGAATGTGCATGGTCCTTGGTTACAGCTAGATAAGCACATCAGTTAATGTGGATGAGGACTCTGAGGACACATACCGAAAAGCTAAGCAGTTGTGTTATGGGGGTGTCTTCCTCTATTTTCTAAAGCCTTTATATGTCATCCTGTTACTTTTATAATAAAAAAGTAAATGCATACAATTGTTTTGAAGCAAAACAAGGAAAAAAAGGAAAAAGATCCAGAGGTCTTAGTCCACCACAAGCCTCAGGTGATCCCACAGCGTGAGGCAGCAGCTGAAAGAGGTAACTTGATCTCAGGCTGCACAAAGGCTGCCTGCCACCCAGGTCAGACCACCGGGATTCACTTATTTCTCATTAAGTCTAAGATGCTGAGGTTGTTCAGCTTTGGCGAGGCTGAGAGGCATCTGAAGGGCTGTTAAAATTGGATAGGGATGCAACAAATGTACCACACTAATGCAAGATGTGAGTAATAGGGGACACTGCATGGGGAAAGAGGGGAACTCTCTGTACTTTCCTCAATTTTCTGTAAGCCTAAAACTGCTCTGAAAAATGTCTATTAAAAAAAATAATAATAGCGGCTAATGATGAGCACTTTTTCCTGTGCTTGACTAATACTGTTGAGTAACTTTTCATTGTATAGATATATCTTCTTTGGTGAACTGTTTGTTTAAACCATCCTTATGTTTTTAAAGACTGGGTTTTCTTATTCTTGCATTTTGAGAGGTCTTTATATATTTGGGATACCAGTCCTTTATCAGCAATGTGCTAAGTAAATATTTTCTCCCAGTCTGATGCTTTTTTTTTTTCATACTCTCAGCCATGTCTTTATTGATGAGGTCTAATTTTCTATCTTTTTCCTTTATGGGTTATGCACTTCATGTTTATATCTAGGAAATCTATGCCTAATTCAAGGCAATAAAGAACTTCTCCTATGTTGTTTTATAATTTTAGCTCTTACACTTAAATCACTGATACATTTTGGACTAACGTTTCTATATGGCACAAGGTGTGGATCAAAATTTTGTTTTGTTTGTTTGTTTTTGGTGGGGGTTGGGGAAGGGCGTAGATATCTGATTGTGCCAGAAAATTTTGTTGAAAAGACTGCTGTTTTTCCACTGAGTGCTAATGCAACTTCGGGGAAGAAATGACTTGGTCATATATAGGTGGGCCTGTTTCTGGATGTTCTGATCTGTTTAATTGATCTATTTGTTTATCTTTATTCCAATACCAAACAGTCTTGATTATATTATGGCATTATAATAAGTCTTGAAGTCAGAGAGTGAAACTCCTCCGGCTTTACGCTTCTCTTTCACAGTTGTGTCTCTTTTAGGTCCTTTGCATTCTCATACGAATTTTATTTTATTTATTTATTTTAATTAATTTATTTATTTTTGGCTGCATTGGGTGTTCGTTGCTGTGCACGGGCTTTCTCTAGTTGCGGCGAGCAGGGGCTACTCTTAGTTGCGATGCTTGGACTTTGCATCGCAGTGGCTTCTCTTGTTTCGGAGCACAGGCTGTAGGCATGAGGGCTTCAGTAGTTGTGGCACGCGACCTCAATAGTTGTGGCTCGCGGGCTCTAGAGTGCAGGCTTAGTTGTGGCACACAGGCTTAGTTGCTCAGCCGGCATGTGGGATCTTCCTGGACCAGGGCTCGAACCCGTGTCCCCTGCACTGGCAGGTGGATTCTTAACCACTGCGCCACCAGGGAAGTCCCCTCATATGAATTTTAGAATCAACTTGTCGATGTCTATAAAAAGTCTGCTGATATTTTGAATGGGATTGCACTATCCATAGATCAATATGAGAGAATTGTTATCTTAAAAATATTGGGTCTCCTTATGCATGAGCTTAGTATGTATTGCCATTTATTTATGTCTTTTTAAAATTCTGTCAACAAGTTTTGTAAATTTTAGTGTACAGCTCTTTCCATGATTTTTCAGATTTATATCTAAGTATTTCACATATTTGGTGTTATTGTAACTGAACTTTTTTTAAAATTTCAGTTTCCAGTTGTTCTTTGTTATTCTAATGAAATACAAATTGTTTTTGTCTATTCGTCATATATTCTGCCACCCTGGTGATCTCAGTTATTAATTCTAGAAGCTTTTCAGAGATTCTTTATGATTTTGTATACAATCATGTGACCTGCGAATAAAGACAATTTTAGTGCCTCCTTTCCAATTCAGATGCTTTTGTTGCCTCATTGTACTGAGTTGCATGTATGAATTATTATTTAGTTTCCAAAATTAGGCAGTTTTCCTTGTATATTTCTGTTACTGCTATCTAATTTATTTCCAATGTGGTGTGATACTTTGTACGACATGAATCCTTTAGTATTGACTGAGACTTATTTTATAGCTCAGAATGTGGACCATATTGTTAAACGTTTTATATGCACTTGAAACTATCTAAACATATTCATTTTCTGAACACCTGGTCTATCAATTATTGTGAAAAGGGTGTTGAAAGATATGACTGTAACTGGATTTGCCTATTTCTCCTTACAGTTCAATCAGGTTTTTATTTATATTTTCGTAATTCTGTTATTAGTATATAACATTTACCATTATTATGTCCTCTTGATGAACTGACCTATCATTATAAAATGACCTAATTTATTCCTGGTAATATTTTTTTCTCTAAAATCTCCATTTTCTGATATTAATTTAGCCACTCCAGCTTTATTTTGATTAGTTAGTATGATATATCTTTATCTATGTTGTTACTTTTAATCTGTTTGTGTCTTTATATTTAAAGGGGTTTTTATGGGCTTGGGTCTTTCTTTTTCTATTCTAACTTGACAATCTCTGACTTTTAACTGGGGTGTTTAGACCATTTATACATACTGTTGATATGGTTGGAATTAAGCCTTTCGTCTGGATACTGGCTACTGATTTTCTGTGTATCCCATCTGTTCTTTGTACACTTTCCTTTGTCTTCTGTTTTTTAAATTGCTTGAATATTTTCATGATTTAATTTTATTTCCTCTGTTGACTAGTTAGATATAACTCCTCTGTTGTTATTTTAGCGTTTGCTTTAGAATTTGTAGTATACCTGCTTCATTATTACATTCTACTTTCATTTTGATGTTATACCACATCACAAAGAGTATTAAAAAACTTATGACAGGGCTTCCCTGGTGGCGCAGTGGTTGAGAGTCCGCCTGCCGATGCAGGGGACACGGGTTCATGCCCCGGTCCGGGAAGATCCCACGTGCCGTGGAACAGCTGGGCCCATGAGCCATGGCCTCTGAGCCTGCACATCCGGAGCCTGTGCTCCGCAACGGGAGAGGCCACAACGGTGAGAGGCCCGCGTACCGCAAAAAAAAAAAACAAAAAAAAAAACTTATGACAGTATATATTTATTTCTGTCACCTTGACCTCTGTACTATTGTCACGCATTTTACTTCTATATGTTATAAATATCATAATGCATTTTTATTATTTTTCTTTTGAACAGTTAATAATCGTTTATGAAGACTCAAAAATAGTTAGAAAAAAGACCTCAACTGCAGAGATGGTTACTGTTTCTGGTATTCTTCATTTCCACCTGGTATAATTTTCCTTCTGTCTGATGGTTTTCTTTAACGTTTCTTGGATTGCCAATCTACAGCTTATGAAATATTTCAGCTTCTATATATCTAGCAAAGCCTATTTATCTTTCATTTTTCAAAGATAATTTGACTGGAGAGAGAATTCCAGGTTGAGAATGCTGTAAAAATATTGTTCCTCTGCAGTCTCACTTGCTTTGTTTCCAATGAAAAATCTACTGCCATCTTTATCTCTGTTGCTCTGTGTGTTATATGTCTTTTTCTTATAGCTGCTTTTAATATTTTTCTTCATCACTCTTTTAAATTAATTTGACTATGATATAACTTAGTGTCATTCTCTTCATTACTTGTACTTGGGGTTCCTTGATTATCTTGGTTCTATGGATTTATACTTTTCATCAAGTTTGAAAAATGTCTGGCATTTATTTCTTCAAATATCTTTGTTCATTCTGTATTCATTCTTCTCCTTCAGGAACCATAATTACACATATATTTGACTATTAAGTTTCCCAGATCTGTCCATTTTTTCAGCCTCTTTTCCTTCTGTGTGTGTGTATGTATGTGTGTGTTTGGTTGGTTTTTATTGCTATATGTTCAACAGTCTTTTCTTCTGCAATGTCTCATCTACCATTAATACTGTTTAATGTATTTTTATCTGAAACATTTTAATTTTTACCTCTTTGATTTGGGTTTTTTTAATATTGCGCATGTTTCTGCTTACGTATCACATATTTCCTCTAGCTTCTTGAACATACGTAATACAATTATAATAACTATTTAGTGTCTTTGTCTATTAATTCTACCACCTGTATCATTTCTAGGTAGGTTTCAATTAATTAATTTTTCATGTCATAATGGGTTCTAGTTTTCACCTTCTTTGAATGTCTGATAATTTTGATTGGATGCCAGACATTGTTATTTTTACTTTGTTGGGTACTGTCTGTGTTTATATTTCTATAAATATTCTTGTGCTTTGTTTTAGAATAAAGTTACTTGGAAGTAATTTGGTTATTTTGGGTCTTGCTTGAAAACTTTATTTTTCAGGGCAAGAGCAATGTTTAGTCTAGGTTAATGGTTCTCAGTTAGAGGTGATTTTGTTGCCCAGTGTATATTTGGTAATATCTGGAGACATGTTTAAATGTTCACTGTTTAGGGATGGTGATGGCAGTGGGAGGCTTCTGGCATCTAGTGGGTACAGGCCAGTGCTGTTCCTAAACATCTTACAACCTCAGGAAAGCTCCTCCTACCTCAACAAAGAATCTTACAGCTCAGAATGTCAATAGTGCTGAGATAGAGATACCCTGGTCTGCAAAAATGATGATGAGTTTATGCACTAAGGAACTGACATGATAAAGAAGCCCAAATTGAGAATCACTTATGAGTCCAAAGATACAGCATTTGACTCCCAATTGTATGAATATTCAAGAGAGAAGTCAGTGATTTTAAAAAAGTACTTCTTTTCCCTTGTAAACGTGGATGTTTATGATTCCACTAATTTGGATCAAGAACACTGAAAAAGAAGGTTTTAAGAGAAAATGAAGGAAGGCTCCAGAAGATGAAAATGGAGAAAATTGTCTTCTCTTCTGATAGGTTTGATGATTGTGGAAGAAAGCTAACAAAAGTTCTAATCACCACGTTTATAGCAGTTGACGATTTCAGGCTACTGTGCAACCATGAAAAATGTCTGCGAAAATGAAGTAGAAAAACTTCTAAAATAAGTTTTTTTTTAATTCTTTGACTTTCATTTTTTGATTTATGATTTATTGCTCTGTCACATTGTGGACTTAACATAATAATATCAGGGACCATAATAATATCAGGGACCTGTTGGGATCAAGGTTCATATTTCAAAATGCAGGGTTCACATATCCTCTGCTCTCCCTGAATACCCTCCTCCAGTTAATGGAATGATGAGGTGGTACTATCTGCTAAATGGTTATGTATAGCTTCTTTTGACATTCCCATCTGTCTATATAGTATCAGTGTTTGAATGTAAGAAAGTTATAGAAATAAGATACACTCTTACTATGGATAAATATAAAGCTATCCTGATAAAATATTCAGGAAAAATTCTTTCCCAAGAAAGTATCAGGAATTAATGTTGAACCTTTTAAGTTCATCTAGACTGGAAATATCCATTGGGAAGCTGAAATACAGATACTGAGTTTGGAAGAAAGGGTCAGGCTAGTAGCATAGCTAACGTTTAAGTGGAAACTTGGGGATGACAGAGAGCATCCAAAGAGACTGTGTAAAACAAGAAGGGATGATCCCAGGAAAATAAATCTGAAGAATTTTAATGTAACACAGAAAGCTCCTAAAACACAGTTCATAAAATTATCACCTTTATATAGACTATCAATAGTAAAACCTTAAGTTTCTTATGTCTTAAATCAGGGGCAAAAGGAAACTTAAATAGTTTTCTGATATATCTATAAACATAAACATCATGTGAATAGAAACAGTAAAGTTGAAAAAAGCTATAAAATTTTACAATGGTTTATTTTACAAGGCATATAGGAAAACTTAACATGATATGAATAATTATTGCACAGTGATTTGGATGAACCAGTTTCTTCTTAGCATAGTTTTGTCGTCTATCCACTGAGAGAAACAGTAGATATTAGGTGTTGAAATGGGCACCAGGCATCAAGATGTCTTGTATATGTTAATTCTTGAGATGATGACATGGACTCTTCTAGAGTTCCTTACTTGCAATCTCCACTATGACATCATAAAGAATTATTTAAAACTTTTATAATAACTGCCATAAAGAGGATTAATAAAGACCACTAACAGAATCTCTTAGAGACCAGGTTGTTGCTAAAATCCCAGTTAACTAAAGAGTCCTATAAGCATGTTGCCAATCTCTTTTCTCCCTTCAATTTTGACAGTTTTAGATCTTTTAGTTAATAAACAGTGTTCTCCCTTAACACCTGGGAATTATTTGTTCTCTAAAGCAGAAAAATAAAGTTAATTTTAAAGAAATGGTTCCATTATGAAATAAAATAAGATTTATTTTCCAAATAGCAAAAAGCATTAAAGATGTTGAACAAGAGGAATTCACGGTTACAGTGTTGCCATCTGTCTGCCCATTAGTGTTTCCTCACTGACTAAGCCTATGAAGAAAGGTGTTATTTAGAACTTGAAATATCATTACTGAGAAATTTTCTGGGAAAATTGATATATTGTGTGGGCTCAACTAGAATTTTCAAATATTTTGAAGTAGATTCTACTATGCTTATGTCTAGAATTTTATTAAAAATCAAATATTAAGCAGAATTTAGAGAACATTGTGCTCATTTGTCATATTTGCAGAAATGTCTACTTATGAGAATTAATATTTTCTAGATGTTAGAGTACATATTTTCCTAAGCAACTGAGCATATTTTATGGGACATAAAATATGTACCCCTGCATACACCGTATGTTAGAAAAGTTCTCACATGCAATAGTACTAATTATGCAGAAATCATAAATAATGTTTTTAATGGTGTTCATAAAGTTCAATATATTGATATAAATAGGGGAATATATAGTTTAGGGAAGATAACACATTTATTCATTCATAATTCATTAAAATATTTTCTGATTTTCTATTGTTTTATCAGTTCTAAGTACAAAATGGTAAACAGGTGAGCCATTAAAGACATTAGAAACTAGTGGAAAGGGGAAAGACAAGTTTAGAAGATGATTACCACCCCAAAATGATTATTATTTTGCCTATGCTGTTATGAGTCCTTTAATAAAAGAGAGCCAAAGTACAATACTTTTAATTTCACCTATACGTTGACTGATATTACTCTCAGTAACCTATATTTGTTCTTTTCACTCATTACAGGACTGCTACAATACTTCATAATAAATGATAATATCTTCTCAGAGAAACATCTATTTGTCACAAAATATATATATATATATTTATTATTCATTCTATACGTTTTTGAGAAATTGTCAAATATTTACTGAATATCTACTTCAGCCAGTATCTATTTTAGTTGAACGAGCACCAAACCTTCACTTGAGGAACTTATACAGTAGAGGAAATGACACCGAACAAGTTGTCTCAAGTGTGTTACATGTTGTAAAAGAGCCGTACAGTGTGCTACGGATGCATAGTGCAAAAGATCTAACCTATTTAAATGGCCAGGGCATGTGTACTGAAAACATTAATTTAGCATGAGACCTGAAAAGGTGTAGGCTGTACGTTGGCAAAAGTGTTTGTGGTAGTGAAGAGAAATTGGGAACTACTCCTGGCAGAGGAAGGAATACGTGCAAAGATTATGAGACAAGAAAGAATATTTGAAATAATAGTTCTGTGCCTGAAAGGAGAAGTGGTAGGTGATGAAAAGAGGGAGGATAGTCATGATGTAGATTCTGTTAGGACTTTTAAGCTATGTGAAATACTTTGGTCCTTATCCTAGAGCAAAAGACTTTCAAGAGGGAAGTGGTATAACCAGATTTGCTTTTCCCAGAAGATTGCTATAGATTAAAACAGGCAAGAATGGCTGCTCGGAGGCATTTCTGAGCTCAGTAACTGCATGGCTTGTAAGTACTATTTAATGAGCTAAGAAATACCAGATGAAAAACATATTTGGAGATGATGACTTCATTTTGAAGTGTTGCTTTTTAGGGCTGTAAGATTTTCAGGTGTAGATGAATAGTAGGTGGCTAGATATACACGGCTAGAATTCAGAAAATAGATCTTGATTTAAAATAAAAGTTTGGGAGTTAGTGGTTTACATAGAAGTTCAAGGAAGCCACAGAATGTATAAGGTTGCCCACAAGATTGTATAGAATGAGAACAGAGCCTAGAACAGAGCCCAAGTGCAAAACACAATTTTTTTCCTCTCACTCTTTTGGCCTGATTTGGTATACAGAAAGTCTAGGATGACCCCATTATTGACCCCATTATTGACCCCATTATTGACCCCATTATTATTGACCCCATTATTGACCCCATTCTTGTCCCCCTCCATTTTACCCTTATTTATAGTATTTTATGCCACAAGAAAAAAGCAAACTAAAACAAAATTATCCCTCAGATAGATGAAACTTCAAAGAATGTCACACAATTATGGCAGATAAAAGAAACTGAAATATTTGAAATTTCTGTAATCCAATGAATTAATTGATGATGTAAATATTTTGGAAGTTCAAAAATAAGAAATAATCCCAGAAAAGCAAACTTCAGAACATCAGTTGTTAATGATGGTCATGGTCTTAGAAGGGAGCAGAATTAGGATACCAAAAAATGTCAGTATATAAAATACTTGTTGGGACACAGTGGGCATCATGATCTGCAGGCCAGATTGATCTCTGTCTTCTATCTAATAAGGTGCCACAATTACAAGGATAGGGGCTTTATATCAGCAACAATATAATTTTTTAAAAGGTTCAAAGGATGAAATGTGATTTAGTCAAATTATAAATATTTTCAAATTATATTGATTTTTGATCAAATGAGTAGTCAATAAATTAGACCAGAGTTTTGCAAACTATAGCCCATAGGTCAAATCTGGCTCCTTGCCTACTTTTTTTAAATAAAGTTTTATTGGAGCGTAGCTATTTGTTTACACATTAACTATGGCTGCTTTCTCAATACAGTGGCAAAGCTGTGTAGTTGTAACAGAGATCATATGTGTCCCACAAAGTCTATAAGTCTACTGTCTACTGAACCCTAATTTAGACAGTTTCCATTTTATATCACAATGTATTATAATAAAAATAAACCATTCATTTTTGTATAGGTCTTTACAATTTATTAAACATTTTAACATAATCTGACTATACCTTTCAAGATAGGTAAGGAAGAATTTATTACTCTTCCAATGTAATAATGAGGTAAGTTCATAACATAATCAATTTATTCATATCCTTTGACTGGATTATTATGTTTTGAGGTATATGCCTTTAAAAATCAAAAGATAGAAAAAAGTATTATTATGCAATTAGTAGTTATGGTGCAATTTCCAATGGTAAAAAATGGAAGAAAATTATTAATTATGATTTAAGAACTGGACTAAATATTATGCAGTCATTAACTATTTTAATTAGGAAAAATATTCAGTATCATGGGAAAAGCCTATGATAGCCTATTTACACAAACCGAGTAAATATCAACATGATATACATTATGAATATAATTATTTATAATGGTACATTTTTAAAGACAAAATTATAATAATTATGTTAGAATAACGGGGTATGATAATCTTTTGATGTGTCAGCTTGACTAGGCTGTAGTTTCAAATTAGTTAATAAAACACAAACCTTAGGTGTGGCTGTGAAGGCATTCGTGGATGTGATTAAAATCCATTATCAGCTGACTTTAAAGTAGGAAAGATTATCCTAGATAATCCGGATGGGCTTGATTCAGTCTGTTGAGAAGCCTTAAAAGTAGAGCTCAAACTGCTATGATGAAAAATAAATTCCATCTATGGACAACATTTTCAGTCCTCACAGAGTTCCAGCCCCAGCGATCATATAAGTCAGTTCTTTGCAATAATTCTTTCAATATATATCTCCTAATGATCCGACTTGTCTGATTGAACCATGACTGATAGAGATTTTGGTAACTAGAAGTAGAATGCTGCTGTAACAAATAACTAAAAGGGTGGAAGTGGCTTTGGAATTGGGAAATAGGTAGAGGAAGAATTTTAAGAAAAATATTGAAAAAAAGCCTACATTGCCTTGACAGATTATTAGTAGAAATATGGATGTTAACAGCTCTGCTAGTGAAGACTTAGAATGAAGGGAGGATCTTCGTAAAGAAAACATTCTGTCTTAGAGAATACCCAAATCATCAGACACAGATTATTTATAGAAATAATAGACATTAAAGATGCTGCCAGTGAGGGCTAAGATGGAAAAGAGAAACTAGTTATTGGAAACGGAAGAAAAGGAAATCCTGGCTATATAGTGGCAGGAAGCTTAACTGAATTGTATCCTTTAGGTATGTGGAAAGCAGAACTTGTAAGTGATAAGCTTGAATAATTTACTGAGTAGATTTCCAAGCAAAGTGTGAAAGGTGCAGCCTGGTTTCTTCATGATGCTTATAGTAAAACCAAGAGGGAAGATATAGTTTAACTGTTAACAGTTAATCAAAAAGAAACTAGGACTTGGTGATTTTGGAAATTCTCATCCTTCTAGGTTGCAGAAAATGCTAAAATTAGGAGATTTTCTTTCAGGAAAGCATCCTCTTAAGAGAAAGCCAAAAGTCGCTGAAAACTTTTTCTAGTGCCTCAGAAGGATTGAAAGATCAGAGTATTCAGTCACACTGAGGGCTCTTTGAAGAGATTAAAATGTGACTTGTGAGGGCTTCCCTGGTGGCGCAGTGGTTAAGAGTCCGCCTACTGATGCAGGGGACACGGGTTCGTGCCCTGGTCCGGGAAGATCCCACATGCTGCGGAGTGGCTGGGCCTGTGAGCCATGGCCGCTGAGCCTGCGCGTCTGGAGCCTGTGCTCCGCAATGGGAGAGGCCACAACAGTGAGAGGCCTGCGTACCGCAAAAAAAAAAAAAAAAAGTGACTTGTGGGCACCCTAGGCCATATCAGCAGAAGTCAAGAGTAGAGATATGGTTTTCCAAGAGAAACTTGTGGAGAACACTCTTTTCTAATGAAGTGATTTCTCATAGCATACATGGGAGACCCACAAAGTTCTTGATAATGTTATACTAATAGAAAAATTACCAGCTTGGGCCAAAAGGGACAGAGAGAGAGAGAGTACTTGCTGTCACATCCCCAACAGGTTGATAAAATAATCGACTGAAAACATACTCTATCTTTGAAGAGAAAGAAAATATGTCTCCTAGGGCAGAATCAGGAGCCCAGAAAGTGGAGCCACAAGCCACAAAGGAATATTTCCAAGACTTGAAATCAAATGGAGCTCTCCCAGATGATATCAAAATTGCTTGGGACCAGTGACACTTTAAAAAATTGTTTTCTCCCTTTTAAAATAATATGTTTATAAAATAGTATCTGATGCCCACCCACTATTTCATTTTGGATGCAAATTACTTTTTTCTTGAGTTTTACTGGTTCACAGCTAGAGATGAATTGTGACTCAGGATGAATTACAGCCAGTGCCTTAGCCATACCTGATTTAGATAACAAGATCTGGGGCTTTTGAAATGATGATATTTAGATGAGGTATTGAACTTTGAGTTGATGCTATAATTCGTTGAGACTCAGGAGGATATTAAAATGGGATGAATATATTTTGAATGTGAGACAGATGTGACTATTTCAGTGCTAGAGGGTAGACTGTGATAGGCAGAATAATGCCCTCATCTGAAATACATCTTTGTTCTAATCCCCAGAACTTGTGTTATGTTACATAGCAAGGGGGCATTAAAGTGGCAGATATAATTAAGTTTGCTAGTCAGCTAACCTTAAGATAAGGAGGTTGTCATGGATTATCTAAAATAAACAAGTAATGTAATTACAAGGGTCCTTCAATGCTGAGGAAGGAGCCAGAAGTGTCAGTGTCAGAGTGATGCAATACAGGAAGGACTCAGCTGGCCACTATTGGCTTTGAAGAGGAAGGGGTTAACTATCCAAGAAGGGCAGACAGCCTCTATCAGCTGGAAAAATCAAAAAAACAGATTCTGCCCTGAAGCCTCTAAAAAGTAATGCAGTCCTGAGGGTGTGTGGCCAACATGGCAGAGTAGGAATGCCCTGAGCCCACCTCCTCCCAGAAGCAACAAAAATGACAGCTGTTTATGGAGCAACTATCAATAAGAACGACCTGAAGACTAGCAGAAAACATTTTCCAAAACTAAAGATATAAAGAAGGAACCACAAAAGGTTAGGAGGGGTAAAGACATAGTACAGTCAAGACCCACACACCAGGTAGGCAACCCACAAACCCACAAAGGCAATTGAGGATAATCACAATTGCAGAGGTTCTCCCCAAGGGGCAAAGGGTCCAAAACCAACATCCAGTTCCCCAGTCCAGAGGTCCTGCAGTGGGAGGACGAACCCCCCAGAATTTCTGCTTTGAAGGCCAGTGGGGTTGCGCACTTTGCAGGAGAGAAGGGATGTACAGTTGACCCTTGAACAGTGTACGGGTTAGGGGCCCCAACCCCTACATAGCTGAAAATCTCCATATGACTTTACAGTTGGCCCTCTGTATCTGTGGCTCCACATCTACCAATTGGACCAACTGTGAATCATGTAGTACTATAGCACATATTTGCTGAAAAATATCTGCATGTAAGTGGACCCATGCAGTTCAAACCCATGTTGTTCAAGGGTCAACTGTATTTAAAGTAATGAAAGGAAAAAACCAAGAATACTGTACACAGCAAGGCTATCGTTCAGATTTGACGGAGCGATAAAGAGTTTTACAGACAAGCAAAACTAAAAGAATTTAGCACCGCTAAACTGCTTTACAAGAAATGTCAAAGGGACTTCTCTAAGCAGAAAAGAAGAGACCACATCTAGAAATATGAAAAGTATGAAAGAAAAGTCTCATTGTTAAAGGCAAAAATACAGTAAAGGTAGTAGATCAACCACTTATAAAGCTAGTAGGAAGCTTAAAAGACAAAAGTTGTAAAATCATCTATATCCACAATAGGTAGTTAAGGGATACACGAAACAAAAATATGTAAAACATGATGTCAAAAATGTTAAACACGGTGGGGAGAGTAAAAATGCAGGGTTGTTAGAATGTATTTGAACATAAGAGATCATCAACTTAAAATAATAGCCCACTTACATCCATGGACATCCATCATCCAGACAGAAAATCAATAGGGAAATGCTGGCCTTAAATGACACATTAGACTGGATGAACATAATAGATACATATAGAGAACATTGTATCCAAAAGCCTGGATGCCATTTTACAGGTTTATACATTCAATCAACAATGATTGTCCTTCTTCTAGGAGCTGCCTTTATGGAAAGCATTGAAAATACAAAGCTAATAAAATATTGTCTGCTTTAGAGAAGCTAAACGTTGAAATATGCGAACATTAGAAAGTCTAAACTTGCTACGATATGAAAGTCACCTTTTTTGTCGTGACAAAAAGGCTTGACTCATTAGGTAAGGATGCATATTGGGGAGTCAGGGAAATGAGTTCTGATATATTGGATGGGATGATATTCTGGGAGAGCTTACATATTAGAGGATTTTCACATTTGTGTGGTAGTAAAAAATCACTATGGATGTATTTGCTTGAGAGTATCATAATGAAATCATTATTTAAACAAGATTGATCTGGTAGTTTTATAGAAGGATATTCAAAAAGGGAAACAAAATAAGAGATACCAATTAAGAAAGTGTTATAATAATTCAGATGCAAGGCCATGAGAGATTGAACAAAGAGTTGGCAGTAAAGAGGGAGGAAAAGGAATGAATACAAATAATTTTCAAAGGACATATTTACAGGTCTTCATAACTCTTTGACCTAATGAAACAAAAGAAATAATTGTTGTGACTCTACATGTACAATGTATGAGGCATGAAATCACATCAGACCTAGTCTGTATGTGTCAGTGTCTAAAGCAGAAAAGCTCAAGGTTTCTCTGAGATTAAATGAAAATTTTTAAAAAGAAAAGAGATGGTTTGGGGAAAACAGTAGATCAGGGAATGGCGTTTAGGTCTGTCATAGGTAACATTTTCATGGAATGGAGTAGGTAATAGTCTGTGAAAAGGAAAATAAGTTCAATCCTTTGGGGTTTGGAGAAGACAGAATATGGGGGCAAAGTATCCAATGCTTGAAAGAAGAAATGGGCCTGAGGCTTAATCAGCAGAAGATCCTAAGAGGATTCCCCAACAAGCAACAGGCAGATGGAGGAGATGCCTTAGGCAGGTAGACCTTACCTCTGACACACCACAGGCTGTCACCTGGCCCTGAATTCCTAGAGAATATGATTTGACTGATACTATCACCTTATATCTAGCAAAGTGATACCTATGGAATTGCACTATATACCTGTTAAAGTACCTAATGTTGGCTTTAATATAAATCTGAATTTTAAAATTAAAAAAATCTATGCTCATAAATGTAACAGTCAAAAAATATATTAGGATTCAAGGATAAGTGGGGGCTATTTCTATCTTCAAGAAACTTACAATTTAGTTTTACTTATTTACTCATTGATTCAGAGTCAAATACATTGCTATATTTAAAAATCTTATGTTGGGGGAAGAAAACTCCTATGTATTGAAAATTCGCAGAAAAGTGACTTTTAAGTGAATGAACTCACTTTTAATTAAGCTTAAGTATTTATATTTCAATGATGATGGTTTAAGTATAAATTAGACTCCATTTCCTTATTTCTTAGACAAAATGTGACTACTTCTGCAATCAAAAGTCCTTGGTTTAAAAAAAAAAAAAAAATGTGGCAGATGTCGCATGCCCTCTAGCGGCCACAAAGTGCATCTTTACATCTTTCTGTAAGTTTCTGTGACTTTGTCAAGAATGCATTTTACATCACACATATTAATTTAACTAACATCATATTTTAAATATTTCATTAATTCTTCATCTTAACTGCAGTAACTCAAACTGAAATTCCAACCTCTCTGTGCATAGGAAAACATATCCTATATGTTTTCTAGAGAACACTCAGTTTCAAACCACAGAAAATTTTGTAAAGGTAACACAGTAAGGGCCACATCCAATAAAAACAGGAAAGAAAATCTGGAGATTAAATTACCCCCAAACCATTTAAATAGTTCATATTGGAACATATGTATATGTATAACTGATTCACTTTGTTATAAAGCAGAAACTAACACACCATTGTAAAGCAATTATACCCCAATAAAGAAGTTAAATAAATAAATAAATAGTTCATATTATCCATTACATTGTGCTAATACGGACCAAGAGGATAACAGAGAACATCTGGTTACCAAGCTGCTTTACTAGTCAAGGTTCTACAGAGAAACAGAACCAATGCGATATATATATATTTCTCTCTCCCCTCCCCTGAGAGAGACAGAGAAAGAGAGAGAGATTTATTTTAAGGGATTGGCTCACATGCTTGTGGAAGCTGGTGAGTCTGAAATCCATAAGGCAGACCGGCAGGCTGGGAATTCATGTAAGAGTTACTGGTGCAGTCTAGAATCCAAAATCTGCGAGGCAGGACAGAAGACTGGGAACTCGGGCAGGAATTTTATGCTGCAGCCTTAAGATAAAATTCCTTTTTCTTTGGAAAACCTCTGTCTTTGTTTTTAAGGCCTTTAACTAATTGGAAAGGTTCACTTACACTATGGAGGTCAATCTGTTTTAAAGTCTAGTGATTGCACATGTTAATCCCATCCACAAATACCTTCACAGCAACATCTAGACTAGTATTTGACCAAACAACTAGGCACCATAGCCTAGCCAAGTTGACACATAATATAAACTACCACCATTGCCAAGCACAATTTTAGGTGCTTTAAATGTATTAACTCATTTTTTTTGTCCTCATCACAATCCTATGAGGCAGATGCTCTCAGTAACCAATTCAAAGGAAACTGAGGCACATGTTGGTAAAGTAACTTGCCCCAGGGTTATAGCTAGTAAGTGGAGGAGTTGGGATTGAACCAGAGTCCTTGTTTTAAATACTAAATATTGCTGTTTCAATGCATCTGTATTCTATTTTTTCCTAAAATATTTCAGGTATATACAAAAAACAGTAGAAAATGTTGAATATCTTTGCACCTCACAGTCACCTTTGTCAAATTTTACCGTTTGGCTTCATTTTATTTTGAGTTTTTTAAAATAAATAAATAGCACAAGGCACAGTTAAGATCAGTTGTATTTCTCTCCCTAATTCTATAACTCACTCTCCCCCTTCAGAAATAGCCACTATTCTGAATTTGGCATTTAACATTCCCTTGAACATTTTCTAGAAATTTTATGCACAGATTTTATTAATAAAAACATTATATCATTTTTCTTGTTTTTAGCTTTAAGTAAGTGGTACAATATGATTTTTGGTACAATTTATATTTTTTGAATTAAAAATACACTTTGGGGATTTCTCTGTGTTGATACATGAGGCTCTAGTTCATTCATTTTAACTACTGTTTGGTATTTCATTATTTGAATGTACCACAATTTATTGTTCCATTCTCCTGATAATGGGCATTTGGGTTATTTCAAGTTTTTCACTATTACAAGTAATACTTCAATTAACACACCTCCTGTGAGAGTTTCTCAGAGTATATTAAGAAGTGCAATTACTAGTGAGGAGACAGACCCTAAAGGTTTAGCTCCAAAGGTTTTCCTATTCCTGGTGTCCACAGCTTTGTGTAACTGCCTCCCTTTGAGTGAGGTGCATCCCTGTGACTTACTTGTAACCAATAGGATATGGCAAAGGTAATGAGACATCACTCACGTGATTATGTTATGTTATGTAAGACTGTGACATAGCAGACTGGAGCAGGAGATTCTCCTTCAGTGGTTACTCTGGAGAAGCCCAAATGACAAGGAACTACAGATGGCCTCTAGGACCTGAGGGCCGTCTTCAGTCAGTAGCCAGCAAAAATCAAGATCTTCAGTTGTACAGTCACAAGGAGATTAATTTGACCAACAACTTGAACTTGGAAGGTGTAATAAGCTGAATAATGCCCCCCAAAGACTCTCACATTTTAATCCTTAGAACCTGTGAATGTCTTACCTTACATAGCAAAAGGGACTTTGTGGATATGGTAAAGGTTAAGGACCTTAGGATGGAAAGACCATCCTGGATTATGCAGCTGGACCTGATCTACTGATAGGAGATTTTAAGAACAGAGAACTTTAACTACCTTTTCCTAACTTAAAAAAAATACAATTATTGGAGTATAATCGATTTACAATGTTGTGTTAGTTTCTGCTGTACAGCAAATTGAATCAGTTATACATATACAGATATCCACTCTTTTTAAGATTCTTTTCACATATATGTCATTACAGAGTATTGAGTAGAGTTCCCTGTGCTATACAGTAGGTGCTTATTAGTTATCTATCTTATTTATAGTAGTGTGTATATGTCAATCCCAGTCCCCCCAATTTATCCCTCCCTCTCTTTCCCCCCGGTAACCATAAGTTTGTTTTCTACATCAGTTACTCTATTTATGTTTTGTAAATAAGTTCATTTGTACCACTTTTTTTAGATTCCACATATAAGTGGGATCATATGATATTTGTCTTTCTCTGTTTTCCTAACTTTTTTTTTATTAAGAATTAATTATTTCTTTTTCTTTGTTTTTAAAATTTATTTATTTATGGCTGTGTTGGGTCTTCGTTTCTGTGCGAGGGCTTTCTCTAGTTGTGGCAAGCGGGAGCCACTCTTCATTGCAGCGAGCGGGCCTCTCACCATCGCGGCCTCTCGTTGCGGAGCACAGGCTCCAGATGCGCAGGCTCAGTAATTGTGGCTCACAGGCCTAGTTGCTCCGCGGCACGTGGGATCTTCCCAGACCAGGGCTCGAACCCGTGTCCCCTGCATTGGCAGGCAGATTCTCAACCACTGTGCCACCAGGGAAGCCCCCTAACTTTTTTTAATAGAAAGAGAGAGAGATGGAGCATCAGAGAGATGCAACATTGCTGGTTTGGAAGATGGAGAAAGGGGATTATGAGGCAAGGAATATAGGCAGCCTCTAGGGGCTGGAAACGTAGATTAAAGTCCATAATTGATATAGCTATCTGATAAACTTTCTTTTTTTAAAATGTAGTAAATTCTTTACCCTAAATAAAGATCCTAGTATCCTTATTTTCTCTGGTAATAACAGTCTACTTATAGTTATAATGTGTCTGGTGTATCGTTTTCCATCTATCTTTTTTTTTTTATAGACTTTATTTTTTAGAGCAGTTTTAGGTTCACATAAAAGTACAGAGAGTTCCTATATACCTCTTGTTTCCATACATGCACAACCTTCCCTCCACTAGAGTGGTACATTTGTTACAGTTGATGAACCTACACTGAAACATCATTATTCCCAAACTCCACAGTTTATATTAGGGTTCATTCTTGGTGTTGTATAATATATGGGTTTGAACAAGTGTATAATAATATGTGTCTACCAAAATAGCATCATATACTATTATTTCACTTCCCTGAAAATCGTCTGTCCTCTCTGTCTACTCATTTCTGCCTCCCACAAATCCTGGCAACCGCTGATCATTTTACTCTCTTTATAGTTTTTTTTTTCCCAGAATGTCATATTTGAAATCATACAGTAGGTAGCCCTTTTAGAGTGGCTTGTTTTCCTTAGTGATATGCATTTAAGTTTCCTCCGTGTCTTTGCATGCCTTGATAGCTCATTTCTTTTTTGTTTGTTTCTTTTCAGCTTTGACATTTGTATTTTTTTAAGTGATTAAGGAATATATATTTTCATCTCAAGGCATTTTATAGTTGTGTCTACTTATGTTTTCTCTGTCACTTAAATGGCTTAGCACATAAGGAATGATTTTGACTCTACAAGACAATCACCAAAAGGGTTTCTAGTAGTATCTAGTTAATCGAATTATTTGTTTTGAAACCATCAATACAGGATATAGGTATATATTTTAAAATGGTACACCTGTAGTCTATAATAGGAGTTTAATATGATTTCTAAACAGTACATGATTCAGAAGCCTAAAAGTTTATACTTTTCTATTTTTTGATATACTAGCACTAGAAATTCTTTGACACACAACTTTTGAAAGTTATGGAAAACAATAAAGGCTGATCTGTGGTATCTCTATCCATTGGTCCACGGATGCCACAAAACTGACCCTTGACCAAGATAGATATAACATCTACTAGCTTGTAATTTATAATGTGTTGTGTAGAGTCCACAGTTTCACTGGAGATACTCTGTCCCAGTTTGTCCACTTCGTTTATTGAAAATGTATAGATTAATGGCTTGTATCTATTTCACCTGTTTAAAACCAGTTTGGTTTTAGCTCCATGACCAGTGGAGTGTAAAAGACTCATCCAGTGACCTTATACATCTTGGCTCTGCTGAATCATGGTTTCCCACACTTATCTTGGTGGTCATATGATCCACAGATGAAGCATGTCCTGTGTCTGAGAAAAGAGTCTGGAAGCTGTGTCTAGAAATCTCCATTTCTGTCTCATGTTTGTCTATGCTTTTTATCTTCTGCTGTGTCATATCTTTCACTTTTACTGAAGCTTTATGAGTGTATCCTATGGAGTTGCATGAGTTCTTTCAATTATCTGATGCTGTGTAATTGCCGCAGCTAGCCCTCTGAGCAGGTTATGTGAAGTGGCCCTTGGTTCTATAATTAAAGAATGGAGAAGGCTTTGTTTGGAAGAAAGAAAGATAAAGGAATAGGGGATGAAGGACTCTGATGCCAGACTAGCTCCCCCAGGCTAGCCTACGTTTGACCACTGACAGCAGGATAAACATATCAGCTTGGAAGTGGGTAGATCTGGAGCTGAGGGAAATACCTAAATGGATGAAAAGAGAAATTCAGACAGAAGGGAAGCCAGCCAGGAATTCTGTGCCTTGGCTGCTTTTGGCTGCTCTGGCAAAAGTGAGACTAACGAAGAAAAAACACGAGGCTTCTCATCTGCCAAGTTACCACCATTGACTCTGTCTGTAATGAGAATGGACATGATGAAAGCAGGGAGTAGTACAAATATTTCTTTTGATCAGAATGTTAGCCTGAGTAACTGATAAACACTAAAAAGACTACATAGGCTTTGGGTGTGGTGAAGGGGAGGGTGGGGATTAAGAGGTACCCTAATGGTGGGATCATTCCAAAGGTTCATGCAGTATACTTTTCACAGAAATGTGAATCTTCTAATCTGTTGAGGGTTATGCAAAAATACTTGGAGAGAGGGAATAGTCCAACTCCACCATTCTATACAAAATTGTATAATCCTGAGGGTGCTGAAATGTTGAAAATGAAAGCACTTTCAAATTGATTATATAATGATAAAGTATGCTCCAGTTTTAGGCCTTAGACCCAAGAAATGACTGATGTGATAAATGGGGCTTAAATGCTTGAGATTCTTATGTGACCCTCCTGTTGGAAGGAAAAGCCCATGAATAATGCTATCACAGACCTACTGGCTCAACTCTTTTTAAAGGGTTAAGTGATGGGAAAAAAGATTAGGAATATTCAGGGGACAAAAGGAACATTAAGATTAAAAGCGATGAAAAAAATCTCAGGATAATTAAACAGGGTGGAATGGTTCCGAATTTTAATTTAAAAAGTCATGAAAAATGAAGTGATAGATGGAATAAGTACTAAAATTTTAATAGATTGCTAGAGAGATTATGAGGTCCAACTGCTCCACTAACTTCAAAAATTATAGAGATTTTTTCAATTTATCTTAACCATGATGAATTTTTAAAATCTTATGGTGATACAAAAAAAAGAAAGAAAGAAAGAAAGAAAGAAAGAAAGAAAGAAAAAGATGTATCCTCATAACCAGCACTTATTAAAACAGGAGGTATGGGGATATATGTATACATATAGCTGATTCACTTTGTTATAAAGCAGAAACTAACACACCATTGTAAAGCAATTATACTCCAGTAAAGATGTTAAACAACAACAACAACAACAATGTGAGTTAAAGAAGATATAGCAGGATATCAGGTTGGTCCCAGCGTGAGGATGGTGGTGCTGTCCATAGCAGGGTATCTGAGGCCATTTGCACTGGTATGTAGGTGAAATGTCACAGACATGATGAAGAAATTTTATTGGAATTCTTCTACACTGGCTTATAACATATTGTCATAATCTAAACCTGATAATATAAAGTAAAAGGGCAACATAATTAAGTTATGGAGATGTGATACATTATCAATAACTTAAAATTGAACCTATGGCTTAAAGTAGAAATTTATGAACAGAAGTCATTTATTATGTGTATAAACTCTACCAGAATGTTTTATTGTTATTGGAATGTATGTGACATGTTGAATGGGAGGGAGGTGAAGTTCTTCCCTTACTCAGACAAATGCGGAAAGGGATGTTGTAAAAATCTGCTCTAAGTCCTATTTTAATTGGGCATGCTAAATGCAAATCCTTACACTTAACTCCCCCACTCAAGAAGTTAATTTACAGCAACATAGCATACCTGTTGGTCACCAATAAATTCCTGATTTGGTTAAGGATATGTTAAAACAAGTATATTGTCATCCACAAAATACCGTTTTTAGTAATCCATTATGGCTTGTAAGAAAAGTTGGTGAATGCTGGAGGTTAATTGTCGACTATGGAGGACTGGATAAAATGGTTCCTCCAACAGCGTCGGCCATGCTGATAGGGAGTTAACACTTCAACCTTGCAACAAACTAAGGAGGATTGGTATCCTGTAGTTGATCGATTGATTTACGTAATGGTTTCTTTTTAAGTTTCAATTACAGATGAAAGTCAAAATCATTGTGCATTTCTTCTGGACAGAATCTGATACACGTTTACTGAGCTTCCACAGGGTTATTTACATCCTCTTGTTACTTGCACAACCGGTTGCAAAGAGGCTTTGATTTGATTCAGTTGAAATGTACTGTTATGCATTACATATATTGATGATACAATGTTGATCTCAATCGAAGATCAAGTTAAGACAATTAGAAATTTTGATTAATCATGTCACTACCAGGGACTGGCTAATTAACCAGCTAAAATAGAGGTTCAAGAATACCTGGTAACATTCATAGGAATTACTTGGGCAGTGACGTTAGCAATATTCTTCAAACAACAAAAAATAAGCTATTGTTTCTGTCAGCTCAGAAATTGAAACAAAAATTAATTGGTTTGTTTTGTTTTATAATATTAGCCCCCACTAACAAAGTTACCAGGAAAAAAAGGCTGAATTTGAATGAGGCTCTGAACAACAGGAGTCTAGCTTAGAGTTTCAAAGGGCCATTACCCAGTGGATACTTTTGGGGTCCTACAACCTCAATGATGCTCAAGTGACAGAAATGCCAGCAGCTCCAACCGTACCCACATTTGGTCTTTGGAAATGACTTCTCGGTTATTGTAAGTGAGCAGCAGTGAAAGCATTTAAGCAATGCAATGACGAGCAGTCAACAATGTATCCTACTGTCCCCTGTGTGACTGAGAAAGGATTCTGGGAGCTGCACTGGGCAGTCTCAGACCTCTCCAATGTTTGTCTACACTTTGTTTCTACTGCTATTTAATATTATTTAGCTTCACTTAAAACCTCACATGAGTATGACTTGCGGAGTCTCCAGAGTCCTATCAATCATCTCTCTCTGTATAATTAGTATAACCATATAAACCAAATTTTAAAAGATATTCAAACAATATTTCTGTTTTTTGAAGATCATGATTGTCTAATCTTGTTGTAGCTGAGTCTTCTAAATCTTATTTATGGTGGATTTCCTTTCATGTGTTTATTATTTAGTTTCAAGTGTGTGTTGCTCTTCAGTGGGGCTTTATGTAGAGTAATCCTGTGCAGCTAGGGTGGAGAATGCACAGAAGAAAATTCTATAATAGTTTTGTGTTTGCTTTTGCAAGGTGACCCAGGGATTCCACCTCCAGACTTTTTATATTAATTCAAGTTTAGAGATTTCTAGATTGCCTGACCTTGACAAATATAAATAGAAAATGCTTAAAAGACAGAGTATAAAGCACAGCAAGAGTGAGGTCAGCAAAAACTGCACAGCAGAGAATTCCAGGGGTCTGTCACTGACCTGAAACACTGAAAAACTGGCAAATCTGTCAGACACAATCTTATAGAAACTCTGGAAGATAGTCAAATATTTAAAGCAAACAAATGAATGTTTAGCAGGAGAAAGGCCACTGAAACATGATAGGAGAAGTTTTTGGCATTTTGACTTACCTTTGTTCCACCCTACTCTCTAGGATATTGGCAGTCCTAAAAACTGCAGCCCATGTTCCTCCTGTGAGTACCTGGCTCTAGAAGGAGCAGAATGGACCTTGTTCCCAAGGAACTTTGTTTTGACCCATCTGTGGGTTCCCTGAAGGACTGATGCAAGGGTTTAACCTTGGTTTCACCTAACTCAGAGCTAAGTGCAGAGAAGTGCCTGTGTGGAGCATGTTCATCAAAAACACTAAAAGGCAAGTGAACAGGTTGCTTGGGGAATAATATAATAGTTGTGGAAAACAATAGACATGCTGAAAGCTTGGATGGAAAATCTGGAGAATATATTTTGAGGTATAAGGACTTTAAAATCTTCCACATATTCTGGGGAATCTAGAAAGCCACATGCATGCACAGAGCAGGATGCTGCTCAGAAAACACCTGAGAAGAGCATATGCTTCTACTTCTGGCCGATCTTTAGGGTCACTGAAAACAAGAAATGAAGGATCAAATGGATAAATATGAGTTGTCTACCATCTTTCCCCCAGTGGCACTGATTTTGACAATCACCTGTGTGTGAGAGTACCTTTGTAGAAGTCCAGCAGTCCAGCAGAAGCATTCCAGCACACCATTAAAGCAAAAAAAAAAAAAATCCCAGATTAGATGCAATGAAGAGGCTAAAGAACAGTTTCACTCTACCTGTGTTACCCCTTCCCAAGGTGGCACAGCCTAGAGCCAAGAGAAGTTCCCTCAGGCCCATGATATCTCCCATGTGGGAGGGCAAGTGCATATGAGTGAGCACGTGGCTTCCCAGCCATGTGAAGCACTTGCAAGAGACCCATTTCTTTCTCACCTCATCAAAAACACTGAGGTGTGCTGCATGACTGGGGAGTGGGTGCAATTGAACTCATACCAGTTATCTTTGCTGACCACAATGGTAAGAAAATAGTAATCAATAGCAGGAGGAAAGCTGGAAATTTCAGAAAATGTGAAATTAAACAACATACTACTGAACAATAAATGGATCAAAGAATAAATCAAAAAGAAAATTAAAAAGAAGTGGAAACACAGCATACCAAAATCTATGGGATGCAGCAAAAGCTGTTCTAAGGGGGAAGGTTAGAGCAATAAGCACCCACATTAAGAAAAAAAAGAAATATCTCAAATGGAAAACCTAATTTTACGTGTCAAGGAACTACGAAAAGAACAAATAAAGCCCCTTGTTAGTGGAAGGAAGAAATAACAAAGATAAGAGCAAATATAAAAGAAATAGAGAACAGAAAAACAATAGAAAATAAGAGCTGTTTTTTCAAAAGATAAACAAAATTGTCAGCTAGACTAACAAAGAAAAAAAAAAGAAGGCTCAGATAAATAAAACCAGAAATGAAAAGGAGACATTACAGCTGTTACCCCAGAAAAACGAATGATCATAACAGAATACTATGAACAATATACACCAACAAATTGGGTAACCTAAAAAAAAAAATGGATAAAATTCTAGAAACGTACAACCTACCAAGACTTAATCAAGAAGAAACAGACCAGTAATGAGTAAGGAAATTAAATGAGTAATCAAAGCCTCCCAAAAAAGAAAGGACAGGACCAGATGGTTTCATTGGTGAACTCTACCAAACATTTTTAAAAGACTTAATACCAATCCTTCTCAAACTCTTCCCCCAAAAATGAAGAAAAGGAAACATTCCCAAACACTTTTATAAGGACAGGATTACCCTGATACCAAAGCCAGAAAAGGACACTACAAGAAAAGAAAACTATAGGCCTATATCCCTGAAGAATATAGATGCAAAAAATTCTCAACAAAATACTAGCAGACCAAATTCAATAGCACATTAAAAGGATCATACACCATGATCAAGTGGGATTGTCCTGGGATGTAAGGATGGTTCAACATATGCAAATCGATAAATGTGTTACCCACATAAATAGAATGAAGAATAAAAATTATATGATTATCTTAATAGATGCAAAAAAAGCATTTGACAAATTTCAGTATCATTTAATAATTAAAAACTCTCAACAAATTGGATATAGGAGGAACGTAACTCAACTCAGTGCACTATGACAATATGACAAGACCATAGCTAACATCATACTCAGCAGTGAAAACTTGAAAGCTTTCCCTCTAAGATTAGGAACATAATAAGTGTGCCCACTTTCACCACTCCTATTCAACACAGTACTGGAAGTCTTTGCCAGGGCAGTCTGGCAGAGAAAAGAGATAAAAGGCATCCAAATCAGAAAGGAAGAAGTAAAATTGTCTCTCTTCACAGACTATATGATCTTATATATAGAAAACCCTAAAGACTCCACACACACACAAAAAAAAACTGTTAAAACTAATAAATGAATTCAGTAAAGTTGCAAAATCAACATTAAAAAATTATTTGTTTCTATACACTAATAACAAATTATGTGAAAAATAAAGAAGGCAATTTACATTTATTAGCATCAAAAATAACAAAATAGTTAGAAATAAATTTAATCAAGGAGGTAAAGGATCTGTACAGTAAAACTTTCTTCTTTGAAAATAAAATTGAAGAAGACGCAAGTAAATGGAAAGTTATTCTATGTTCATAGATGGGATAATTAATATCGTTAAAGTGTCTTTACTACCCAAAGTCTTCTATAGATTCATTGTAATGTCTATTAACATTTCAATGGCGTTTTTCCCAGAAATAGAAAAAAAATTCTAAAATGCGTATGGAATCATAAAAGATCTCAAATAGTCAAAGCAGTCCTGAGAAAGAAGTACAAAAATGGAGTCATCATACTTCAAACTTTATTACAAAACTATAGTAATGAAAACAGTACAGTATGAGCATAAAGACAGACACATAGACTGATGGAATAAAATCAAGAGCCCAGTAGTGTCTCAGTAAATCTGGAAAAGGACCAAAAAAAAGTGAAACTAAGGCAAAGTTTAAAATTGCCTGGCTATGTGTGAAGGGAGTATGTCAACAAGGAGGACTTTAAATTTTTCTTTTGTTTTTGTTTGTTTTTTGAATCAAGGCATTTAAAGAAATCTCTGTCAAACCAATAGCTAATCACTAAGCTTAAAAAAAGAGACTTCAGAGACCATATACGATAAAAAATATAATGTTTACTGAAAAAGTTTAGAAAACTTACTAAACAAACAACTGCAACCCTACATAGAGCATAAATTAAAAATCCTGGAAAAATGTAGAATCTGATTTCCAGAGTTTCCATATCACAATATTTAAAATGCCCAGTTTTCAACAGTACCTTGTGAGATATTCCAATAAACAAGAACATGTGACCCATTCACAGGGGAAAAATAAAAGAATTTAACAGAGACTGTCCCTGAGGAAACACAGGCATTGGATTTACTCAACAAAGCCTTTAAATCAATTGTCTTAAATATGCTAAAATAGGTAAAGGAAACCATGGGCAAAAAAGTTACAGGAAGGCAGGGGAACAATATCTTAACAAAAAGAGAGTATCAGTAAGAAGATAGAAATTATAAAATAGAACCAAAAAGAAAATTTGAACCTCAAAAACACAGTAACTTAAACGAAAAATTTATTATAGGATTTCAAAAACAAATTCAAGCAAGCAGAAGAAAGAACCAGCAAACTTAAAGTTAGGTCAATTAAAGTCATCTAGTCTGAAGTGTCAGAAAAAAAGAATGAAGAAAATTGAAAAGAGCCCAAGACACTTGTGGGACACCATCAAGTATACGAACATACGCATAGTGAGAGTTCCAGAAGAAAAGGAAAGAGAATGAGACAGAAAGAATATTTGAAAAAATAATGTCCAAAAGCTTCCCAAAGTTGATGAAAGATACAGAACTAAACATCCAAGAAGCTCAACAAATTCCAAGTAGGATAATCTAACAGAGATCCACAGACACCTTATAATCAGATGATTAAAAAACAAAGACAAAGAAAGAATCTTGAAAGCCTCATAAGAAAAGCAAATCACCACATAAAAGGGAATCTTTAAGGTTAACATTTCATTTCTCATTAGAATCAGTGGAAGCCAGAAGGCAGCAGAATAATATATTTCAAGCACTGAAAAAAAAAAAATCCTGTTAACCAAGAATTTTATATCTGGTATAATTGCCCTTGAAAATGAAGGAAAAATTAAAACACTCCCAGAAAAACAATAGCTGAGGCTGATCATTGCAAGTACACCTATCCTACAAACATGCTAAAGAGAATTTGTCAGCCTGAAATGAAAGGACGCTAGATGATAACTTACAGCCATATGAAACAATAAAAAATACAGTTAAAAGTAACTAAATGTGTAAATATAAAAACCAATATTATTGTATTTTTTGTTTGTAACTTTTTGTTTCTTTTATAATTTAAAAGACAAATGCCTAAAACAATAATTATAAACCTATTTTTAATAGGCACACAGCATATAATAATGTAATTGTGAAAATAACAATGTAGAGGGGGAGGAATGGAGATGGGTTTGTGTACTATTAAAGCTAAGTTGGTATAATTTCAAAGTAGGTAACAAATTTCAAAGTAGGTTGTTATAAATTTAAGATGCTAATTATAATCCCAAAGGTAACCACAAGACTATAACTCAAAAATATTCACAAAAGGAACTGAGAAGGGAATCAAAATGGTATGCTACAAAAATAAATTAAAAATATAAGGTAATAGGGCTTCCCTGGTGGCGCAGTGGTTGAGATTCTGCCTGCCGATGCAGGGGACACGGGTTCATGCCCCGGTCTGGGAAGATCCCACATGCCGCGGAGCGGCTGGGCCCGTGAGCCATGGCTGCTGAGCCTGCACGTCCGGAGCCTGTGCTCTGCAACGAGAGAGGCCGCAACAGTGAGAGGCCTGCGTACCGCAAAAAAAAAAAAAAAAAAAGGAATATTGTATCTAGATTTTTTGATGATGGCCATTCTGACCGGTGTGAGATGATATCTCATTGTAGTTTTGATTTGCATTTCTCTAATGATTAGTGATGTTGAGCATTCTTTCATGTGTTTGTTGGCAATCAGTATCTCTTCTTTGGAGAAATGTCTGTTTAGGTCTTCTGCCCATTTTGGGATTGGGTTGTTTGTTTTTTTGTTATTGAGCTGCTTGTAAATCTTGGAGATTAATCCTTTGTCAGTTGCTTCATTTGCAAATATTTTCTCCCATTCTGAGGGTGGAGAGGGTGTGGAGAAAAGGGAACACACCTGCACTGTTTGTGGGAATGTAAATTGTTACAGACACTATGGAGAACAGTATGGAGGTTCCTTAAAAAACTAAAAATAGAACTACTATATGACCCAGCAATCCCACCACTGGGCATATGCCCTGAGAAAACCATAATTCAAAAAAAGTCATGTACCAAAATGTTCATTGCAGCTCTATTTACAATAGCCAGGACATGGAAACAACCTAAGTGTCCATCATCGGATGAATGGATAAAGAAGATGTGGCACATATATACAGTGGAATATTACTCAGCCATAAAAGAAATGAAGTTGAGATATTTGTAGTGAGGTGGATGGACCTAGAGTCTGTCATACAGAGTGAAGTAAGTCAGAAAGAGAAAAACAAATACCGTATGCTAACACATATATGTGGAATCTAAGAAAAAAAAAGGTCATGAAGAACCTAGGGGTAAGATGGGAAGAAAGACACAGACCTACTAGAGAAGGGACTTGAGGGTATGGGGAGGGGGAAGGGTAAGCTGAGACAAAGTAAGAGAGTGGCATGGACATATAGACACTACCAAACATAAAATAGATAGCTAGTGGGAAGCAGGCGCATAGCACAGGGAGATAAGCTCGGTGCTTTGTGACCACCTAGAGGGGTGGGTTAGGGAGGGTGGGAGGGAGGGAGATACAAGAAGGAAGAGATATGGGAACATATGTATATGTATAACTGATTCACTTTTTTATAAAGCAGAAACTAACACACCATTGTAAAGCAATTATACTCCAATAAAGATGTTTAAAATAAAAGAATATTGTAATACATATACTTAATGTATACCTAACAAAAAATATTTTAATGAATCACAAAAAGCGTATCATTGCAGCTAAAGAAATAGCTTCCCTTGCCTTCGCTATCATTCCCATTATTCTTTGATGTAAATAGACCAAATGTATCTCTAAGTAAAAGAAAATTAGCCCCCTGTAATATGACTGCCTCTGACATAATAGCTGGCACTGTAAAATCTAAAAGAGGAAAATGAAGGATGAGAAATATCTCCAACCATATTGGAGATGGTTATTTATCAAGAAAGCAAAAATAAATTTCAATGACTTTATACTGATTTAGGAAATAGCATGCTGGGGATAATTGCAGTAGATTGCACTGTGCTGACACCTAATGTTCATACAGAACTGTAAGAAGAGTTTGATTATGGACCTGGGCAGGAAGTCACATTTGGTCAACTAGCTGTATGGGTATCCTTTCAATGAGTTCCCTTGGGGGGAAAAAAAAAAGTTGCATACTTGGCCAATATACATAAGTCATAGCAGTTAAACACCAAGAATGGCACTTGTTTGGATGAGTAAGTCTGGTTTTAAAAGTAACCTTTCCACAAGTCAATAATAAAGGCATGGGAAAAATGTAAAGATTAATCATTCTACTAAGTTTCGCTGAGTGCCCAATCAACGATTGGTATTGTAAAGATGAATGTGGCAATTAAAGCACTTTATAGGTGATTTAGTCTTAGATACAGATATCTTCTTTACAATATATCAATAGATCATGTTTACAGGGAATGGGAGAGTATACACACAACCTCTTAAGTTGGCTCTGCGACAGAGCTGAAGAGTCATACCAGCGGCATTAAACTTCCATTCAAAAATGTATCCCTATGGAAAGCCTTTGCACTATATTGTCTTCTGTCAATATACAGCATAATCAAAACTTACTTACATTAAAATTAAATGGCAAGGCTTTTTTATTCTCTTCCAATAAAGTGACATCTATCAACACATCAAAAGCTGGTTAAGGGTATTTGACTAGGCTTTAAAGGGGGAAAAAGGAAGCACAAACCCGCTGGGCTTAAGATATTTCAACGTCTTCATGATTAGCATATCAGATAGAGGACGGCTTGACTTTCTTACTAAAAGGCATTGTCATCATTTCTTCTCTCATTTCCATGACAATAATATTAGAAATGTAAAATTTTGAAAAACCTTCAAATGTCAGTTCTGTTTAGTCTAAATGTGTTTCAACATCTGCCCCAATTTTTCCAGTTAGGCTGCAAATTCTACTCTCTGTGGCTGACTCAGTTGAAATCTAACCAGGTAGAACTATTGGAAAAATTGTTGAATATTCAGACGTGATTAAGAATATATTATAATTTGCCTATAAGTAAAGACTTAAAGGGAACTCATTACATTGTATTTCTCTTCCGGTGTCTTCTAAAATACATTAAATGGGAATCACTGCAATGTTAAGGATTTTGTTGTGGTTGTTTCTCAGGAGCAAATCTGTGGATCAGGAAACGTCACTACTTTTATATACTTGTATCATATAAAAACACCGTATACTGTCTTTTGTTCAGTATACACCCGAGTCCATTGATAGAGGCTTGTATCTGAGTATAGAGTTACCTAAAATGTATGGATTCCTAAAAGCTGTAGACATGTTTAACATTTGGGGTAAGTGAATCTTTGTTATAAATGTTACTATTTGAAAAGGCAAGACTATTTAAGAGTATGAGACTGTTGGCTTTTAAATATACAGTTTTTCAAAGAAAAAATATTTTGGAAGTAAGGAAACTTTATATTTTCTGCGGTGACTTACAGGGTGTTGTTTTTTCCTCCTGAACTGAGAAACAGCAAGGGTGACTGAGTGCTGTAGGAAAAACCTCCTAATAAAGCCTTGTCTCATAAGCAAACTTTTTCTTACTTTTCAGATCTCAGTTTGCCCAGTTCAATATTTCTCTATCCTTCAAAGAATAGCCTTAAATAACTTGATTTATTAGCATTATGGAAAGATTTTTTCCTTTCCCTCCTTTTTAATTTATACTAAGACTAGTAAAAGAAATAGCTGCTTAATCCTTTTCAAAAGAAATTGTATTTCTTTTCAAAATATTTTATATAGTTTATGACTCAACTATAAATCATCATGCCCAATGAAAAGAGGAACACTGTTATGGATAATCAAGAATAGTTGCTGATCCTAATATTACAAATAAATATTTTATGTACAAGGTCTATATTACAGGGAGCATAGATAAGTGAGTATCTTGCTTTTCATTTCTTTCTCAACATCTGAAAAAATCCTACCCTAAACACCAGTCAAGGAGCACCTTGTTTGAGAAGTTGACCTGATTCTTGCAGTTAATTGTTCTCTCCTCTACGTTTATTTCATAATACTTTGTGGATCACTTTGTATGATTTATGTCTGATTTATTTTAACTCCTGTCTAGACTGTGAGCTTCTTCAGGTTACTGGTCCTATTTTACTCTTGTGTATATTCTTAACACTCATTAACTGATTCTTTCATTCAACAAACATTTATTATTTGTTACATGAGAGACACTGTGCTAGGCACCGAGGTCAAAATAGTGTTGAAAAAATAATTGTTCCCTTCTTTCCAAAGCTTTAGTCTAGTAGAGAAGACAGAGATAACATTTTTGCTTGATTCTTCATAATAACTGATGTGTTAAGTTGAAAATATACATGATGCTCTGATAGTGATAAAGAGGGAGATATACAGCTGGTAAAAGGGTTAAAGCCTGAGCTGACATCTATAGCCTAAGAATAAGTTAACTAATCAAAATGTTGGAGGGGTGAGATGGGGGTAAGTTTTACGACTTGAGAAAGTTCAGGAAAACGCTATGTAATAAGAGGGAACATGGCCAGTCCAAGTGGCTGTCCCCAGAGTGATTAGACAACAAAACCAAGATTTAAGGATGAAGAGAAGCTGAAGAGGGGGTTAAGACTAAGCCACTTAAAGGTCTTGTTCTCGTTAACGATCTCGTACTTTTTTTCCTCAGAGCATTAATAAATCAGTGAAGAGACTGAATGAGGCGATGTTTTAGTAAGATCTGCCTTCGCTCTGGATTTTTCATGTGTTGATAGTTGTAGCATGAAAACCAGACTGGAGCAGTATAAGACGGGATGGTGGAAGTCAATGAATCCTGATCTTAGCCCAGTGCTTACATGATCAATGAATTGTTAAATCATCCCCAAATGCGTCTAAGTGGTTCACTCACAGATTTTTATAATCAAATGAGAAGAAACTCAGTGGGGACCAGAAAGGACTGCATTTGGGATTTTTAAAAAAATTCAGCCTGTAAGTAATTCACTGAGATTCTAGAAATCAAGAGAACTTGAAGAAGTGATAACAGTTGTTAAGAAAGATTATTTAGAGACCATTAATTTGATTTCGGTAATAGATGTGTAGAACGTACCGTTTATCTATCTTTTTAAAAGTTCCTCTGCATGTTTATTTGTTTTGTGTACTGTGAGACTCAATATACAAATGGGTAATGGCCAGACTATATATAATATAGAACTCTGACCCACAACCTGCAGTAAACAGCCCAGGAACCCAGCCTGCTGTCTGTAAGTCAAACTTGTAGGAAGTCAGACTGTGATCTCTAGTAACAATCCAAGAGACAGACAATCGGACCCAAAAGATGAGACTTGATTAATAACTAAAAGTGTCCAATTTTTTTCCCAGTTTCCAACTTGTATTACTAACCAGATAAAGGAAATATGTACCTCTAACCAATCACGTAAGATACCCCGCTTCCAGTTAGCCTGTCCACAGCTTCTCTCTGCCAACATATTCTACTCAGGGTATACCTGAAGCCTTCCTTTGTTTCCCACTCTTTGCCCGCCTTTGAATCTGCCAAACCAGTAAGTGATGATGGCTAACTTCCTCGCTCTAACAAACTCTGAATAAGTAGCCCTTGCTTCCTCTCATTTGGTTGGTCTTCAGTTATTTCCACAATAGACTCTCTGTAGTAGAGAGTTCTGTTGTAGAGCTAAGTGGTCATTTGCTAGTTCTAGCTATATATCCATTTAACCAGGATCGGAGATATTGAATGGATGGGTTACTATGTTTTTTTGCTAATATGTATATAAGTGTACATGTGAGAGGAAGAAACAGACAAAAACAAAGAAATGGAAAGAGTGTGAGCTGGGTATTTGGGAGGGGAAAGTTGGTCATATTGATTCATTCATTCAACTCATTTACATTGAGTGCCCACAAGGTGTCAGGCACCATTAAGGCCTTTTTTTTTTTTTTTTTTGCGGTATGCGGGCCTCTCACTGTTGTGGCCTCTCCCGTTGCGGAGCGTAGGCTGCGGAGCGTAGGCTCCGGACGCGCAGGCTCCGGACGCGCAGGCTCAGCGGCCATGGCTCACGGGACCAGCCGCTTCGCGGCATGTAGGATCCTCCCGGACCGGGGCACGAACCCGTGCCCCCTGCATCGGTAGGCGGACTCTTAACCACTGCGCCACCAGGGAAGCCCCTTTAAGGCCTTTTTGATGCATAGGACAAACCAAAGATCCTCATGTCCTCATGGAGCTTACATTGCAGGAAACAGACAATAAACAATGAATATAATAAATAAGTGAATGTTATAGCATCTTAGAAGAAAGTATTATTTAAGAAATAAACAAAGGAAGGTAAAGAGATTATCAGGGGTCTGGGTGGGGAGTAAATTAAACTGGTGGTTAGGAAAGGTCACATTATGAGGGTGATGTTTGAACAAAAACTTGAAGAGTATGAAAAGTGAGATAAGCAGATATATTCGGTAGGAAACCTTTTTAAGCCGAGAAGAGCTAAAACAAGGACCTAAAGATGGAAAGTTGCCTAGTGTGTTCAAATAATAGCAGAGGTGAATGTGAGAGAGGGAGAGAAAGCTCTTAGGCCATCATAGGGATGTTTGCATTTTATCTGAAGTGGGGAGTTGCTGTAGAGTTCTGAGTAGACAAAGGGCTTGACAAATTTTAAACAGATCCTCTGCAGCCGCATGGAGAGTAGACTAGAGGAGGAAAGAGTGACTTTAGAGTACAGTGTTGTGTTTACATTTAAATATTAGTATGTTCAATAATCTAGACATTCACGTAGTGGCTAAAAATATAACTAGACAATTCTGGAAACACCAGTTCCTCTTCATCCTCTTCCTGTTCCATCCAACTAGAAATCAGGCCAAGCCAAGCTACCCTTTCTCTCTAACCTTGACTACTCTAGAAATTCAGTAGACCTGAGAAAGTACATATGGCCTCAAATAAATTTATATTAAAATAAAATATTCCAATAATATCCCCTAAATTCAAAGCCCTATCTACAGATCAAACGGTGCCTACATCCTCTCTACAATTTTCAATCCATGTGACAATTATATCCAGCATCACCCCACTGTAAATGATTGAGTCACATGCATTGAAAAGAGTAAGAATCATTAGAGGAAATTAAAATATATACATTCCGATGAAATTGTAATAACTGCTCATTTGTAAGAGGGGAAAACTAGAACTGAAATAAACTCGATTTAATCTTAACGTTAATCTTGAACTCCAAGAAACTTGCTCCCTCAGACTCTCCCCCATGGCCTGTGCCAGAAATTCCCTGTAGTTTCATGTTAAAGTGTTGCTGAAAAGCAGGTATATGACTGACTCCAATAGAAAAACAAGCACGTGTGCACAGAAAGCCGACTTATGCCATAAATGAAAAACAGAAAATGCCTAGTTCAGAGGAATTTATTACCCGAAAATTCAGTGTCTGTTTTCTAACTAATCTCATGTAAAGACAGCTTTGAGGTGGAGAAATGTAAAATGTCTTACATTTTGGCATCAAGAGGCTATTCTGCCTCTTTGTATTTTCATTGAAAAGAAAACTGTAGGAATCCAGAAAGAATGCATGTCCAGTTAACCTGGTTATGGCCTATTGGCAAGGCACTTCTTTCCAACCATAATTTTCTTCTGATAGTTGAGAGATATTCCAAGAGTATAACCTATTTAGATATTCAAATTAAATGAACAAATTCCATCTTCACTACTTTTTCTGAAATCAGTTTATCAACATGATTGCAGAATACAAAATTGCCATTATTATTTTTGGCCAACACATTAAACAGCACTAAAATTATTTACTTCAATTTCAAATACTCATGAGTTTCAACTAAACACTGTAAAAATAGATGTTATAAATAGCCCTCTACCCATTAAACTCATGCAATATACAAACGAAAACCTATTAAACTCCAAGGGACTAAAAATAGCCTGTGTTGAAATTATTGCTTAAAATAATTTAGTTCTTAAATAGAGTTTGCAGATTCTATTTTCTTTCTGTCTTTGTTTTTAGGCCATTTATTGGAAATAGTATTAAGTACATAAATGGGGACTGTTAAGGCATCATTCAAAGAATCTAAAATTCTTTCCCATTGTGTGTCAGAGAATGTATCTGTTCTTCTTTCTTTTTTATTAACATGTAACTGACCCAGCATATGGCCCCCAGAATAAAAGCCATATTTCTAAACTTGTTTTGCAGTCAGGTGTGGTCATGCAACTAATTTTTCACCAGACTTTTAAATCACTGATTTGACTGTCTCTGTCTCTTAGCAGAAATTATAACACCACTAATACACATTATGAACACATCTTGCATAGCTGAGAGTAGAGATATAAGAATAAGTATGGCAAAGTGGAGAGCATTTGGAATGTGGCATCAGTGTATCTGAGTTCAAGTCCTACTCTGGTCATTTTCAATAGCTGTTAACTTATGGCAAGTCAGTTAACTTTCAGAGCTTTTGTTTCCTCACCTGTAAAAAAATGACGATAGTAAAAGTGATTTCATAATTTTGATAGGAATGAAAATGTCTTATAAGGTGAACCAGACTATAGAAATTCTAGTTACTATACTTACATGCCTATCTTGAATATATAAATAAATAGCTAAATTAAAGCACAAATTCTCTACATTTATGTTAACTTTATACTGAAAATATATACCTTATTGATGGTCTAAGAACTGCTAGTATTTTGGGGGGTTGTATTTGCTCATTATTAATTGATGGCAAAAACTAGGTGATAAAGATATGAAAAACTAGTACAATTTTCCTGTCAGTGTTCAGCCAAAAGATAACTGGAAGCACATGTGTGCACTCAGCTTTTTACAGTACAAATGTGAGTCGGTGGAAGAAACTTGATTGTGCTAAGTATGAGGTGAGATCCTTTAGTGCTACCTCATTTGCTGTTATAAGCAACCTACCTGCAAATATGACCCATGCATCTTATCTTTGACGTATACAACATTTCTGGAGAGTATCAGATTGAGGTAAGATTCATATAGCCAGGAAAACAGAATCTAATTACAGTAAGTCCCCTACATACAAACCTTCAGGTTGCAAACTTTCAAAGATGCAAACGTGCATTCGCATGTCCAATCACATAAGTTAGTTCACATGTCTTGTGTACATTGCCACGTGCGTGCATCCTCTACAAGTGGTTGTGCTTTTGTGTACTTTACAGTACTGTATAGAGTACAGTATCTTTATTTCAATCCCAGGATATCCAGAAGCAAGCATAAAAGCAGTAGTGATGTAGCTGTTACTAATGTACTTTTCAAGGTACTGTACTGTAAGATTAAAACGATTTTCTTTATTTTTTGTGTTTGCTTTTTATGTATTCTTTGTGTGAAAAGTATTATAAACCTATTATAGTACAGTACTATATAGCCAATTGTGTTAGTTGGGTACCTAGGCTAACCTTGTTGGACTAATGAACAAATTAGATTTATGAACCCACTCTCAGAACAGAACTCGTTCATATGTAGGGGACTTACTGTAAAATCACTGGAGCCTCCCTTAGTCCCTAGAGTGCTTAATGGGTCATTCCATTGTCAATCACTGACTCATGGAGAGGCAAGGTCTCACCACATCTAGAACGGTCAGCACTTGCCACTGTATTGTTCATTCATCATACTGTGGGCTTATACCACTATTGTGAAAAAATGTACGTAATAAATTGAGTGCTTCTGTTTAGGGAAACATTTATTCTGAACTCTTTTTGGTTTTGGAACAAGTACAGCATCAAAAAGGCCTTGTCCTTACTGGGTGGGAAGGGGGATAAAAATCAGTGCCCAACTAATCCTGAAGAGCGTGTCTCCTTCCAGATGCCCAGCCTATTTTCCCTGGTATGTATGCATATTCTTACATGCATATGCTTGTGCAAATATTTGTTTGTGAAGTCTGTGTATACATTACCATTACCTTAATGATATGTCAAAATATGTCACTATCAGCTATGAGCATTTTCATCTAATCTCATTTCCTTCCTATTTACACACATAATCTATTTTAATGGATCCTAGTAGTTGACTTGAGGTTCAGTTAAAAAGCATAATTTAGTAGATTAGACCACAAATACAAACAAATCCCTAAATCTTCTCTTAGTCCTCCATGAAAATTGATGTAGATAATGATACAAAAATACAGAAGTAATTTCTCTTTAGGTCTGGAACCCATGCGCAGGCTCAGCGGCCATGGCTCACGGGCCCAGCCACTCCGCGGCATGTGGGATCTTCCCAGACCGGGGCACGAACCCGTATCCCCTGCATCGGCAGGCGGACTCTCAACCACTGCGCCACCAGGGAAGCCCTGTACTTTTTTTTAAAGACTGAGATGTCATGGTACTTTATTTCAAACTTAACAAAAAATAACTATGAAATCTAACTCAGAAGAATCTCAGGATTCATCCTAATACTTAGTCTTTATTGAAGCTCAAGTGCCACACCAGGTCCCCTCCCCTGTTGTGGGGAGGAATGTAGCAAAAATCACATATTAAATCAGTGTGGTCACAGTGCTCCTCTCCCTGGGCTCATGAGGCAGACAGTGGTGCAGGCATGAGTGAGGAGTAGGACACCAAGCAGGGAAAGAGGTGTGACATTCTCATGACCTCTATCCCTTTACATAGATCAGTTATTTAGGATTCTTGAGTTAGTCAACAAAGAAGTCCTCCTAAAACAAGTTTATCTGCTGATGCAAGCAAACAGACTGGAAAAATGCACTTGAATCAAGAAGTAAAAATAGAAAGGATATATCCATTATCATTCTTCATAAAGATATTATATATATATATATGCACACATGTAAATGTATTATGTTTGGAGTTCCACTTTTTGCAGGTTGGATTATAGCATGCCAATAAAGTTCATTAAACATTTGCATTAACCACAGAACATTTCCATTAACCACAGAACTGAAAGGTACTTGGAGGAATCATCTGTTGACATTTAAATATCTACTGGACAAGTGGAAAACAAGATTTGCATCCAACAATGCCACCTGGTTAATCCAGCAGTTTTTATAACCTGGCAAATTGTTCTTGTGCAATAGTACATTTTTATGAAATTAGGTGGATATTGTTAGTGTTATAATCAACCTTTTTTTCTCATCTCTCTTGCATTGGAGTAGCTCCATTGTAACAGATGTTTCCCTCTTTAGTGTTGAGGTAAAACTGCATGTATCTTGACACAGGCAGGCAGCACTTGGCTTTGGAACATTAAGTCTTCCATCAGGTTATTCCCTGTTTCAGTCATTGACTTAAATAGGACTGTTTCTTCCAAGCTCAACAACAGGTATCCAGACACTATTTTTCCATTAGTCACCTCGTTCCATACTCAAAAATGCAATTCAGACTTGGAAACAAGTGTGTAGTCATGACCTTTTAGGTCTAACATGGTCTGGTGGAAAGGGTATTGGAAGAGTGTTTGTCTCACCAACTTGCTAGGTGACCTTTGACAAATTACTTGACCCCAATGTGCTTCATTTTCCTTTCTACACAGGGAAGATGGAGCAGTAGTATATAGCTTCCTGTTCTACCTTACAGGATTTTGTAAGGTTAAAATGAAATAACTGTTTGTTTATCTTCTGTTTTGACATGTTGATACTGCAATGTCCTCCCTTTCTGTTGTAGTAGAAACACATCGCCACATTTATATAAAAAAAAATTGTTGGAAAAGGATTTGGTAGAAACACAATACACTCCACTTTTACTCTCTAGAACACATTTATTCCATCCAATAATGATGTCTGGTATGTTTTAAAATGGTAAAAGCATAAGATTCAGAATTCAGACCTGGACTGAAGTTCTGACACAGCTGTTTCAAAGACCTCTGCTTCATTTCCAGGGACTTTGTCATGCCTATCTCCATATATCTGGGCCTACTAATGCCCTTCCACCTTAGCCTAATGCAGTATAAGAGTTAATCTTGACTGAGGTTTGGAGCATTCGAACAGCCAAAAACTGTCTTACTCCCCAACTCCAGTGACTCTCAGGCACCTGCTGGACTCCCACATTGTTCAGTTTGTCTACCTTCTTGCAAATAAGGTCCAGGAAACTATATTGCTAGTTACGATAGCCAGGGTATGTGCTTCAAACCATACCTCTACCAAACCCTATCCCCTTCTGGATGAGTAGTATAGTTCCCATTTAGTCTGGGGTTCTGTTAGTTTTTGGAATAGTTTTTGGAATACAGTAGGCAACTGACACTTTGTGATGATAATAGTACTCTCTATTCTGCCTTTTTTCCCCTGTCCTCCTCTCTAGGACTGATTCTTTTCCCTCATAAATTAGGGCCTGAGTTCCTAACTTACAGGATGTATCCTTTAAATGACAAACATCCATTCATCTGACAACTGTTGCTAAATTCCCCGAAGTTGTACTCCAAATTCCAAATGAAAATATCTTGATCTTACCATTTTCAGAGTCCTAATTTAGACTTTCAGGTCATCTGGACACCAACTGCCTGATCCCTGGAAACTCTGAAGTAAAGTTTTAAAGCCAGATCCATTCACTTTATCTCTCTTCATTTTGATTTGTGAATCTCCTAGAAAACAGAAACTCCTCCCAGGTATTCAAAAACATGAACTGATCATCCAGTTTGTGTCTGGGTGGAATTATAATGAGCTAACATGTATTTAATATTTGCTGTGTATTAAGATTTTTCTCGCTATTTCCTTCATCCTCCCAACAACCTCATGAGTAGGTAGTATTCCAATTTCCATTTGACAGATGGGAATTGAGACACAGGGAAGTTAAATTATTTGCCAAGGTTACATACCCGGTTAGGGCAGGGCTAGGCTCTGAATACTGGCAGCCTGATTCCAGAAACTACGCTCTTAAGCACTCTGCTATACTGAGAGGAGGGGGAGATTATACATTGCTTCCTGGAAGAGGTGATGTTTGAGATGGGATTTAAAGAGTAAATAGAATGAACCAGGCAATGAATTGGGGAAAGAGCATTCCCAAAAGACAAGACCATGTGCAGAGATTTAGGAATGTGAGAGTATAAAACTGGTTTGGGAAGTATGAGAAATTTAGCATAGAACAAAGGTGTGGATTGAAGGAGCCATGACAGATAACTCTAGAGAGATGAGAAGGAACAACAAGAGTCATGTCTAGTGTCTAAGCTGTTTGGATTTTATCATGATGTCAATGATGGAAGGTCACCACTCTTAGACATGGGAAAGAGGGATCCCTGACCTGGAGCCACACATATCACAAACATACACACAAATTTTATTAAAAAAAAATACACATGGTAGTGTGATCAACTTGTCCAAGTTTGCCTGGGACTTTCTCAGTTTTAGCACTGAAAATCCTGCATCCCAGGAAAGCCCCACAGTCCCAGGCAAACCAGAAAGGATGGTCACTTCTTTTATTTGTAATCTACCCCAAACACCCACTTTTGTGACTAAACCCATTCAGGTTCCAGAGAAATGCTTCTCCACATGATTTTTGCCATACTTTCTCAAAACAATGGATGACTACATCTAAAAGCCTTGGAGGATTGTTGGTTGTGCTACTACTGATATTGCTGATAGACATTATGAACTGTGGGCAGAAATATTTAGATAAGAAAAAAGGCACATTTATACAACTTGTCAAATCCTTCCCTTCAGATATCATAAATATAATGGATATTTGAAATTACTTTATTGCTTTTCAGTTGTGCCAAGCACCCACATTTTTGCTTCTTTTTGTATTTCAATTCAAGGTATAGAGGCACTCACAAAATAATATGGTACATGCAATAGTTACATATGGCAACTGAGGAGTATTTTGCATTATTAAGCAATTTATAGCTCTAAAAATTATGTAAGAAGTAAGCATGATACACCATAAAAAAGGTATACATGTGATACCAAGGCTTTATATGAATAAATGGATTTAGATATTGCTTTAAGAGAAGACTAAAACTGTGATATTATTATTGATTTATATAACAAAATTCTAATACTTAGTAATATTTACTGCAATAATAATAATCTATCATGTGTAGCCCCACTTCAGAGTTTGAATATTATATATAAAATTTGTTGTTGTTCATCTCTGATTTAAGTATTTCTTGAAGAATTTTGTTGATAGTTCCAACTGCTACTGCTTTGGCAGAGAAAACTTTCTCCAAATTGCCATTAATAAAAAAATGTTTGAGAGCTACAGCAATTTAAGGAAAGCTTTCTGATTTGGTATTGCTAACAATAAAACTTGAATTATAAGAAAATTTTCATAATTATATAATTTATGATTTTCCTGAAATAAAGTCAAGAAACAAAATTTATTGAAAACTATAAAATAATTTTGTATACCTTTATTTGATTACTTATGTAAATATTATCATCCCAATAACAGAAAATCTAGACATAGGTAGTAATAAATGATTCTTTCAGTTATCTGATAATCTGCCAGATATTAGTTATATAAAACATAGCTTTGCATTATATTATGATATTTTTGTTATAAAAGTATATTCTTTAAGGTAGAAGGATAAAATTGATTTTATTTAACAGTTTGTTACATTCATGTATAACTTTTAAATTTTTAGACATATTATATGTGAACCCCTATTTGCACTCTTGTTCTAATCCCCCTACTGTTGGCCGCAGGCCTGGGCACAGGTGGTTAAATATATATTTTGGAAAAATCATTTGCCAACAGTTTAAATCCTAGATTGGAGGACTGATAGTAAAGACAGAGAGATCAATTAAGAAGATTTTTAGTAACCCTAAGCTCATGGATGACTTTGAGATTTCTGGCTTGTACCAAAGATATGTATGCATATACATGTGTCATATGGGAATGCACATGTATGTGTGTGTGCGTATTTGTATATGGGACTGGAGTTTAGAAGAAGTATCAGCTCTACATTTACAACTGTGTGTCATTAGGATGCGTAAGAATCAGTTTCATAAGGAAGAATGTGTATAGTATAGAGTATAAAATGTCAGAAACAAAGGTAAGAGCTGGTTTTAAAAGGTAAGGGGAAGTTAAAGTATGTCAAATACTGAGATATACCAGAAAAAATTAAGAATTGAAAATTATCAACGAAGGACATTGAGAGCAAAAAGCAAATTGCAATGACTGAGGTGTAAATACGAGGTGAATAATTGGAGACTATGAGATTAGACTGTCTTTCTCAGAAGTTTGGCAGTGGAGGGAAAAAGGTTTTCTGCTGAGTGTAATTGTGACAATATAGCAAGGACTGAGAGAACCAAGAGTTCAAGAAAGATGTGTTGTTGTTTTTCAAAGCTGGAGTAGTGTAAGGATGTTTATATTGCAAGTGGAAAGAGATAGAAAATGAGGCTGAATAAAAGGAAGGAGTATTGATGACCAAGAGCAAAACAGAAGATTGGATCCAGAGCACATATAGAGAAGGAGATATAATAAAAGAGAAGCGACAGAAGAGAAACTATTCTATTGAAATTGGAGAGGAGAATGGTTGGATGTGAACACTTGCCTAAGTGGATTTTTTTTGGTTGCAAGTTACTGCAACCCGTTTGAACTAGTTTAATCAAAAGAGGTAGGGGATATAAGCTTCAGAGGTATCTGCTGGGACCTCAAAGCAGGAGACCCACCTCACTAGGGTTGGAAACAAGAACCAGAATCTCATCAGGATCGAAAATTACTCTCTCCATGGCAGAGCTGTGGGTCACGCATCTCTGCTTCCCTTGGAATCTCTGCCTCAGTGTCACTTTCTCTGCTTTTTCATGTGCCTATGGCTCCTGAGTTTACATAAGGCAGTTCAAACAATCATCAAAGACTGCCTATGACTGCCTCTGAAAGCAAATATCAAATTCCCAGAAGAGATAATCTAATTAGCCCAACTTGAGATGATATCCTGATACAGTCATCTCTGGTCAGGGGAACAGTAAGAGTCATGTTATTAAACTTCAGCAACAAAGAACACATCTCTGCAGGTAAATATCTGAAACCCTATCCCTTGGTCAAATAATATATTACAATGTAGGGAATTTGTTTGTGGGGAGGGACAAGAATTGAAAGAATTCCTGCCAAATAGCCTCTATTTAGTTATAGAGTTAGGAGGCAAGATTTTTGCTGAGTGTGATTGTGACAATGTTATATAAAATAATTTTAATGAGAGTAAAGAAGGTTAGAAGTGGCTGTTTTGAGAAATGGTAGCTGGCTCTTTACGGTGTCTTAAGAAATTTCAGTAAGACAGCACTAGGTTTCCAGGTGAGACTAAAGACCATGAGTCTATCACGGTGCCAATCCAAATGATTATCTGTATTCTTGGCAGGTCGGCTATAAGAGACAGCCTGAACAAGTAGACTAATCCAGGATTAGAATGTTTTCAGGGGGTATTGTAGAATTTTAAATTTGCGTAGAAGAACTAATAGGCAAGGCAATGGGATATTAGCAATCTAGTGGTTTAGGTAATGTGGTTTTAGGAGACTGAGAAAAAGAGAGAGAGAGAGAAAGAGAGGGAGAAATAGAGAAAGGAGAAGAGAGGAGAATCATGAACTAAATATCTCCAAGAGGTCAAAGTAAAAGAAATGTAAGCATGAAGATGTGAAAGAGCTTGATGGGGGTAAATCTGTGTTAGAGAGTAGAACATTAGAGATTGTAATTTAGGAATGTTGGGTAATTACTAGTGATGATCAGTTCCAAGGTATGGCCATGGGTGTGACTGGCCAAAGTAGAATTGAAATGTAAGTCATCGGCATTAAGAAAGGCAACACATTATGATACAAGGTTATTGGAGAGATCAGCATAGATATTGAAGCCATCTAGGACGATAGTGGGATTTATGAGTGAGAGAAGGCTTCAAACCAGGTGCAATAAACAGTGTCTGATCATGAAGCCATTATATACCAGCGCTGAGGTGAAAGGTGGAATAGCATAATGGCATGAATCTAAAGAAGACGTTTTTATTTGAGTGGGGTGGAAAAATGTCTTTGGAGCAAAGAAGTAGAATTCTAACACTCTTTTCTTCTAGCCTATAAAATATAGAATTCTGGACAATAAGCAATCTCCATATAAAGATATAATAGGGGAAACAGAATTCTTCAGAGGGTCTTGGTTTTGACCTTAATAAGAGACTGAAGGTTTAGACTAGTCAGAGGTTTCTTTGTCATGGAAGTGAATTATATTTGGCTCAGGTGTAATTGCATCATATCAGAAAATTATTGGAAGGTGGAAAGAGTATCAATAATAATGAAAATATTTTAGGTCCTTCTTATGTTCCAGCCACTTCCAAGCATCTTATATATAATGTTATCTCATTTTTAATCATCACAAGAACCTGCAGGAGATATATATATAGATATAGATATATATATAGATAGATAGATAGATAGATATATAGATATATAGATATATAATTTCACCTATTTTACAGGTAAGAGAATAGAGGCATCAAAGGGTTAAGCAACTTGTCCAAGCTCATTAGGTAAAAAGAGGTAGAACCACTGTTTCAAACCAGAAAGTCTGATACCTGGGCATACTCTTAACCATTATGTTATAATGATGGAAAGATGCAGGTTAAGAGAGAGAAGATGATGACAAATCTAAGAACTCATTTATGGAAGTGAAAAGAAGACTGAAAGTACTTGTATTTTGGCTACTAGCACAAGTTGCAACAGTGTCAGGCACAGATTTATTAAGTACCAGTGCAAGTAAGTACCAACAAAATTAAGTACCAGTGTAAGAGGCACAACAGCTGCATCTCAAAACCTGCAGGCTACAGACTTTTCTCAAAGTTTCATAGAAACTGTTGGTGAGCGGGTGTTACATATCTCAGGGGGGCTGGGAGAACCCTAATTCTAGTCCAAGTATGTGGGTGGCAGGATTAGTTAAGGAACCTTCACCCTCTTTTAATTTTTTTCTATAATCCCTCCTCCAAAGATGAGTTTAAACGCTCAAATACCTTTGAAAGAATTCTAGTCTAGTTATATGTCTAACCTAATTAGTTACTTATTTTTTCCACTCTTACTTTCCTTAAATAGAAACCAATGGCTTTTACATCTTATCATATGACCCCAGGTTAGTTAAATCACATATTCTCTGTGAACATTAGTGCCCTCATTTGTAAAATACAAATAAATAATATAAATTTCAGAGTCATAAGGGAAAATATTAAACCATGCATATAAAAACTATTGAGAAACTGAAAATCACTAAATGAATAAAAGTTACTCCTATTAATACATAAGAATAGCTTTCATATTTGGAGCCCTTGTGATATATCCAGCATTTTATTATCATTTACACATATTATCTCATTAAATCATCATAGCAATCTGTAGACATAAATATTACAATATCTCTGCTTCACACATGGAGAAAATTACACTTAAATGCCAAATATTAAGTCATGTAGGTGGGATTCAGACCTATTCTGTCTGACTTCAAAGGAATGCTCTTAATATATACTATTCTCTTAATACTAATGAAGAATACCTTGGGTAAACATCGGTGCTACACAACGGTAAAAAGAATTATTGCAGGTCTTTGGTATCGACAGATTTCAAAATATAGTGCCCCTAGCTATGTGGCTTAAATATAAAGCATTTACTACGAAAGTGGAAAAATATTGTAAAACCTAGGGCAGTCATTATTTCCAGCAGTATCTTTTAGGGATAGCCATCTTAGCCCCAAATGACTAAGCCTTCATGCAATAGACATATATAGAGTCACATATTGTGTGACTGTAGGTCTCAGGTGGCCCAAGAAAGCTTGATTTGTACTATTGCCATGACGCAATGTATTATCTTTTATTCTCAAAAGCTTCCTGGTTTGGACAATGAATTATATGAATACCCTACTTTAATGTTTCTCACTAAACCTAGAGTGGTGAGATCCTACCATTGCTCCTACCATTGACAGACTCTACTTGCACTCATATAGAGAGTATACTCTCAAAGTCAGTAGAATATCTGTCCTCTGATAATGATGATACATTCATAGAATGCTCCCTGTATTCTTCAACACTTCTAATAGGTACCTAGGCTAATTTTAACTGGAAAAATAGTAACCATAAATTAAAAGGAATAATAATTCACATCCCTATATTATTATATAGATATGATTTAAATATTATATAATATCTTTATCATATCAAATGTCATTACAGTTAAGTTTCTACTACATAGTTAATATGGGATAACCTGTGGTAACCTATCCCAAATGATGTTTTCTAAAATAAAATGTCTTTTAAAATTTTTCAGTCAGAAAATTACTCTTTGTGTGACTTTACACTGAATTTTGAACTTTCCCTTTGTACTGTTCTCTGTACGGTGAATATTGTAATTTCTCTTGCCTAAGGCAATACAATCCTGATCTGTAACACTTGAAGTTTTATCATGTCAAATTAAAGATACTATTATCTTTTCTTCTTATTCTGTCCTTTTCATATATTTTAAAATGATATTGATATAAGGTTTTTTAAAGTGTAATGCAGAATAATTCAAAGCATAATAAACACATAAAGAGTCTGAATTTTTCTTGTTTTTTGAAGCCTTCACAATCAAAAAGAGCTTACTCAATTCTTCCAGTTAAAGGGACTAAATTAGAATGATGGTTTGTGTCAATATGGAGGAATTAGGTCCAGTTCCTTTAACAAGACTGTTTTCTCCAAACAAGAAATAACAGCAAATAAGTTAAGAAGAGCTGTTTAGGTGAAGTAACTTGAAATTATTGAAATACAGGTAAATTTATAAGAAGAGTTAAATAATATTTACTAATATAGTAAGTCACACTGATGGATTTTGGAAAACAAATACCTTCTTTCTGAGTCTGATACACAGAGCTTTCCAGTAGAGGGCTCCACAAGACTGAGGGATGTTATATTCCACAGAATTGAGAAGGTTCCTCTTGAGAAGCCATTTTAGGATTACACCCAACATAGTAAATAATATTTTGAAACTCCACCCATAGCATTTTCTACAACCCCCTACAGTAGATTGAGACATTTTTTTGAAAAAATGGTGGTCCAAAACAGATTACAGTGAGATTCTTAGTTTGATTTTAACACTCTAAAGTATATGTAAATTAGCTGGCTAGTCTAGACTCTTGTCTGATGATACAAAGCAATCTACTGTCTGAACTGCAGGACACATATGGACAAAAAAAGCTGTTCCCTTGGAAACAGCTATATGAAAGCTCAAGGAACATCTCCCCCCCAGGAGTTAATTTGTTTCAGATGGAGAAGGGTGATTACTTATGAGCCACAGAGAAAGAGAGAGAGAGAAGCTCTTAGGTTTTTTCCTATCATCACTGTTACTTTTTTCAAAAATGTAGAGTAGATGGCAGCGGCAAGGATAAATATTAATGACATGTTCGCTGTGCAAGATTATAACTCTGCAGCAGGTTTTACTGATATGTGGAAGAAACAAAGTGGGGATACAAAAGGAAAATTTCCTAATTGAACCAACGTAGTCCAAAGTGTGCTGCCGTTCCTTCCCAATTTCCCACTTTGCTGGAAGTTTTCCAATGCTCTGATTCACTTAATGTTGATCATTATGAAGTTCATATGTTTACCACTTAGGTAGAATTACCTGTAAAAGATAATGATCTGTCATTTAATAGAAATGGAACTTCTGACTCATTGACTTGATTTTTTTCCCCAGTTGTAGTGAAGTACTAATCTTGCTAAATCTACTCTTTTGCTCTACTCCTTGCCTTCTTTGTTTCTCCTAGTGTGGATCCATTAAGTGTATTGTGTTCAGATCTACAGAAGCTTCCTCAGTTTTGAACACATGGTAGAAGGCCTTCAGTAAGCCTCTGTTAGTTGATTGGTTAACTGTTGACATTGCTGACCATGGGTGAGTTGTGGTTTAGAGCTATAGAATTGAATAAAGCAAATCAATCAGTCCATATGTGGAAACAACTTAGGACCTATTTATTCTCTGGTATCACTTTTCTAATGAAACAAGTTAACCAGACAACAGAGATCACAACACAAATTAAGAGGATTCAGCAAAAACAAAGCACACTAAACAATTTCAGTACATAATTTTACTAAGAGCAGTGTTTACATAAGTTTACTAAAAGCAGTGTTCTTTATATTTTATAGAGCCTCTAAGCTCATATGGTCGAATATAAGGAAGTGTAAATTAACCTATAATATTTCAAAATCAAAGCCAGATGTTTACACTATAAATTCACGGGACAAGCAATACTGTACTTGGATAGTTGGCATTGATAATATCTCATCTTTTTCCACGGATTTTTTTAGAAATGTGAATTTGCATTTTCTGTAACTAGTTTAACTAGTTAATAAAAATAACTAGTTTAATAAAATTTTTTCCTTGCTATTCAACTATATTGTCATGTGAGAGTCTTAAATAATTCCCATAGAAATGAAAGAAATATTAATTCTTGGGGATGTTGATTAACATCTTTCAGATACTCTCAGTCTTATGTCTTCAAGTTCTTATAAGATATTCTAAACCAATAAACACAAAATATTATATAAATTATTGTTAGTTACTCTAAATATCAGGTAGTTCTGCTCATTCAAACATTGATAATATTGTTATTATTTGGAGAGTGTTATATTTTGTTTGACAGTAATGGAATTTTTAAATATCACCAATTTCCATAGAAAAGCTACTTGATCATCACAAATATATAGATGCACTGACCTTCATAAGAGGAAGATGTATATTCTAAAAAGCATAATTCCATTTGCCTCTTTTCCCAAATATATAATCTAGGATAGCATAAACATGTACTTATGTATCATCCAAGCAACAATAATATTAAGATATATTTAAGTAAATAGGGTATCTATACTATTGCATTTGTGAGCTTGGGCTTCTTAAAAAAATACCATATATGGGGTGGCTTAAACAATCAACATTTATTTCTCATAATTCTGGAGGCTGGGAGGTCCAAGATCAAGGTACAGGCAGATTCCGTATCTGGTGAGGGCCCTCCTCCTGGCTGTGTCCTCACATGGCAGAGAGAAAGAAAGAGCACCAGGCCCTTCCTCTTTTTAAAGGCACTAATCCCCTTATGGGGGCTACACTCTCATCACCTCATCTAAACCTAGTTATCTCCAAAGGCCCCACCTTGCAATACCATCACATTGGGGATTAAGGCTTCAACATCGGAATTTGTGTGGAGTTGGGCACAGGCATTCAGTCTTGAGCAATTATTTAATGTCTTATCTGTTCCTTTCAAGTCAGATAAAAATTGAAAACTCTGTTGAGAAGATTATAAATCACTCTTGAGCAGGGGTAAAATTCATAACTCTGGGCAGGTATGTTCTGAAAAAAACACACTTACCTTGAGCCCAACAAAATATTTGCTTTTTTCCAGAGTTACCTTTTAAAAGAGAGATGAATTTTTGTGTAAAATTTCATTAGAAAAAAAAGTACTGTGTAAAGTATTGTGCTGCATAATACAAATATGGAATTCATCATAAAAAGAAATAGTCTTTTAAAATATAGGACAGGAAAATATTTCTCTTTCTTCTTATAGGTTTCTGTGGTATCTCTGAAAATTAAGGTATGTCTGTAGGTTTTGTGTATGGGTAAGTGTGTGTTTGACACAAAGAACTAACAGTGATATGCATAGGCTTTCGGAAAAATTGAACATAACTATGCCCTACATACCTGTACATTTATTCGACAATATTTATTATTCACTTGTGCTACATATTGTTTTAAATGATTGGATATATCACTAAACAACTAAATATTTCAGATTTTGTTTTGCTTTTATATTGATGGGAAGATCTTAACTGGTATTACACTTGGAGTGCTACCATCATACTTCAATTGCTTGCAAGTACTATGAGTGTCAATAACAAACCCAGACAGTTCTTAAATTTTCAGTGCTAAAGGCTACCCTGATTTGGCCTGCTCAGATCAGCCCTCCATCTCTGACTAACATCCTACCTCACTACAACTACCATTGTCATACAATTCTTGACTTAGTAAGTCACATGTGTAGAAAGGTACTGCTTAACGAACATATGGACTGCCTGGTGTGGAATGGGAGAGAAGAGAGTTGGACCAACATTGAGGCCAAATCCCATAAGTGGCATGTGGCATCATGGTACCAAGAGAAACATGAGTTAAAGGCCAAAACCAGCAATGAGTGAAGAAAACAGTGGAATAGGAAGTGCTGACAGCTCAGAGGAACAGCTGTCAAATGAATAATGCCAAAAGGGATTTAAAACAACCCACTGTCTTTTTTTCCCCATAAAATACTACATTAAAGTAACTTTTATATGGTAGTAAGCCCTGATATTATATTTGCTACAGCTAACCCCATGGCCTTCTTCACAAGTTAATATACAATTAAGCATTCCCTTTTATGGAAGTATCATAATTCTATAAGCCTCAAAGTGACATCTTAAAATGTAGGTAAGAATGATAATTATTTTATTTATTGTTATGCTCTCAACAGCTAGCATTATGCTTTGCATATGGAAGGTGGGAGATACAGATTTAAGTAAGTGAATAAATCCACAGCCGACATTTTAATCTATTTATCACAAAGAAGGACTCTAAAATCTATGTAATTGTCTTGCAAAGATACTTCCTTTTTGAAAATGCCATGTAGCAAGTAGCTTAGTTCAGTTACTTAGGTTCATTTATAATTGGTTTGTTTTGGAAAGAAAGATGAAAATTAGGTATCATCTACATGCAAATTCTATGTCAAAATGTAGGGACTACGTGGCAGCTTTTGTGAATTTTCTTTTTGAATGTCTGAGAAGTAACTTTGATTACAGTTTTTGGCCTGAAACACTGGCTTTTGATCTCCTATTTGTATAAGAGCTTACCAGCATCTATATTCATACCAACCACTTTCTTCTGCTAATGCCCTGTTTTCTCTGGTTCTTTATACATCTTCATTCAGGTCCTAAATGTGGACCTTTCCCAAGGTTCTGTCTAGACTCTAACTTTGATCATTTCACACATCTTTTAATATAACACATGTGCAAATTGTATCCTAAAATGTTCACCAGTAGCTTTTATTTGTCACCATGTTTTATTGATATTTGCCTTGAAAGATCAAAAAACAAGACTTGTCTTTTCCATTCCTAATTATGCTTCTCCTCTTGAATTCAATATTTATCATATTGTTTTACTATTTTCCCAGTATTCCAAGATTAACTCCTTATACACATCTTCCCTCTCCTCGACTCTCAAAGTCAGTTGCTAAAAAGAAAAAAAATTCCTGTCAATTCTTTCTTTACCTTAATCTTTCACATCTTTATTCCATCACATTTACTCATTTTCCTCCTGTACTATTACTATTATATAATCTTCCAGTAGTACGTTTTATGTCTTTTACTTTCATCTTATACATTACACTCAACAAAACGAAAAAGTACTACTTTGCTCGCGTCACGTACCTAATTTAACTAAATAAGATATAAATCCTAAACTTGACTTTCCAGAGCATCTATGTTAAGACTTTAGTATATTGTTTTAAATTCTAACCTCTACAAAATCTTCATGTGCATTATACTCCAGAAAACTCAAATAATTGCTTTTCCTCAAACACACCATGACGTTTCCTAGCTCTATGCCTTTCTTAGGCTAGTCCTTTCTTCCAAGTCCATTACCTGAAATTTTCTTCTCTTTCATGGCTCTCCTTGTAGTAGTAGTTAATTATGGTCGTGTGACAAATTACGCCAAAACTTAGCAGTTTAAAACAAAACATTCATTATGTCATAATTTCTTTGTATCAGGAGTCTAAGTATAATTTAGCTGGATGCCTCTGTCTCACTGTCTTTCACTAAGCTGCAGTCAAGGTGTCAGTCAGGGCTGCAGTTATTTTAAGGCTTGATGGGAAGAGAATCCACTTCCAAACTCATGTGGTTGCTGGGATTCAGTCCACTGTGGACTATTGACTGAGGTTGTCACTGGCTTTTGATTACAAGCTGCCCTCAATTATTGGCCACTGCACAGAGCAGCTCCCAATATGGGGACTTGATCACCAGCACAAGCAAGAGAGCAACAGAGACCAAGAAAGATGGAAGCCAGTATAATTTTGTGATGTAATCTCAGAAGTGACATCAATCACCTTTGTAGTACTCTATCCATTAGTAGAGAATCTCCCCAAGGGAAAGGATATGAATATTAGGAGTCAGGGATCAGGGGGAGAGATCTTAGATGCTGTCTACCAACCACACTCCCCAATGGCCATCCCTTTCTTGTTTCTCACAGGCAAATCTTTGTTGGTATCTGAATTCGTATACTAGTTAATTTGCTTTTTTTTTTTTTGCCACTAATCACTTTTCTCTTTTTATTAGAGTGCTTTCATACATACTAGCTATTGACTATTGACTAGTGATAAATTTAATTCTCAATGTATTTCTGTCTACCAACACATTGTACATGTAGTATTTTTTTTTTTTTTTTTTTTTTTTTGCGGTACGCGGGCCTCTCACTGTTGTGGCCTCTCCCGTTGTGGAGCACAGGCTCCGGACGCACAGGGTCAGCGGCCATGGCTCACGGGCCTAGCCGCTCTGCGGCATGTGGGATCTTCCCAGACCGGGGCATGAACCCGTGTCCCCTGCATCGGCAGGCAGACTCTCAACCACTGCGCCACCAGGGAAGCCCTTACATGTAGTATTTTTGACTAAATATTGCTGAATGCTTTCTATTTCTGTCATAATGTCTCCTAACAGGAGAATCAGTTTCTTGCTACCTTCCTATGCAAACTGTCACCTCTAATATCATGAACTCTCCAACCAGAAAAACCAACATAAGCTTGCAAAATACCCAGTGGAAGAAAACTTGTGAAATGATCCAGCTTTTATTTTCCCATTCTGGACTCAAGGCATGATGCCATTGTGGTTTTTAACAGTGTAATATTTTTAAACAAACTTCTACTGCAACAAAATATTCTTCTTGAGATCAAGAAACAGTTCTAACTGTTTCTTGTCACATTGCTTTGAACATGGTGATTTACAAGTATTTGAATGTATGAATGACTAAAAAATCAAATAAGAATAATTTAGGAATCTATAAAAAAAGAAACAGTCCTAATGGCATTTCATCTGTATTTTCCACAAAAAGCACTTTGAAATTGCTGATTAGCACATGACCTTGAGATAAGTACACAGAATTTCTGTCTTCTGCCATATAGATACAAACCTTGTACACTGAAAAATTAATCTAAAACTTATTCTAAAGAAGACTGGTTTATAGGCTAACACCCATTCCATCTTATTGAAACCTAAATCTAGACAATAATTTTATAAAACATAGTGTAACAATTTCATAAAAAGTAGTCTAACAATGAACTGATATTGGCATCCTCACCTCATAAAATGTGGGGAAAGGAAGTAATCATTATTTTTCACATATTACATTAGTCAATTAACACTCTACATTATTTATTTCTATAAATTCTTCTGTAAAATTTTTAATGTCTTTTTCAATAGCTTACAAATACATTGCGTACATTAAATTATACTCTCGTACCAGAAATGCTTGACTTGCTTTAAGAGAATCCAATACTGACCAATCACAAATGAATGCCTATTATAAGCCTGTTAAATGACAGTGATGATTATTTTCTTCTTAGAACATTGTCCTTTATTCATTTCTTTTAAAAATAATAAAATACGTTTAAATAGTTATGCATGCTAATTATGAATATATTATTTCTATCATTTTTACTACTAGCATCAAAGAAAAGCACCGTTGTGTTTGATTTTAGCCATTGATGATTTTCCCCCAAGGACACGGTCAATTGGAAGGCCAAAAGAATTGTTGGTGATGCTACAGAAACATTTAAAGAATAATATTGCCCCACATGATACACAGAGCTCTCATAAATTAAATGCACCATCTGCTGCTGTTTAAATGAAATAACGGTTTAAAAGCTCCACAAAACCTTATAGCAACTTCAGAAAACATATTTTTTACTACAAATATAAGATCTATAAAACTTGATTCCAGAAAAAAAGGAGGAAACCACAAAGTCCTTGAATTCCCTCTGAGATTAAGTTAGAATCCAGATCTTCCTGAATTCAATTCATTTTGCATCAGATCTTTAGTTGATCTGGTTTCCCAAAAGGTATAAGTTTCGCTTTCATAATTCATTCCCAGTTTGGCCTGGAATAAGATAGCTTACCTCCACATTCCTGGCAAGCAACATTTCTTTGCTGGAAGAAAAGTTCACCTCTTAACTGAATGTTTGGCTAGAGATCAGGAAAAAATAAGATCTGATTTCTTTTACACTTGACTTCCTTTTTCATATGACCCTTACACAGAATTGTCTTTATTCTTCACTCTGTCAGCTGGAATACAATAAATTATGCCAGTTCCTGTTGATCTAGCACCCTTAGGAATTCTTAAACATATTCCACAAATAATGTGTCTTTCAGTTCATTGAAATCTAGCAGCTTGAGAATACATCTCAAACAAAGGGTGTGAAATGTGTCTTCTTTACTTCCTAAGAGGCCTAATGTACCAACTGCCTTTAAACTGGTGTTTGATTTTCCAGGCTTCTAACTAGTGCCAATGTTTCTTCTTTACAATGTTGCTGATTCCTCAGTTTTAGCCTCCTCTCTTTTTTCCTTCTGGGCCTGCAAATTTCCCTCATCCAATTTTTAAACTGCTGTTGCTTTATTTACACAAGGTAACAATCTCCTACCAACTCTCCTTCCTTTCTCCCCTCCTCAGTCCCGGAACAGCCTGGTCAACAAGGAAGGTATGGAGGAAGGAGATAGAGAAACCTGTGGGTTCTAAAGCACATTTACATGAAGAGGATGGTTATAAATATTCCAGTTCAATATAAAGTTTTTGCTATGCCAGTTTATGAATGAGAGAATTGAACTATCCATGTATAATGAATAAAAGATTACATTATGTCAATCTTATGATGAAATAAGACAAACATACCAAGAATGGTGTTTAATAAAATTTACCAATTGTTGAAATCATATAAATATTTTCTTGTTTGACAAAGTAGAATACAAGAGCTTATACTACATGGGAGGTCCTCTGTTATTGCTTAGCTCAGATATCTCTCTATATCGATACTGTATGTATGTATCTATACCTATCTACCTTTCTATCTATCTACCTATCTAGCTATCAAGAGAGAACACCACTGCTCCACTACTAATATTATATACCCCATAGGGTGTCTGGTACAATGTCTTGAACATTGCAGGCTCTCAGATCCTTGTTTAGTTGGTTTGAAGTGAGTTTTTGAGTAAACATATATAAAACAGAAGAATCTCCTGAAGATTCAATAGGAACAAAGGTCTATGAAGTGTTTTCAGCTGTATGTTTACAGTTAGAAGGAAAATAAAGAAATGTATTAGTCAGCGTCTAGTCAGGAAAACAGTGATTACACCAGCTATTTTAACGGAGAGAATTTAATACAGGAAATTAGTTAAACCAGTGCTGAAGGACTACAAAGGCAAAAAACGAAAAAAAAACCCCAACAACAACAAAAACTGAAATAACACAGAGAGAGTAATTTCAAGGGGCAGACTTCATCTCCGGGGCTAATGGAACAAAAGAGAACAAGTGGTCATTAGACCCTAGAAGCTTACACCAGGCTTCCCCTATGGCTGAGACCCACAACTCTAAGGAAAGCTGCTGTCTGGTGATGCTGGTACCCAGGAACTCTGAAGAGGGACTCTGAACCCACACCTCTGAGGATCTGGGCACCAGGTGGCTGATGCTGGTATCTCTGATATGGCTAGGTAGGATGTAAAACAAACAAACAAAGAGAGAGTAGAAATTGTAGCCAGTTACCACCGGCACGAACTGTTTCCACCCCTAGTAAATGATCTGCACCACCCTGATTTATTTCTGACCTCTTGTCATGCTACCCTCTCCCTAGCTCACTCTGCATCAGCCACAGCTGCCTCTGTGTTCTTGTCTCAGGATTTGGCACTGGCTTTTGCCTTCGTTGGAAGCCTCTTTTCCCAGATTCCCATGTGGCTCACCCCTCGCTTCCTTTAAACCTTTGCTCAATGGCACCTTCGCAGTGAAGTTTTCCTAACCAGAAGGAAAACCTTCTGGTTAAGAAGATTCTAGACTGCAAATCCATTTGTCCCTCACTCTCTCTTTCCTTGCTTTATTTTTCTACAGAGTCCTTACCACTTATAGTCTAATATATCAATATATAACTTATAATGTCTGCTCCATGAAGACAAGTTTTTGTCTGTTTTGTTTACTCTCTGTCCATAAGCACCCGGACAGGGTCAGCCACATGCTAGGTCTCAGAAAATATTGTTGAATGAGTGAATTGGGGCAGAATAAGACATTGCAAACACTGGGGTGCTGAAAAATGTTAGCTGTTAAAGAAAGGTAATGAAGTGTGAAGCAAAAGGAGGCTGGTGGATTTAGTGATTTTGTGGTCACTGATGACTATCAAGAGGTAGTTTTAACAGGAAATAGAAATCCTATTTTAAAAGCATGAGGAAAGCATGGGCATTAAGGCAATGAATGTGAAGTCTTTTTTTTCCCCAAAGATATTATTCCTTGAATGTACAGAAAGACATGGGAAAAAGTTATTAATTTTTAAGAAGATAATTTGGGACTATTTTTAGGTTGAGGAGTAATACAAAACAAGAATTTGATAGTTTTTAAAACACATTTTTGACGGAAAAGGAGGCAAATGATTGTGAGCATAAGTAACATAGTTAAGCTTAAAAAATAAATATTCTCTTCTGAGACTGGAAGAAAAGCAGGAAAGTGAAGGTAAAAAAATTTGTTTCAGGGCTAAGAGGAGAGTTGCCAAGTACCTCTGAATGCCTTAGAAAGTTAGGTCATCTAGTTATACCATCTGGTCAGAACGAGAAGGGACAAATGTTCTATAGCAGCAGGAGGGCCCCAGCAAGCGAGAACTACGAGTGCCCAGATTACCTGTCCTGCACGTTGAGGCTGTGGTAGAAGAACATTCACGTGGTTCCTCAACTTTCTGCAGCAGGGTTTCGCAGGGCAAGCGCAGGATTAGAGGAAGGCGATTTGCATTTGTCAACGTTGCTTCTGAATTGAACAAATGGCAATGATCTGAGAGCAACTGGTAGAAACAAGGCAGGTGTTGACTTAAGCTTTTCTCTTGGATTTGGCAAGTAGAAAGTGAGGTGGAAGGAAAGAGAATACCTGTCATTGGCTTAGGTTTTTGAGCAATGCAGGATGTGTGGTGGGGAAGATCCAGCTTTCATTTAACATAATTGGTAGAAAGAACTTTTTCAACAACATTAATAATGTAGGAGATGTCCCTTCAGCTGCAGCCAACTCATACCACCTAAGTACACAGCGGAAAGAGATAGATGGTTAGCCTGCAAAGAGAATTGGAAACAGGACTGGAAAAAGGGAATGAAAATTGCACAGAGTGTAGGTGAAGTAAGCCTTCTGGGATAGTGACCGAGGTCACATGATGAAGAAAACAAGTCTGTCAGGAGTAGTCTTGAGAGAATTTAGGAAAAAGTTAACCTCAAAGTAATGCATTCAGATGATGTATTTGTTCAGTGTGGCAATTCTCATGTTTGACCTTAGTAAGACCCTACATCCACTCCTCAGTTCACCTTGTGAGACAAACAAGTGATTCTATAAAACTCAAGGGACACTGCCAAAACGTCAGTCTGTTAAAGTCACTTTTTTTATTTTTGAGAGTAAGAAATGCATTAATTAAAGTACATGATTTCTGTGATCATATGCTGATTGGTTGCTTTCAAACACAGATTTAAAATTATTTACAAACAGTTTTGAAGTGCTTGAGCTCCTGAGATTTGTGGTAGATACATAATATATAAGGAGGTTAAAGCAATGTTGGTATACCAAAAACTAAATAGAGAACTTAGTTTGCGTCTGTATAAATCCCTGGGTTCTTTATCAGAAGTCCTTTCAGTTTTTCTTTCTATATTAAATTCTGAGTATTTCAGGGCATAAATTTCCCAGTATTTTAAATATGCTCCTAATATATTTAATTTTCTCATTTACATCATTTCAACTTCTTCAAAATAAAGTTTAAGAAATAAAATGTAATTTGTCATTTTACAGACTGATAGTATACAGTCCAAGATGGATATAATTAAGAACTATTGATAGGTGGTCACAAAGCACCGAGCTGATCTCCCTGTGCTATGCAGCTGCTTCCCACTAGCTATCTATTTTACATTTGGTAGTATATATATATGTCCATGCCACTCTCTCACTTCATGCTTTGTGACCACCTACAGGAGTGGGATGGGGGATGAGAGGGAGATGCAAGAGGGAGGAGATATGGGGATATATGTATACGTATAGCTGATTCACTTTGTTATAAAGCAGAAACTAACACACCATTGTAAAGCAATTATACTCCAATTAAACTGTTAAAAAAAAAGAACTGTTGATAGGAAACAGTATTAAATAATTCTACAATTAAAAAAATAATTACAAAAAGTCTAAATTTTTGAAGTCACTATACTCATACTAGTTATTTATTTTCTACAGCTCTGCATTATCCTGCTTTGGTCAACTCTCACATCTGTAATATTTTAGTCATGCTGTTTATTTGGCTGATAACATTGTATAATGCCTAGTATTATAGTATCTCTATTTCTCTTGATCTAATTAAGTTCACCTAGGAAAATTCTAGGAATGCAGCCTTCAAATGGGCACCATGTACAAAACATTTTTAACCAGTCTATGCTTGGGGTGGTAAGTCATCTATGAACAGCTCATACCTTAAAAATTAGAAATGCCCACAAGGCTTTTAGTGTTGTTTATGAATGGTTATAAATAATGCAAACCATCCTTCCTTATCATGGAAGTTAACTAAAAATTTAATAATGTGTAATTGAGAATCTACTTATGTTTTTAGTTTTTTAAACTGTCTTCTTACTGTCATTCATTCGGAATATAGTATTTTGGAATTAAGTGGAAAATGTCAAAAGGATTCTAAAATCTTCATGAGCGCTGTTAGAGTACAAAACTCCCTGCTCTTCATTTGACAGCAGAAACATTCATATTTGCTAAACGTACTGGACATGAGATGAAATATACATATAAACCATCTTTTAGTTCAGGCACATGTCCTAAAAATAGTCTATTTGTACTATTAATCCATCAACCACCTCTTTCTGTTAGCAGAATTTTATACACTGAAAACACATGCTCTTCAAAAATACACTCAACTTGTAAACCAGGCCCACAATGCTTTTAAAAGTACTTTCTTTATCAATGAAAGAATCTAAATAACATGCCAAAATGTACCTAGCCAACATATGCAAGATTTGACTTGATTTGGTTATGACTAGTCGAATTATTTACTCATCTGCTATATGACCTGTAATGTCACCTAATATTTCCTCACCACGCTTTGAGGTTTAGAAAAATGTGCCACCAGGATATAGTACTTTTCTAGAGGATAAACGTTGACTTTCTCATTAAACTCCTCCCCTACACTGTAACTATGAAGCGTCTTTGAAAATGTATGGCAGTTAATGTAATGAGACTGTAAAGAAGCTCATTGCCACGAGAGAAGTTTTTGTAAAGTTTTTTTTTTTTTTAATATAGTGGGTGCTCAGCAAACATTTGTTTAAGAAATATTTCTTGACATCGAGGGAGAATTAAATGCCTGCGTGCAAAAGAGAATGAGACCTAGAGCAAGGCGGAGAAAGGGAGGGTGAGGGAGAGAGAGAGGGAATTGGGAGGGGACAGCTTTTGCTCAGCAAAATCTTTGGATAAAACTTTGATTGGACCAGTCTAAGTCACTTGACTATCTCTAACCAAACACTGTAGCCGTGGAAACCAAATACTTAGCCATATTCATATAGAGTCACATATTTTCTTTAGAACCACACAGATCCCCAAACAGAAGTCAGTGACCCCTGGGAAAAGAGAAGGAGGGAAAGGAATTAATAAAGGAATTTTTTAAATGAATGCAATGTAACTGTAATTACTTGGATTCAAATCAAGAAGGACAAACATGCCCTCTCAAAGTTCTTTCATGCTTTTCGCAGACATAGAGAGGCTATCTGCATCTGTCTATTTGACCAAAGACTTGCCCTCACCAGAAAACGTGCTCCATGAGGGCAGATACCCTGTCTTTTTTTTCTTGTGGCAGTTCATCCGTTTTATCTCCAAGGCTTAGTACAGTGGCTAGCACATATTAAGAGCTCAATATATATTTGAAGGAGTGAATAGAATAAATCTTAGGTCTCACCAAACATTTTAATACCCATGTAGCATACTTTCTGTTATATTCCAAAATATGTTGTTAAAATCAAAATTAATAAAATATCTGAAGAATTTTGAAAGGCAATTTTAATGGAAACATTTAAAAAATTTTTAAAAATATTCTGTTACCTTGAATATCCATCTACAGGGAAATGTTTTCCTAGGCTCTGGCTACACGACCACAGGTGAATTGGATCCGTGTTGAAAAACTAATTGAGCAGTGCAGCCAGTCTGTTTTGCTGAGGGCTGTTTACTATATCGCCAGTGTCAGGACGACTAGTACTTCTAGTTCCCCACTGCTGCATACAGGCATATAGATGAGTCATGATTCACCGTGCCAAGGCACTTTTCAGATTTTTCTGATTCTTAGTTTTAGTCCTCAAACCATGCTATTTGATATTCATGAGCATCTCACATTATTCACCAAAAGCCTGAAAGCGGCAGAAGTTATACCCATTCTTAGAGATTTTTCCAAGGCCCTTGATGAAAGCAAACACAGTAGCTTCAGAGTCAATGGAAGTGTCTTTCCTGTTGTATGTTTTGACTTAGATTTAGTTGTTTATATTCAATAGTTTTAGGTGATCATCTTAACACCTTTAAACAAATTTATTTTCTGCTAGAAAGAAAAATAAAGTCTAAATGTAATAGTTTTTAGTTTGACCATAAAGCAGGAAAATCACAAAGAGGATTCAATCATCATGTCCTAGTATAATGCACATGAAGCCTGACTGGTCTGCTCATGCATAGAAGTTGGCCTCAGGATAGTGTTTTATTAAAAGAACTCAGAGTCCAGCAATAGCAACAGATTCATTTAAAATAAATTGTCTAGTAGTCCTAGGGGGGATCCTAGAACAGAAAATAGACATTACCAAGAAACTAATGAAACTTGAATTTAGTTTGGAGTTTATATAGTTAATAATACTGTAAACATTAATTAGGTGAGACAAATGTACCATAGTAATATAAGATGTTAACAAGAAGGGAAACTGGATGTGAAGTATATCTGTACTATCTTTGTAACTATTTTTTAAATGTAAAATTATCTAAAATAAAATTTTGTTTTGAAAGCAAATTACATTGAGATTACTCTCAAAGACACCGAAGATTCAATTCATTATACATGCCAAAAATAATTGAAATGTAATGCTTTTCATTCCTTTTTCCTTAGTATTTCACATATAACTGCCTCAAAGATTCTCTGCTATTCTACATGAAGATTCCTAAATTTTTATCCTACACATAGACTGCTGGAGTTAATTCATTCTCTTGCTGATCCTTTCTTCTTTCTCCTGTTTTTAATTCTTCCCATCAATATCTCAACTTCTCTGTTACCTGTCTCATTATTTAAACATATGCTATAAAATACTTACTTTGCAATCACTCAGCAAGACAGAATTCTTGGTTGTGTGTGAGACAACGACTACACATATTAATAATTTAGAAAGTTATAAATTATAACACAACAGGCTTTCGGCAAAACAATTTATTATAAAATAATTCAAATGTGGTTCACTAATGACTGAGAAACAATACTTCTTTTAAATAATCTACCTATATATATTGAAATATAAATGAAGGCTGGATATCATCAAGTTGTTAATTCTCTAAAAGTTAATGGGTGTAGTTAAAGAAACTCTAAAGAAATTCCTTCAGAATGTTTATCAAGCTTGAAAACTGATTCTAAAATTTGCATAGAATAGGGTGGCTTCAGAAGTAGCCTGGATAGTTCAGAAAAGAGAACAAGGATTAAGAGCTATTCTTATAAGGCAGAATTATCACCATCTGTTATACCTATATTTTATAGTATTTTCACGTCCCTTCTACAAATAAAAAATGTTTCCTAACTGAATATTGTCCTTTTTTTCCATTGCGGTACCTCTTGTTTCTATAACAATGCCTGGCACATAATATCACTTTAATATCTGTGTTATAAACCAGTTATACATTTATAGTCTTTAAGTCAGTGTAGTAATTGTGAAGAGTAGTCAAACAGAAAAAGACCAAGAAACAAGCCCAAGCATACCTGGACCTAGGAATATGTCAAAGGAGCTATTAAAAATCAGTCAGAGTCAAAAGGAATCTGGGTTCCATGGTGAGTCCTGTCCAATTACGTAGCTGGGACATGAAAAGAAAAAAACCCTGGGCCTGAAACTTCTTTTTGTGCCAAAATATGAAGAAGCACTCAAAGAATTATGGGGATACATGTAAAGGTAATAGAAGTCATCTTGAAGGGGCTATCTCTGGCCAAATCTGGGATAATTTATACATCAAAATAAATAATGGGGCTTCCCTGGTGGCGCAGTGGTTGAGAGTCCGCCTGCCGATGTAGGGGACACGGGTTCGGGCCCCGGTCTGGGAAGATCCCACATCCTGCAGAGTGGCTGGGCCCGTGAGCCATGGCTGCTGAGCCTGTGCGTCCGGAGCCTGTGCTCCGCAACGGGAGAGGCTACAACAGTGAAAGGCCCCGGTACCACAAATAAATAAATAAATAATGATATTATAATCTATTGAACAAATAAGAATCATGAGTTGACATTGATATAATGAATGAATGGCACATGAATGAAAGAAGTGGGGGCATTCTTCCATGCTAACTCATAAATGTGGAAGAAATAATAGAAGTAGAAAATTACCATTTGCCAACCATCCTAAGGACTTAGATGCAAGAGGGGATTAAATGTAAACATATGGGTGAATTTAGAAAAATAGTGACTATATAAAATACTAATAGTGTAGTTCAAATTGTTGAGTTAAAATTAAACAAGCCAGAACTAAAACACCAGACAAACTGGGAGAGGTTGATGAGAGTTAAAGCATACTATTATATATTCTTTGTATTGATTGGAAGGAGAAAGAATAAAGGTTGATTTTGGAATTCATTAAGTTAAACATACATATAAAGTTTCTAGGTTTTTCACTAAAGGTTACAGACAAGTTGTTGGCTGAGGTTACAGTGATCTAAAGACTGGATTGAGGCTGAAGAACCTCTTCCAAAGCAGCTCAGTTGCGTGACCGGCAACTTACTGCTGGTTGTTGGCAGAAGGCCTCGTTGCCTTGCCTCACAAACCTCTCCATAGGACCATTTTATAGGTTGTCTATTATATGTGCTTTTTAAAAATGTATATTCTACGATTATTGGATATGGTATCACAAATACACATTAGCTCAAGCTTTTTATTTGTATTGCTCAAATCATCTGTATTCTTATTTTTTAATTTTAAAATAATGTACAACGCAGGTATAATAAAGCACACGAATCTTAAAATTTCACAGATGCATACATCTGTGTAACTACCACCCAGATCAAGAAATAGAACATTACTAACACCCAGATATCTCCTTCAGGCCCCCTCTGAGTAACTACCTCCCCGAAGGGAACCATTATTATGAATTTTAACACTGTAGTTTATTTTTTCCTGTCTTGTAAAAAAACTAAATAAATAAAATCACGTGATACACACTCTTTTATGCCTGGCTTCTTTTGTTCAATTTTATGAGTTTCAACCATGTTGTTGCATATGACAATGGTTCATTCTCTTTCATTGCTATATAGAATTACCTGTATGTTTACATGAAAACATTAATTTTTTTAGCTGTTAATGTCCATTTGGGTTATTTCTACTTTGCAACTATTACAAAGAATGCAACTACAGACAACTGCAGTTCTATAAACCTATATAAACTAGGATGAAAATGCTGCATTGGAGGTATGAATAGGTTGAATTTGTTTGTTTTTGTTTTTGTTTTTGTTTTGCGGTACGTGGTCCTCTCACTGTTGTGGCCTCTCCCGTTGCGGAGCACAGGCTCCGGACGCGCAGGCTCAGAGGCGGTGGCTCACGGGCCCAGCCGCTCCGCGGCATGTGGGATCTTCCCGGACCGGGGCACAAACCCATGTCCCCTACATCAGCAGGTGGACTCTCAACCACTGCGCCACCAGGGAAACCCTGAATATGTTGAATTTGAAAGGAATTTCCACATATTTTTCCCACATGGTTTTACCAAGCTATAGTGTTTTCAAAAGCATATGAATGTTCCAGGTGTTCCACATCCTCACCAGCCTTTTATATAAACAGTTTTTATATATTTTAAAATTTTAATCCGTCTGATGTATACATAGTAGAATGTGTTTTAATTTTAATTTGCGTCTCCCTGATATTTAGTCAGTGGTGCTGGTACAGATTCTAGGTGTTTGTTTTTTTCTCTCAACACTTTAAACATTTCACTCTATTCTCTTCTTGCTTGAATGGTTTCTGAGAAGTGAGATGTAATTTTTATATTTGTTCTTTTATAGGTAAAGTGTTTTTTTCCTCTGGCTTTTTTTGGATATTTTCCTTATCTTTGATTCTCTGTAGTTTAAAAATGATATACTTACAGGTAGTTTTCTTGGCACTTATCCTGCTTGGTGTTCTCTGAGCTTCCTGAATCTGTGGGTTGGTATCTAGCATCAATATGGGGAAATTCTCAGTCATTATTACTTCAAATATTTTGTATGTTTTCTCTCTTCTCCTTTGGTATTTCCATTATGATGTTACACCTTTTATAGTTGTCCCGTATTTCTTGGGTATCCTGTTCTGTATTTTTCAGTCTTTATTCTCCTTGATTTTTAATTTTGGGGGTTTCTATTGAGATATCCTCAAGCTCAGAGATTCTTTCTTGAGCCATGTCGGTCTACTAATGAACCTATCAAAGGCTTTCATCATTTCTGTTACACTGTTTTTGACCTCTAGCATTTCTTTTTGATTCATTTTTAGAACTTCCCTCTCTGCTTACATTGCCCATCTGTTCTTGCATGCTGTCTAGTTTATCCATTAGAGTTTTTATCATATTAATCGTTATCATTTTATATTCCTGGTCTCATAATTCCAATATTCTTGCCATATCTGAATCTGGTTCTGATGCTTGTTCTGTGTCTTCAAACTGTATTTTTTGCTTTTTAATATTCCTTGAAATTTTTTCTTGGTAGCCACACATGATGTACTGGGTAAAATGGACTTTGATGAATAGGCCTTTAGCAATGTGGTGGTAGAAGGAGGGGAAGCATTCTATAGTCTTACAGTAGGTCGTAGTCTTCTAATGAGTCTATGCCTCTGGACTGTGAACTTCACAAGTGCTTCTTTCTTATCCCTCATCCCCCTACCTCATTATGTGGGACATGATGGTTACTGTGTGCTGGAGTTGGGTATTTCTCTTCCTCTCTGTGGAATACTAGAATTGGCTGAAGATGGTTATTTTCCTTCCCCAAAGCAGTCTAGGCTGTGATAAAACCCCAGTACTTTAGACTATGGTAAAATAGTTTCTCCTGAGTGTGACTCATTAAGAACCTTTTAGACATTATGCTAAGTGAATTAAGCCAGAACAGAAAGACAAATACTGCATGATGTCACTTGTATGCAGAATCTGAAAAAGTAGAACTCATAGGAACAGAGGGTAGGATGGTGATTACTAGAAGTCGAGGATGGAGGAAATGAAGAGATGTTGGTCAGAGGGGACAAAATTTCGGTAATAAGATGAATACATTTTGGAGACCTAATGTACAGTATGGTGACTATGTACAATACACAACATATATACTATACTATGTACATTATATTCAATAATGTATATTGGAAATTTGCTAAGAATAGATCACTTGTTCTCACCTCACACACAAAAATACAATATTTTATATATTATATTATACTACATACAGTATACTTTATATAATAATAATGTATTACATACTTGAAATTTGCTAAGAGAGTAGATCTCAAGTGTTCCTACCACACACACACACAAAAATGGTGACTATTTGAGGTGATGGATACGTTACTTAGTTTGATTGTGGTAATCATTTTACAATGTACACATATATCAAAACATCATGTTGTACACCATAAACTTATACAATTTTTATTTGTCATTTATACCTCAATAAATCTGAGGGAAGAAAAGAATGAACATTATTCTCCCTGCTCAGTTGGGATGCAGATGTGATGGTGGGAGCTGGAGCAGCCACTTTGGTATCAGACACAGAAGCCAAGGGTGATGGTGTCAACCCTGGGACACTGACCTTGGGGCTATTTTGTGAATAAGAAACACATTTCTGTCTCATTTTTAAAAATCCAGAATGATATGGCATATTTCAAAACGGTTCCTTTTCCACATATTCTGCCAGAAGAAGGGGATTTGACTCTCATATTTAACTGTGAGAATCTGGTTAAACTCCTAGAGGTCAAGCTTACATAAGTGTGGGAACCCCCTGTGACTAACCCCCCTCCCCAAGAGTTTTTTTAACTCTCAGGCTTGTCCACTCTGAGCCTCTAGCAATTTGTCAATTACAATGCATGTTGTCCTACCCTGGCACTGGTTCCTGTGAAGGTTCTTGCTCAGAGGGTTCCTGCTCTGGTTAGTAAGTTGTGATTCTCTAATCTCCTGGCTGGCTCTTTAATTATGAGGGCTGCACTTTGCTCTGTGACCTCACTTCTTTAATGGATCTAATAAAAGTTGTTTTTTCAGTTCTTTCAGCTTTTTATTCATTGTTAAGATGGAGTGACAACTTCCAATCTCCTTACAGCTGGACCAGAAACCAGAAATCACCCTGGTTATGCTTTTAATTTCACTTTATCTGTCTGTACTTCTACTCCAGGCTCTCTACCCAAGTTGCAGTTTTTTCTAATGTTCTCTGCTCTCTTATATGGTTACATCAGAAGTGAGAAAACTCTTTTCAAGAAAATTAGCTTTTAAAGGGAAAAGATGGAGTTATAGCTAGTGGAGAAATAATGATGAGACTAGGGTCATGATTTGATGAATTGATTAAAGAGTGAAGAGAGATGTTGAAGTTCCTGGACCAAGAATGTAACTGATGAAACAAGACCCAGGAATAAAAATGAATTTGACACAGCTCTCTTCTAAGGATGACAGAAGCTTAAATATCTCATTATTCTTAGGCAGAGATTACTGTTTATGTTTAGAAAGAAAAGAAATCAGAGGCTCAGAGAGGTTAAATGACTTACACAAAATTACAATGGCCAATTAGTGTAAGAAAATTCTTATGTATCAGATACACCAGTGACTGTCAGAATTGTGTTTTAAATACTTTGCCACTCCACAGAAACATTATGCCTAAAAGCTTCGTTCACCATGAGGTCTGTACCTTAGGACCACTACTATTTTTTTCAGAAATGAAGTTAGTATTACAGGGTTGTTTTTAACAAAATTGACTCTGTCAGAAATATTTTTAAGAAAACCATTAGGCCAGCACGTGCCTAGTGCTATGGTTTCAGTTTGGGCCTTCCTTCTACGAAACCATTTCTTCTGAACATAAAAGGAATTTTATACTTAGCACCATTTCATCTTGATTATTTTGGACATGATATAAATATACAGTTACACACAGGAAAGTAAGAAATGGAATTTTATTTCAGAATTATCATGGTATAAGGTGAAATAGATATGAATAATGAGAAAACTACACTCTAATACTAAAGGAGTAGCTGAAACCATGGTACTTATTCAGTGTACTTGCTTTTGCAGTATAATGATGAAATTGTGCAGGCACACAATGTAATAAATTAAATAATATATCAACTAAGTACTATTAAATCACATTTAAATATACTATCCTTGATTGCTTGAGTGAAGTTCAGCGTATACACCAGGGAAATCAAGTTGTTTTAGTTGTATGGTCCTTAAATAAATTATGCTTTGCTAATGCATTTGCTTTTGCACAAAATTTTGTTCTAGGCAAAAGAGAATTCTAATAGGAGCATACCTTGTTTTTTGTGTGTTTTGCTTTATTGTGCTTCGCAGATACTGTGTTTTTTAAAAATGGAAGGTTTGTGGCAACCCTATGTGGAGCAAGTCTGTTGGCATCATTTTTCTAACATCATTTGCTCACTTCATGCCTCTGTGTCACATTTTGACTATGGAATTCTCACAATATTTCAAACTTTTTCAGTATTTTTATATTTGTTATGGTGATCTGTGATCAGTGTTCTGTGATGTTACTATTGCTAAAAGATTACCACTCATTGAAAGCTCAGATGGTGGTTAGCGTTTTTTATAAAGTATTTAAAAATTAAGATATATACTATTTTTAGACATAAGTCTATGCTATTGCACACTTTAATAGACCGCAGTGTAGTGTAAACACAACTTTTGTATGTACTGTGATACCAAAAATTTCACACGACTCATTTAATGTGATACTGGTTTTACTGTGGTGGTCTGGAAGTGAACTGGAAGTCTCTCCAAGTGTGCCTCTATAAATCCCCCAAATAAGATAAGATTACTAGAATTTTCTCTTATCAGAATGAGAAATGCAGTCATTCTCTGGGTCAAAAATCTGTCCTTGGTAGTTTTCATAATAAACATGGCATTGTTTTAGAGTAAAAAGGACATTTGGTTTTGTTAAAAGAAGTGGATTATACAACAGTCTTTGCCGCTAATTGTATATACAACTTTGGGATAGTCATCTGGCTTTGCCAGACTTCAGTTTCCCGACTGGAAAAGGAGAGAATTATATATACCAACTCTAAGATTTCTGGTTCTAATATTAAGTACCATGAAGAAAGAGCTTACCATGTACTAAACAATTTATATACCTTTTAATTTTTGTTCATAATCTGTAAGAGACGTATTACTATCATTTTACAGATGAGAAGCTGGAAGTTCAGAGAGGTTAAGTATAGTAGTCCCTTCCTTATCGGTGGTTTTGCTCTTTGAGCTTTCAGTTACCTGCTGTCAACTGCAGTCCAAAAATATCACATGGAAAATTCCAGAAGTAATTCATAAGTTTTGAGTTGTACGCCATTCTAAGTAGCGTGATGAAATCTCATACTGTCTTGCTAGGTCCTGCCTGGGACGTGAACCATCCTTTTGTCCAGCATATCCTGCCTAGTAGCCACTTAGTAGCCATCTTATCAAATGGACTGTTGAAGTATCTCAGTGCTTGTGTTCAAGTAACTTATTTTACTTAACAGTGGGTCCAAAGTGCAAAAGCAGTGATGCTGGCGATTTGGATATGCCAAAGAGAGCCCAAATTGCTTTACTTACATTAAAAGGGGAAAGTTCTTGACTTACTAAGAAAAGAAAACAAAATCACAAGCTGAGTTTGAGAAGATCTACAGTAACAACAAATCTTCTATCTGTGAAACTGTGAAGAAGGAAAAAGAAATATCTAGTAGTTTTGCTGTCACAACTCAAACTTCAAAAAGTTATGGCCACAATGCATAATAAACACTTAGTTAAGCTGGAAAAGGCATTAAATTTGTACAATAAGATATTTTGAGAGAGAGTGACCACATTCACATAACTTTCATTACAGTATATTGTTATAATTGTTCTATTTTATTGTTAGTTATTAATGACTTACTGTGCCTAATTCATAAATAAAATGTATCATAGGTATGTGTGTATAGGGAAAAAAACAGTATATATAGGATTCGGTACTCTCTGCAGTTTCAGGCATCCACTGGGGGTCTTGGAACGTATCCCCCATGGATAAGGGGGAAAAAGTGTAACTTACTCATGGTAAGATAGCTAGTTAGTTGTAGAATCAGGATTTGAATCTGCTTCTCAGTCTCGAAAACTGATTTTATTCCCTTATTTATACCCATTATTTTTAATTAATGTGATCTCCTGCCCATCTTTGACCTGACACTTTATTAATCCTTGTAAGAGGAAGAAGAGACAAATGCATTAAGTTCTATTGTCTTTCCTAAGGAAACACCAAAAAAATCCCACAACACACAATAGAAGGAAATCATCACCGAAGGGCTGCCACTTGACATAGCCTCAGACAAATAGTCACACTCAGTCTCCGAAAGGATGTAACAATGCTGCTTTGAAGATGCAAAAACTGAAATTCAGAAGATTACTACCCGTGCCATTGGCACACTTAGCCAAACCTACTTATAATGGCACATAAGTAGGTAGCTTTTGTTACCTATTCTCCACAGTTATTTTCTGATGCTATATTATGTCTGCAGATAATTTTTTTCTCCTTGTGGAGGTGGAGGAAAAGGGGAATTGAATTTGCAATCACTGAGCATTCCGTGTAGGCATTGTGGAGATGATGCAGAACTATCCCATGAGGAAGGCAATAGTGAAAGGGAGTGGAGATGTACACCTTCCTTGCCCTTCAGATGAGCACTATTGCTGACAAGTAATGAATGGATAACCTTGGATCTCTTTTGAGTTTTGCATCTAATTTGAAATTGAAGAAAATTTTTATAAATAGAATACTCACAAAATAAATTCTAGTTGAGTGATTCCTTTGATTCACATGCACATTCTTAGAGACTTTCTGGGCCTATCTGAGATCAGCCAGGTTTTTCTGTTGGGGTGCTGGACCCTTTCCTCTTCAAGGTTATCTGTTGCCTAGTAAGCCAGCCCCTGTCCCCACTTGTCTAGAAGGAAACACTACACCACCACAGGTCATGAGACCTGGCTTACAAAAGGCTTCCAAAGAAGTCAGATATCTCAGCCCAGAAGTGAGGTGAAGGCGTTTACTCCCCATGGGTTGAATTTTGACCAGTGGGAAAGCAAGAATTAGTGGAGACATGCAGATAAATTCCCCCTTCATCCGACCTCCCATGCGTGAGTTACTCTGAGGTAGCGTATGTCTGTATAGCCCATCCAGAGAAGTCCTGCATACCAGAGCAACACTGTGACTCTTCACAGCATCATGAGACAGTAGCCAGCACGGTAATGTGCTTCACCTGCCTTCTCATCTTTCCTTCCTCCCTTCCATTTGCACTCACGCTTGCTCTTCTGGTTTTGTACTCCCTCCAATAAAGCATCAGCACTTGCATCTTTGCCTCTGATTCTGTTCCCTAGGAAACTTAGTTTATGACAATAGATCTGCTGAACTATAGAGATGATAGAGTAATTTGTGAGAATTGAGTTGTGGGAACCTGGCGACTAAAGAAAACCACAGAGAGTAACCTGGGTTCTCTCAATTGGAAGTGGAAGCTGAAGGAGAGATGGAAACTAGCCTTTATTCATGGTATGCTGGACACAACATCTCATTTAATCATATTATCCTCCTTATAAAGATAAGGAAACAAAAACTTGGAGAGGTCCTGTGGCTTACCCAAGCCACAGGTTTTATGGAAGAGTGCCAGGATTCAGAACTAGGTTTTTGTTTTGTTTCGTTTTGTTTCGTTTTACTCCAAACTGTAAAGTGTCTCCTATTAATAAATGGAGGGGAGGGGCTGAGAGAAGACATATTTTTGTATGCAGATCCCCTAGTTAAAATTTCAGTATAATAATTCAGACATAAACAACTAAATTAGGAGCTCATCCTGAGGAATAAAAGGAGATATTAAAATAAAATAAAATAAAAAGACAAAATATTATAACCATCCTATCACTGAGCTTCTACTAAGTTGCATCCAATAAAATAATTTCATTTAGGAAAAGAATGCAAACTCTTAAAAAATATGACTAGTGTTATGGAAAAAAAAATCACTTCAATAAGAAAGAAAGAAAAATCCAAAGGCCCATTGTACTCTTGGCATATAGTTGGCAGATATTTAAAAATCCAAACTCCAGAACAGAATGTTCGAGCTTTTAAGGGAAATGCCCGGGGGCAATTGGCCTGGGACTGGACCAACGCTCAGGCCTCTACACTGGCACGGAGTAGTCAGCACTGAAATTGTCAGCACAGTTGAAGGCATTTATGGGAAAGCCAAGATTGAAGGTGAAGGGAAATGAGATGGAGGAAATGAAACGGCTGTATTATTCAAATGTGCTGCAGACAAATCTTCAGCTCTGGAAAAATGCACTCTGTATTCCAGGTAAATGTATTAAGTTAACTGATTCCAGGTGTTCTCAAGGATAATTGATTCATTCAGCAAACATTTTTTAAGTACCTACTATGTGAAAAGCAATGCTATAAAAAAGAATGCATGAACAGCCTTCATTCATTTCTGGAATTCTTCCCAATTCAAATCCTCAGTCTTTATTTTATTTGCATACATTTACAAAATCAGACTTTTCTCCAATGTAATTATTGGTTAAGAATCTAGGAGGTGAATATGCAATCTTTCTGCCTATTTACCACCTACACTTTATCTCAGAGGTTTTCTCCCCCTGTTCCTCAGTAACTTGAAGTAAATTTACTCTGTTATTGTTTGTGGAAAAGTCCATATGTTTAAAATACTTTTGGCTTTACTCTTTTCTACAGAGAATTTTCCGGATTTTACCTAGATACTTGTAAGATAAATCATATTACAATTACGAAGAAGCAAATTTCGTTTCAATACATTGTTTCCTAAAGGAGAAGATCCCACAATCTAGAAAAAAAATTAAACAAAGAACTACTATTATGCCTTGTCTCAACTTTTTGTGACTATAGGAAAAATAATTAATGTAGATGAGATAGAATACATTTAAAGTTGAAACAACTAAAGATATTTCGTTATTATTACAGACTTGTTTCTTAAACATATTGTACTAAAAGAAAATTCTTCCAACAGAAGGCATTCAACTTTTAGAACTTCAGTTTCATTTTAGTGTGTTGGAAGTGAAACATAGTGTAGTAACTTCATAATTGTAATATGTGTGATATAAGTTCCTGGCAAAGGTACTTTGTTTGACCAAACTTTAGTCCATCATCTGAACCTTCTAGGCACATCTGTGCACTTATAAGATCCAGTTTTAGCAAGAACCCTCCACCCTTGGTATCTTATCACCCTTGACCTCTAATTGGGTTCCTCATTCTCCATCATCCCCCTGGTGATGTCTGATCACCCTGGCCTGTCTTCTGGGAAAGCCAGCATCTTACACCTCCTTTTAGTAATTTTCCCTTCTCTGACCCTCACTCCACTCCTTGGCTTTATATTCCCAGTTGCCTGTGCGGTATTCAGAGTTGAGCCCAATATCTCTCCTCCCCTGCAAAATCCTCTTATAGTGGCCCATATAACTATCCTCTTTTATGTAACACCCGCCCCCTTTAATTAAGTCTTCCTTACTGTGCTTTAACAAATGTCATCGATTATTTCTTCAATATTCCTCAACTTCATAATTTAAATTAAGCATATAAAATAGATTTGGGTAAAAAATTTAACTCACAGCAATATTCAAATATGCAGAAAATTAATGTAAATACTTTTTATTTAGTCTCTAAGTAATTGGCCTTTCTTCTTCAAGATTCCACTCACTTGCTAGCAGAAAAAAAAAAAATAGGCCAATCTAATCTAAACCCCACTCTGATATGATCATTAAAATAGTCCTGGGAAAAATTCACTCTCCTCCATAAAGTGATCAGCCTCTCAGCCTACTGACGTGCACCTGAAGAAGCCTGAAATATGGCCCTTTTGTAGGGACCCGGAAAAGAAGCTAAGACAGGATCTGTTTTCACGATGTCCTCCATCTTCTCTAGCACACGATATCTGTGTGTCAAAATCTCAGGATAAAGCCGGAAAAATATCCTCTTTCCTCCCTCACTTCTCTTTCTTGTCATTCTTAAGACCAGAAATGCAGGTGGGATTTTCTTTCTCTTCCTTTCTGTCATACCCTCTTGACTCTTTTGGAACTAGCCTAACTATCATGAACAGAAGATGCATTTTCTCCACCCTGTGGGGCAGCTCTAAGAGGTGCTTCTTTCTGGTTTCCCTACTAATAAGCTATGTGGGGGAAAGGAAAAAAAGGAGCCACAAGAAATTTTCTTTCTAGGCGGTATTCTTCCTAGAGACTTCTATTTTGCATATCAAAAGCTGAACGTAACTTCATTCCTTCTGTAGCAAACTATAGCTCTCCTCCATTTCCACTCATCTCTACTGGGTAGATAGACAAACACCTTTGACTTGCCAGGATGAAGTTCATCTCAAAGGAAAAAGAGAAATAGACACTAATGTTTTTCAGAATATTACCTTATTACAGTGGAATACATGGGAATGCAACACATTCTATTAGTGTTAGAGAGTTTACACGTGGTATCTTCAAACTACTTTACTCTTCATGTGATATTTCTACCTTTAAGGCCAAATCATTTAAAAAAATTTTAACTCTTTATTTATTTTTTCCATCTTTAATTGACCATTCCTTCTTTTGTGTAATGTCACCATTTTAAGCAAAAATTTGTCCATGGGTTCATTGATGCTGCTTTGGAAGTATTAATTTCCCTTTACCATTTAGCTGTGTCTAACCCATTTGAGCTTAATTATCTTGTTTCTCATTGTTTCAGTCTGTTTGACTACGGCAAAGTAAAAAACTAAAGGGGGCTGAAGATAGGAAGCTATGCGATGGAAACCTACATCCTCTTTGACTCATCCAGTCAAACTTTCTTAAGATGTTATCAAAAGCCCTTCATCCTCTAAGGGCACCTCACACTTTCTGCTGGCTGCCCCACTTCCAATAACAGAGACTTATGCTTTTCAGTATACTTTAGTGACTTATGCCACAGCATTTTCCTATTTCTAAAAGTATTGATATATTCACCATTCACAGTTTTTGAAAACACTTGGCTCGCCTCTATGCCAATCCAAAATTAACTCTCAAGGCCTAGCCTAAATTCAACATCTTCATAAAGTAGGGTTTACAAAAGCTAGGCTTACCTTTCCCTTTGGCTTACATAAAGCGTTTTATAACAACCACAAAACAATAAGAACAAACATGTATATAGTGCTACTTTGAGCGGGGCATTGAACTTAGTTCTTAACATACATCAATTCATTTAATCCTTACGAGAATCCCAAAAGATAGGTCCTAAAATTATCCAGAACATACAGATGAGAAAACTGAGGTATGGTTAATTTAATTAACTTATCCAAAGTTATACAGCTAGCCCAAGATAACTTTTGTAGGATTTTATAACCAGAATGTATCTCAAATTTTAGGAGATCTATGAACCTCATAAAATTCCATGAAAAAAATTGGTTAACTATTCAAATATTTGTCTAGGGAGAGAATCTCCATCTTTACATCAGATTTTAAAAGTAGTCTGTGTTCCAAAAACGTTACGAGCTATGCTAAGGAGTATACAGTGTTGTTTTCTAATTAATCTAAAACTGTACTTTTTCAGAATTCTTCAGTGTTCATTAGGAATTCAATAACCATTTTTGATTTGACAAAGCATTTGTCTTAACTGAGGAGAAGCATTGAGTTGGTGATAGGAGAGCAAGTAAATTAACCAAGCAGAAATAAAAGAAATCATAGTTCATTTATTAATCGTCCGTACTAAATTGTAATAATAAATAGAATCTAGAAATGTATAGGCATATAGTAATATTTATCTTAGTATGATACTAAAATTGCATTTCTCGACATAACACAAGAAAAATATGCATTATTAGATCGATCAGTATTTTTAGACAGTACATCATAACAGTAGGTTTACTGCAACCTAAGATCACCCTTTACCTTGTTAAAATTGAAGATTTTTCTGTAATTCCTACAGAATACATATGGTAATACTACATATGTATTTGTTTTGAATTAGAAATACATTTAAGTCTCTGATGTGGGGTTATTTTAGAAATATTTATTTGGCCTATGTTGGCATGTCAGCAAATATAATTTAGGCACTTGAGGTCTCAAAAGCTCTAATTATGCCACAGACACAAACACACACACACACACACTACACAGAGGCATGCACAGATGCACACATATTTACACCCAAACATCTCTTTTTTTTTTTGAGATTGTTTTATGATTTCTAATAAATAGGATAATGTTCCTCAATATGGAATAATATTAAAGCTGCTTTAATTTTTTATAGATTTCCAGTTGAATTCTGTTATTTTAATTAAAATGTTAAATATTTGCAAACATATAGGTAGATTTAAGTTTTTATTCTGTAACTAACTTCAATTGAATGTTAATTTACATAATGTTTTCTTGAGTTATTTGAACAGATTCACTTTTGTGAGAATTGTGTCATTACAATTTAAATCATGGTGCAGTCATGCTAAATTCAAAAGAACATTCTTGAGAATAAAGTCATGTATGTTTTTTCTCATCTCTCATTTAAAAAAAATATTTAATAACATCTTCTCTAGAATTTGTTTATTTATATATGCATCAAAATGTGAACTCAAATACTATACTCCTTAACAAGATCACTTTAATTCTTCTCAAGTTGCCTGGATGGTTCATAAATATTCAAACCTAGCATTCTGTGTTGACAGATTTGCTTCAATAGACTAGACAAGAATGATATTCATTTATTTTAGAAATGGTTAGATCTGATAACTAGTCTGGTCAAGAAGATCTAGAAATATGAAATGAGTCATTTGCTAGTGGGAAGCAGCTGCATAGCACAGGGAGATCAGCTTGGTGCTTTGTGACCACCTAGAGGGGTGGGATAGGGAGGGTGGGAGGGAGATGCAAGAGGGAGGAGATACGGGGATATATGTATACGTATAGCTGGTTCACTTCGTTATACAGCAGAAGCTAACAAAACATTGTAAAGCAACTATACTCCAATAAAGATGTTAAAAAAAAAACAAAACTGAGACCCAAGTGTGACCTCTTTGGAGGACAAGATAACAGTCTTGAAGTGGCAATGAGAATAGTTCATGTTCACAATTCTTCATGATATTGCAGACTTGTCATAAAAATAAATTGCCTACAGTTCTCTGCCGTTTTCTATTCTTCTTTCATCATGATAATAAGGCATCAGGTTTTTAACATTCAATATATTCTGAAATGCAATTTCATATAAAGATGTGGAGGGTACTAAAACACTTGCTACCTATGTTTACTTGTGGATTTCACTTACATTCATATTTCTGAAGATACTGCCTGCTCTGTCTAGTAATATATGAAAATTAAACTAAGGTTCTGAAATATGCATGGCTCCTTGGAAATAAGATAGTAACCCCTAATCTCATTTTAATCTCTTAGAGGTGAAAGTTTTTTTCTAAATTTAGCAATGCCCAAAAGTTTATCCTGTAACCACAGGCAATTCAAGAAGTAGGATGGGGAAAGGCAGTGTATTGTCATGCTATTTTTTCAAAGGAACATAAATGTTTTTGCATGGTTAGGTCACTTGCTGTCTTATCGCTTCCTAAAGTACTCCCACACACTAAGCCTATGGTTACCAGGACCTGCTCCTGACATGTAAGATAAGTTTCCAGTCAGCCTGAGCCAGACTGTATTGCATAAGTGCTGAAATTATTACCCTATTAAGAGAACACAGTTGAGAGTATACTGCTACTTTTTAAACAGCAGTAAGGAGCTGTTACGTTCAAAATCTTAAGAAATATCATAAAGATATAAAAGATGGATTTACCTTTCAAAATAAGACATGGTTACATATTTTGAACCTAAAGAAATGTCAAAAAATGAGTAAAAACTTGGGAAACTCATGGAGATTTTAAAAGATTTTGGCAATAGTATGTAGATAGATAGATAGGTAGATAGATAGATGATAGATGTTAGGATGAAACAATCATATGAAGTATGAGTAAGAACAAAATACCCTATAATTTCTCTGCTATGTCTTCTCACAATCTAATCATTTAGTTAGTCCTGTTCTATGCTATATCATCAGCTTCATGAGAACCGAGAACCTGTATACACCTCATGGCTTCATCTCCAGTCTCTGGCAATGTGTTCAGCACATGGTGGACGCTCAATGAATGTTTATTAAATTAATGAGTATTTATCTTTAATGTTGGGTAAAGAAAACTGAGTGCAGACTCCAGAAATATTAAGTTCTAAAAGTAATAATAACACCAACATTATTGTACTAAATATTAAGGCAATTAAAGAAAAAATGAGTGTATTGATAATATAAAAAATAAATATAAAAAAGTAGAAAATCTTAATTTACCATATTGGTCCCTACATATTTCCCCAACCCTTATTGCCATTTTATTTTATTTTTTTACTGCTAATTTTTAAATTTAATTTGATTTTATTTTCTTAACATCTTTATTGGCGTATAATTGCTTTACAATGATGTGTTAGTTTCTGCTGTATAACGAAGTGAACCAGCTATACATATACATATATCCCCATATCCCCTCCCTCTTGCATCTCCCTCCCTCCCACCCTCCCTATCCCACCCCTCTAGGTGGTCACAAAGCACCGAGCTGATCTCCCTGTGCTATGCAGCCACTTCCCACTAGCTATCTATTTTACATTTGGTAGTGTATATATGTCCATGCAACTCTCTCACTTTGTCCCAGCTTATCCCTCCCCCTCCCCATATCCTCAAGTCCATTCTCTAGTAGGTCTGCATCTTTATTCCTGTCTTTCCCCTAGGTTCTTCATGGCCATTTTCTTTTTTTAAGATTCAATATACATGTGTTAGCATACGGTATTTGTTTTTCTCTTTCTGACTTACTTCACTCTGTGTGACAGACTCTAGGTCCATCCACCTCACTACAAATAACTCAGTTTCGTTTCTTTTTATGGCTGAGTAATATTCCATTGTATATATGTGCCACATCTTCTTTATCCATTCATCTGTTGATGGACACTTAGGTTGCTTCCATGTCCTGCCTATTGTAAATAGAGCTGCAATGAACATTGTGGTACATGACTCTTTTTGAATTATGGTTTTCCCAGGGTATATGCCCAGTAGTGGGATTTCTGGGTCATATGGTAGTTCTATTTTTAGTTTTTTAAGGAACCTCCATACTGTTCTCCATAGTGGCTGTATCAATTTACATTCCCACCAACAGTGCAAGAGGGTTCCCTTTTCTCTACACCCTCTCCAGCATTTATTGTTTGTAGATTTTTTTGATGATTGCCATTCTGACCACCATGAGGTGATATCTCATTGTCGTTTTGATTTGCATTTCTCTGATGATTAATGAAGTTGAGCATTCTTTCATGTGTTTGTTGGCAATGTGTATATCTCCTTTGGAGAAATGTCTATTTAGGTCCTCTGGATTTTTTTTTTTTTTTTCATGGAGCTGCATGAACTGCTTGTAAATTTTGGAGATTAATCCTTTGTCAGTTGCTTCGTCTGCGAATATTTTCTCCCATTCTGAGGGTTATCTTTTCATCTTGTTTATGGTTTCCTTTGCTGTGCAAAAGCTTTTAAGTTTCATTGGGTCCCATTTGTTTATTTTTGTTTTTATTTCCATTTCTCTAGGAGGTGGGTCAAAAAGGATCTTGCTGTGATTTATGCCATAGAGTGTTCTGCCTATGTTTTCCTCTAAGAGTTTTATAGTGTCTGGCCTTACATTTAGGTCTTTAATCCATTTTGAGTTTATTTTTGTGTATGGTGTTAGGGAGTGTTCTAATTTCATTCTTTTACATGTAGCTGTCCAGTTTTCCCAGCACCACTTATTGAAGAGGCTGTCTTTTCTCCACTGTATATTCTTGCCTCCTTTATCAAAGATAAGGTGACCATATGTGCGTGGGTTTATGTCTGGGCTTTCTATCCTGTTCCATTGATCTATCTTTCTGTTATTTGTGCCAGTACCATACTGTCTTGATTACTTTAGCTTTGTAGTATAGTCTGAAGTCAGGGAGCCTGATTCCTGCAGCTCCGTTTTTCTTTCTCAAGATTGCTTTGGCTTTTTGGGGTCTTTTGTGTTTCCATACAAATTGTGAAATTTTTTGTTCTAGTTCTGCAAAAAATGCCAGTGGTAGTTTGATAGGGATTGTATTGAATCTGTAGATTGCTTTGGGTAGAAGAACCAGCTTTTGGTTCATTGATTTTCTTTATTAATTTTCTGTTTTCAAGTTCATTGAATTATGCTCTAATTCTTATTATTTCTTTTCTTCTGCTTACTTTGCGTATAATTTGGTCTTCCTCTCCTAGTTTCCAAGTTGGATAGTTAGATTATTGATTTTAGATTTTTAAAAAATTTCTAGTATATGCTCTAAACACTATAAATTTCCCTCTAAGCTCTACTTACGCTGCAACACCCAAATTTTGAGAAGTTGTATTTTAATTTTCATTCAGTGCAAAGATTTGTTAAATTTCTCTTGAGATTTTCTCTGACCTATGTATAACTTAGAAGTGTGTTCATTAAACTCCATATTTTTTTTGTATTTTCCAGTTATCTTTCTGTTATTAATTTCTAGTTTAATTCAGTTGTGATCTAACAGCAGGTATAGTATGATTTCTGTTCTTTTAAATTTGATACGATGTGTTTTATGGCCCAGAACATGGTCTATTTTGGTGAACATTCCATGTGAGCTTGAGAAGAATGTGTATCTTCCTGTTGTTGGATGAAGTAGTCAATAGACGACAATTATATGCAATTGATTGATGGTGTTACTGAGTTCATCTATGTCCTTCCTGATTTTCTGCATGCATTTCTAACAGCCTCTCTGTTAAAGTCTCCAACAATGATAGTGGGTTCATCTTTTTCTCCTTGTTGTTTTATAGTTTTTTCCTTGCATATTTTGATGTATATGCTCTGTGCATATACATTAATATTTGTTACACATTCTTGGAGAATTGACTCTTTTTTCACTATTTAATGCCCTTCTTTATCCTTGATAACTTTCCTTAGCTTTAAAATCTGCTCTGAACTTCATATACTGTACCTACTTCTGCTTTCTTTTGATTAGTGTTAGCATGGTATATCTTTCTCCATCCATTTACTTTTAGTCTATATGTGTTTTTATATTTAAAGAGGGTATCTTATAAACAATGTGTAGTTATGTCCTGTTTTTTGATCCACTTTGACTCTGTCTCTTAATTGGTGCATTTAGAATATTGATATTCAAAGAGATTATTGATATAGTTGGATTAATATTTACCATATTAATGGTTTGTTACTGCTTTCTCTTTGTTGCTCTTGTTCTTTTTTCCTATATTTGACTTCCTGTCTTTTTCTGCCTTTTGTGGTTTTAATTGAGCCTTTTATATGATTCATTTTTTTCTCCTTTCTTAACATTGGTTATACTTCTTTCTTTGTTTTTTAATTGGTTTCCCTGGAGTTTGCAATATACATTTACAGCTAATTCAAATCCATTTTCGAATAACAAAATAGTACTTCATGAGAAGTGTAAGTACTATATAATGATAAAATAATCCTAATTCCTGCCTTCTGTCCCTTGTAGCATTACTGTCCTTAATTTTACTTGTATGCAAGCTAAACATAAATATAGATTTATGCATAAGAAATACACATAAGCATACATAATCAAAACCATTGTTGGTATCACTGTTTTGAATAAACTCTTAGCTGTTAGATCAATTAAGAATAGGAAAAATAAAAGTTTTTATTTTACCTTCACCTATTCCTTCTCTGATGCTCTTACATAGATTTGAGTTTCTCATATATATATATATATATATATATATATATATATATATATATACTATTGTTTTCCCTCTCTAAAGATCTTCTTTTAACCTTTCTTGCAAGGTAGGTTACTTGCAACAAAATTCCTCAATTTTTGTCTGAGAAAGTCTTTAATCTCCTTCACTTTTGAAGGATAATTTCACATGTTACAGTCGTGTTGGTGGGGTTTTGCTCTCAACACTTTAAATATTTCACTCTGTTATCATCTTGCTTGAATGATTTCTGAGAAGTTGTATGTAATTCTTATCTATGTTCCTCTATAGGTAAGAAGATTTTTTCATCTGGCTTCTTTCAGGATTTTTTTCTTATCTTTGATTTTCTGTAGCTTGAAAATGATGTGCCTCGATGTAGTGTTCTTGGCATAAATTCTGCTTGGTTTTCCTTGAGCTTCCTGGATGTATGGTTTGGTGTCTGACATTAATTTGGGGAAATTCTCAGTCATTATTGCTTCAAATACCTTGTCTGTTCCTTTCTCTTTTTCTTCTCCTTCTGGTATTCCCGTTATGTGTATGTTATATCTTTTGTGGTGGTCCCACAGTTCTTGAATATTCTGTTCTATTTTTTTTCCAGTCTTTGTTTTCTTTGATTTTCAGCTTTGGGGTTTCTGTTGAGATAACCTTAATATCAGAGATTTTTTTTCCTCAGCCATGTCCAGCTTACTAATAAGCCTATCAAAGACATTCTTCATTTCTGTTATAAAGATTTTGATTTCCAACATTTGTTTTTGGTACTTTCTTCAGATTTCCATCTCTCTGCTTACAATGCCCATTTGTTCTTGTATGCTGTTTACTTTATCAATTAGAGCCCTTAACATATAAATCATAATTGTTTTATATCCCCAGTCTGATAATTCCAACATCCCTCTCATGTCTGGTTCTGATGCTTGCTCTGTCTCTTCAAATTGTGTTTTTTGCCTTTTAGTATGCCTTGTAAATTTTTTTCTTGGTAGACACACATAATGTACTGGCTAAAAGGACCTGTTGTAAATAGGTCTTTAGTAATATGATGGTAAGGTGTCAGGGGAGGGAAAGTGTCCTACAGGTCTCAGTCTTTTAGAGTCCATGCCTCTGGACTGTGAACTTCACAAGTGCTTCTCAGGTTTTTTCTCCCTGTCCCCCTTAGGTAGTATAGGATGGCCGGAGTAGGCTGGAGTTGGGTATTTCCATTCTCACACATGGAAGGCTAGAGTGGACTGGAGTTGAGACCCTTCGCCTAGGTCAGTTAGGCTCTGACAGTATCTGGACAGGTTAGAGTCTAGCTAACTAGTTTCCCCTGAGGGTGAGCCTTGATAAGAACAAAATGCTCTGGCATATATCAAAATGATTCCTTTTCCCCCCTCCTACTTAAAGTATGAGGGGATTTTTCTCTGATAATTGCTCTGAAAACCTGATCAGGCTCCTGGAGCTAAAACTCATAAAGGTGTAGGGACCCCCATGATTGGGTTCCCCTGGAGTTTTTAACTATCAGAGTTGTCTGCATTGAGCGTCCAGCATTTGTCAACTACAGTTTGGGTTTTCCTACGTTGGTACTGGTAAAAGCAGCAGTTTCTGCTTGTCTCTACTCTGGTAAGCTGTGACTCCATCTATTCACTTGTCTCCAATATTGGGAGCAGTGGTTTGCCCTGTGTCCTCCATTCTCTTATAGATCAAGAAGAGTTGTTGTTTTTTTCAGTCTGTTTAGCTTTTTATGTACTGTTAAGAGAGAGTGGTGACTTCCAAGCTCCTTCCATCTGCAACAAAATCCAGAAATCTTCTAGATACATTTTCTATCTTCTAGAGTTTGGTCTCCATAGCTGGAGATGTCTTTTATGGGAGAGACTACTGGGAGATTGAAGAGAATGGTTAAGGGCCAAGAAGAAGAGGTGGATGGATTAAAAACAGCTTATCTAATCAAATTGATGTGATGTCTTGGTGTTGTAAATACTGAGGAAGAAGAAATTATACACATTTACAAACAAATGTTTATACCAAAGGGGAAATTAAGTAGTTGCAAAGAATTTTATATCAGAAATCCTGCATTTCAGTGTATGCTGGTTCTTCCACTGTTTAGTTACATAAAATTTTTCAAGATTCTTAATTCTCATGATTTACTTTTCTGTAAATAAGAATAAATATAAGATTTTAAAAGGCCACCCAGCCTGCAACATTATAAGAAGGCCAAATGAGAAAAACGCATAAAGAATCTGAGAAAGAATATATATATATATATATATGTATCTGAATCACTTTGCTGTTGACCAGAAACTAACACAACATTGTAAAACCACTATACTTCAATAAAAAAAATGTATGAAATGATTTTGTAAACTATAAATGGCATGGGGCTATTACATGACATTTTTAAACAAAGTACTTTATGAAGTACTGCTTAAACACTCAAGCTTAATCTGTAAATACTCACTGGTGATGGTTTGTGTGAAGTGTTTACTGTGACAAGAAGTACAGCTCTAAATCGCTCATCTTTTTGGCATTTAATTATCACAATAAAATGATCAATGGTTAAAAGATTAGAGTCTGCCTTTTAGGACTGATTTTTTTGGTGATTGTTGAAATTTATTCTGTTTGTTAGCTTGTCACTGGAGGCTTTTTCAGAACTACCCAGTTTGAAATTGATACCCAAACAAACGTACCTTTAATGTAGTCACGGTTCCATACATTAAGTTATGGAGATGAACTCAGGTTTCCAAAAAATCTTCCTAAACTAAAACATCAATGCTCTGGCTTTCCAACTTTTATAAACTGGGTCAAAATTAAATTTCAAAAGTGAGATGTTTCCTTAAATGAACCGTTGACAACTCTTTGGAACATTTCAGTATTAAATTTGGCTTCCCTCACAATAAGGCTTCTTCTGTGCAGATTTTTAAAATCTAGTCACCACACAACCATCCAGATCCAGAATTTTCATTTTTGTTCCAAAGTGTCACTGGAAGGGATTTTGTCCTTGCAAACTGCATAAAATTTACAGTAGAATATATGTAAAAGAAGAATGCTGAAATAGATCTGCTTTGATTCCTTGGTAAAGAGAAGAGAAGGGCAAGAAGCTTCAGCTTCTATTTACCCTGGCATTAACTCAAGATAAGCCTTAAAATTACTTTTTGGTGTACAGTGTGGTTTCTCCATCAAAAGGTTATTTGCTATAAAAGGGCTTTATTCTGTAAGACACTGGGTATATTCACTTTTTAATTAGAGCTGCCAAACTCTAGGCCAGGGTGAGGTTAAAATCATGTCTTTTTATGATGCTCTTTTTCCTGATTATAAAAGTAATAACAAGTGTGACAGAGCCAATTTCTTTCCCAGAGGATTCTAAGGTAACTGCACCATGAAAAAATTAACCATAAACTGATGCCCTGATTTTGCCCTTAAAGAAGTGGAGACTTCTTTAGACACTAACAGTGTGGTACTGAGAGACTATGTTTGGGTTGTGTTGTTATTGTTATTTTTGTTGTAGTTCTTTTTCATATTAATCTGGCACTCAATGAATGAATGAATGAACATATGAACGAATAAGTGAGTGAACTTTTACATGAGACAAACTTTTATTTTCTCATGGCTTGCCAGATGGGCAGGCAACAAAATACAGTGGCAATCAAATACAAATTTTATGCCACATCAGTGCTGTTTGCTGAGAATTATGGAGCAATATCAGGAACAGTGACTAAGCGTGAGAATTTTTACTACTTAGTCTTAATAATGAAACAGTGACAGTCTATTTGAGATATTAAATCAATGTTTTATTTCCGCTACAGATTCTGATTTTCCATGTGTTTCTACCTACTTAATTCTTTAATTCCTTATTTCACAGAGGTAAGGTTAACAGAGCCTAAAACAAAGTGGTTATTCTTGAATTCTGAGTCTCAAACTTTCCTAATATACTTTCATAGAGAAAGAAAGTTTTGAACATTAGGCTTTATTGAAAGAGAAAAAAAAATTTTTTTAAATCTTTTTTCAGTTTCCAAACTTTCCCATTGCAAAGGCAGAACAAAGCTTGAGAGTCTGAGCTTAGGGTTTCTTATAAAAGCCGTAGAAGAGAAGATGGAACAGTGTAAGAAAAGTCCCTTCAATTCAAAGGGGAAGGATAATCCTTCAGTGTTGGAATAGGGTTGGCAAGATTTGGAGGATATGACATCATGACGCAAAAACAACTTTCCCTTAAGTCAACCCCTCAACTCAACCCTGAAAGAAGAGACAGGATGCTCTGATGAGAGATAATAAAACACAAGGAAGGTGATGGGGAAACTGAAAGCAAAGCCTCTTTTTGTGCCTGTCTTCTTGCTTGGAAAGCTAAGAGGAGACTATACACAGGACACATTATAACATCACGGTTCAGCCAAAGCAGAGTATAGCCAGTTCCCCACTGTCTAAGTGACACACAGTGGAGGTTCTTGAAGACTTAGAATGGGGATACCAGAATGATGAGAAGCCTGGTGTATCATGATTTGTAGACACTATTGCAGGACACCCAGTGACATGAAGGCTCCAGGGACATAACCATGAAGACAGCACGGACTGAGAAAACAGCAAACCAACCACAAGACTTCTCCTCCCCAACCATGAGGATAGGTATTCTTTGCCCTGCATCATATCATATCATCTTGGTAAAGAAAGGGGGAAGAGAAAACCCTTCCAGATGGGAAGAAATTTGAAATGACCAGCTAAAAGACACTAACACCAGGAATAAATATTGGCATACCAAGATTAAGGTTTGACTTTGTTTTTCTCTGTTTTCCTCTCCTTAAGCAGTGAGACAGGAAACTTGAAAGCAAGATGAGATCGGATAAAGAAAATAAATCATGCCACATTTTAATATGTCTGAGTTGTAGCATGTAAATCCTGCCCCCGCTAAAGTGGCATTACCCAGACATTCCTTCTCACTCCCCAAGCTCTGCTTCCATTCTTTACTCTGGGAATGTAGCAATGTAACATTCCCAGGCTAAGAGTCACATTTGTGGAGGAGCAAGACACTTGTTCATTCTGAGTAAAATTTCCTGGCTGTGAGCAAGTACAACTTTGCTGTCCCACAAAAAGGAGAATAAAGACCAATCACGCGAAATCATTTCTGTATCATTGGTTACAAGCTTAAATACAATTTTATAAAAATGTAAAGATATACTCAAAACCATAATCAAAACAAACTAATGAAAATGGTTTGAAATAGTTCGAAAAATATATCAAAGTGAATGTTACTTTTGGAAAATAAAGATGAGCTAAGTTAATGTACATTATGCAAAGCTTTCTAAAATTGATTATGTTACACACTCACACTAATACTTGACAGAGTTGCAGTACTCTTAGTTATTTTTATGATGGCATAAAGCTAATTATTCTAAGACAGTTATATCCAGAGCAAAGTATACTGATAAGATATAATCATAAAAAATGTTTTAGACTTCCTATTTTGCCTATTTTTCCTTATAAATACACTGACAGAATGAAGGCAAAGTAAACATTTCAGCATTGGATAAATGTAATTTCTTGGAGAATTAAAGAAATAAACCTTTTTTTAAATTTGTAGAGCAGTTTTACAGGTATTTTTTTTTTCTAAATACTCTGAGTCTCATGACATAGGTGGATTGTGTATTTATGACAACAGCAGTTTATTAATTAATTTACTTATTTTTACTGTGTTGGGTCTTCGTTTCTGTGCGTGGGCTTTCTCTAGTTGTGGCAAGAGGGGGCCACTCTTCATCGCGGTGCGCGGGCCTCTCACTATCGCAGCCTCTCTTGTTGCGGAGCACAGGCTCCAGACGCGCAGGCTCAGTAGTTGTGGCTCACGGGCCTAGGTGCTCCGCGGCATGTGGGATCTTCCCAGACCAGGGCTTGAACCCGTGTCCCCTGCATTAGTAGGCAGATTCTCAACCACTGCACCACCAGGGAAGCCCTACAGATAGTTTTGATGTCCTTTCCCCAATCCTGCATTTGAATTATCTGGATAATGCACTTAGACTTTACTTTGCAGTGAAAATAAAGCCCAAAAGGTAGAGAGATGCAAATCTTCTATGTATCAAATTCTTAACCTGAAAAATTAAGAGTTTATACTAGAAGAAAGTTAAATATTTAAAGTTCTGTGATTGGAGGAGTCTTTAAAATTCACCACGTTAGCCTTCATTACTTATACTAAAATCAGAAGAAACAGTTACTCTCACACACATGTCATTGCATTCATATCCATTATATCATCACACTTCAGTTATTTCAAAAATCCATAAAAATTATGTAAAGAATTGCTTAAATCTTTAGTTTTGTAGGAGAAAGAAAAACAAAAAAACTAATCTTCAAAATCAAGAAAGGGTCCATATAGCCATCTGGTGGCTACTTAGGGAAATACATCTGAATCTTCCCATCACTATTATTTGTAAATTGGTATATTAAATAATATAAATTATTTTTATAAAATAAGTTAATATTTGTCTAATTCTAAAAAACATCTAAAAAATTTTTAATTCCCTATTAATTTATACTTGCTTTTATATTTTTTCTTTAAAGCATAAAGCTTTTGCCATTCTGTTACTAGTAAATATATCATTGCCTTTTGCTATTTATTGTAAATTATGTCATTGTTAATTTTCAAGGTAATAGCTGTTGTTAAATATTAGCCCCACATAGACTAAACATTTGATAATTAACATTTGATAATTATTGGCGATCTTGTTATAAATACCTATATATACTACTCATTTATATATAGAACCTTTCGACCAATATTACATATATTATGATATTAAATGCCAGGCTTCATAATAATATGAAAAGCATAGACCAGGTTTTATAAAGAGCATGAAAAAAGAATCTGAGTAATAATGCATAAGCATATGCTAACATTGTCGAACTTCACTAAAGTATTTTAAAAAATCAGAGAAAGATCATATGTATTTCTAACAAAAGGTAATTGCAGAAAAAAATCTGCCTATATATCGCTTTCATATGCATATCATTTACATAATCTTGTAAATATTCCAAATACATATTTTAGAAAAAGAAACTTTCTTTTCAATCTATGTGTTCCTAAGCAGTGAAATAAAAACAATCTTACAATTTAACATGACCTTGATGAAATGAAGAAAATATTACAGATATTCTTAGTGAGGTTTTGTAGTCAGAGACAAAACAAATGTATACATTTACCAGATAGACGTTTTGCTATATGTCTATATAAAAAAAGAAAAGAAAGAAAATAAATTAAAAACTATGAAAAATAATACATGTGGTATTCTTTTCCCAAAAGGCAACCATATTCTCAATATATTAAAATGTAAGAGTTGTTCAAAAAGCAAGTATATGAGTGCATTTGCATAACACAATAATTTTATTGATAACAGAGTGTTTTGCTAGACTTTTATGGCATCATAGTTTATGAGATTTAATGCAATGTTCACTTAAAAATGGAGGCTCATCTATACATATTACCGAGGTGAAAACCCTGCTCAGAATTGATTTTCAAACGTGTGATATTTTTATCCTGTATGATTTCATTGCCAATTTTATGAATAAAGGCATGCCTCATTTTATTGTGCTTTGCTTTGTTAAGTTTTTTACAAATTGAAGGTTTATGGCAACGCTCCATCAAGCAAGTCTTTTGACGCCATTTTTCCAACAGCATTTCTCACTTCATGTCTCTGTGTCACATTGTGGTAATTCTTGCAATATTTCAGATATTTTCATTATTATTATATTTGTGATGATCTGTGATTAGTGATCTTTGATGTTGCTATTATAATAGTTTTGCCATTTTTTAACAGTAAAGTATTTTTTAATTAAGATTTTTTTTTTTAGACATAATGCTCTTGCACACTTAATAGACTACAGTATAGTATAAACATAACTTTCATATGCACTGGGAAACCAAAAGTTTTGTGTGACTTACTTTATTGTGATATTCGTTTTATTGCCATGGTCTGGAACCCAACCCACAATATCTCTGAGGTAAGCCTGTAGTTAATTTTTCAGTAGATAAAGCTTTTAGGAAGCAATATACAAAGTTTTAGTCAGGAAAAGATGCAAGTTTAAAAGACAATCAATCTGAAACCCAAGGAGAACATTAAAACAATCAACAACAGTTACTTTTCAACTCCAGTATTTCAGTCTAGTAATATTAATGTGAATAATAAATTCTCATTAAAACTCTCAACTTTTAAAATCATTCTTGTGGGAGTAACACATAACTAAGATGATCAAGACTAATTTCCTCAACTCCTGACTTCTAAGTACAATTTTGTTCTCCTCAAGCCAAGAAAAAACATGGAAACAGGAATGTTTTTAAACTTTATATTTTACAGAAGTTTTAGGGTCACAGAAAAATTGAAAGGTCGGTATTGTGATTTTTTTATAGACGCTCTGCCTCCACATACGCACAGCCTCCCCCTTTATCAACACCCTCCACCAAAGTGGTACATCTGGTGATGAGCCTACATTAACACACCATAATTATCCAAAGTCCATAGTTTACATTAGGGTTCACTTTCGGTGTTACACATTCTGTGGTTCCAACAGATGTATAATGCCATGTATCTATTATTATAATATCATGATGAGTACTTTCATTGCCTTAAAAATTCTCTGTTCTCCACCTTTTCATCTCCCACCTCCCACCCTCAATCACTGGCAACCATTGATCTTTTGATTGTCTCCACAGTTTTGTCTTTTCCGGAATGTCATAAAGTACGTAGCCTTTTCAGATTGGCTTCTTTCAGGTAGTAATATGCATTTAAGGTTCCTCCGTGTCTTTCATGACTTGATAGTTCATTGCTTTTACGAGTGAAGTAAGTCAGACAGAGAAAGACACATATGGTATTGCTTACATGTGGAATCTAAGAAAAGGGTACAAATGAACTTACCTACAAAACAGAAATAGAGTTACAGATGTAGAAAACAAACTTAAGGTTACCAGGCGGTAAGGCAGGGGAGGGATAAACTGGGAGATTGGTATTGACACGTTCACACTACTGTATATAAAATAGATAACTAATAAGGACCTACTGTGTAGCACAGGGAACTCCACTCAATACTCCATAATGGCCTAAATGGAAAAAGAATCTAAAAAAGAGTGGGTATATATATATGTATAACTGATTCACTTTGTTGTACACCTGAAACTAGCACAACATTGTAAATCAACTATACTTTAATAAAAGTTTTTTTAAAAAGAGTTGAATAATATTCCATTGTCTGGATGTATCACAGTTTATTAATTCACCTACTGAAAGGCATCTTGGCTGCTTTCAAGTTAAGTAATCGTGAAAAAAGCTGCTGTAAACATCTGTGTGCAGGTTTTTGTGTGGACATAAGTTTTCAGTTCCTTCAGGTTAATACTAAGGAGTGTGATTGATGGATCATAAGTAAGGTTTTGGTTAATTTGGTGAAAAACTGCCAAACTGTCTTCCAAAGTAGCTATGTCATTTTGCATTCCCACCAACAATGAATAAGAGCTCCTGTTGCTCCACACGTTTTGTTCATTCTAATGAGTAGATAGGGATATTACATTGGTGTTTTAATTTTTAGTTCCCTGATAACATATGATGTGGAGCAACAGGGTTTCTATTGTGTTCCAGTGATCTTTATGTCTATTCTTTCACCAGTACCACACCGTCTTGTTACTGTAGCTTTATAATAAATCTTGAAGTTGGGTAGTGTCACTCTTCCAACTTTGGTCTTCTCCTTCAGTATTGTGTTGGTTATTCTCCCTCCCCGTATAAACTTTAGACTTAGTTTGTTGATATCCACAAAATAATTATTTTGGTTGGGATTTCACTGAATCTATAGATCAAGTTGGGAAGAACTGACATCTTAGCAATATTGAATCTTTCTATCCATGAACATGTAATATCTCTCCATTTATTTAGTTCTATCATACTTTTGTACTTTTTCTCATATATGTCTTGTATATATTTTGTTAGATTTATTCCAAGGTATTTCATTCTTTAGGTGCTAATGTAAATGATAGTGTGTTTTTATTTCAAATTCCACTTGTTCATTACTGAAATATATGAACGTGATTGACTTTTGTATATAAACCTTGTTACCTGCAACTTTGCTATTCTTGTTTATCCGTTCCAGGAGTTTTTTTGGTTAATTCTTTTTGATTTTCTGCATTGATGACTATGTCATCTGTAAATGAAAAGTTTTATGTCTTCCTTCCCAATCTTTACACCTTTTGTTTCCTTTCTTGTCTTAGTGCATTAACTAGGACTTACAGTACAATGTTGAAAAGGAGTGGTGTGAGAGGACATCCTTGCCTTGTTCCTGATCTTAGCAGGAAAATTCCATTTTCTTATCATGAGGTATAATGTTATCTGTAGGAATATTTACAATATTTTTGTATATATACTTTATCAAGTTAAGGAAGTTCCCCTCTATCCCTAGTTTCCTGAGAGTATTTATTGTGAATGGTTATTGGATTTTATCAAATGCTTTCTCTGCATCTATCGATATGGTCAAGGGATATTTCTTCTTTATCCTATTGATGTGATAGATTACATTAATTGATTTTCTAATATTGGACCAACCTTGCATGCCTGGGATAAATCTTACTTGGTAATGGTGTATAATTATTTTATACATTGATGGATTCAATTTGATAACATTTTGTTGAAGATTTTGGTATATATATTCATGAGAGACATTGATTTATAGTTTTCTTTTCTTGTAATATCTTTGTCTGGTTTTGGTATTAAGGTAATGCTTGCCTCAAAGAATGAACTAGGAAGTACTCCTTCTGCTTCTATCCTCTAAAAGAGATTTTAGAGCATCGGTATAATTTCTTCCTTAACTGTTTGGACACATCTGGGCTTGATGCTTTCTGTTTTGGAAGTTAATTATTGATTCAATTTCTTTGATAGACATAGGCCTGCTAAAACATCTATTTCCTGTTGTGTGAGTTTCGTGCATCTTCAACTCTACTGTAAGGCTGGACTTTGAAATCCTAAAGTGGTTGCTCCAATATGTAGTAATTGAAGAATTCCCTTTGCTACATACCCTTTCCAAAATATGTTATAATCAGAGTTTTCAATTTGTGGCTATATGCAGGTAATAAAATAACATAACACTGTGCGTTAAAGTTTACATTTCCTTGATGACAAATAGGGTTGATCATCTTTTTACTTGCTTTTTGGCCATTTACATTTCCCCTTTTATATAGTGCCTCTTTAACTCATTGACTTATATAGATTATCTATATATTCTGGATACTGGAGGTTTGTATATTATGTTGCAAACATCTTTTATCATAGTGTGCTTGTTTGCTTGAATTATCTTCACAATGTCTCTTGATAAACATAATTCATTTTTTATAGAGGTATAATACATACACAGTGAAATGCTCAGATTTTCTCTTCCATTCTCCCAAAATATTTGTGTAAGTAGATATTATTTCTCCCTTTAGTTTTGGTACACATTTCGAGTAAAAGCACTGTGGCATGGAATTGTCATTGTGGGGAAAAATTTTGGTTATGGATTCAACTTCTTTAATAGATATAGAACTATTCAGATTTTTCTGTTTCTTCTTGTATCAATGTTTGTCTAATTTATGTAAGCTGTCATTTTTACTGGACATATGTGTTCATAATGCTCCCTTAACATTCTTTTAATATCCAAGGAAACTATATTCCCTCTTACACTCCTGATAATGGTAATTTGTGGCTTCTCTCTTTTTTCTTTCTTGATTAGGAGTTAAACAATTTTACTAATCCTTGCCAAGAACCAATTTTTGGTTTTAAAGAGTTTCTTTACTTTTGTCTTTCATTTAATTGACTTATGCTCTTACATTTATTATTTCTCTCCTTGTACTTATTTTGTGTTTGATTTGTCTGTTGTTTTCTCATTTACAGAAAGTTTTAAAACATTTTTATTTTTTAATGTAATCTTTTAAACCCACATGGTTATTGATACCATATATTTTACTTCTTATCTTATAAAACCCAAAATATATTATTAGTCTTTTTGCTTTAAATAGTTAATTGTCTTGTAAAGAAATATTTAAAAAGTCATCTTTTAATTACTTATTGCATTCTTTATTGCTTTTTAATTAAAAAAAAATCAATCTAGTATCATTTTCCCTCAGTCCAAGAACTTTCTTAGCACTTTTTTTTTTTTTTTTTTTTTTTGCGGTACGCGGGCCTCTCACTGTTGTGGCCTATCCCGTCGCGGAGCACAGGCTCCGGACGCGCAGGCTCAGCAGCCATGGCTCACGGGCCCAGCCGCTCCGCGGGATGTGGGATCTTCCTGGACCGGGGCACGAACCCGCGTCCCCTGCATCGGCAGGCGGACTCTCAACCACTGCGCCACCAGGGAAGCCCTAGCACTTTTTTATTGCAGGTGTACTGATAACTAATTCTCTGATGAGATGATATTTTAAAATGTCTCTATTTCAACTTCATTTTTCAATATTTGTTGAATATTAAATTCCAGACTGATAGTTCTTTCCCTTTCAAAACTTTAAAGAAGCCATGTAATTGTCTTTTGGCTTGCATCATTTTTGAGGAGAAAATTATTATTGTTTTCTTGTATGCAATGTGTCTTTTCCCTTTCTCTGTGTGTTTTTAATATTTTAAAAATATTTTTATTGGGTCTTTAGTAACTTGACAATGATATGGTTTGGTGTGATTTTCTTTGTATTTATCCTGTTGCAATTCTTTGAGATTCTTGGACCTGTATATTAATATTTTCCATTAAAATTGTAAAGTAGCTCACAAATTATTTATTTATTTTTATCTCATTTTCTCTCTTCTCTCTTTCTGGAATTTCTATTAAACATATTAGACCACTTGGTAAAATCTCATAGGTCACTGACGCTCTGCTCATTTTTTCAATGTTTTTTTCTTAGCTACAATTTGGATAATTTCTGTTGTCCTATTTCAATTTCATTTGTCATTTAGTAGTGTTCAATCTCTTATTAAACCCATTGAATGAATTTTTATTTTAGAATATATATATTCTAAATATAAGCATTTTCAAATTTCTATTTGTTGCTCTCTTACTGTTTTCACTTCTCTCTTGGAATACCTCATTTCTTCATCCACTGTATCCATCTTTTCCTCTAAATTTCTTAACATATTTAAAGTAGTTGGTTTAATACCTTATCTGCTAATTCTAATAATTAGATCATCAATGAGTGCTATTGCAGTGCCTTTTTTTTTTCTTGTTTATGAGTCACACTTTCCTGCTTCTTTACTGCTTTATTACTTTTAATTATATACTAGACATTTTGTATAGAAGAACAATGGAGATTCAGACATAATTTTCTTTTATTTAGTTTTGTTTATTTCTTAGAAAGTTCAAGGCTTTTTCTCTGCCTGGCACTTATGGTGAAAGGCTAATTATTTAGATATCTTCTAAATCTGAGTTGAACTAGGATTGGGTTGTAGCTTTAAATTCAATTGAATTTGTCCATGATCAGAAGAACCTCCAACCCTCCAAGTTGCTACCATTGGATCACATCAGTATTTGAAGTGAAGATAGGTTAAATTGCAGTTTCAGATATTTTTGAACCAAAGCTTGGTATACACATGTGACGACCCATGATTAAATATGGTCCTCTCTGATATCTTTCCACTTTTCTCCAAAGCTACTTTTTTTTTTTTTTTTGTGGTGAGGGGTAAAACTTAATTTACCTTTACCTTTCAGAAGAGAAGGGAGAATTGTCAGGTAGAGCAATTTGTTTTGTGTTCGGGGTTCTTTTAGATTCTATTTCATCTCTCCAGCCTACCCTCTTATCTAAGACCTAGATGATTCCTCCTATTCCTTTTCTCTTTCTCTGTGGGCCTTTTCTCTGTGCACCCCTATCTGGACTAGATGCCAACTCTCAGCAATGGAAGCTGACACCATGGTTCTCTGCTCACATATAGAGGGCTTCTTCTGTCTGGAATTCAATTCATTTAGCCTTTCTTGTATCCATGGTTCTTTGCTTGTTGTGTAGAAGATTATGATTTTTATTTTGTCTGAGTTTACCTTGCTGTTGCCATGGAAGCAAGGGTTTCTCATACAGCTCTACAGTAAAAATTTAGAGAATTCCATTTATCAAAAGTTTAAAAATGATAAATAATGCTCAACTCAATGGATAATTCCAAGTGTATGTGTCTGTTTTTCTATTGTTGCACAAATACTTCACTCTTTCAATTACTGCAACTTTAGGATAAGTATTAATAATTGTTAGGGCAAGTTTTTCCCTCGTTTTTCTTCTTCAAGAGTTTCATGGTTTTTCTTGGCTTCTTGGCTCTTTATCAGAACACTTCAATTTGGTTGATATCTGTTGTATCTTAAAAGAAATTGAAATAACCACATTAATGTATGCCATAGTACAATGACTAATAACCTTCTAAAAGCCTTAATTTTTTTTTTTTTTTTTTTTTTTTTTTGCGGTACGCGGGCCTCTCACTGTTGTGGCCTCTTCCGTTGCGGAGCACAGGCTCCGGATGCGCAGGCTCAGCGGCCATGGCTCGCGGGCCCAGCCGCTCCGCGGCATTTGGGGTCTTCCAGGACCGGGGCACGAACCCGTGTCCCCTGCATCGGCAGGCGGACTCTCAACCACTGCGCCACCAGGGAAGCCCCTTAATATTTTTAAAAAGACTTATTATCCCAAATTAAACTCAGATAAATGAATTTTCAGATTATTTGACAAAAGTAACTAACACTTCTCAAAGATTATGTGTACAGTTGAAATCTGTATATATATTTCAGATTGTCTTTCTTCCTCCACATCTCTGCTTAGGCATTTACAGAAGCAAAGAGAATATTCTTTTGTCCCTCTTTACCAATAAAATCATATCTCTCATTCAAAATCCTGATCAAGATTTATTACTCCATGATTCCTTTTTTTTATGATTCTGTACCACACATAACCCCCATTTCTATGAACGTTTATTGAATTTAATTCAATAATTTTTTTATGTATGTTATCTTGTTCTATAACTCTTTCACACATCTTGAATCCTGAATTATGAAACTTTCAGTTGCCAGTGGCCCAGCCACTCCACAGCATGTGGGATCTTCCCGGACTGGGGCACGAACCCGTGTCCCCTGCATCGGCAGGCATACTCTCAACCACTGCGCCACCAGGGAAGCCCAGTTTCCCCAAATCTTATGCATAATTCCTGGCATAGCTTAATGCCCCTCCCTTTCAATCTTGGTCATCTGTGGAATTCCAGTCTTTATCAACCTCTCCTTTCACTGATCCTACACTGCTTACTTGTTTTTGTACTAACACGAAGTAGAAATTTGATCATTTATTTGAAATAGAATATTAGGATGCAATGTTGATTTTCTTAAATCTTTTCTTATAAATATGTCTTAACTGTTAGGTTCTAGATTTTTCTACCGAAAGTGGCATGCCTTCTGCTTCTCTTTCAATCTATATAATACTGATCATAGTTCTGAAAACACAGTCTTCCAGCTAATGTTTGTGGAAAGAAATCAGAATGGAATGTTAAGAACTTCCAGCAGGATATATCTTGTTACTGCTTTGAAGGTATTTTAAGGAAAAATGCATAATGTCTGCTAAATATACATTCTTATTTACTGTTACAGATGCCAGGTCTTTACCTTCTTCCTTGAGGTCTGAAAAAGAAGAGGATTAATGTCAGAGCCCTGACTCCTCAATAGATGGTGAATTTATGCCACAAGGGGGTGTATAATCAGGGGAGAGGAAAGGATGGGAACCCTGCTAGCTTCCATAAATGTATCTTCAAGATAACAAGGGGACCAGATAATTCTCTTCCTATGCATTCCTATGCATTCAGGCTGGAACAACAATTTAAACCTCTTGGATTTTATCTTAAATTCTCTGGAGAAAATGACAGGATATAAATAATTGAAAATAAAAGGATTCTTTCAAAATACAATGAAAATCTACTTTTCCAGTCTTTCCTGAAATAGAACAAATAATCTATATATTTCCCTGAGAAAGCATCTGTGTTATGGTCCTCTTCTCAATTAAATTTAGGCTCAGGGTCCATGAAAGTCATGGGGTGAGGGGGGCTGGCCCTAGTTATTAGGGCAGCAGTACATAGTGGAGAAGGAACCCCGATACTAGCCCTGTGTTGAGAGGTTTTAGCTGGTCTGCCCATACTAAGGTGAAGATGGGAGCTTGTGTTTTCTTTTTCACAAGAGTTTTACCCTACTTTTGTGGCCTTGCTAATACACTGGATAAATTTCTAACATTGTGCAACTAAATTGAGCAAGTCCATTTCTCACTAACTACCATGTGTCTCTTTCTTCTACATCTTATGATATTTTCAAATTCAGGTCACCTAACTTTTCTGTCTATAAAACACTTCTGAAAAAATCAAATAAACCAAGTAAGAAAAATATAATATCTCTGATTCCAAATATAGAGTACCAAGAACACAAAGCACATCAGCAATGATAAGAGAGCAAACTTGGCCTTAACTGAAATTCCAGCACAGAAAATGTTTACTAAAAATAGAGACATGTAGGTATTTAGTGCAGTATTTTATTGCAGATTGTAATGCAGTAAAGTTTAGCCTGATTCTGACTTAGAAGTATGATTCTTCTTGAGGCTCAAGCATGGCCTCTTTAACTGGCTGATTCCCCTTTGCACTGTTTTGACCACAAAGTACTTTGGGTGGGACATAGTGATTGGACATATCTGATTATTATCAGGATTATGTCAAAACCCCAAACTCCTCAGGGCCAGTAGGGAGTAGACACAGAAGTAAAGGTCTAATGTGCCTGTGACATGGGCCTGTGACAACCTCACAGAGTGGCACAGAATGAGAGCCAAATGGACCCTGTGCCCCAGAGAGAAGTGTGGGAGTAGCTGAGGGGGTGAATTAGAGCAGGCCTGGGGTCAGAATCAAGGAACAATGGACCCGGTCCATTGTTGGACCTGGTCCAACAATGGTCCTGGGTGGACCAAGGACCAAGACTCTTCTAGCACCATGGACATCTCGGGAGAAGCCAACAGGGACAGATGGGGACCACAGACCCTTTACTGCTCAGTGTTTGGCGTTAAGAAAGCCACTGAGAATTTTGATGAGTTAAAGGTAGAGGAGTAGAGAGGGATCCTGAACTAACTAAGATTACTTGGAATTGACCAAGGTTAACTTTTTGTCACAGAGATTGGCAACTCAAAATAGATATTCAGTTTAGTATCAAAATATAAACATCCATTTCTGGTACAACTGGTTTTGTGGACTCAGCGTCATATTTGATACATTTGGAAAGCACATTTATTTCAAGATAACAGATAATCATGGCAGTTACTCGAGGTTTTAAACTTCTCTAAATTTGGAAAGTTTCTATTACTCTGGAAAATGACTTAGGAACACAGGGAGTTGAGGAAAAGCAGATGTAAGGTGTTCCCGAGCAAAGGCCTAAGCCCTCAGATTGTGAAAGCAGACATGCCCAGGCCTGTATGGACTGTTGGCAAGAGGGCACAATATCAGGGTTAGAAACGCTTGCTGGGAGGAAATAGGTATTGATGAAGAGGTGTGCCTAGCTTGTTTTTATAACAAAATCCCTAAGTTTTGAAGGAGACAAAGGACAAAGCCTCCTCAGAAATTTATCCTAAAGAAAATAGTCACACAACTTGGTCAAAGGAAAGGCCCAGGGAAATTTTGAGTGTAACGTTTACGTGACACGTAGACGGGCAAAAGTGGCTGGGGAGAGTTCATTCCTTCTGGTCTTAGTGATGGTGAGAGGCTGTTTGACACCTGTTCTCCCTGATGGCCACTTCGTGTTACAGCCAGTTGTTTTATAAGACACTAGCCATGGGGGCCAGTGGGCAACAAGGGGATTTATAAGTTATCCCTATATAAAATGTGCAATAAAACACACAAATCATGTCATAAAATATACTGCTTTATTTGGTAATAAGCATTTTTGGCAACAAAAAAGTTAAAAAAATCATTTTTGTAAAAATTTAGTACTGACATTTTTTTCTCAAGAGACTTGACAATGAATATGTAACTGGTTTAAAATATGTGCTGACCCTACAATCTACTATGGGGCTATAATGATATCACTGGCCACATAAAAAACAGAAATAGATCTGATGATGAGGCATCAACAACTATTTCAAAAAAGCATCAGTGAATTTTATTTTATTTATTTATTTTTGGCTGCATTGGGTCTTCATTGCTGTGCACAGGCTTTTTCTAGTTGCGGTGAGCAGGGGGCTACTCTTCGATGTGGTGGGCGGGCTCCTTATTGCGGTGGCTTCTCTTGTTGCAGAGCACGGGCTCTAGGCACACAGGCTTCAGTAGTTGTGGCACTTGGGCTCAGTAGTTGTGGCTTGCGGGCTCAGTAGTTGGGGCACACGGGCTTAGTTTCTCTGCGGCATGTGGGATCTTCCCAGACCAGGGCTCAAACCCGTGTCCCCTGCATTGGCAGGTGGGCTCCTAACCACTGCGCAACCAGGGAAGGCTCATCAGTGAATTTTAAAACACTGTGCTTACAAAGATTGAACAAGTGTGGCTGCAGAAGTTCCGTTTACCTATCACATTGTGACGCATGACTTTTCACATAGATCAAAATAACTGTCCTTCTGAATTAATTTCACTCATTTCCATTCCATGATTTCTTGTGGAATTAAGACACAATTGCTGTTAATATATTGGCTCCATTAGCAAAAGAAGACATTGCTAGAGTTAAATGATGCCAGTTTTACATCAGAGCTAAAAGGAATAATCATATAAGCTAATTTTAATAATGCATTAATTTCTTCAAACAATTTGTGGAATCAACGTTAAGCCTTATTTTAATTTTTTCTGAAGTGAAACATTTGATGTTATTGTAAATGCTACTGTGAATTCAATTAAGATCAAAGTTGAAGATCATTTTTTATATTGATAATTAAAAATACTATATTTTCATGAGATTAATTTCATCATGATTTAACAATATAATTCCTAAATTAGAAACCTACGGGCCAGAAATATATTTGGAGTTAATTGTGGTACAAACATAATTCATCACTGCATCCATGTTAATTTTCTATTCGTGCTGTAACAAATTATCATAAACACTGGCTTGAAACAACACAGATTTTTCTTCTTATAGTTCAATAGGTCAGAAGTCTAACACAGGTCTCACTTGGCTAAAATCAAGATGCAGCAGGGCTGCATTCCCTTCTGGAGACTGTAGGGAAGAATCTGTTTTCTTGCCTTCTCCAGATTCTAGAGGCTGCTTACATTCTTGGCATGTGTCCCTCTTCCTCCATCAGCAATGTAGCATCTCTTTGACCTTGCTTCTGTCACCACATTTCTTTCTCTGGCCACAACTGGAAAAGGTTATCCACTTTTAGAACCTCCGAGATTCGGTGGTGTCACTCGGATAGTTATCCACGATAATCTCTCCATCCTGAAGTCCTTGACTTAACCAAATCTAGAAAGTCCTTTTGCCATGCAAAATAACATACTCACAGGTTCCAGGTTAGGACATGCAACTCTTTGGGGGCCACTCTTCTGCCTACCGCAGCATCCAAATATACCATTATATCCTACCAATCCAGATATAAGCTTCCATAACGACTTTGATGTTTAACAATCTCACGTTTACAAATTTACAAGCAATAATGTTATAAAAGAAAATTATAAGGACCACGAGAATGGACAGCAGTAAAGACTTCCTTGAAGAAGTTTGAGCTGATAACCAAAGAAAGGGTAGAAGATAAATACGTGAAGCTGGTTGAGCATGTAGTCTGTAGAGCAAGATGCTGTGAAGAAACTAAAAGGCCAATGTAAAGGATGTGCAATGAGCGAGAGGAAGAGTGGTATAATCTAATACCAACAGAAGAAGCAGGGACCCAATCAGACAGGCTTTTTATATTGTTCAGGTTTTTTTTTTTTTTTTTTTTTTTTTATCTTAAGTGCAGTGAAAAGTCATTTAAAAGTATCAGCAGGAGAAGAGTTGTAATCAAATTTGGGGTTTTGTAAGATGACTCTGGGTTTGCCGTGGAAAATGGATAGGAAGGGACAAAGGTGGATACCAGTTACTATAAAAGTGGATACAAGGTGCTCTGGACTCGTGATCTACTCAGATCTCAAGGTCATCTTGATAAATCTTAGGTCTTCTCACACAAATCTGTTTTTTTGCAGGGGCCCCCATGTGAGTAAATAGCCATCTGGTTCCATAAGCCAAAACCTGGGAATCATTCATGATCTTCCCTTGTTCGACTTCCCAATATCCAAGTCCCATCAGTTTTGCCTCCCAAATAGTTCTTGAATCTGTACCCATCTTTCCATCTCCACCGCCAGCACCCTAATAAAGACTACCCTTACTTCTTGCCCAAAATCTTGCAATAGCCTTTTAATTGATCCCCTCACATAGGTTCTTTTTTTTTTTTTTTTTTTGCGGTACGCGGGCCTCTCCCATTGCAGAGCACTGGCTCCAGACGTGCAGAATCAGCGACCATGGCTCACGGGCCCAGCCACTCCGCGGCATGTGGGATCCTCCTGGACCGGGGCACGAACCCGTGTCCCCTGCATCGGCAGGCGGACTCTCAGCCACTGCGCCACCAGGGAAGCCCCTCACATAGGTTCTTGTCCTACTATCTATGCTGTGTAACCAGTGTAATTGTTCAAATGCACAAGTTTTATTAAAATCCTTCTACTGTACCTTGCATTTCCCACCTCCCCCCTCACCTTCACGTACACGTGCACACATACACAACATGCACATTTAGAACTCATGGGTATGCTAGGCTCTCTCTCATAATAGGGCCTTTTCACATGCCAGTTTCTTAGTTTCTTTGCCTACTATGTTCTTCCCTGTGCCTAGATCATTCTAATTCTTGTTCATGTCACAGATAAAAAAGCATTTTCTCATGGAAGCATTTCCTAATACCTCAGCATTCTTATATGCTGTCATTGAACACCTGGACCCAAATCCAGGTGAATCTGATTCCCAAGCCCATGCTTTTAATCAGTAGGATACCCACCGCCCTCCAGCTTAAGTTTCCTTCTCCAATATCTCATGGTTCAAGGAAGGCTACGCTATTGAATATATACTAATCTGTTCTCAATTTAATGTTCAGCAAGAACAAGAACCTTAAGATCAAAAACCTGGCCAATGTTTAATATAAAAATGAATTTTCTGTAAAAGTGATTTAACGTTTAATAGTTTTTAAACTATTTTTAAAATACACAAGTCCACATTTAACAAATGAGAATCAGTGATAAGGATTTCCAAAGATGGACTTTAAGAACATATGTACCAAGTGTATTTCTTAGCATGAGTCCTGTCTGGAAGTGGGGCAAATGAACCCAGGACTCTAGGAGGCTCTCACAGCCATTACCCTTCATGGAAAAAATCATGAACACAGTAGGTAACTTAGCAAGTAAAAGAATAAGTAAGAAACTTTCTGTTCTTAGAGAAAAGAGGTGAGATGTACTAATGAGGCTGCTTAGAGAGGTTTGCATTTTCACTATTTGTGCCATGTGATAAAGGGATCCAGTCTCCAAGGCTGTCACTCCATCACCCTTCACAACACTAAACTCACTTAAATTTTTTTTTTTCACTTTAACAGCTAAGGATGTTATCACTTTTGCTGAGGTCACTGAGAGGGTAATACTACTCTTGTTGAGGCTAATGAAAAGATACAGTGGTGACGTGAGTTAATTGCATAGTTACCACACAGTTACCAATTTATGCTCTACTGATGTTAACAGAGAATGGAAGAGAGCTAGCATTATGTGTACTGAATGCTGGCTGATATAAGAACAGTACTTGGTAGTATGTGACATTTTCATGAGGAGTTTTACTCACAGAAACAAAGAAGATTAAGAAAACGTATGCTTTCCCATATCTGTTGGTCTAGTGCTGCTTAAAAATGGACCTAATAACAATGATCTTTCTTTAAGTCCTCCCCCCTTAATCATTCAGCTTTCAAATACCTGGTTGCTAGATTGAAAAAAAATAATAATGCTCAGCTACAAAAATAGTTGTTTTACTCCTGAACACAAGCTTCACGTTGACTTTGTTTTTCTGTAAATGAATCACTATATGATAAATAAGAAGTACAGAAGGAAGAAATGGCTACATGGACTCAGTTCCCATAACAGAAAAAAAATCATTATTAAAATTTTTTTATCAATTTTTATTGGAGTATAGTAGTTGCTTTACAATGTTGTGTTAGTTTCTACTGTACAGCAAAGTGAATCAGTTATACGCATACATATATGCCCTCTTTTTACGATTTCCTTCCCATTTAGGTCACCACAGATCACTGAGTAGAGTTCCCTGTGCTCTACAGTAGGTTCTCATTAATTATCTATTTTATACATAGTAGTGTATATATGTCAATCCTAATCTCCTAATTCATCCCATCCCCCCTTCCCTCCATGGTATCCATAAGTTTGTTCTCTACATCTGTGTCTCTATTTGTGCTTTGCAAATAAGTTCATCTGCACCATTTGTCTAGAATCCACATATAAGCAATATTATACCATATTTGTTTTTCTCTCTCTGATTTACTTCACTCTGTATGACAATCTCTAGGTCTACCCATCTCTGTAAATGGCAGTATTTCATCCTTTTTATGGCTGAGGAATATTCCATTGTATGTAGGTACCACATCTTTATCCATTCGTCTGTCGATGGGCATTTACATTGCTTCCACGTGCTGGCTATTGTAAATAGTGCTGCAATGAACATTGGGATGCATGTATCTTTTTGAATTATGGTTTCCTCTGGGTTTATGCCCAGGAGTGGGATTGCTGTGTCATATGGTAGTTCTATTTTTAGTTTTTCGAGGAACCTTCATACTGTTCCTCCATAGTGGCTGTACCAATTTACATTCCCACCAATAGTGTAGGAGGGTTCCCTTTTCTCCACACCCTCTCCAGCATTTACTGTTTGTAGACTTTTTGATGATGGCCATTCTGACCAGAGTGAGTTTGTTAGATGAAAGTAAACCTCTTTTTCTAATATTTGGTTAGTTCTTTACTTCCACTTAATTTTCAGGATCTTCATATGTGTTTTATGTTAACATTCTCACAAATCCCCAGAAAAACAAAAATACCTGTTTTTTTATACTTTTTGAATCAACTGCTTTGAGGTATAGTTGACATACGATAGCATTAATTTACTTGAACAAAAATGCACCAATTTTAAAACAAGGTTTATTTGGTAACTCTCTGAAGGGTGGCTTCAGTTAAAGCTAGGAATGATTGTTTCTATAAAACCATCCACAGTATCTCTAAACTCACCTCTTGAGAAATTTTACTCTGAACACCAGGCAGGACCCATAGTGTTGGCATCTGCATGGTTGATGGGTAAGCTTACCCATCAACCATGCAGATGCAGAGTGAACATGACAGTAAACTTTCTGTTCAAATAATTTCATGCTTAAGAGTTTTCAGTTATACCCAACTATCACCTGCACATTTGCTGACAAGGAGGCACAATGAGCCTAGTGATAAAAAGCTAAAATAAAAGTCATAAATTCTTGTCATTATTCAATCCAAAAATATGTATTAAGTACAAGGCACTTGTAGAGACACAGTCATGAACAGGATGGACACGGTCCCTAAAATCTGTTTCTTCGCCTTTCTTAACATTTTTATAAGTTATTTAATACCGTGTACTAAATAATTTCCTGCTTAAATTAACTAGAATAGAATTCTGTTTCCTGAATGCTAACCAATACAGCTACTAATGCTTTGTTTTCTATTCAAATGGTCCTAAAGTATTCTGTCTTTCATTGAATGTGTCTTGACTGCTGACTCAGTATATTGTCCATGCCATACAGTACACATGGGATGATTGTTTCCCATTTCCATTGATGGCAAGAGCAGTTTTCCAATTATTTAGAAGCTGAATACTAACCTCATTGTGCAGAAAAGTGACCTCCATCATGCCTGTCCTTAAACTGTTTCATGTTCATAGTTTTATAGGCTGCAAAATACTGTGAGATTAATACTTGTGTGTCAGGATTAGTTAGATCAGGTTCTCAAAGTGTGGTCATTGGACCAGCAGCATCTGCATAACCTGGGAACTTCTTAGAAATGCAGATCCTTGGGTACACTCCAGACCTGGTGTGGTCTGGAATCAGATATTCAAAAGGTGAGGCCCCCAAATCTGTGTTTTAACGAATCTTCCAGGTAATTCTGATGCACATTTAGTTTGAGAAACTCTGGGCTGAATTATGCTCAGATAATAAACTTTCTGTGACTTAAAACAACACAGATTTATTTCTTACCCATACAGGATATTTGTATGTGTCACTTGGCTGCTCTCTTATGTGATGTCCTCACTTCAGGACCCAGGGTGAAGGAACACTCTTGCCACCACTTTAGAAGAAAAAAAAATATCTGGCAATTAAATGTCCTGGCCTAGAAATTCACAAATGTCACTTCCACTTAGAACTCATTAGCCAAGTCTGGTCACTTTGTCACACCCAATTACAAGAGGGTCAGGAAATGATATCTAATGTGATCGTAGAAGTTAGATATCAGAAATAGATAGTATGAGCTTTTATGACCATCACAACCCTTAAATCTAATAATGAAATGTTTGGTTGATTCTCCTTTCTGTACACAAACACACTCACCCTCTAAACAAAGGAAATAAAACAAAAGTCCCATCCAACATAGCATCAAGCTCAAAGTCCACATTCTTTGGATGATGCATCATAATTTTTAAAGTTGGTGGTGACATGTGACAGTCTTTATAGCAGGTCTAAATGTAGCTTTCCCTAACTTAGACACCCATGACAAAAGGACAAGTTACTCTCACCCAATAACCAATGGTGGAAAAGATCTCCCAACCTAAGGATAGTGTGTCCCTTCAGATCCTCCAAGAAGCAGATGCCAAGATGGGAATAAAAAAGTAATTATTTTATTAGGGGAAACAGCCATGAGAGAGAATGGGAAAGGATCCAGAGAAGGCTGGGAAAGATGTCAGAGTATGAATTAAGTCTGACCCTGATTGAGGGAGAAAGGAAAGAAGGGTTGGGTAAAAGCATCCTAGATGGGCATGAGGTCAAATAAAGGTTCAGTCAGCCTTCCAGATGTTTCTGTAGCCAACGTCAACTGTCGGAGTAATCCTATACCTCCTAGAAATGGGCTGCCTTAGTATCCGTGGTGCACTCAGTCACCAGCTGTGAGAAGCCTGTGGGACGTGGGCTGCAAACGCAAACATGGTAATGGATACCGAAACGCAGCAGCTTGGTCAATTAAGTCCCCTGTAGTTGGAGTCTGCAAGGCACATTCTCACGGCCACCAAAATCTACGCTTGTGTCCTGCAGATCCATCTCTCACCCAGGTTCAGGGAGCAGCTCTTCCATTTTTCCTAATGACCCCTCTTCCTGAATGGAACTTCAGAAGAGGGAGGTTAGTAAATTGAGCTACAACCCCTAGCATTGCATTTGGTATTGGGGACGTAACTGGTACTCGTCCTCTCCTTCCACCACCACTCATTCTAATTCCCTTCACCTTTACCTATGACCTTGGCATTTATTTGTGTAAAAGCAGGCTTACTTCCTCCTGCTGATCTGGAATTGCCTCGTATGATGACTCCTCTTTTAACCTGCTGGCCACTGGGCATAAGGACTCCAAAGTGCCCTGGTAGCAGCCATAATTTGTAGATCAACAGGAATCGTGCTGTGCTCCCTTCAAGTGTACAACCCTCTAGGGACAAGGACTTCCAAACTTACAGATCTCAGATGTGTGGCAACAGGAAGCACAGTATTGGACCGATATGGAGGCCACTTTTTTTTTTTTGCGGCACGCGGGCCTCTCACTGTTGTGGCCTCTCCCGTTGCGGAGCACAGGCTCCGGACGCGCAGGCTCAGCGGCCATGGCTCACGGGCCCAGCCGCTCTGCGGCATGTGAGATCTTCCCGGACCGGGGCACGAACCCGTGTCCCCTGCATCGGCAGGCGGACTCTCAACCACTGCGCCACCAGGGAAGCCCTGGAGGCCACTTTTGCTCCCACTTCTTGATTCCTGAACACAGGTTTCTTTCCACTTGTGGACACACCATCATGTAGAGACCTTTGATTTAGTTAAGTACATGTATCTTACGGGATGCACCCTATCCCTTCAGGTGTTTGCTCCAACATGGTGCTTCAGTTGTGACTTTGGAAGGTTGATTCAGAGCTCTGTGAATCTGGATGCCTCTGGATCATGCAGCACGTGATACAACCAGTAGATCCCATGGTCATGGGCCTGCTCCCACACCCATAGTTAGATGTGATGCTGTGTAGGTTGTACTGGGATTTAACCCTAGCTATCAACCTGGTATACAGGAAATGACATGTGAATAGCTTCTAAAGGGGGAGTAAGGCACCTGTTGTCTTGAAGGGGAGAGGTTTCTGCAGCATCTTCTAGCCCTTGCTAGAGAAGAGTGGGCCACTTCTGTAACCCCAGAGGGTCCAGTGTGATTACAGAGGCAACATTCTTAAGGTCATTCATCTTGTTGTACCATGTATCATGTGCACCATGACTCAGGATTCCATGTTACCCCAACTAGTGTCCTAACTTTCATGTAACAGACCTGCCATGACTGAGCAGTCAAATATCTCTGCAGTCCTATAATTTTAGCAATTAATTCTTCAGGCTTCCTTCAACTGTATCTGCCCTTCCACTACAGGTAATAAAGGCCTTTTTGTAAGCTAAGAAAGAGGCTCTTTGATACTAACTGCTGGTTATCAGCCCTCAGGCCCTCTTCATTCTTCTGTGGGGCGTGGATATAGCTTAACAAAAATAAGTGACCTCAGCTTTCCTTGTAGGCATTGTTCCCCCCTTATTTTTACAAAAATCTATACTATTATCATCTCTTCTATGACATTCCCCTCTGCTGGGACCTTTTCCCTAGTCATCTCTGGTGAAATCTTGAGCAATTGTTCTGCTACTTTGTGCCAGGGATTATCTCAACTCCATCTACCAGCTAGGATGGTGTTCTCTTCACCTGCCAGGTGCCAGGTGAGCTAGGTTTATTTTTTGCTCTTTGGAGTTAAAAAAAATGTTTGAATTTTCCAACTCTACAAGTGTCCTAAATGTTTCTATTTCCTTTCACTTCTGCTTATAAATCATTTCTCTAAATCATCTTTTTCTTGCGATAGCTCATCAAACACAGCCAATAGCAACAAACATTGTTTCTACAATCTACTTTCAGATCCTACTTCCTGGCAATCAAGTTAACTTCCTAGTTAATAGAATCAACATTTTACCAAATGCATCACTGACACGGTTCATGGATCCCAGTTTTTGAAACCAGTTTCCTCACCGTCTATGAATGCCCAGCACTCTAACTATTGCCATATGCTTTACAGCATTTTCATATCCTGATAAAGTAGCATCCCACCTCTGGTACCAATTTGTTTCAATTAAAATTGGCTAGATTATACTGCATTAACAAATTCACAGATTTCAGCTTAAAAACAGATGTTTTTTCTCATTTATACAAATATCCCCAGTGGAGCAGCTGGAGACTGTATTCCATACTGCACTCACTTTTACAGCCCAGGCTGATGGAGTATCCACTGTCTGGATCACAACTAATGACCGAGGTAGAGAGAAAGAGAGCCGTTAAGAGTGTCATACCATAAATTAAACGCTTCAGTCACAAGTGACACCACTTCTCCTCACAACTAGTCACATGGTTCCACTTATCTAAAGACAGACAGGAAGTACAGAAGGTAGAGATGTAGAAATATTCAGAGAATATCACCAATAGCTAGCACGACACCAAAAGAATGACAGAGCACAAAAAAAAAATTTATATAAGAATTCAAGGAAAATAGAAACTCTCTGAATTATGGTGGTCAGAACAGTTGTTGTTGTTTTTTTTTTTCTGAATATATGAAGCACTTTCATTATGTCCTAAAAGAGAACTAGAAAGAATATTCAGGTCAGTGAGACAACCTATACAAAGGAATGGATGGTTCCAAGCTTTATTATTGAGAAATGCTATGCGTTTACTAAATTCCATTTCATATCGCTTTCTGGGCACATAAAAATGATATTTCCTTGATACTGACCGTTAGGTGGGGTCATGTAACTATTTCTGGACAGTTAAGTCTGATTCAGAGGAACATGTGTCTGTCTGAGGCTGAGGCAGTGAAAATATCGTGCATGATTCTCCAGTGTCTCCCAGTCCATGCTGTTGTGAATATGGAGACCTCTTGTTGAACTGTAGAGCCACAGGTTCTAAGTAGTTTTGATAATTGTTACTTCTTATAGTACAACTTCACTGAAGCAGTCTTTGTCCTGAGAAGTATACTCCTTTTTTTTTTTTCAATTATGCCCCTGAGACTTTGCAGTTGTGTGTTGCTGCCACATAGGTCCAGTCTAACCTAATTCGCACGAAAAAAAGCTGTAGAAATAGCTTGAGACCAGATGTGAACACCCATGTATGCATCTTCTTAGATATTTTAATAGTTCTCTTTAGTTATTCAGATGTCATTTAAAATACTGGAGCCACAAGTTGAAATGAACAAAGTATATTTTGTTTTAGGGCAAAATAAACTAGCAATGTGTTGGTTGGTTTGGGAAAGGAAGAAACTAAAAGCAAAGAAACCAGTTCATGTATTACTGCATTGATTTCATGGAAAGGAACAACCAGATGCAAGAGATTTTGTATAGAAAAACACCAAAAGTTTGTGATTTAGTGGCTGTGAAGAACCAGGAATAGGGAAAAATTAAGATTATTCTGAGGTTTTATGCAAGAATGATAAGAAGAACTATGGTAACTTTCTCAGAAGTAGGAATTTCGTGGGAAGAGACTATCTCAGTAAGTTCCATCTAGGTGATGCTAGGGTGCAATCAGATGAAGATGTTCCCAAGTAGATAGAAATACAAAGCTGGAATTCAAGAAAGTCAGGCCAAAGAGATTTGGGGCATGGTTAAAGGTGAGTGAGGCACACATGATTAAAAAAAATGTTTGTATGAGTGAATCACTGGGTCAGAGGTTGAGGTTGTACATTTCAATAGATTGGCAAGTCCCATACCCTCAGTGTGGGACTCTCATCCTCCTGGTTGCAATATACTTCCTTCATTTTATCTGCATTCCAGATTCTACTTCCTGATGGGAGCATGGCACAGTCACAGTGCTTATAGGGGTGGAAGGAACTTATGTTCATTTTTTTAGTGGATTGGAAAAAAACAATGGAAGAAGATAACTTAGCAGAGTTTTGGAAATATTGAGTTTGAAGAGCAAGTGAGAAATCTAAGAGGTAGTATTTAGAAGGTAGTTGGAACACCAAAGCTGCTATAGTACTGACACTTAGGAGAAAGATCTGATTTGGATTATAATTTGAAGACTCAAATTATAGAGAGAGAGTAGAGAGAGCAAATTCAGTTTCTTAAAAATTTTTTTTTTACTTTGTTAGTAAGATTTGAACATATTTATAGCCTGCAGGGAAGAAGCCATTGGTGAGAGAGTGTTTGAAAATTTAAGAAAAAGAAATAGTTGATAGACCAAGGCCAGGCCCAGGCAGGAAGGGATGGGATCAAGAACAAGGTGGAGGGATTAATTTTAAACAGGAATTGAATCTCTTCTTCCTGTGAGAGCATCAACATTTCTTCCTGAGAAGGGGAAGGTGCACTTAGATCTACATGGATACACGGGAGAGATACAAAGGGCCTGACAGCTGCAGTCTCCAGCTTTTATCTGTTGTCTGATCTTGATTGGAGGTATATAAGAGATCAGGAAGGCAGAACTGGTGACTTCACTTGCGAGTATTAAACCATGAGAGGAATCCCAAGCTAGCTGCTGTCAGTTTATGAAAGCATTCACTACTCTTAAATTCATGTCTACATAATAGAGTGCTACTTAATAAATATTTCAAATGTTGTGGGTTAAAAAAACCAAACAAACAAAAGTCACCGTGGGTCAAAGACTGATCATTCACTTATAGTTTCTAAAATTATCAATATGCTTTCAGAAGAGAAAGCTTGTTCTCATGATATAGTGTTATGGAGAGAATGTGAATACATTTAATAGTGATGATTTAAGATTCATGACTCTTGAACTAGCTCATATTAGTAAAGTAGCTATTCTGAGAACAGGAGAGTATTTTGCATAATTAAAGAGGAGAAAAATATGTTCAGAATGTATATACATTTTATTTAGGAAATGAAATTTGAAATTAGAATGAGGAAAGGAGAGAAGATAATTGAGCTGACAGGGCCAGTTAAATTCAGGGATAAATCTTTGGCAGTAGTTGGAGGGTTTTTCAAGGACTGTTTGGGGCATAGACCATAGGACAAATCTACAGTAAAGGTTTGCACGATGTCTGTCAAAAATGATACTAAACAGATGAGGCAAATGAACATGTTATTTACTTAAAAGAATACATTATTCTTAGTACTTGATTTTTACAATGAGTGGTAAGTAAGTATGTTTTTCTTTTAATTTGGATATCTGATACTCTGCATACCAAATTTAAATATTCAAACAAATGTTTCTTTCAGATGTATCTTATATCTATTTTATCTCATAACATGAATTTCAGTGGCCTCTTTTTGTTTCTTTTCTCTATGGGAGGCAAGATGACATGGAAGGGCTTCCCTGGTGGCGCAGTGGTTGAGAGTCCGCCTGCCGATGCAGGGGACATGGGTTCGTGCCCCGGTCCGGGAAGATCCCACATGCTGTGGAGCGGCTGGGCCCGTAAGCCATGGCCGCTGAGCCTGCATGTCTGGAGCCTGTGCTCCGCAATGGGAGAGGCCACAGCAGTGAGAGGCCCACGTACCACACACACAAAAAAAAGATGACATGGAAGATGCCAGCCTTGATTGTGGAACCAGGTCAGCTCTGAACTTACCAGCTTCATAATTCTGATCCTCATCTTCCTCATCTATAAAATGGTATTAATAATACAAATCTTTTAGGGTTGTTTTAAGTACTCAATGTGTTAACTGATTTAAAGCCCATAAAACAGTGTGTAGCATAGTGTAAGCATTCCAAAAAGTCAGCTGTCATTAAAATATGGTGATGATATCTCATGACTATTTCATACAGCAAACCTTCTACATATGCTCAAGACTTTAGAATGTGAACCTCAAGAAAATGTAGTTTAAGTTGCCATAACCAACTGGATTTTAACCTACCTTCTTTCTGATATTTGATGAAGTAAACTTTTGAAGGAGTATAATACTTATAACATAGCATCAAAAGCAAGTGTATAATTAACTCCATCTTTTTTCTCTCTTTTTTCTTCCTTCCTTTCTTCCTTTCTTTTCTCTCTCTCTTTCATGGTGTCTTGCAAAATGGAGGATGGCTTTTTGTGGATTTTTTTATTTTAAGAGTCCAAATAGAAATGGAATACTTATTAGTTTCTTTTTGAATTTTTAAAAATTTGAATATCAACTAGATGCAAAACTGATAATGAGTTTAATTCAAAAGAAAACAAACAGCATAAATTCTATGTGGAGAGGGTATGCAGAAAAAAATGAGTATAATCATAAATTGATTATCTCAGCAAAGATCAGTAACCTTAATGATTACTAAAAATAAAAGGAGATGGAATGCAATTGAGTGATTATTTTATAGAGTCCCTAACACAATTGTTTTCTTTAAGTTTTAAAGTTATATTTTCTTTTTCACTTCTTAGACTTGTCTTGGTTTAAAAATAAGAAAACACCTAGAAACTCAGTCTTTTAAGGATGTCTAGAATTAGCATTTTCTCTTATGCCCACTAGATGGCAGGTAGAGGATTCAGAATACCTTTCAGAAGCTGTGCGTCAGCTGTTATTTGCAGCACTAGATGAGAAAACCGATTTAGTTCAAAGTAGGACATTTTAGAAATAAGTTTCTTTTTCTTTCACCCCCTCAAACTCCTCCACAGTCTTAAAAAACAAAAAGGACTGGTAAAAGCGTATAGAGTTTCTAATAAGGCTTTTATGTTTTTATCTACAGTTAGAGTAGAACAACAGAACGCTTGTGAATTTATTTTATTGAAAAACTGTAAAACTAAAATCCAGCAACAAATCTGTATTTGACTAGCTATGTAGTTTCACAAAAACGTTTATGAATTTTTCTTTCTCTTTTGGGCAAATACAAACTAAAATGGTGTGTTTTCTCTGAATAATCTAAATCCTTTTATTTTCTTACTGTGGAAGGTTCTGTGGATCTCTGTTATGCAAGGGGCAGCTGGAGATTACATTATAACTTGGTAAGCAATTTCCTTTTTTTTTTTCTTCTTTCTATCATCTTTATGATAGGAGAGAGTTGGGAAGTAGAAGACTTTAAAAAGATTCTTTTCCTTTTTTTCTCCACAGCTTTGATAGGAATATTGTTTTTCCTGGTTTGAAATGACGTAGAAAGAATAGAATTTTCTGCTTTGAATGCATGCCTTTCCATTGAGGGACCAAGGCCCTGGAAGTGTAAAGGGCCAATCTTTGTTACAGAGGGGTTCATTGCAGAGAAGGGTGTGTTCTGCAAAGACAAACAGGTCCCACAGATAGTTGCCAAGGGCACCAAATACATCTTTGCATTACACCCTGAACTAGCATGTTCATATCACCTCTTTTTTTATTGCATGCACCATAAATGACTGTAAAAGTTTGCAAATCATGCAGAGACCTTGGCAATCAATACTTCAGCAGGAAATCTACAAAGAGAGGAGGTGGGGAAAAGAGATCCAGCCTAGCAGTTTGCTTTTTTGGCCACAGGAACCATATGCTGACATTGAGAATTAGTGAATGTTCACTTTTGACAGTGTCTCAGCCAGAGTGTAATATCTGCAGAGCAGTTTATATTTAGACACTTAATCGGAAATCTTGGTTTTACATTTATAATAACAGGTAGTGGGGCCATTCCTGTGACCTTATTTACATGGGCTTACTCTGGATGCTCCTGCTCTGTGACTTGGGCATAAATGAAAGACTGATTTTTATCTGCGTCAGTGTGTGGCCCAGCAGGGTGCCTAGTTGCGGAGGCCTTGCTTGCAGCTTTTCGAAAGCGTTTTTAAGCGCCTGACTCCCAAAAAGAGCCGTGCAAGGATCTGGACATTGCTCTTTAGGATCCACACGGTGTTGGTGATGATGATGCTGGACAGACACTAATAAATCCTCCTCCGTATTCAATCTGCCTGTTCTGCGGATTTTTTTTGGGGGGGTGGGGGGGTGGTGTTTTACCACTTTAAATTCAAGGCATTCGAGGTGGGTGTCCCGAAAAAAAGTCCGACAAATCAAATAACAGACGAGGGTACCAACCCCCCGGATTTGGAGACGAAGTCCGCTACTGCTCCAGGCAGGAGGGACAGATCTCCTTGAAGCTACTGCGCAGGGTCGGAGGAGATGAAACGGCTCAGCATCCCCTTTCCCAGCAGCGAGAGCCTCGCAGCGTTAAAGCTTCGGCAATGCCTCGCTCTGGGCTGCGCTAGGGAGCCAAAGGACTGTGCTGCCTCTGAGAGAGATGAGGGCTACAAGGTAGTGAGCGGCGGCAGGAGAAGAAGCCCGAGGCCCTACACCGGAGGCCGGGACGGCTTTAGGCTGTTCCCCTCACCCCACCCCTCTCTGGCCGGGCCCTTCCGCCATCCCAGTCCCAAGGACCGGAATCCTGGCCTTCACTTCTGATGCAAAAAACATTCTCTGGAGACCAAGGAGTTTTAGTAACTATGACGGAGGCTGCTTTGCCCGCTGATTTCGCCCCCGGGGTCAAACACAGCCCTAAAGGTTGAGTTGGGAGATGCGCTTAGCGCAACTCCAGACTTTTAATTTCACCTGAATTCCCGTGGCCGCTTTCCGCCCGTGGTCCTTTACATGTGAGTGGCTTGTAAGGGGTCACTGAGCTTTGCCCAAATCCAGAATGGACCGGCAGGTGGAAAACCGTACGAGTTTTTTAGTTTTCCTTTTATTTTTCCCCCCTGCGTGTACAGCGTGCGTGAGGGCGGGCGGTCATCCCCGCTGACTGCGCCCGCCCGGGCGGTGGCCGGCTCCAGTGTGGGTGCGACGGCTGTCACACCAGGTCAGCAGAGGTGGAGCGCGCCTGGGCGGGAAGCGGACACCTCCAGTTCGCGTCCTGTGAAGGTTTATGCACAGGCGAAGGGCGTGGAGTTGCGCTCGGAAACAGGGTCTCTGGGTGCTGAAATCTGCAAGACCTCGCGAGCGCTCTGCCAGAGGCCACTGATTTTCATTAATAGCATCAGAAGCGCTCTTGGGAAAACCCAGAGTTTTTATCCAGACGGTCTGGTGGTATTGGAAAGAAAAAAACAAAACAAAACATGGTGTAAAAAAGATGATCAAAGCAGAAAGGAAAAGACGAGGCTAAACGAGACATTTAACAGGAAAGTGAAATAAAGGGTTTTCGGACGCCACTTTTCAGGGTTTAATTTCAGGTTAAAGGAGCAGATGTGACATAAATACATATAGGTACAATTTCCCCCTAAACACTAACTATTGAAAGAGAACTTTGTATCTTCTGAGAACCTCTCCGTAAAAAATCATCCCGATCTCTTCCTTCTCTTTGTGTGGTTCTGCCCCTGTCCCCCCGCCCCCCCTCCGCAATGCGTCAGGGGACAACTCTCCATAAGCACATTTTTCATTTTCAGCATCATAAACCCATGCCATGAAGAATCGTAATAAATTAGTTTCAGGAACAATGTAAGTGATGCTCTAAAGCTTGGTCAATTGGCATTGGTTGATTTAGTAAAAAATTGCCAAACCCGGAGCTGAGCCAACTCCTCATACTTTCCTTTAGCTCTCAGTCACTTATTTATTTAGTTAGTTACCTGAAACGACTGCCTGCTTGCTGCGAACGCGGGAGGACTGGTAGTGTGACATCCACTCTTAGAGATTTTTCTAAATTGAACAAATGCAATGCTTCCTTTAGATAATAACTAAGTCTTAACAGAGTTTATACTTCCTTGAATGTACTGTCATTTCCCTTATTGTTAGTCAGAATCCTTGTGGCCATAAAATTCTCTGGCAAAGGTTCTCGTATTGTGTCAAAATAATTTTGAACACAGAATACGTGATGGTCACTTTCGGGTAGATCAGCGATTCTACCACACATCGATGACCAACTGATCATCCAAAACCGAACCCACTGCCATCGCGAATTGTTAGCAGTGAAATAAACTGAGACTATTGAACTAAAATATGGTTTCTCTGCTGGGAACAACAGATGTCAAGTGGCATTAAAGCTTCCGTGAATGGGGATAGACAATTTCTGACTTCAGACTTTTCAGCGTTTTATGGGAACTGTCTATTTTGGCAAGTAATAAGACAACCTTCACCATCCAAGTATCTGGAAATATTTTAAAAGAGAATGTCAATAGGTGATCTTTAAACAACACACCTGTGAAAGATCTGCATAATAAATACAACCCGTTAATTGTTACTCTTCTGCCTCAGCTGTCTGTGGAGGGTTTCCTGGAGCTGACGTGGACAGAGGCCGCTTTCGTGACATGGTTTGCAGACCACGTGGGCAATGAGGACCCAAAGAATGTGTTTTGCTCAAGAAGGTCGATTTAAAGAAAATAGTATCTGATCTCTCCCTTTTGTTCTGATTTCTAAAACAACCAACTACTTGTTTTTAAGACAGCCTTTCAGCAAGAGATTCAGAAGGAGGAAACTGAGAAAGTTTAGTAAACCCCATCTAAAAAGAAAAAGAAAAAATACCTGATCTCCCTGGCATTTTTATACAGTCTTAAAATAACCGCCACTCCCCTGGTCGGAAAAGAAAAACCTTACGGATTAAGCAACTATTTATCTCATGAGGATTATTACTTGTTTGACCAGAAGTCATTCATTCCTGAAACCACGAAGTTAAACTGTTCAGATGTTTTTAATAGCCACAGCTTCTGGCTATATTGCTTGGCTAACAAAAGCCTGATCTAGATGACCAGCGCATCTCAGATGGGTCTGAGCATCATTTCTCAAAGTCTAAAGTTTGTGACGGCTCCCAGGGTATGCGAGGGAGGGAGAAAGGAAGCTTTCCATCAGATACATATGTAAAGAGGTACTGACTGAAGCCACAGGTGGCTGGGTTGGCTGGGAATGGAAAACTGGTCTCCCTCTACTTCCCGGAACTCTGGCAGCGCAAGGTGGTCGCATGCCTCAGGGCAGAAGTTAACCCCAGCGGCCCAAGGTGCAGTTTAATGAAATGGTTGCGGCTTCCCCTAGTGGTGTGGCCGCAGTGCTGTCCCTAGGAACCTATTTAATTCCCTTTAATAATACTTCCGGCTCTTTTCTGGACCTCATTGGCTCGGAATTATATCTGCATTCTCGGGTCAGAAGGCTTCTCCCCGCTGCCGCTTTTCCAAAGGCACTGGTCGAGGGCTGACACAGCCCTAGGCGAGGCATGACCCGGGGCGGGGAGGAGGACGGTGCTCGTGTCGCCGGGGCCGCGTTTGGCCTCAGGCCGCGGGCGCGGAAGCTGGCTGGGGGTCCTCCAGGTGCGGGAGGCGCGCGCGCGAGAGAATCCGGCTCGAAGGGTCAAGCCGCCCGGCGCCTCGCCCTGATGGTGGAAATTTAGGCATGTGGCGTGTGGCGGTTACCGCCTGGCGGCCTCCGGGAGGCCCCGGAAAGCCGCTACGGTCCACGCAGCCTAGGCTCTGGGACTTGCTGGCGCGCCCGCCGGTCGCCCTGGGGCCTTGGGAACAGGGAAATGAGCGCGCCGAGGCGGTGGCGGCCCTCGCTGCTTTCAGTTTTCATTGAGACTGCTGGTTACTGTTTAACATCCCCACCCACGTTTCAGTTTGTTTAGTAAATCGACCGGACTGTGAGAGGCCGCTGCTTTGTCGCCATTGAGCAAAGCTAATATTCTCCCAGCATATGGTCTAGAGTCTTTGCTAGAGATCGGGAAAAACAAACAAATAAACAAACAACAACCAAATCCTTAAGCCTCTTCTCCCAGATCACCCCGCCCACCCCTACCTCCCACCTCCGCGCTTTCAACCTACTTCCCAGGCTGGGAAAAGTGCTGCACAGAACCCCGCTGCTGGGCCGGGGTGGGGGGAACCTGCCGCCGGGAGATGCGGCGGCTGCCGAGCCGCTGACTGCGACGCAGGAGCTCCGGGAGCGGCTCCGCGCAGGTAAGTTTCTCGGCCCGTGGCCCCCGACCCGGGGCTGAGCCAGAGTCCGCTGTCCCCGGCCGGTGTTGGGCCAGGAGGAGGCTTGGTTCCCCTCAGGCAGCTGAAGGAGGGACGCCCGCCCCGGGAGGGGCTGAGCCTTAGGACCCCTAGGCCAGACGAGCTGGAAAGGAGATACCTCGAGGCCTCCCACAGCCGGAGGTGGAGGGAGGAAGAAAGGGCCGGAGGACAGGCAGCGGGAGGCAAGCGCAAGCCGTTCACCCAGGAAAAGTGAAATAAAAGTTGGATTTGTTTGGCAGAGAAAGTTTTGGTGTCTATCGGCGGGTCACGTGGTTGCCAGGTCTCTGGGGGCTTTGGTGGAGTTTTTTTTTTTTTTTTTTTTTTGTGGCCTGGGGCCAGGCTAGCGCTTTGGGATATCTATGGACCGCGGAGGTTTGTAGGGAGGTGCTTGGTCCTGAAGCATCACCCCAAGGCCTTTGCTCCAGCCTCAGTTTATGCCACTTCTCCCTGAGACGCATTTGGAGAGTGGGCACCTTCCGATGCTGCTGCTGGGGAGATTTTGTCTATACTTACATGGACATAAGTATATCTAATTCTAGTTAAGTCACTTTGGCTTCCTTTGGGAAGAACTGTCCTTTGGAAGCTTGTTTAAACAATGTGCCAGTTAAGCAATAATCACTCCCTGTCTAACGGGATTAACCCTGCACGTGATAAGATCTTTGAATTGAATATAATGGGCTTCATACCTGATGTGCTGTGCTTCTAAGACTTGCTCAAAACAGAGTCAAAGGACCCCTCTCCAACTAGCAAACAGTCTTCAGTCAGCTTCCATTTGAGGGCAAGGGCTAGAGAATGCAGACTACAGAGGCTGTACACTTAACGGGATGTCCTGAAAGCTAAACACCTCATGAATACTAACAGTTCCTGCTTTTGTTTTGTTACTTCTCCCTCCTTTCCGTTCTTTTTACATGCATCGTCTCTCTAGTCATCGTTACAATATTCTTCCCTTCCAGCTCTCACCACTTTTTCTTAATAACCTTGTTATCCCCACACTTCCCCCTGTTTTCATCTTTTGTGCACTCTACTATCAGTCAGGTCACCTGATCTATTTATTGTGAGTTTGAAGTCAGTGACCTAGCAGGGTTGGGCTTCTCTCTGGTACCAACTGGTGGAGGAGGAGGAAAGCAAGGTGGCCAGTGGTGGTAAACTACTTATTTTTCACTTTTCAAAGTGGAATGGAGGTTGAGAGCTGTTTGTCCTCTTCTTCCCATTCCTCCTAAGCTCCATTTATAGGCCTACAAATAGGGAATATTTCTCAACATGCTTTGTGAAGGTAGTACAACTTTTTAACGAGAGTGTGTCTCTTAAGATCTCATAAGCATTTTATTCTGCAGTTGTGATTACAAGCATATGGGACAGCGGAAATTATTTTGGGAATTGCTAAGATTTTTTTTTAATACCCGCATGCAAATAATAACTTTGAGTTCCCCGTTTCTTTTGAAAATTCTTATTTTTATGAATTCTAAAAGTACTACTTGCTTATAAAACAACGTGAAAATTATAGTAAAGTATAAAATGAACCCCCTTTCCTATTCCACTCCATATGTGTAACTGCCATTGATGGTTGGAGTTGTGTGCTTTCATGGGTGTAACCACAGGAATTTTTCTTTCATTATTTCAAAAAGAATGGATAATGGTTCATATACCAGTGTTCTGAAATTTATTTTTAATTTAATATTTCTCAAATATTTCTCTGTCCATGTATGAAAATTCTGTTTTAAATGTATTTACCCAATGTAACCAGCCAGCCAATATCCCCCAGAATATTCACTTGGATTTTCCAATTTCTTACTATTACGAACAGTGAGGCAGTGGATATCTGTGTACATTAGCTCTGCAAGGGTACTGCAGAAGATTTATTCTGAGAAGAGAATTGCTAGTTCCAGGGGGACATTCACTTTAAATTCGATGGATATTGCAAAGAGCCCTCCTAAGTACCCGCAGTGTATTTACCGTACTCTTGCCAACACTGGATAATAATGATCTGTTTAAAATGTTGCCAGTCTGGTTGTTGAAAAATGGGTTTCTCATTGTCGGAGTTGGATATTTGGAAATTATGTAAGCCAGTCCTGTAACATCTGACTTCGAGAGCTTGAGAATTTTGCTTTGAAAATATAGTAATAAAGTGGAAAACAAGTTAATGCATTTTAAAATACGGCCTTATCTTGAGCTTGTAAAAGATGCCACTGTATTAGTTACTATCTATCCATTTACCGAATGGCTGGAGATACTGACACATGCTGAGTGAGAATTTCTATGTTGTAAACATGTGACTCTGGTGTGCCTAGTGGTTGCTGTTGTGATTTTGTGGCTCTTGACTTCACATCCCTGGGAATAAAATCACAATTTTAAATGAGGTATCATAATTTGGGGTCCTTAGGAAGCTGTAGAGGCAAACAAAACAGCTGAGGGTACAATGATACCTCCTTGTAGAATCACTTCTCTCCACCCTCCCCATAGGAACGTTCACCTCTTGGTAGTAATAAGCTCATACACAGACACATGGAATGCTTCCAATATGCCTTACTCCTACAGTTGGGAGAGCTATTTATGAATATTAATAATATACATATTTTAGCTGAAACTTACTGAATCCTTAATATGTGTTGCGTATTGTTCTAAGCTATTTATATGCATTTTTTTCTCTTAGATTCTTTAAACAAATCTATGCAGCTTATGCTAATATTCTCCCCATTTTCAGATGGGAAAAATGAGGCAGAGAGAAATTTTAAAACTTGGCTAAGGTCACACATGTATAGGTCGTAAAACTGGGGATTCAAATCCAGGCCCTGTGGCTCTAGGCTCTAGAGAGTAACTGTGGCATCTTCAAGAAGTCCTTGGTTGTTCGTTGCACAGGGCTGCCCAGCTGAGGGGGATGTGAGGAATGATACCTGGGTCGGACTCCACAGTCCATGCCATGTCCCCTTGTTCTTGACTGAGTATTCCTGGGGGGAAGGCACTTTTCTAGGTCACAAAATGTCTGTAAGGGCTAGCAGCAACCCTGCTCTTGATGTATCAGGAGCTCCATGTATACATATTTGCATGCTTATATAAGTACCTTTGGAACTCAATACTCTCTCGCCCATTCATCATAGTTAACCCTTAAAGAAAAAACTCTCCCCTACTACGTACACTTGCTACCTTGTATTTAATACATGAGGAGACAGAATGCTCTCTATATGGGAGAACTAGCTCATAGCTTCTGATGTTGTGTTGCCGTGAAAACCTTTGGTTTTATCAAGATGACTTTCTGGAAAATGCATAGGGAATTTATTTCTTTTCTTTTTTTGTAATTCTCTTAACATTTTGGGGGACATGACGGTCTTTGAAGATGACTATCTCATGGGCTATAAGCCAAGAAAGACTGCTTTGTTGTCACATAGGGACGTTTATATTCCTGCCCAGCTATTTACTATAAGGGGAGCAAAAGCTAAGGCACTTGGCCAAGTTAACCTCTGAGGCCCAATTTCCTCATTTTTGAAGTGTATGTGATTATAACATCTATCTCGTAGAATTTCTATGATGATTATATATGTTAATACATGAAAACATTTAGAACGATGCCTGGCATATACTGAGTATCCACCATGTATCTTGTGTAGCTGTTGTTATGATAGAATGAGATAATTCATCTACAACACTGCTTGATTGTTGGTAATAAGTGTCATCCGTTTTTATTGATCCTCTCTCTAGAGAAATGATACTTATGTACACGAACAAATTGCATAAGACTTCAAGAGTTTATGGACCCCTAGAGACCTGGCCAAGCCCTCTAACAGGCCTCGGAGATCAGTGATGAAGAAGAGAGACATAGTCCCTGACTTCATGGAATGTTTAGCTAAGCAGTGTAGACAAGGATCGCCTTGAGTATAGTTCAGTGGTTAGAACATGGGCTTAGGAATCATCAAAACCTGAGTGCAAATCTCAGTTCTGCCCTCTGCTAGCTGTGCATCCCTGTGTGTTACTTAACATTTTTGTGCCTCAGTTTAAAAAGTTTTAAAATGAGAATAACAGTCTTTACCCTTAAAGTATATGTGGATTAATTCTTGTATTATTTAAGCCAAGCATTTTGTTTATTAAATATTTGACCCTTTCTCTGCACTATAGTTCAAATATGGAAGAATCACATTTATATATGATAGCAAAAAGTTGACATAGACATCTAGATAGTGTGTCCCCTGTCCCCGTCTCATTTAAAAGTATCTGCTGTATCTGTTGATAGCATCATCAGAGCCTGGTAATTTAGTATTTTTTAATATTTTGAATCTTTGAGTATTGTTCCTCTAGGCTTGCATACTGTATTGTACTTTGCTTGTGCTCCTGGCTTACTGAAGATTATGGAATCTGTCCCAGTATTTTTTTTTTCTTTTGCATTTTGTCATTTCAGACATCATGGCTATAGTTTGCAAATAAAGTCTATATATTAATTTAGATGGAGTTTAATTGTATGCACTGTATTAGATACCCAGAATACAGGTATAAATAAATCAGTGTCCCCACCCTCAAACACAAATAATCTACTTGGAAGACAAACACATATAACCATCTATAACATAGGGTGATAACTATTGCATTAGCACAGTAGATAGAAATACAATGGAAAATAGAAGCACAAAAGATACATTTAGCTTGAGTGGCCTGGAAAGATTTCATGGAGTAGTTAATGATTTTTCTGATTAGAACTTGCTGAATAGAGAAGAATGAGCAAGTTGTTTGGGGCGGAGGAGATGACATTTGAAATAAGTGGAATGGCAAGAGATGAATTTTGAAGGAGCACCGGGCCAGATTCTGATAGTCTTGAATGTGGGTGACAAAGGTTTGAGCAATGTCCTCTAGGCAGCAGGGAGCCATCCAGAGTCTGTAAGCAGGTTGGGTTATGAAAGTTTTCTTTTTCTTCTTTTCTTTTTTTTTTTTTTTTTTGTGGTATGCGGGCCTCTCACTGTTGTGGCCTCTCCCGCTGCGGAGCACAGGCTCCGGACGTGCAGGCTCCGGACGTGCAGGCTCAGCGGCCATGGCTCACGGGCCTAGCCGCTCCGCGGCATGTGGGATCTTCCCAGACCTGGGCACGAACCCGTGTCCCCTGCATCGGCAGGCGGACTCTCAACCACTGCGCCACCAGGGAAGCCCCTTTTTTTTTTTTTTTTTAAATTGATTGGCAACATTTTGGATGATGGATCAAAGAGGGACAGACAAAAGACAGGGGAATAGTAGGAAGCTTTCCCAGTAGTCCAATGGAGATGTGAAGAGGATAGCGTAGAATCTAGAGACGTTTTGAAATTCTTTAAACTGGACTTAAGAACTGTAGAATAAGGAAGATGAGGGAATGTGAGGGATTGAAGCTGACCTTAAATCTTTAGGATTGTACAGGAAGCTTTGATTTGATCCCGGTCATTATAGATTTAGAGTTTTGCAACTATTATAATCCTAAAAGTTGTACACGTTTTAAAACTTAGTTTGCATGGCAAAAGTAAACCTCATTTGGCCATCTGAGCCGCATTGTCAAGTACTTAGGAAGAGGATTGTTTCTCTAGTTTGGGCTAATTTTCAGCAAAGTAATTACCATTTTTAATCTGAATTTTTGCAACAAACAACTGTTCTCCCTTCCTGGTTAGTCTTAACCCCAGTCAGTTCCCATGATAACAGTTAGAGTGCTATAGAGGAGACAAATCTGATCATTATTTTTTTCTTCCATTTAAAACCATTCGTTCACTTCTTGATGCCCTTATCATCAACTCCAAGTGTATTCACATCACTAGACCCCATGTAACTTTGTCTGTGATTTCCACTCCAAGCTTCATCTCTCTTTTCTTGACATCCCTTACTTTAGTCTTTAGCTGGAATAAATCTCTTCCAGTTCCTCAAATGCACCATGCTCTGCACCTTCAAAAGCGCTGTTTCTACTGTTTGGAAAACTCTCTGCCAGTGTCACCATCATTTCCCCCCTCTATTCTAGCCAGCTTCCACTTATCTTGCAGGTCTTTGCTCAAATACCAACTTTCCTGACCTCCTGACCCAATATACCAATTGAATTATATCTTGTTCTTTCCCTAACATGATACTTACCAACTTCATCACACACAGTGGTTGCACGTTTGATGATGATTCTCTTAGGCTTGAGTGTTAGGCTTCTGAGGGTAAGAAATGTATTATTCTCGCTCATTCTTTAGTTAGGCATTTAGTTGAGGCTTAATGAGCATGTGTTCACTGAATGAATGAGTATCTGTAATGGAAAAGGAAGGTGAAATGCCAATAATAGAATTAAAACATTTGTTGAGAAGCTAATTTTCAAGCACTGCATTCTATATTGGGGATTAAGCAATGACTGGAAACAATTCTCTCCCAAGATTCTTATGTCTGGTTAGCAATATGCATTAAAGAATTATTACTCACTACGACAAGGGCATATGTTGAGTACTGGAGAAGGATTGTAGAAACCCAGCAGAAAGGCCACTAACTTTTCCTGGAGTAGGTTATGCAAGAGATGACATGTGAGTTCTTTATTTTTAAGTCAAGAGGGATATACTATATTGATATTGAGATATAATTACATTGAGATAAGTATACTGAGATACAATTTGCATTCAGTAAAATACACTACCAAACGTAAAATAGATAGCTAGGGGGAAGCAGCCGCATAGCACAGGGAGATCAGCTCCGTGGTTTGTGACCACCTGGAGGGGTGGGATAGGGAGGGTGGGAGGGAGAGAGACTCAAGAGGGAGGAGATGTGGGAACATATGTATATGCATAACTGATTCACTTTGTTATAAAGCAGAAACTAACACACCATTGTAAAGCAATTATACTCCAATAAAGATGTAAAAAAAAAAAAATCCATCCTTTTTAACCATACACCTCAATGAATTTTGACAAACGTAGGCCGCTGTGTAATCACTACCAACCACGATGAGGATATAGAACCTTTCTGCACAACCCGCCCCATAATTCCCTTGTGCCCTTTTGCAGTCAGCCCCTTCCACCTCTCCCCGGCAACCACCAGTGTGATTTCTGTCCCTAGGATTGCCTTTTTCAGAATAATATGTACATAGAATCATATAGTATGTAGCTTTTTGTGTCCTGCTTTTTTCATTTCACATGATAATTTTGAGATTCATCCATCAGATTCATCCATCTTGTGCTTATTAGTAGCTTATTCCTCTTTTAAAAAAATAGATTTATGGGCTTCCCTGGTGGCGCAGTGGTTGAGAGTCCGCCTGCCGATGCAGGGGACGCGGGTTCCTGCCCCGGTCCGCGAAGATCCCACATGCCGCGGAGCGGCTGGGCCCGTGAGCCATGGCCGCTGAGCCTGCGCGTCCGGAGCCTGTGCTCCGCAGCGGGAGAGGCCACAACAGTGAGAGGCCCGCGTACCGAAAAAAAAAAAAAAAAAAAAAAAAAAAAACAGATTTATGAGGTACGATTGACATACAATAAACTGCACATATTTAAAGTGCACAATTTTAAAAGTTTTGACATATGTATACACCCGTGAAACAATCACCATAATAAAGATAGTGAATGTAGCCAAACCCCCAAAGGTTGCTTTGGACACCGTCCCTCCTGTTCCTCACTGTCCTCTGTCCTGAAGCAACCACTGATCTACTTTCTGCCTCTGCAAATCAGCTTTCATTTTCTAGAATTTCTTATCTACGGAATCATGGAGTATTCTCTTGTGTCTGGCTTCTTTCATAATTATTAGCATAATTATTTTGAGATTCATACATATTATTGCATCAACCAATTGTTCATTCTTAAAAGAATTTTCTTTTAAGTGAGTGCTATAACATTGTATGGATATGCCACAATTTGTTTATTCATTCACCCGCTGACGAACATTTAAACTGTTTCTAGTTTTTGCCCTTACAAATAAAGCTAATCTGAACCTTCTTGTACAAGACTTTGTGAGGATATATGCTTTCATTTTGTTTTATATAGTTTCCTAACAGTACAAAAGCTAGATCTTATGGAAGAAACAGGTTTCCGAAGTAGTTGTACCATTTTATGTTTCCACCAGTAGTGTTTGAGTTCCAGTCTCTTCACGTCCTTACGAACACTTGGTATGGTCAGTCTTTTTTTTTCTTTTTTTTGCAGTACGCGGGCCTCTCACTGTTGTGGCCTCTCCCGTTGCGGAGCACAGGCTCCGGACGCGCAGGCTCAGCGGCCATGGCTCACGAGCCCAGCCGCTCCGCAGCGTGTGGGATCTTCCCGGACCAGGGCACGAACCCGTGTCCCCTGCATTGGCAGGCTGACTCTCAACCACATCGCCACCAGGGAAGCCCCTAGTCAGTCTTAATTTTAGACATTCTTAAAGGTAGACGATGAGATTACATTGTGGTTTTTATTTGCATTTCCCAGGTGACTAGTGATGCTGAGCATCTTTTCATGAGCTTATGTACCATTCATGTATTTTCTTTGGTGGTTCAAAACCTATGCATCTGCACCCCCTGCCCCACCCATCTTTCTATTTTATTTTATTTATTTGTTTATTTATTTGGCCATGCTGCACAGATTGTGGGATCTTAGTTTCCTGACCAGGAATCGAACCCAGGCCTTTGACAGTGAAAGCATGGAGTCCCAACCACTGGACCGCCAGGGAATTCCCCCCACCTATCTTTTAAAGATTAAGTTGTTTGTCTTCTTATTATCAAGTTGTAAGTGTTCTATGTATATTATAGCTACAAGTCCTTTATCAGATATAGGATTTTAAAACATTATCTCCCTATATGAATTTAATCTATTGTACAAGAGGTAGGATTTGACTGAGAGAAGAAGAGACTAAAGGATATTCTAGTCATAAATAGGAATAGCATGTGCAAATAAAAAGGTTGGTTTTGTGGTTTCATGAGACTCCAGTGTGTGGTAAAATAGGAAAAGGTGGTGGAAAGTGAGTTCACAAAAACAAGAAGCCTGAAAATAGAGAATTTTTGAGGTCATGCTGTGGAATTTAGGCTTTGTGTGTGTGTGTGAGTACTAACATTAATAAATATTTATACAGTAACAATATTGATACTAATAATTGAGTTTCACAGTTTATAGAATTCTTTCATATGCACAATTTACAGTGTTTCCCTCTACATTATTTAAGTCCTGTGACAAACATGGGTAGACACTGGGACTTGGAGATTAGTGTACACAATATTAAGTATAGGTTTTGGGGTTTCGAGCAAATGTCTTTTTGGCTAGTGTGTGTGTGTGTGTGTGTGTGTGTGTGTGTGTGTGTGTGTGTGTATGTAAATTTGTGTGAGAAAGAGTGACAGCTGGGTTGGTCTGCAGGGGCAGAAGAGCACTTACCCAGTTGGGCAGGGGACAGCGTCCTGCTGAGCTCTGGTAGATGTACAGGAAACCCTGGTAAAGGTTGGGGAGTATAGTTGTAGTACTTTGAAAATGATCATTCACAGTTAACATAGAATGTTTAACAAAAGTTCCAAAATCTCAGAGGATTTTCTGGACTCTGAATTTTCTTTCAGTTTTCTTGATTCTAGATGAATAAAGTATTGCATGTGTTCTATGTATTTGTTAGTTAATTTGCTAAGGGAAGAAAACCTGTATAATCAAGGTCTTTATTTTTTAATTTTAACTTTTTAGTTTCTCATGGGAAGTTCAAAGATAATGGGAAGTTTTCAAACATAATCCTTTGGTTCCATATATTCTGTTTCCATTGTTCTGCTCCGTACCCTGCCCTCTTTCCCTCTGCCATTGCCATGCACTACTCTGTTCTTACCTCAGGTCAACTTCGTAGACGTGAAAAAAGTTACATGCTAAACAGGCTCACAATTTAGGAATTAAATCTTTCTTCTTTTTTCCTCACTTGCAGTTTTTGAAATTTCCTCATTTGCCCCTTTTTTGTAAATTTCATCCATCCTTAACTCCCATGGGTTCTTTTCCTGGTGAAAGAATTGAAGCATTTTGAATATTCAGTTAATTATAAATGTGCATACATTACTATCTTCTCTTCAGGAGTCATGAATAAGTACTAGTTGAAAAGTTTCTCAATTAGTAATTATTTAATAATGAAACATCTTGGGAAGCAAGACTTACAATTTTTAAAAAGCCTGGAGTGTTTTAAAAGATGATTTTCCTTTCTTGGTTTAGTTGATCAGCTTCTTTCTGGACAAAGATTCCTACTACCGGAAATTATCTTTATTATGAATACATTAAACAGGAAATGTAAGTATATGTATACCTAGCATATATCATATATATTGAAATACTTTCCGTTACCAAGTGACTTATGAATTTTAATAGTCATATTTTTCTTCTATTTATGCATGGATTCCCAGAAAGTTAAAACTTGCAAAGTAATTGTCATCTAAGTAGAGAGCATTTTTGATATATGTTCTCAAACTGTCTTAAACTCTTAAATTGTAATGGAGAACAAACAATATACGTGCCTAACGTGTAGTTCCTTTATTTAAACTTACAACAATTGTTAACAGCATTGTGGTTTTCTTCCTATGTAAAGCACATATTTTGTCTGACAAGTGAATTCAAAACCTGACATTTCATTTTGTGAAATTGAACTGATAACTTGTATATCAGAAATGAGTAGCTATCATAAAAATGAATTATTGGTTAAAAAGGGTTATAATTCAGTTAGGCAAGAGTTTTTGAGTATTATGTTCAAGACATATAGTGGCTTAAGTGATGTAAAGAATAAATAGAATCCTTAGAGTTTAGCAAACTAGTTAGAGATTTAAATACAAAAAATAATTCTCATTCAGACTGGTTTATGGTGTTATAACATGCAAACCACTTATTCCAGGATACACACACATATATATATATATATATGTATTCTTGTATGTGTGTATATATATATATATTATTTGCCCACAAATAATATACATAAATAATATACACTGGTATATACACACGTACATACACATTTGTATTTAGATTCTAAATGTATGAGATGCTTCATTCCAAGTTTAATTGAGCTAAGTAAAAGAGCTTAATCAATCTTAATAATAATATGCTATATTTTCCATTATCTGTCATAAATGTCTTATAGTTAAGTATTATTCCTTGAACAGTTTATCAATTTTAAACAAAATAAATAAAAAGCAAAAGAGAAGTAACTATCAAAGCTAGTGAAGCTAATTTCAAAAACAGAGGAAAATGGGAGCAAAATGTGGGAAATTAATTAAAGCTGGAATTATATAAATCCATTTCTATAAAAATATATACACTGAAGAGATTCCATAGTTCCTCTTTTGGGTATAGTGTATTCCAGATATTGGGAAAGCCCAGAGAACTTACCTCAAACATACATTTTTTTTTTCTATTGGAAGAAAAAAAGGTAAATAAAATATTTCTTTAGGTAGGTGTTTTAGTTTGCTGGGACTGCCATAACAAAAACCACAGATTATAAGCTGGGACGAAGTGAGAGAGTGGCATAGATTTATATATAATACCAAATGTAAAGTAGATAGCTAGTGGGAAGCAGCTGCATAGCACAGGGAGATCAGCTCGGTGCTTTGTGACCACCTAGAGGGGTGAGATAGGGACGGTGGGAGGGAGACGCAAGAGGGAGGAGATATGGGGATATATGTATATGTATAGCTGATTCACTTTGTTATGAAGCAGAAACTAACACACCATTGTAAAGCAATTATACTCCAATAAAGATGTTAAAAAAACATTAAAAATTTAAAAATTAAAAAAAACCCCAAATAAATGAGGAAAAAAAGAAACCTACAGATTGGGTGTCTTAAACAACAGAAATTTATTTTCTCACAGTTCTGGGGCCTAGAAGTCCAAGATCAAGGTGTTGGCAGGTTTCGTTTCTTCTAATGCCTCTCTTCTTGACTTGTAGATGGCCATCTTCTCACTGTGTCTTCACACGGTCTTCCCTTCGCAAGTGTCTGTATCCTAATCTCCTCTTCTTATAAGGACATCAGTCATATTGGATTAATGGATGACTCACCCATAGGAACTCATTTTATCTTAATTCATCTTTAAAGCTCTATCTCCAAATACAGTTATATTCTGAGGTACTGGAATTTGGGACTTAAACATATAAAGTTTGTGGGTTTGGGAGATACAATTCAGTTCACAACAGCAGGGTAACGTAAAGTATTTAGTCTTAATACAGCCTTAGATATTCAAGTCTTCCTTATGGCTCATGAATAGTTTTTGTTTTAGACTCTAAGTTAAATCAGTTAACTGAGCCCAAAACCCAAATGATTCATGTTGATCTCTAGAAGGCCTTCCTCTCTCTCTTCACACTTACCTCCATCCATACTCTGCCATTGTTCCCTTAATGTTTCCTCCCTTTTGATCAGTCCCTCTGGCCAGGACAAATGGCAAAAATTGGTGTGGCTTGAGATAATATCTAGATTCAGTGAATAATATATAGAAAGAGAAGAAAGCAAGAGAAGAAAGGAAATCAGGATACTAAATATTTAATAAGGTTAAAAAAAAAGTCTGACATTCTTTATTCTACATATAACTTTCAAACATATTTCATGACATGATTTTTTTGTTTGGATTAAGATATAATTATTACTAACTGCTAGTTTAGAACTCTAAAGCAACACTCTGCCATAGAAATACAATGCAACCCCATATGTACTTTTAAAAGTTTTTGCATCGCCACATTACAAGTGAATAGAAATAAGGGAGAGTAATTTTAATAATCTCTTTTATTTAACTCAGTGTATACAAAGTATAATCATTTCAACATATAATCAACATAAACGTTATTAGAGATAGTTTACATTGCTTTTCATAGCAAGCCTTTGAAATCTGGTGCTTTTTTTTTTTTTTGCGGTACATGGGCCTCTCACTGTTGTGGCCTCTCCCATTGCGGAGCACAGGCTCCGGACGCGCAGGCTCAGCGGCCGTGGCTCACGGGCCCAGCAGCTCCGCGGAATGCGGGATCCTCCCGGACCGGGGCATGACCCCGTGTCCCCTGCATCGGCAGGCAGACTCTCAACCACTGCGCCACCAGGGAAGCCCCCATTTGAATTTTTTTCCTGGATTTTTTTTTTCTCTTTCACATCATTCAGTACTCTTACTTCCCTCTGTGTCTCCTCTATGCCATTCACCTTATCTGAAGTATAATTCCTCTTCTTTATCCTTAGATCTGTTCTTTAGTAACATTTTATATTAATTAGTTCTCAAAACTCTAAATATTCTTCTACCTGCTCTTAATTATCAGAGCAGAATTATAGCAACATCCGAGGAATTTTTTTTTTTTTTTTTTTCGGTACGCAGGCCTCTCACTGTTGTGGCCTCTCCCGTTGCGGAGCACAGGCTCCGGACGCGCAGGCTCCGGACGCGCAGGCTCAGCGGCCATGGCTCACGGGCCCAGCCTCTTCGCGGTATGTGGGATCTTCCCGGACCAGGACACGAACCCATGTCCCCTGCATTGGCAGCCGGACTCTCAACCACTGTGCCACCAGGGAAGCCCCCCAAGTCTACTCTTGATGGACATTTGGGTTGTTTCCAAATGTTTCTGGGCTAATACAAATAAAGCTACCTTAAACATACTTTACATGCCTTTTGCCAGACCTGAGCCTTCATTTCTGAGGGGTATATTCCAAGAGTGGAATTACTGATCACAGAGGATACATATGTTTATCCAATATTATTACCTTCTTTAAGGTGTTAAATCTATTTAAAATACTAGTAAAATATTTCTATATTATAGATTGGTAAGAATAGTATACTATCATACAAAAAGGGAGAGAATGAATAATTCAAGAAAGCAGTAGCAGAACTGAGTCTAGAAACTGTCTTTCATTGGTGGCAAAATTTAACAAGTTCCACTTGCCTTTAATGATTCCCTTTCCTTTTGTATGAATTTATCATACATGAAACTATATAACTATTAGTTCACATAAATGAATTCCTAAACTGTTAGACTTTTATTATTGTGACTATTTTTATTGAGATATAATTATGTATAACTATCTTTACTATGTTGGCTATAAACACCCTTTGCTTCTATTCTTCATGGATTTCGCTCATGCCTTTGTGTCTGCCCAGAATCACATCTTCAGTGGTCTCTTTATGTTTCCCCATTGCACTTTGTGCATCACTTCTCATTAGTTAAGTACTGAATACACACCATCAACTGACAGGTAAGTATTTGTGTATGTTAATGGACCCAATGAAACTGTACCCTTGCACTTTGTTTAATGTAGAATTCATGTGACTATTTCAGGTAAGCACAGCACACGTGGAGACCCACACACACAAATCCTGAGCTTTATTGGGTATTAGTGAACGCATGATTTTCAAAACATACTTTTTATTTAAGTAAGGTTATGAGAACAATAAGATTTAAAGAACTGAATCTATTCTTATAAATTATATCATCTGCTCATTGTATGGTCAAATTTTCTTGAAATGATTCTGGTGATTCTTTTATATCCTCTCTTATACCTCTGAACCAGGAAGCCAGTGCAAAAAATTCTTTCAGCAGGCTTTCATGCATTGTCGTTAAGCAGCTTTCATTTGTTAGGGTGTGTCAGCTGTAAATGTCTTCTCTCTGGGACACCCGAATTATAACGATGGTTTGGAGCTTAATAATATCATTGAGGTGCAGGCCAGACAATGTTTCCATTATTATAGTCGTTATTTAGTGGAAGGTAAAAAAATGTAAAGAGAAAAGAGTAGATGGGAAGTGATAAAGATTGGCTAAGTACTATGGAACACCCTGATACAGCTTGAATTATGTTAATGTTTATTTTAGTACTCAGGAGTATTATAGTTTCTTGTTCAAACTCCATCATGTGAAGCTATTTCCAGGCCTGGGGATCATCCTGGGGATCGAGGTGGGGTGGCCGCTGGTGGGAGAGAAATGCAATGATTTATTTTTAAAATAAGACAAACATCAGATTTAAACATTTTAAATCTGTGTGTTCTTTTCCAAACTGTTAAGTGGCTTTACTTTTGAAAAAAAAAGTTTTGCAGTTAGTTTTAAGGTATTACATGAGAAGTGAGGCAATAAAAAGTAATTATTTTAGGACAGTTTTGTCGACAATCTACAACATACCACACACTGGCTATTTGCAGGTATTTCTGTACTCATACTCACACTCTGGTTCTTAGTATCAGAAAGAACTTTACCTTCTGAAGACCAGTGAGTGGGCTATGGCGTTGAGCATCTAGCAAGCATTCAGACTCTCACTGTTGGAATAAGGATATAAGAAAGTAAGAATATTTTATCATTAGTGTAGTACCTAACAGGTAGTGGGCATCTCAATAAATATTTGATTAATGAATGAATATATTAGGGAAATAAGTAAAATTTTTTTTTAGAAGTTGACCATTTAGATAATAGCAGGGCTATATTGAGAAAAATATAGAAAATAAATAAAACATATATTACAGTAGATGCATAGTATAACATATAAGATAGCTCACACTTTACTAATTTAAGTGAACTCTGAAGGTTTGCATAGCACTTTAAGCCAGCAGTTCTTTCCCTACCTATTACTCTAGACAAGCTCTTGCCCATGTATATGAGGAGTCATGTACAGCAATGCATAACAGCATGTCACTGTCCATCAGTAGTACAACAAATAAAACACTGCTTTATAGTCATACAGTGGAATGTCGTATAAGAATGAATGAACCAGGGGTACACCATCAACATGCTTGAATCTCAGAAATATAACATTGAATGAAAGAAGCAAATCAGGGAAGGATGTATTGAGTATGGTTCCTTTTATATGATTTCAAAAGCTAGAAAATCTAAACACTTTTCTACATAATACATAAATGTTAACTTTATTAATTATATTCTGTAAAGGGAAGAGTTGGAATAGTGATCAAAGTCCCATGTTAATGCTTAGTTATTTGGTGTATACCAGGCAAGTGGGTGTATGTTTGGAGAGAGGCACAAATCGGGTTTTCACAGGCTGTCAGCGTTCGCTTTCTTCGCTTGGGTAATGTTACTCAGTGTTTCATTTATTATTAATATTTAACCTGTACAAATGCACTATATATATGCTTCCTTTTCTAATACATTTTACAATCAAAAATAAAATAAACTGTTTCTTAGAGACCGTAGTGTGTTAGGCATTATCCTTGTATTCTGGAGCTCTCAGCTAGAGTAAATGTAGACATTAATTCAATAATTGCAGCTACTTTAGGCTTACTGAATGAGAAGTATGTGGTGCTAAAAGACTGTGCAAGAGGTATATGATCTAATCAAGGAAGTGCAGAAAGGGCTTCATTGGTAAAGAGAGAATTGAGCTAGTTTCTAAATAATGAGTCAAACATAACTTGGAAAAGAAGGAAGAAGAGTAAAAGTATCCTTGTAGGGAAACTGGTATACACAAAAGCTTCGTGGTACAGGAAAGAGCACTGTGTATACGAAGAAAAGGACGATGTAGGTGGTGCAGAGAGAGGAATGAATATTGTAAAGAATATTATTCAAGAGGTATGTAACTGTCAAAGCATGCATTCTGCGGATAACATTAAGGCTTTCGTCTTTCTTCAGAGAGGTGAGATGCTGTCGAGATGTTTTAAGTAGGGAGATGATGTGAACAGATTTACATTTTGAATATATCACTTTGGCTGCAGCTGAATGACTGATTGGGTGGAGGCAAAGGTAGACAGGGGTAGACCAGCCAAGAGACCTGGTGGTCAGGTAACACATTATGGTAGCTTGGATGAAAGTGCTGGTAGAGGAGATGAGAAGATACAAATTGATTTCAGAAAATTTTTGAGGGCAAAATGTAAGGAATTTGGTAATGAATTGGATATGGGGAGTGTGTAGGAGATAACTTCAAAAATGATTTCTGAGTTTCTAGATTACCTAAATGAATGGCTGGTGGTACCCTTAACTGAGAGAGAAAATATAGGAAGAAGATTATAGGCTACAGGGACTCTGTACGTTGTTGATTCAGATTTGCACATATTAAATGTGTGCATTTGAGACCTCTGAGAGCATATACTGATCTAATTTAGATTTTCAAAAGTATGTTTCTGTAATGTTTGTTTTATGTTTTGAAATGGATTTTCAGTATAGTACAAGACCATTTTTTGTTCTCCCTGCTTTTTAGACAACAGACAGAAATATATGACTATAAAGGAAGTCTTTATTACCTCCCTCTCTCTTCCATTTTAATTTCCATCCGTCACCCATAGGAATCTCAGACTCTAGATTCAACATAGAAGAGGATTATTCGTTCTTTGATGCTAACCATGATTAAAATAATACCCTCTCTCAATATAATACAAATTTACAAATTAAAATGATACCCTCTCTCAATTGAAGCTAGTAGTGTTAGGCTTGTTCCAACATTAGTGAATATCTTGACATTTCATAAAAGTGTGATGATTTGAATGGTAGCTCTATGTTGTTTCCTCTGAAGAGCAAAGGGTGATCAGGACCAAAAGTATGAGTTTAAGAAAGAAAGCTGGAATCGTAAAATTTCATTGTTCTGATTTCCAACCAGAAATCCCATGGTTATTTTTTTCTTTAATTTCTGACAATATGGTAGATTATATGTCTAGAGAAATTTTATCATTGGTGAAAACTAAAAAAATGCCAGACAGAAATATTTTTCTTTCTTTCCCTTTTATTGAATTATAATTACAGAGTCACCATTTAATTAAGTAGCTACTATGTATTATGCACTGGATTATATGCTTTCTATACATAATTTTTAAGTTTTTAAAAATCTATTTTTTAATTATTTTTCCAATTTTATTGAGATATAACTGACATACAACACTTTATAAGTTTAAGGTGTACAGCATAGTAATTTGACTTACATACATCATGAAATGATGACCACAAAACATTTAGTGAACATCCATCATCTCATATAGATACAAAAAAAAAGGAAAAGAAAAAACTAGTTTTTCCTTGTGATGAGAACTCTTATGATTTACTCTTTTAACAACTTTTATATAAAATAGACAGCAGTATCACTTATATTAATCATTTTGTACATTACATCCCTAGTAACTTATTTATCTTATAACTGGAAGTTTGTAACTTTTGACCTTCAGACAGAATACACATATATATACACATATATATACACATATATATTTTACAAAATATATATATTTAAATATTTAGTTGCATAGCTGAGTTGGTGGGAAAGTAAAGGGAATTCTCAGAGTCCATGAACGCATGAAATCACAAACCAAGGGAAGTGAGCAAGCACTGAAACAGACATCTTTCCTGGGGATATTTGGCAGTTCCTTGTGGGAGTTTAAGATTTAAGAGAGCATTTTTTGGTAAACCAAAAACAGCTTTGGAGGGCAAAAATTGTTAGGTTGGACTGGAAATCCTCTGCATAAATAGAATCTCTAGAAGGCAACTCTTTTTTAAAAAAAAATTATTTATTTTACTTATTTATTTTTGGCTCCGTTGGGTCTTCGTTGCTGCGTGTGGGCTTTCTCTAGTTGCGGTGAGAGGGAGCTACTCTTCGTTGTGGTGGGCGGGCTTCTCATTGCGGTGGCTTCTCTTGTTGTGGAGCACGGGCTCTGGGCACGCAGGCTCAGTAGTTGTGGCACATGGGCTTAGTTGCTCTGTGACATGTGGGATCTTCCCAGATCAGGGCTCAAACCTGTGTCTCTTGACTTGGCAGGTGGATTCTTAACCACTGCATCACCAGGGAAGCACTAGAAGGCAACTCTTATTGTGAGATAAGCAAATAAAATGAGAGAGAGAGAAAGAGAGAGGAGAGAGAGCACGAGTGAGCAAATGCAATTGAGAGAGTGAGAATACTTAACTTTCTTAGTCTTGGTTCTGAGTAAAATGGAAAAAATAGAAAGTTTCACCTGAATGAAATTCCCAACCTCAACCCTCATGTAATTCAGATTCATACTACACATGTAACCTAAAAACATCTAAAGAGAAAATTTCAGTTTTAAGGTTGATCATAGCCCCATGTACTTGGCAGAATCAAGCAAAAACGCTTTTGTGAGGAGGGAAAGAAAACAATTTAAAACAAAACTTTAAGTAATTCTCACAGATGAAATTTCAAAGAGCTTGAGATTGCATTAAAAAAATAATCACTAAATACAGGCAGAATAAAACATCACAGTGGGAGTCATTAGGAAACACAATGAGTCATTAAAGAAGCAAATCCAAAAAGATTGTAGCTAGTGGAACTTTCATTTATAGACTGTAAATTAACTATATTTAAAATTAATTATATTTAATATATTTAATACTTAAAATAATATAGGGCTTCCCTGGCGGCGCAGTGGTTGAGAATCTGCCTGCCAATGCAGGGGACACGGGTTCAAGCCCTGGTCTGGGAAGATCCCACATGCCGCGGAGCAACTAGGCCCGTGAGCCACAACTACTGAGCCTGCTCATCTGGAGCCTCTGCTCCGCAACAAGAGAGGCCGTGATAGTGAGAGGCCCGCGCATTGCGATGAAGAGTGGCCCCTGCTTGCCACAACTAGAGAAAGCCCTCGCACAGAAACGAAGACCCAACACAGCCAAAAATAAATAATAAATAAATAATAAATTAATTAAAAAATAATAATAATTATATAGATTATCAAAAATACAGTAAAAGATAAGCAACTATAAAAACAAACATACATTTGAAAAAGAACCAAACAGTATTTTTTTTTTTTGAGGTATGCAGGCCTCTCACTGTTGTGGCCTCTCCCGTTGCAGAGCACAGGCTCTGGACACGCAGGCTCAGCGGCCATGGCTCACGGGGCTAGCTGCTCCATGGCATGTGGGATCCTCCTGGACCGGGGCACGAACCTGTGTCCCCTGAATCGGCAGGCAGACTCCCAACCACTGCACCACCAGGGAAGCCCCAAACAGTATTTTTGAGAGATTTAAAAAATTAAATGGAAGTTGAAATACATTGTATGGGTTATACAGCAGAGGAGACACAGCTGAAAAGGTAATTTTTTGAAATAGAAAATAGATCTGAAGAAGTTATAGGACAGAGAGACAAAACTAGAAAATATGAAAGAGGCTTTAAAAGATAAGGAGGATAGAAAGAGAAAGTGTAACATATATCTGATTGGAGAGTCAGAAAGAGGGGAAAGAAAAAATAGGGGTGAAACAGTATTCAAAGGAAAAATGGATGAAATAATTTTTGAATTAATGAAAGACATCAGGCTTCATATTCACAAAGCAAAACATATATCAAGCCAATTATACATTATAGTGTAATCACAGAACACCTTGATATATCATAGTGAAATCACCAAACTTTGAGCAAGATGAAGAAAGGAGAAAAAAAAGTTAACAGAATAAACAGGACAGTAGTAGATGGTAGAAACAAATCCAAATATATCAGTGTCACAATAAATATAAATGGATTAAAATTTCCAGTTAAAAGAAATTATCAGGCAGAAAACAAACCCCACAACAACAAATCCCAGTTCTACTGTTTATGGAAAAGTTCCTAAACTAAAGAATACAGAAATTGTTAAAAATAACAGAGAAAGGAAATTCTAAAGCAAAAAATATTGCTCCATGTAGTAGCTAGCCTCTGAGGTGGCCCCCACCGATCCTTGTCTCCTGGTATTCATGGCTTTGTGTAGTCTTATCCAAGTATGTATAGGCATGCCCCGTTTAACCAATAAGAATTCTAGAAACCACAATGTAGCACTTCTGAGATTAGGTTATAAAAGACAATGTAGGGACTTCCCTGGTGGTACAGTGGTTAAGAATCTGCCTGCCAATGCAGGGGACATGGGTTCGATCCCTGGTCCGGGAAGATCCCACAGGCCGCTGCCGCGGAGCAACTAAGCCCGGGTGCCACAACTACTGAAGCCTGTGTACCTAGAGCCCATGCTCCACAACAGGAAAAGTCACCACAATGAGAAACCCATACACCGCAATGAAGAGTAGCCCTGGCTCGCTGCAACTGCAACTAGAGAAAGCCTGTGTGCAATAATGAAGACCCAAAGCAGCCAAAAAATAAATAAATAAATAAATAAATAAATAAATAAATAAATAAATAAATAAAAGACAGTGTAGCCTCTATTTTGCTCTCTTGGAGCACTGCTCTGGGGAAATCAGCTCCAATGTTTTGTGGACATTCAAACAGTCCCATGGAGAGGTACATGTTTAAAGAATTGGGGCTTTTTGCTAAAAGACTATCAATTTGCCAGCCAGTTGAGTGAGCTAGTTTCAAAGCAAATCCTCTTCCCTAGTCAAGCCTTCAGATGTCTGTGCCCTTGACAACTTGAATGTAACCACACAGAGATCCTGAGACAGAACCACCAAGCTAACCTGCTCCCAGATTCCTGACCCAGAGAAACTGTGAGCTAATAATTTTTATTGTTGTTTTAAGCTGTTAAATCTTGAAATAATTTACTATGCAACAACATATAACTTATACACTAAAGATAGAATTTCAACTAAACAAGTAAATATAATTTTAAACCTTCATGGTTGCTACTATATCTTCAAAATAAACTAGGCAATAATTTACAGGCATTTTAATATACTATTATAGGGAGAGTTAACACAACTATATTAGTAATTCTCATATTGACCAGACACTATAACAGTACGTATATAGAAAATTTTATAAATTTTAAAAGACTAATACCATACAACCATATTCTTTAACTTCAGCACAATTAACAAACAATTCAATAATTAAAGATAAGAACACCCTATTTTGGAAATCAAAAACATACACTTTAAATAACTAATGTTTCTAAGAAGAAATCATAATGGAAATTTAAAAAAATATTTAGAACTGAATGACCATGAAAATGCCACATATAAAAACTTTTGGAACACCACTGAAGTAGAATCAAAAGGGAAATTTGAAGCCGTAACATCCTTACAATACAATAAGAAAAAACACTGAAAATAGATGAGATAAATATCTGACTAAAGAAGTTAGAACAACAGAATAAACACAAGGATATCAAAGAAAAGTCATAATGATAAGAAATTAATGAATGAGAAAACAATACAACAGAGAATGAACAATAGTGAGAAAAAACCTAGAAATTTGAAAACCCCTAAAAAAAAAATGACTCAAGAAAACAATCGACTATGCCAACACACACACACACACACACACACACACATGCATACACACAAATTAGGCAATAAAGTGGGATATAACTAAGATGCAACAGCAACTACAATGACAATATATGGGCATCATGAATAGCTTTGTATCAATACACTTAAAAAGTTTAAAAAGCAATTATATCCACAAAAATACAACTCACCAAATATGACACATGAAACAGAAAATCTTAATAGTCTAATAGCCACTAAGGACATTGAATCAATAGTCACAATCTCTCCATGAAGAAAAGACAAATCCAAATGATTTTACAGATACATTTACCTAATAACTAAGGATCCCGTCATTTCAGTAGTACCTGAACTCTTCAAAGGATAAAATACTTGGGAGTACTCTACAGCTTATTTCATGAGTCTAGTATACACATAATATGAGAATGCAAAATAGCAGACTCATGGGCTTCCCTGGTGGCGCAGTGGTTGAGAGTCCGCCTGCCGATGCAGGGAACACGGGTTCGTGCTCCGGTCCGGGGGGATCCCACATGCCGCGGAGCCATGGCCGCTGAGGCTGCGCGTCCGGAGCTTGTGCTCCGCAACGGGAGAGGCCACAACAGTGAGAGACCTGCGTACCTCAAAAAAAAATAATAAAAAAAATTTAAAAAAGAATAGCAGACTCATGAACACAGTTGCAACATTCTTATACAAAATATTAGCAAAACAAAACTAAATATGATTATAAAATATAATACATCATTACAATCTTGGGTTTATTACAGAAATGCAAAGTTGATTCAGCATTAAAAATCTATTAATGTATTCATCATATTAATATCATCATCTTATAAGTACAGAAAAAGCCACCTATAAATTCAACATCTATTCAACTATTTGTTAAAATGTTTAATAAGCTAAAATACAAGAGACCATTTTTAACATGATAAAATGTAGCTACCAAAAGTTTTTAATAAACATCTCACTCTATGGTGAATCACTAAAATCCAGAGTAAAAGCAACAATGCCTGTTTTCACCATGTCAATTCAATATTGTACTGCAGATTACAGCCAGGGCAATAAGAAGAGAGAAAGAATAAAATTTATTAAGCTTTAAGAGGAAAAAAAACACATTTAAATTTTTTATGTAGATGATACGATTTCCCATTTAGAAAAAAATCTAAACATTATTAGTCATTTTTAACTGTAAAATCAAAATACAAAGTTAAGTGCATTTCTATATATTAATAATTAGTTAATATTTTAACTTGGAAAAATGTTCTATTATAATAGCAACATAAATTATAAGGTCGATCAGAATAATGAAAAAAATGTGAGCTCTTTTCATGGAAAATTATAAAACTGTATTGAAAAACATTAAAAGACATCCAAATAAATGGAGAATCACACTATGGACAAGAAGACACTATTTTTAAAATGACAATTTTCCTCCCTTGTTTTATGATTTAATGCAATTCCTATCAAGTCTCAACAAAGACTTTTCATGAAAACTGACTAGCTCATTTTAACCTATATGGTAGATCAAACAGACAAGAATGCTAATTCACTTCTGAAAAAGTAGTACGAGGAATGACCTCTTGCCCTATCAGATATCAAGATCTACTTTAAACCTATTATAATTATTACAATGTGTTCAGGAATAGATTGCTGGAACAGAATGCTTAGCTCATAAGCAACCCACGCATTTATAGAAACTTGTTCTTTTAGCCAGCATTACAGATCAGTGGAGAAAGCTTAGTCCTCTGGACAAAGGAGTTAGGGAAATTGGCAATTAATGTGGGAAAGAAAGTGAACCCCACCTCACATTTAACATAAAAATCAATTCCAGTTGGGTTAATACAATTAAATTTGAAAAGGGACATAAGAGAATATCTTTCTGATCTATTTTTTTCCATGAAAGAGTTATTTTTAAAAAGAAGCACAACCATAAAGAGATAGGTTGACAAATTTCACATTCACATTAAGAGCTTTGTCCATGGAAAGGCACTGTGAGAACAGTGAGCTAACAGTCCAAAAGCTGGAAAAAAATGTTTGCCCTGCCCATGACCAACACGATTTAGAATCTAAAATATGTACAAGTTGGTATCAGTTTATAAAAGACAAACACCTAATAGAAAAACAGGGATAAGGCTTGGACAGACATTTCATAAAAAATAAATCAAAACAGCCAAGAAACATTTGTAGACACGCTGGCACTAACCTCTAATAATGGAAAGGCAAATTTGAACTGCACTGAATATTATACCTGACTGTATTTCCAGGAATAAATGACAATAACGGCATTAGTGAGCAACAGGAACTAGCATACATTGTGACAGGTGACAGTGTATCATTGTACAATGTTTTAGAAAACTATATTTGGAATTAATAGTAAAGTTAAGCAGAAACACTGGGAGCCAGCAGTTCCACTGCTGCGTATACCTGAGGGGAGCTTCTCAAGCTGCTCAGGACAAGGACACCATACTTTTAAAATTTCCTTCCTCCTTCCTTTCCTCGCTTCTTTCCCTTCTCTCCTTCCCTCTCTCCTTCCTTCCTTCTTTGTCCTTCAACATGGTTGTAATATTCATTTGAAATACAATTTAACTTCATTTGTTTCATCTTTTTCATTTTTTTCTGCTTCCCATTCTTACTTACTTTGTTTTTCAATATGTATATTATGCTTTCAAAAGTGAAAACTATACATATAAAGAGATCAGTTATAGAAGCCATACTCTCTTCTGTATTTCTTCCTCTCTATACCTCTCTTATATGTAACCAACTTCATTGAGATTTTTTGCAAGGATTAGAAGATATATGTTTATTAATTTATTATTATTTTTCTTTTACAGATGGGGCTATTATACATGCTTTCTGCACTTTGATTTCTTTCCCCTACTTCATAATATCTTTTTGGGATTTTCTTCATATCATTTCATGAAGCTCTTATTCTTTTTTGTAGCTTCATAGTACTTTATTGTGTCTTTTTCACAGTATATTTAACCGGTATCTTAAGTTGGTTACTTAGGTAGTCTCAATATTTTGTGATTACAAACATCCTGTAATTAATAACTGTGTGTGTGTGTGTGTGTGTGCGCGCACGCATCTTCAGGATCAGTTTGTAGTAATGGGATTGGAGCATTAAAGAGAAAACACAAATATATTTATTTTTCACTTTTATGAAAATAAACCTGTCATTGAATATTTTCAAAATTCACTTTCAATCCTCTATCAGTTACCTATTATAATTTATAGTTAAATTATTTTCTGGAAATTTCTTAAATGTGAATCTTTTTACTGAAAGGTAAAATCCAAAGTACTCCATCAAATTCATAGAACCAATGATAATTTTTTGCTGATGTGCAATATCAAGATCATCACTTCACTGATAATATTATTAAATTATAGAGCATGTCATAATGATCTAAAATTTTGCTCTATTAGGTATCTTTCATTTTTGCTTTATATATGCCACTGAAAAAAAAACATTCATTTTTTTGCATAGAAATATCAAGAGTATTGAGTATACCAAAGACAAAGAGAATTAAGCAAATCTGGCTGTCCCATTCACATCTTTAAATAATTGGGATCATAATGATTTAATAAATTGCATGAACACTAAATGTTCATATATATGAACAAATATCCTCTACAGAAAAGTTCCCCTATTTAACCTTGTCTCTCTGCATGAAATAAGGCTTTTAAAATAATCAGCTTACATATTCACCACAATAAAAAGAATACTTTCTGATTTAAGATGCTATTCTTTAAAAAATTCATAATTTTTACTCCATCCCTGAGACATTTTGGTTTTCATATCATGTGTTTTTCAGTAAAGAAATCAGAATGTTCTATATTCTTATATTTTGGCGAAGACTTCTTAATCTGGATAAGTATTCCAGAATATGTTCTTGTCATTGCAGCTGTAACATCAGAACATACTCTTTTTTTTTTTTTTTTTGCTGTACGCGGGCCTCTCACTGTTGTGGCCTCTCCCATTGAGGAGCACAGGCTCCGGACGCACAGGCTCAGCGGCCATGGCTCACAGGCCTAGCCGCTCCGCGGCACGTGGGATCTTCCCAGACCGGGGCACGAACCCGTGTCCCCTGCATCGGCAGGCGGACTCTCAACCACTGCGCCACCAGGGAAGCCCCAGAACATGCTCATAATGAAACTTAAACTCCAAACTCCAAACTTTGTCAGTGCAGTCTTAAAGTTTTACAAATCTAAAGTTTTACAAGCTTATTGTGTTTGTCATCAATAAAGTTGACAAAATATTTCTTTATATCATGATTATGTACAATTTATACATATACTGGAATAGTTGCCACGTTAGTGGTATCTTTGTATTTGTCAGTTTCCTCCTAGGTGTATTTGTTCCGTGAGTTGGCCCTCATTTTCTCTCAATTTCTGCAAACTGTTGAACTATGCTGTCATTGGAAAGTGGTACTTGAACTACCTTCTTTGCTACAGATACACCTATCTGTGTAAGCTCACTTTGGATGCAGTCTTTCACTAATGTTTCAGCAATGTTTAGGTATTTTTTAGTCCTAGTGACACCAAGTACTTTTTTAAAAAGCCTGCAAAGTACTAATGTTTAAATGGGAAATTTCAAATATCTACCTCTGTCAGCCTTATAATTCATTACTCTTGTTTCAAAGAATTCTTTTGATTTTGAGCTTATTGCTTTAGTTTTTTGTGTTAATGCTTCATTAGCCATTACATCCCCTCAAACACATATTTTTACATGAGAGATAATATTCCTGGGTAAAACTTAATGGACATTTGGTCTTCATTTCTGTGAACTCACTTCAATTGTCATTATTTTGTTTACTGCTACTGCTCCCTTCTTGAAAGGTATATCTTGTCTTCACAACAATAACAAAATACAGTGAAGTTTACATTGCTGTTAATGAAATAGGCCTTAGAAATAAACAAATTTTACTTCTCTAATTAGCTATAATGTGAAATCATAAATTTAAAAGTAGGCTTAATTATAAATGAAAAGAATGTACAGATATTTATAAAATATATATATACTCATATTTTATCTGATTTTATACACTTTTGGATTACAGTTACCAATCTAATCTTTAAAAAAGTCACATGGTCCTACTGTGCATGACTCCTATGTGGTTTTTGTCATATTGTGACTCACCACATGGGTTCAACGTCAAACTGGTGAAACCCTGTTAAATGAGATGAGTTCACTGATTGTGAGCTTGGATATTGCAGCAAAATCCAATTGCTATTAAAGTTTCTAAACGATTACCCTCAATTTCTGTACTTATCCCATCATGGACTTGTAACAAACAATTCATGAACTGGCTTGGGTCCACAAACCACGTGTTGATATGAACACCTGGAAACATACACCAGAATATTTATAACAGCACTGTTTGTAAAAGCAAAAATTGGTAACACCCCAAATGTCTATCAATAGTAGAATGGATAAATGCACTGTGGTGTGTTCACGTAATTATTTACTATAAAGCAGAGAAAGTAAATAAATCACTCCTCTATCCACCAACATAGATAAATCTCATAAACATGATGTTCAGAAAAAAAAATCAAGTCAAAGAATATGCTACAGTAATGTCTCATTTATATAAAGACTCAAACAGAAACAACTAAAGAGTACATCATTGTTATTAATTGATAGATATGTGGTATAACTCAAAGAAAAGTAAGGAATTATTAGGATAGGCTAGTAATTAACTCTAGGAGTGGGAATTCAATAAGGAAAGGTACCCAGGGGGCTTCAAGGTCACTATTTATGTTCTACTTCATAAAATGAGTACTGGACATATGGATATTTATTTCATTATTATTAAACTGAATAGATATTAATTTTATTTAGTATGTATTGAAGTTTGATATAAAATTACTCAAATTATAAATATGCAAGATTTTTTAAACAGAACTTTTCTGAAAGACCTGTAAAAGATGTGAGTACGAAGATATTCCTGAATGGAAGACTAAGAATTATAAAGCTTTGAGTCCACATGTATATATACATTTGATCCAATTCTGGTCAGAAAAGTAATAAACAAAGTAAAACTGAAAAAGTAATACCCATAAATATCCTAAAGACTTGAGGGACAGGAGATCATTATTCTATACTGAGTTTCAATGTAGGGATTTGATTGCAGCAACATAAAAACCTTGCTCTTAAGGTGTTCGGAGATAAAAAATATTTAATGTAATGTCTACATTCAGTGAGTTGGCTAGACCCATTGTAGAATGAATGCTCAGATCAATGTGAAAATCACAATAGTACACAGGGGTACCAAATCTCAGGCTCTACTACTTAGTGACCTTATGATTTTAATCAGATCACTTAACTGCATCATCTGGTATTCTAGTATCTAAAGTGAAAAGAACAATAGCGTTGAAAATTTCTCAGGGGCTTCCCTGGTGACGCAGTGGTTGAGAGTCCGCCTGCTGATTCAGGGGACGCGGGTTCGTGCCCCTGTCCGGGAAGATACCACATGCCGCGGAGCGGCTGGGCCCGTGAGCCATGGCCGCTGAGCCTGCGCGTCCGGAGCCTGTGCTCCGCAACGGGAGAGGCCACAACAGTGAGAGGTCCGAGTACCGAAAAAAAAAAAAAAAATCTTCTCAGAATTATTGTAGAAACTCTTGTGAGAAAACATGTAAGTTTAATATTATACATTACTAGACAAAAAGTATTTGTCTTACCCTTATGCTAATGAAGAATTATATGAAATTAGATTTTTTGCAGGTTTATTTTTGAATATGGTATACATAATACTGTAGTATGATTTTTTTTTCACCTGTGTTGTGAATATCCATCTATGTCAATCTTTCTCTGTAGTTGTGATAAATTAAATTATAATTTATTTTATATTTATCACTTGATAAAACAAATTTTTGTAAAGCATCCTTCTCTCCATTTCCCCCCCAAAAGTTAGAAACTGTAAATATGAATGAACAAGGTGACTTGCCGTATTGGATATTAATTGAATTTTACAACTATAATAATTAAAGCTCTATGATACTGATTTGAGAAAAGAAGACTACAGCAGTGGAGCAATATAAAAACTCTGAAACAGATCCTAATGTTTAAAAATTCATAATATATATCATGATGTAAATAATATATGGATAGAATATATAAATTATTATAATACATCTATGGAAAAACTATTTAGAAAGTACTGCTGGGTGCCACTTGGAATGAAAAAATATGAGCGAAATATAAAGATAGTGAAAAAACACACAAAAAGGGGCAAACGTTTATCTGATCTTGGGGTAAGGAAAACTTTATAAATATGAAACAATGTAAGAAATTCTAAAAGGAAGTGATGATAGATGTGATAGAAGATAAATATTTTATAAACTATATAGAAATATCATAACATAAAAATCAAACAACCACCTATGGATATTATTTCCCATAAATATTATAGGCTTAGGTTTAAATCCCTAACACACAAAGAACTCCATAAATTAAGAAGAAAAATTCTCAAACTTTAATAAAAATGATACATTTAAATACCATAATTTTATAAAAACTTAGCTTCCCTGGTATGAAAATTATGCTGGTAGAACTCAATGTCCCTAAGGAGATTTTGCTCAGATAAAACAGGAATTTGTTTCTTTCCCACATAACAACCCCAAAGTCTCTGGTCTGGGTTGAATGATATTTGTGTTTCATGTGGTCATTTGGGGGACTCAGGTCATTTCTCTCTTGTTGCTTTACCATGTCCTTGGACAGTATTTGACATTTTTTTTCTGTAAAGGGACAGTTAAAAAATATTGTAGGATTTGGGGCCATATCATGTCTGTTGCCATTACTCAGTTCTGCAGTTGTAGGGTAAAAGTGGCCATAGACAATGCATAAACAAATGTGTATAACTATGTTCCAATAAAACTTTATTTACTAAAACAGGCAGCTCTTTAGTTTTATGACCCTTGCTCTAGGGCATTGTCTTGCCCTGCCTGGTTGGTGCTAAATCACAGACACATTTGCATTCCAGCTTACAGGAAGGACAGAGCCTGGAGGATTTCATGCACAGTGTCTTAAGGCCTGGACACACAAGTAGCAAGATCACTTTTTTTTTCTTTTTTAACAGCTTTATTGGAGTATAATTGCTTTACAATGGTGTGTTAGTTTCTGCTTTATAACAAAGTGAGTCAGCTATACATATACATATATCCCCATATCTCTTCCCTCTTGTGTCTCCCTCCCACCCTCGCTATCCCACCCCTCTAGGTGGTCACAAAGCACCGAGCTGATCTCCCTGTGCTATGCGGCTGCTTCCCACTAGCTATCTATTTTACATCTGGTAGTATATAAAGTCCATGCCACTCTCTCACTTCGTCCCAGCTCACCCTTCCCCCTCCATGTGTCCTCAAGTCCATTCTCTACGTCTGCATCTTTATTCCTGTCCTGCCCCTAGGTTCTTCAGAACCATTTTTTTTTTTTTAGATTCCATGTCTCTATTTACAACAGCCAGGACATGGAAGCAACCTAAGTGTCCATCAACAGATGAATGAATAAAGAAGATGTGGCACATATATACAATGGAATAGTACTCAGCCATAAAAAGAAATGAAATTGAGTTATTTGTAGTGAGGTGGATGGACCTAGAGTCCGCCATACAGGGTGAAGTAAGTCAGAAAGAGATACCGTAGGCAAGCATCACTTTTGATCACATTCTGTTGGTGCAAACTTAGCTACATGACTACACCCACTTGCAAAGGTGGCTGGGAAATGTGGTCTCCAACTGCAAAGTGTCCAATTATAAATCTCTTGCTATAGAAGGAGGAGCATATCTTTGCCAGTTGTCTCTGCCAGACTGGTAATCAAATAAATTCAAAATTACTTTATAGTTTTATAATAAATGATGTAAGTAAATATTATCAAATAACAAAAATTATAATATCCAGTGTTGACATTATACCATTAATAGTAATATTTACAATAACAAATAGTTTCAATCTTAACATGTGCCCAACATCCTTTAGCCCTAACACAACCTCCCAACCTTTTAGCCATAACAGTGCTCAAAAGATGAGTACATTACTGTCATCACTTTTCAAATGACTATCTGAGTTTTAAAGAGTTTAAAGACTAAAGTACACAACTAGGAAGTGTTTGAGCCATAATTTTACTCCAGGCATTCCTGTTCCAAAGCCTGTTCTCTTCACTATTGTATAATGAAAATAAGAAATCAGACCACTTTTGTGGAGAGTGCATTAACATTGTGGGTCAAAACCTATAGAGAAATTCATACTATCTGACAATGATTCTGCTTCTAGGGTGTTTTCCTCTTTTAAAATAATTAATGATGCAGTCAAGGTCATTACAGTTTATTATCCAAGCATTAAAAGAACGTTTTCAAATAATAATGATATAGGGCAATGCTCAAGGCATAATATTGTGTAAAAAAGAAAAGAAAAAACATTGGAAAAAACTCCAAATAGAGAATAATCTATATATAGCAGATATTTATATACATGAATGCATAATATGTATGCAGTCATATATAATGTATATGTGCATACAAAAATATGTGTATGTTAATGTAAGAAAATATTAAAAGTAGTAATTTGTATGACAAAATTATAGGTTTTTTCCTTTTTAAAATTTTACAAAATTTTCAATAATATGCATACATTTTGTTTACATTCAAGTATCAATGCTAATAATTAAAAATGACTTTCAAACTATCAAGCCTATAATTTTTAGTGCTAATATAATGCTTAATATAGTTAATCAAACAAGAATGAACATGTTTAGAAAACTGATTAAACCAAGTAAATTAAATTTAAATGAGATTCATTTTGTATACAGGCATGTTTTCATTTACATAAAGAGTGTATTTTCCTAGTATAAGTATGTCTTTTCGTGTGGCTGCTTTTATGCTTCTATTTTGCTAGCTTTTTGTCCTATATGCCCATTGTTAGGTCATCTTATTTTCTTTTTAGTGTTCATTTCTGCCAGGAAAGGGCATATCTTTGAATGTCCTTTCTGTTTTAGTGTCTAGTACAGCACCAATAAGATTTCTGCTTCCTTAACTGAGCTTTCACATTTTAGTTGGCAATAGAATGGATCAGTGGCACAAAAAGCGTACACAATGGCTCACCAAATATTATTTCAAAAGATGTAAATTCTAACTTTTTTATTTTTTTCTCTCTGATATTAAGGTCAGTTACTCTTTATCACAGTACTTTAAGTTCTGAGAAAGGAGGTAATATTTCAGACAGAACTTATTGTCCAAACCAGGAAACTTTTTGAGAGTAAAGTGGATGCTATCATTAATTAGGCTGGGGCAACTGTCAAAAACTGTCTTTATCTTGTGCAAACCTAGACTCTTGGTCTCCATAACAAGTGTTAGTATGACCACTCAAATTTAATTTTAATATTCAAATGGAAGATTTGTTATTCAATTATCAGGAAGTAATTACAAACCCCTTTTAATATATATGGTAACAGTAAATTGATATATTACCCCATTTTGAAGAGGGTGGAGATTGTAGAACCTGACTTTCCTTGTTTCCATTTAGAGTGTTGCTAAATTTATGTCATAGGTCCAACTTGAAATTCAACATTTTACTCCTTAATTGATCTAAATTTTTTTATTTTCTGGCTCAGGGTTATCCATTTCTCAGAGTTCTGCATGTTCTCTTTGTTTTACAAGCACTGTAGTAGAGAAATGAGATTTTAATTCCTCAGGAGGGATGTCATACTTTAGAGAGAAAGACAAGGCTGCTTCAAGACAGAGTTACCGGGTTCAGCTTAGTTCACCCTCTGGTTTGATGACTTGTTCCTACAGCTTATTCTCTTATCTACAGTTTCATTATGTGAGCCTCAGAACATACCTTATCTCAAGTCAGCCTCCTTTATTATTCTTGGGCTTAGTCAAACCTTTAAAAGCTATGTGGATGTAAAGTATATACAGTGGTTTTTAGTAAAGATGCATGTCAACAATTATGTAAGTTTGAGCTCTTTAAGTTTATTTCTTCTAAAATTATACTGTAAAAACCTGACTTTATTTTTAAAATGTTAAAGGAAAGTCAAATATGCATAAAGTCTCCCTATGCATATGCTTCATTTTTGAGTGGTAGCCAGTGCTTACATACTAAGGTGAAATTCTTTCCACCCATTATTGTTGTTACCAACAAAGAAACTAATGACCTATGAAGATTTCTGAGTATATGACTTACTAGAAAATAATTTAGAATTACAGAAAATAATTTAGAATTGGAGAAAATAATTTAGACTCTTACAGGAAGGAGAGAATGAGGAACCCAATATAGACTTATGACTGCCAAAAACCTTTAAACTTTATGATGGGAATTTATATAATATTGCTTTCTCACCGGATGCTTAGAATGTTACTCAGTCACTGACAGTTAGAATAAAATATTAAAGGTGAGGAAGTCCTAGTGTGATCATACAGCTTCATTCCTGGATTTTAGAGAAAACTGACAGCCAGACAGCATTGTTCCTGGCTTGATGTTTTCATTGCTCTTTTTTTCTACCTATTTATTGGACTTATATTATCTTGAAGGATATGTCCATAGATTTGTCTTCCACTTGAATGAGGGATGCATGAAGACACATTTGATTATCTTTCATTGTGATTCTTGACCGTATTGCCTAATTTGTATTAGGTTTTCAATAGATATGTTTAGAATGAATTAATGAGGAAATGAATGATTATATAAATTAAATTTTAAGAGATTACATGATTGCTCGCCATCACACAGCAGGATAGCAAGAATGTCAGGCCCCCTCAATTTAAGCTTTCTATTCTCTACACCAGGCTGTTCTAATAATATCTGCAGCCAGACTCCTTGTTCCAGGACTGTCGGTTCTGTCTGTTTTAATCTTTGCTAGAAGCAGAATAGCACAGCAACTAAGATTGATTTTAACTTCCTAGGAATAGGTCCTTGTTCTGCCTCAATCGTGGACAAGTTATTTCACATTTCTAATCTCTGTGTTTTATGTTTTATTTTGCAAAAAGAGAAAAACCATGTATATCACATAGGATGGTACTGAGGATTAAGTAAGATAATTATAAAATGGTTGTTGCATTTCCTAGGACGTCCTAAGAACTCCAGCTGCCTATCCTCTTGTTCTTCAATCACACTGGCCTACAGGAAGTTCCCAGAGGTCTCCTCCTAAATGTAAAATTCTTAGAGGTCTTCTCTAATCACATTGGAAATAGCCTTCATCACATTATCGTCTCATCTTGTTTCATTTCTCTTCATTGTATTTAGCTGATATGTATTTTATAGTACCCCCTTGCTCACAAGAATGAGGTTCACGAGAAGAGGGACTTTGTCTTCCTTATTCACTGCTCTATCCCCAGCACTTAGAGGAGTACCTTGCTTATGGCATCTTTTTTTTTTTTCTTGAACATCTTTATTGCAGTATAATTGCTTTACAATGATGTGTTAGTTTCTGCTTTATAACAAAGTGAATCAGTTATACATATACATATATCCCCATATCTCTTCCCTCCTGCATCTCCCTCCCTCCCGCCCTCCCTATCCCACCCCTCCAGGTGGTCACAAAGCACCGAGCTGATCTCCCTTTGCTATGCGGCTGCTTCCCGCTAGCTATATATTTTACATTTGGTAGTGTATATATGTCCATGCCACTCTCTCACTTTGTCTCAGCTTACCCTTCCACCTCCCGGTTTGCTCAAGTCCATTCTCTAGTAGGTCTGCATTTTTATTCCCGTCTTGCCCCAGGGGTCTTCATGACCATTTTTTGTTGTTGTTTTTTAGATTCCATATATATGTGTTAGCATGCGGTATTCGTTTTTCTCTTTCTGACTTACTTCACTCTGTATGACAGACTCTAGGTCCATCCACCTCGACAAATAACTCAATTTCGTTTCTTTTTATGGCTGAGTACTATTCCATTGTATATATGTGCCACATCTTCTTTATCCATTCATCTGTTGATGGACACTTAGGTTGCTTCCATGTCCTGCCTATTGTAAATAGAGCTGCAATGAACATTGTGGTACATGACTCTTTTTGAATTATGGTTTTCTCAGGGTATATGCCCAGTACTGGAATTGCTGGGTCGTATGATAGTTCCATTTTTAGTTTTTTAAGGAACCTCCGTACTGTTCTCCATAGTGGCAGTATCAATTTACATTCCCACCAACAGTGCAAGAGTGTTCCCTTTTCTCCGCATCCTCTCCAGCATTTATTGTTTGTAAATTTTTTGATGATGGCCATTCTTACCATGTGAGGTGATATAACATTGTACTTTTAATTTGCATTTCTCTAATGATTAATGATGTTGAGCATTCTTTCATGTGTTTGAAGGCAATCTGTATATCTTCTTTGGAGAAATGTCTATTTAAGTCTTCTGCCCATTTGGGGATTGGGTTGTTTGTTTTTTTGATATTTAGCTGCATGAGCTGCTTGTAAATATTGGAGATTAATCCTTTGTCAGTTGTTTCATCTGCAAATACTTTCTCCCATTCTGACGGTTGTCTTTTCGTCTTGTTTATGGTTTCCTTTGCTGTACAAAAGCTTTTAAATTTCATTGGGTCCCATTTGTTTATTTTTGTTTTTATTTCCATTTCTCTAGGAGGTGGGTCAAAAAGGGTCTTGCTGTAATTTACATCATAGAGTGTTCTGCCTATGCTTTCCTCTAAGAGTTTGATAGTGTCTACTGGCCTTACATTTAGGTCTTTAATCCATTTTGAGTTTATTTTTGTGTATGGTGTTAGGGAGTGTTCTAATTTCATTCTTTTACATGTAGCTGTCCAGTTTTCCCAGCACCACTTACTGAAGAGGCTGTCTTTTCTCCACTGTATATTCTTGACTCCTTTATCAAAGATAAGGTGACCATATGTGCGTGGGTTTATCTCTGGGCTTTCTATCCTGTCCCATTTATCTATATTTCTGTCTTTGTGCCAGTACCATACTGTCTTGATTACTGTAGCTTTGTATTATAGTCTGAAGTCAGGGAGCCTGATTCCTCCAGCTCCATTTTTCATTCTTAAGGTTGCTTTGGCTATTCAGGGTCTTTTGTCTTTCCATACAAATTGTGAAAATTTTTTTTAATTAATTAATTTAGTTTTGGCTGTGTTGGGTCTTCGTTTCTGTGCGAGGGCTTTCTCCAGTTGCGGCAAGCGGAGACCACTCTTCAACACTGTGTGCGGGCCTCTCACTGTCACGGCCTCTCCCATTACGGAGCACAGGCTCCAGATGCGCAGGCTCAGTAGTTGTGCCTCACGGGCTTAGTTGCTCCACAGCATGTGGGATCTTCCCAGACCAGGGCTCGAACCCGTGTCTCCTGCATTGGCAGGCAGATTCTTAACCACTGCACCACCAGGGAAGCCCCAAATTGTGAAATTTTTTGTTCTACATATGCAAAAAATGCCAGTGGTAGTTTGATAGGGATTGCATTGAATCTGGAGATTGCTTTGGGTAGTATAGTCATTTTCACAATGTTGATTCTTCCAATCCAAGAATATGGTATATCTCTCCATCTGTGTCATCTTTAATTTCTTTCATCAGTGTCTTATAATTTTCTGCATACAGGTCTTTTGTCTCCTTAGGTAGCTTTATTCCTAGATATTTTATTCTTTTTGTTGTAATGGTGAATGGGAGTGTTTTCTTAATTTCATTTTCAGATTTTTCATCATTAATGTATAGGAATGCAAGAGATTTCCGTGCATTAATTTTGTATCCTGCTACTTTATCAAATTTATTGATTAGCTCTAGTAGATTTCTGGTAGCATTTTTCAGATTCTGTATGTATAGTATCATGTCATCTGCAAACAGGGACAGCTTTACTTCTTTGCTGATTTGGATTCTTTTTATTTCTTTTTCTTCTCTGATTGCTGTGGCTAGAACTTCCAAAACTATATTGAATGAAAGTGGTGAGAGTGGGCAACCTTGTCTTGTTCCTGATCTTAGTGGAAATGGTTTCAGTGTTTCACCATTGAGGATGATGTTGGCTGTGGGTTTGTCATATATGGCCTTTATTATGTTCAGGTAAGTTCCCTCTGGGCCTACTTTCTGGAGGGTTTTTATGATAAATCGGTGTTGAATTTTGTCAAAAGCTTTCTCTGCATCTATTGAGATGATCATATGGTTTTTCTCCTTCAATTTGTTAATATGGTGTATCACATTGATTGATTTGTATATATTGAAGAATATTCACATTCCTGGGATACACCCCACTTGATCATGGTGTATGGTCCTTTTAATGTGCTGTTGGATTCTGTTTGCTAGTATTTTGTTGAGGATTTTTGCATCTATGTTCATCAGAGTTATTGGCCTGTAGTTTTCTTTCTCTGTGACATCTTTGTCTGGTTTTGGTATCAGGGTGATAGTGGCCTCGTCAAATGAGTTTGGGAGTGTTCCTCCCTCTGCTATATTTTGGAAGAGTTTGAGAAGGATAGGTGTTAGCTCTTCTCTAAATGTTTGATAGAATTCACCTGTGAAGCCATCTGATCCTGGGCTTTGGTTTGCTGGAAGATTTTTAATCACAGTTTCAATTTCAGTGCTTATGATTGGTGTGTTCATATTTTCTATTTCTTCCTGGTTCAGTCTCGGAAGTCTGTGCATTTCTAAGAATTTGTCCATTTCTTCCAGGTTGTACATTTTATTGGCATATAGTTACTTATAGTAATCTCTCATGATCCTTTGTATTTCTGCAGTGTCATTTGTTACTTCTCCTTTTTAACTTCTAATTCTATTGATTTGAGTCTTCTCCGTTTTTTTCTTGATTAGTCTGGCTAGTGGTTTATCAGTTTTGTTTATCTTCTCAAACAACCATTTGTGGTTTGTTGATCTTTGCTATCATTTCCTTCATTTCTTTTTCATTTATTTCTGATCTGATCTATATGATTTCTTTTCTTCTGCTAACTGTGGGGTTTTTTGTTCTTCTTTCTCTAATTGCTTTAGGTGTAAGGTTAGGTTGTTTATTTGAGATGTTCCTTGTTTCTTAATGTAGGATTGTATTGCTAAAATCTTGCCTCTTAGAACTGCTTTTGCTGCATCCCATAGGTTTTGGGTCATCGTGTTTTCATTGTCATTTGTTTCTAGGTATTTTTTGATTTCCTCTTTGATTTCTTCAGTGATCTCTTGGTTATTAAGTACCATATTATTTAGCCTCCATGTGTTTGTATTTTTTACAGATTTTTTCCTGTAATTGATATCTAGTCTCATAGTGTTGTGGTCAGAAAAGATACTTGATACGATTTCAATTTTCTTAAATTTCCCAAGCCTTGATTTGTGACCCAAGATATGATCTGTTCTGGAGAATGTTCCATGAGCACTTGAGAAGAAAGTGTATTCTGTTGTTTTTGGATAGAATGTCCTATAAATATCAATTAAGTCCATCTTGTTTCATGTATCATTTAAAGCTTGTGTTTCCTTATTTATTTTCATTTTGGATGATCTGCCCATTGGTGAAAGTGGGGTGTTAAAGTCACCTACTATGGTTGTGTTACTGTCAATTTCCCCTTTTATGGCTGTTAGTATTTGCCTCATGTATTGAGGTGCTCCTATTTTGGGTTCGTAAATATTTACAACTGTTATATCTTCTTCTTGGATTGATCCCTTGGTCATTATGTAGTGTCCTTCTTTGTCTCTTGTAATAGTCTTTGTTTTAAAGTCTCTTTTGTCTGATATGAGAATTGCTACTCCAGCTTTCTTTTGATTTCCATTTGCATGGAATATCTTTTTCCATCCCCTTACTTTCAGTCTGTATGTGTCCCTAGGTCTGAAGTGGGTCTCTTGTAGACAGCATATAGATGGGTCTTGATTTTGTATCCATTCAGCAAGCCTGTGTCTTTTGGTTGGAGCATTTAATCCATTCACATTTAAGGCAATTATCGATATGTATGTTCCTATGACCATATTCTTAATTGTTTCATGTTTGTTATTGTAGGTCTTTTCCTTCTCTTGTGTTTCCTGCCTAGAGAAGTTCCTTTAGCATTTGTTGCAAAGCTGGTTTGGTAGTACTGAATTCTCTTAGCTTTTGCTTGTCTGTGAAGGTTTTAATTTCTCCGTCAAATCTGAATGAGATCCTTGCTGGCATGAGTAATCTTGGTTGTAGGTTTTTCCCCTTCATCACTTTAAATATGTCCTGCCACTACCTTCTGGTTTGCAGAGTTTCTGCTGAAAGATCAGCTGTTAACCTTATGGGGATTCCCTTGTTTGTTGTTTGTTGCTTTTCCCTTGCTGCTTTTATTTTTTCTTTGTATTTAATTTTTGATAGTTTGATTAATATGTGCCTTGGCGTGTTTCTCCTTGGATTTATCCTGTATGGGACTCTCTGTGCTTCCTGGACTTGATTAACTATTTCCTTTCCCATATTAGGGAACTTTTCACCTATAATCTTTTCAAATATTTTCTCAGTCCCTTCCTTTTTCTCTTCTTCTTCTGGGACCCCTATAATTCAAATGTTGGTGTTTTAATGTTGTCCCAGAGGTCTCTGAGACTGTTCTCAATTCTTTTCATTCTTTTTTCTTTATTCTGGTCTGCAGTAGTTATTTCCACTATTTTATCTTCCAGGTCACTTATATGTTCTTCTGCCTCAGTTATTCTGCTATTGATCCCTTCTAGAGTATTTTTAATTTCATTTACTGTGTTGTTCATCACTGTTTGTTTGCTCTTTAGTTCTTCTAAGTCCTTGTTGAACGTTTCTTGTATTTTCTCCATTCTATTTCCAAGATTTTGGATCATCTTTACTATCATTATTCTGAATTCTTTTTCAGGTAGACTGCCTATTTCTTCTTCATTTGTTAGGTCTGGTCGGTTTTGACCTTGGTCCTTCATCTGCTCTGTGTTTCTCTGTCTTCTCATTTTGCTTCACTTACTGTGTTTGGTGTCTCCTTTTTGCAGGCTGCAAGTTCGTAGTACCCATTGCTTTTGGTGTCTGCCCCCAGTGGCTAAGGTTGGTTCAGTGGGTTGTGTAGGCTTCCGGGTGGAGGGGACTAGTGCCTGTGTTCTGGTGGATGAAGCTGCATCTTGTCTTTCTGGTGGGTAGGTCCATGTCTTGTGGTGTGTTTTGGGTTGTCTGTGGCCTTATTATGATTTTAGGAAGCCTCTCTGCTAATGGGTGGGGCTGTCTTCCTGTCTTCCTAGCTGTTTGGCATAGGATGTCCAGCACTCCAGCTTGCTGGTCATTGAGTGGAGATGGGTTTTGGCATTGAGATGAAGATCTCTGGGACATTTTCACCGTTTGATATTATGTGGAGCTGGGAGGTCTCTTGTGGACCAATGTACTGAACTTGGCGATCCCACCTCTGAGGCAGTGACCTGACGCCTGGTTGGAGCACGAAGAGCCTGTCATCCACACAGCTCAGAATAAAAGGGAGGAAAAAGAAAGAAAGAAAGAACGAAAGGAAGGAAGGAAGGAAGGAAGGAAGAAAGAAAGAAGAGAGCAACCAAACCAAAAAACAAATCCACCAATGATAACAAGAGCTAATGACTATACTAAAAAAAAACAAAAACAAACAAAAAACTGGAGAGACAGAACCCTAGGACAAATGGTAAAAGCAAAGCTATACAGACAAAATTACACACAGAAGCATACACATACACACTCACAAAAAGAGAAAAAGGGAAAATGAAAACATATTTTTGCTCCCAAAGTCCACCTCCTCAATTTGGGATGGTTTGTTGTCTATTCATATATTCCACAGATGCAGGTACATCAAGTTGATTGTGGAGATTTAATCCACTGCTCCTGAGGCTGCTGGGAGAGATTTCCCTCTCTCTTCTTTGTTTTCACAGCTCCTGGGTTTCAGCTTTGGATTTGGCCCCACCTCTGCGTGTAGGTCGCCTGAGGGCATGTGTTCCTTGTTCAGTCAGGACGGGGTTATAGGAGCAGCTGATGCAGGGGCTCTGGCTCACTCAGGCCGGGGTGAGGGAGGGGTACGGATGTGGGGCGAGCCTGTGGCCACATAGGCCGGTGTGATGTTGCACCAGCCTGAGGCGTGCAGTGCGTTCTCCCGGGGAAGTTGTTCCTGGATCACGGGACCCTGGCAGTGGCGAGCTGCACAGGCTCCCGGGAGGGGAGGTGCAGAGAGTGACCTGTGCTTGCACACAGGCTTCTTGGTGGTGGCAGCAGCGGCCTTAGCGTCTCATGCCTGTCTCTGGAGTCCGCGCTGGTAGCTGTAACTTGGGCCCGTCTCTGGAGCTCCTTTAAGCAGTACTCTGAATCCCCTCTCCTCGCGCACCAGGAAACAAAGAGGCAAGAGAAAGTCTCTTGCCTCTTCGGCAGGTCCAGACTTTTTCCCGGACTCCCTCCTGGCTAGCCGTGCTTCACTAACCCCCTGCAGGCTGTGTTCACGCCGCCAACCCCAGTCCTCTCCCTGCGCTCCAACCGAAGCCCAAGCCTCAGCTCCCAGCCCCACCCAGCAGGTGAGCAGACAAGCCTCTCGGGCTGGTGCGTGCCGGTCGGCACCTATCCTCTGTTCGGGAACGTCTCCGCTTTGCCCTCCGCACCCCTGTTGCTGCGCTCTCCTCTGTGGCTCCGAAGCTCGCCCCCTCCGCCACCCGCAGTCTCCGCCCGCAAAGAGGCTTACTAGTGTGTGGAAATCTTTCCTCCTTCACGGCTCCCTCCCACTGGTGTCGGTCCCGTCCCTATTCTTTTGTCTCTGTTTTTTCTTTTTTCTTTTGCCCTACCCAGGTACATGGGAAGTTTCTTGCCTTTTGGGAAGTCTGAGGTCTTCTGCCAGCATTCAGTAGGTGTTCTGTAGGAGTTGTTCCACGTGTAGATGTATTTCTGATGTATTTGTGGGGAGGAAGGTGATCTCCACGTCTTACTCTTCCGCCATCTTGAAGTTCCTCTTGCCTATGGCCTCTTGAAACACCTATTTTTTGCCTGAACAAAGGGAATCGTATAAGAACATGCTGTTATTAAAAGTTAAACTACTTAGAATCACTCGTATATGTGGATGTTAGTATAAACATTAGGATTTTGGAGGGAATGATGTAAGATTGTCAATCATATATGAAAAATGAGATATAGGCATTGAGTCCCTCCTCCCCCCCGTTACTCCTACACCCATCCGTTTTCTGCAAATAACATATTCCTCAAATGCATTTTCTATTCCATCAAAAACCAAACAAGTAATTAGTCTTCCAAATTAAGTATATCAGCCCTCAGAGTAATAAAACACTAACTGTAAGATTTTCAGTGATTGACTTCCTGAAAAATTAATACCAGATAACTGTACTCTTTTTGAGAACAAAAAGTGTAATAGTTTTTGAGAACATAAAATTTATGAACTTTTTTAACCTAAGTGTTATGTTTCATATAGCTCTTCCATCTGTCTCTATTTAGAAATATTTTATTTATTCGTATTTAGGTAATCACATTGCTTCGAGACAGATAGGAAATGATTGATAATTTTTAAGAATTTTCATAAAATGTTGGTATCTTTAGTCAACACATATTCAACAATGGCAACAATGCAATGATTAATGTTCAGGTAATTTATGCTCCAGAGAACAATTAATTGCTACAACCTGGAACTTCCTATTATGCATGAACTTTGAAGAACTATAATTTTCTGGATAACTCAGCTGAAAGTATAGCAAAATGGAATGTGCAAGTAATTTCAGAAAATGTTCTACTAACATTTATCTTGATAAATTATTTCAGTTCTACGTTTGATTTTGCAGACACATCACAATGTCATTGTGTCATTGAGATAACTGAAAAAGCTCATAGAAGTGATAATTGCCTCTATATTTTCCAGTTGGATGTTAAAATGATTTAAAAAAAATAACCATGATGCACTGTTAACACAATTTCTTCTATAAGTTACTTTAGCTGCTTTTAAAATATTAGCAGTTGCAGTATTTGCATATTTTCTCTATGAATACTGATTTAATCTCATCTCGCTCAAAAAACTAAACCAAACCAAACCAAACCAAACCAAAAGCAAAAACAGAACGTCCTAATTGAATAGAGTAATAACTCTATGGAATTAGGTACTCTAAATCAGAACTGGTTTGTAGCATGTTGTACAAACTTTTCTATCTTATGAACTTAATTGACTAAGTGGTTATGGGAACTATAAAATACATTTTTCACCTGACACTTCTTTGTCCAGGAGTACACAACATTTTATAAACCTGCCCTTAACCTCACATACCTAAAAGGCTCATTTTCTACATTTCTGAGAGCTTATTCTCTATGTAAGATCTTAATTGAATTATTCAAAATTCAGCATAGCATTTATATTATTACTGAGGAAGGAAACAAAAGTAGAAGGTTAATTCTGGATGCATTGAGCACCTACTAAGAATGAGATTTTAAAAGTTTGAGGGTGGTATGAGCACAGAGATATAACACAGTTCAAGAAGAGACTTACGGGGCTGTTATAAGCATTTGCTGATTTGTATGCTTTCATCGTCCCAAAGGAAGCAGGGATCAAATTTTTGTGATTTCTACTGAAACACAAAATAAAACAAAAACCCATTCTGACTTGAACAATTCAGATATATGTGAATGTCTCCATTACCCTGTAAGCTCCTTGAAGGCAGGAATTATATCCTCTTCATTTCTTTGTTTCCTAAATGCCTGGTACACGTGTTACATTTATTTAATTGAATTTACACCCTCGTGGGAAGAGGCAATAACCTCCACTTACAGGTTGGCATTCAAGGGCAGAGTTCATGTTGCTTCAGCATAGTAAGTCGGTCAAAGTTAAGAACACAGTTTTCATCTCACGAATGCTTTTAAATCTGAAGCAAAATTACAAGAATAATAATAATCCCTCTTGCTCTATTTTTATTTTCCTAATGACTTCCTGACATTTTAAACTATTTTTAATAGATAAAATATTAATGTAAAAATTCTGATTAACTTAAAATATATAATTTTAAGGGACAGTAATGATTTTTTTTTATCTTAGTAAGATTATGAAACAAGCTATTGTAATTATATTCAAAATACAATATAAAATATTAGGCATTTAAAATTTTTACCATTTATTTTTTGTTCACTTATAATAACTACATTCATTTAAAGTTCATTCAACAAATGTTTGTGTATATGTCTGTCTGTCATCTATCTGCCTATCTATCCATCTGTCATTCACACACTTCTAGGCAGGGTGGGATTATAGAGACATAATTCCTATTCTGTAATGAGAAGGAGCTTCATAGTAGCTAGGTGAACAACACACATAAAATTGAATCGAAGGTAAGCTAAATGATAGTATCAAACGTGTCTTGTAGCAGTATGTATTTGACTGCATCCCTAGTCAGTATTCATGAGTGTCATGAGTTCTTAGGAAGGAGAGATCACTGTGGTCTGTCAAGAATATAAGACCTACTGTGCAGAATTTTAAACTCATGTTTGAATTTTTCTCATTATGTAGAAAATTCTGATTTCTCTGTGCTAAACAAATAAGCTATATAAAATATGATCAGGAAATCAATAGGAGCACGAAAAAAATAGCTGCTTTGTTGGGTGATAGGATTCCAGATAATAAGATATTTATTCTAGCCTTGACTTCATAATATTGCTTGTGTAGTCCTGTTTATAAATGAACTGTTTACTTTGGCTTCATATTAGCAAAGAGAAATAAATTCTGCTATGTCCTTGTTTAAAATCAAGTAACTAATTCATGTATATCTTCACTCAGGGAATGTTTGTTCATTTATGCATTTAATCATATACTGTTTATTCATACCTCCTGTCTTAGTTTGGGCTGCTCTAACAAATTACTGTAGACTGGGTGGCTTAAACAACAAACATTTATTTCTCACAGTTCTGGAGGCTGGAAGTCCAGGATCATGGCACCAGCACGGTACCAGCCCTCTTCAGGGTTGCAGACAGCTGACGTCTTGCTGTATCCTCACATGGCAGAAAGACATCTAGCTAGCTCTCTGGCCTCTTCTTATAAGGGCACTAATCCTATTCATAAGCATTCCACCTTCATGACCTAATAACCTCCCAAAGGTCTCACCTCTAAATACCATCACATTGAGATTAGGGTTTCAAAATATGAACTTCAGGAGGACACGAACATTCAGTTTATAACAATTCCTATCCATTGGAGTGATCCAGATACTGATGGTGGGATGGACCGGCACTTGTCTTCAGAATGCTAGCGGTCTAGAAAAAGATCCCCATCTCTGAATGGTAAATTTATGTGTGTGTGTGTGTATGTGTGTGTGTGTGTTTGCATGTATATGGCCATATAAGTGTATGAAACTCTGTAAGTATTTAATGAGCTCCTATTAGCTTCATACAAGATACAGGAACTTTTCTGTTTGGTGACGTATGAAATTCATCCTCACATCCCAGGTAAGAAACACCCAAAGTAGAAGTTTTCTGGGAGCCAAAGCAAAACAACCACGTGAGATCTGAAAGATCTTTTGGTCAATATCAATAATGGTTCCCTAAAGAGTTGTTTTACAAATGACATAGGTAGTGTCTTGATGTGATATACATACCAGTTGAAAAGCATATGCCATGAAAAATAGGGGGAATTTTGTAATTATTTTTCTTTAGTCACATTTTATACTTTTTAGAGTGATCAAGATTTTCAGTGAGAATTCACCTAGTTGTGAGGCCTCCTGGATACTAATTAACTTTTGCCATGTTATGATCCTGTACACAGAAAGGTTAAATACATTGCATCTGAGAAAAAAAATCTCTTTAAAAACACTGTGTACACAAAGAATTCCTGAAAATGACTGGTAACTAAGTGGTTTGAAAGAGTTAAAATAGTTCCCTGTAGGGCTAGTCCATGAAGACAATACCTAGCCCTGTATTGAAAAAACGGACATGGTTTTCAAACTTAGTCTCTTTATGTGGGAAGATTGTGGTGACATAAAATGCTTATTTCCTTTAATTCAGTTTACCACTTAATCTATAAATGCAAACAATGTTAAAGAATGCTTGAAAAAATAAATTTGGAAGCCAACATTAACCTCCCAAACCAGCTGAAGTTGCTCAAAAGACAATAAGGGCAAAATTTCATTATATAGACTTCAAGTGGGATTTTAAAAAACCCCATAGCCTTTCCAACTAAAATGATGAATGCTGTTCTGATTCTAATTGACAAGTGTTATATATAAAAGAGTTCTTGCCTTCATTCTTATCAAAACTATGGGGATTTCCAATGATAGGACAATATTATGTGGGTGGAAACTTCTCAGAAGAATAGAGAACTTATCAGTATTTACTTAGCTTCTATTACATTCAGAGCCATAAAAGCAACTACACTCATAAATTTATAGCCAGTCAAGGATATTGCCTCTTCCCCAAAGAGGCTAGATATTAAAGGAGTAGAGTGAATGAGCTCAAATCATGAAGTGGTTTCAATATTGGAGGACTTTTCCCCCTTCATATTTCAATTTGTAGACAGTATGTTATGAAGAATCACTGGCTAGCTAAATTTAGGTGTTCAGAAGCAAAAAACAATCTTAACCATTTTTTTCTTACGAGTTTTCTTTTTCTTCTACAATTAGTACTTAATAATAATACCTACACTTTAATGAACTCTAACTGTAGACTAATGGTCACCAAACTTGCTTGAATAAATGTTTTTTATAAATTCACCTTTCCAGATAAAGAAACCAGAGGTTCATAGAGGTTAGGAATCTAGCTCAAAATCGCATAGCAGAGACAGAGCTTAAGCCCAGATCTTTCTGATTCTGGAGCAGATTCTGTATTAGCTTCCTAATTCTACTGTAACAAATTACCACCAACTGAGTGGCTTGAAATAACACAGATTTATTATTTTACAGCTCTTAAGGTCAGAAGTCTGAAAGAGGTCTCACTGGGCTAAATTCCAGGCGTCAGCAAGGCTGCATTCCTCTGCAGACTCTAGGGGAGAATGTGTTCTCTTGCCTTTTTCTGCTTCTACAATCTTCCTCCATTCCTTGGCTCATGGCCCCTTCTTCCATCTTCAAAGCCAACAACCCCATCGCTCTAACCTTTTTCTTTTTTTTTTTAATAATAAATTTATTTATTTATTTATCTATTTTTGGCTGCGTTGGGTCTTCGTTGCTGCACGCAGGCTTTCTCTGATTGCGGCTAGCGGGGGCTACTCATTGTTGCGGTGCTCGGGCTTCTCATTGCTGTGGCTTTCTCTTGTTGCGGAGCACGGGCTCTAGGCATGCAGGCTTCAGTAGTTGTGGCTCACAGGCTCTAGAGCACAGGCTCAGTAGTTGTGGCACACGGGCTTAGTTGCTCTGCAACATGTGGGATCTTCCTGGACCAGGGATTGAACCTGTGTATCCTGCATTGGAAGGTGGATTCTTAACTACTGCACCACGAGGGAAGTCCCTCTAACCTTTATTTCTGTCATCACATCTCCTTTTCTGACTCTCTTGTCTCCTGGTTCCATATTTTAAAAACTCTTGTAACTACGCTGGGCCCATCCAGACTATCCACGATAATCTCCTTATTTAAAGGTTCTTAATCACATCTGCAAAGTCACTTGCCATATAAGGTAACATATTCATAGCTTCCAAAGGTTAGGGCATCTTTGAAAGACCATTAATCTGCCTACCACAGAAGTTAAAGTAGATCTAGGTAAATATACTGCAGTTGCATGTGTATTTTAAAATTAATATTTTGATATTGTAATTTAGTAGCCCGAAATTATAATCAGTAAGATTAATGATCACTAAAATGATGATAGTATATAATATGAATATATTATGTAATCTGTATATAGTATATAATATATTATACAATGGAATGGTTTTGAATCCAGAAAAATTCCTGCTGCATCATTTACTACCTGTACAACCTGAGGTAAATCTCTTAGTGCCATTTCTTTAGGATTGAAATGGTGGTAAATTAAAACAAAATTTATCCTTAGAACAAATGGAAACAATTAGATGGTATATGGTCTACAAATAACATTCCGCTGCTCAGTATTCTCTTTTTTACTTTCTAGTATTCAGTGCCTGCTTTGTTTGTTTTTTACTATAATGTTAAATTTGGGTATTTGAATTAATTCATTAACCTGATGATGGCTTTTTCTCATTCCATTTCAGGTACTTAGTTTTTTAAGATGAAGTTTTCTTTGTTGTTTGTTATTATTATAAGTGTACAACTAGTAGTTTTGTGGGAAATGGATCCTGGGTCAGTCTTTTATTGGGCTGGCCAAAAAGTTTATTTGGGTTTTTCCGTAAGACCGTATGAAAAAACCCGAGTGAACTTTTTGGCCAGCCTAATAAAAATGATTTTTTTTTTTTCTTTTTTTTTTTTTTGAGGTATGCGGGCCTCTCACTGTTGTGGTCTCTCCCGTTGCGGAGCACAGGCTCCAGACACGCAGGCCCAGTGGCCATGGCTCATGGACCGAGCTGCTCCGCAGCATGTGGAATCCTCCCAGACCAGGGCACAAACCTGTGTCCCCTGCATTGGCAGGTGGACTCTCAACCACTGTGCCACCAGGGAAGCCCTAAAAATGATTTTTAAAGATAAATCATGATGAAAAATCTGAAAGAGAAATTAAGAACACACTCCCATTTACCATTGCAACAAAAAGAATAAAATACCCAGGAATAAACCTACCTAAGGAGACAAAAGACCTGTATGCAGAAAACTATAAGACACTGATGAAAGAAATTAAAGATGATACAAACAGATGGAGAGATATACCATGTTCTTGGATTGGAAGAATCAACATTGTGAAAATGACTATACTACCCCAAGCAATCTACAGATTCAATGCAATCCCTATAAACTACCACTGGCATTTTTCACAGAACTAGAACAAAAAATTTCACAATATGTATGGAAACACAAAAGGCCCCAAATATCCAAAGCAATCTTGAGAAAGAAAAATGGAGCTGGAGGAATCAGGCTCCCTGACTTCAGACTATACTACAAAGCTACAGTAATCATGACAGTATGCTACTGGCACAAAAACAGAAATATAGATCAGTGGAACAGGATAGAAAGCACAGAGATAAACCCACACACATATGGTCACCTTATCTTTGGTAAAGGAGGCAAGATACAATGGAGAAAAGACAGCCTCCCTAATAAGTGGTGCTAGGAAAACTGGACAGCTACATATAAAAGAATGAAATTAGAAAACTTCCTAACACCATACACAAAAATAAACTTAAAATGGATTAAAGGCCTAAATGTAAGGCCAGACACTATAAAACTCTTAGAGGAAAACATAGGCAGAACACTCTATGACATAACTCACAGCAAGATCCTTTTTGACCCACCTTCTAGAGAAATGGAAATAAAAACAAAAATAAACAAATGGGACCTAATGAAACGTAAAAGCTTTTGAACAGCAAAGGAAACCATAAACAAGACAAAAAGACAACCCTCAGAATGGGAGAAAATATTTGCAAATGAAGCAACTGACATAGGATTAATCTCCAAAATACACAAGCAGCTCATGCAGCTCAATATCAGAAAACCAAACAACCCAATCCCCAAATGGGCAGAAGACCTAAATAGACATTTCTCCAAAGAAGATATACAGATTGTCAACAAACACATGAAAGGTTGCTCAATATCACTAATCATTAGAGAAATGCAAATCAAAACTACAATGAGATATCACCTCACACTGGTCAGAATGGCCATCATCAAAAAATCTACAAACAATAAATGCTGGAGGAGGTGTGGAGAAAAGGGAACCCTCTTGCACTGTTGGTGGGAATGTAAATTGATCCAGCCACCATGAAGAATAGTATGGAGGTTCCTTATAAAAATAAAAATAGAACTACCATAGGACCCAGCAATCCCACTACTGGGCATATACCCTGAGAAAACCATAATTCAAAAAGAGTCATGTACCACAATGTTCATTGCAGCTCTATTTACAATAGCCAGGACATGGAAGCAACCTAAGTCCCCATTGACAGATGAGTGGATAAAGAAGATGTGGCACATATATACAATGGAATATTACTCAGCCATAAAATAAACGAAATTGAGTTATTTGTCGAGGTGGATGGACCTAGAGTCTGTCATACAGAGTGAAGTAAGTCAGAAAGAGAAAAACAAATACCGAATTCTAACACATATATATGGAATCTAAAAAAATGGTTGTGATGAACCTAGGGGCAGGACAGGAATAAAGATGCAGACGTAGAGAGTGGACTTAAGGACATGGGGAGGGGGAAGGGTAAGCTGGGATGAAGTGAGAGAGTAGCATTGACATATATACACTACCAAATGTAAAATAGATAGCTAGTGGGAAGTAGCTACATAGCACAGGGAGATCAACTCAGTGCTTTGTGACCACCTAGAGAGGTGGGATAGGGACGGTGGGTGGGAGACACAAGAGGAAGGAGATATAGGGATATATGTATATGTATAGCTGATTCACTTTGTTATAAAGCAGAAACTAACACACCATTGTAAAGCAATTATACTCCAATAAACGTGTTAAAAAATAAAATAAAATAAGGATAAATCACAATCTCATGTTCTAGGAGAGTTATAACGAAAGTACCATCTCTGCCTTATCATTCCCTACTTCAATCACGTTCTCAGCGGTAACTCCTACCTGTGGATTTTTAGTTGTTTTTCTTTGGACGGCTATTCTGCAATTCTTGATCATATGACTGTCAAATTTGAACTGATATAGCTGACTTCCGGTGTGAAAGTTGAGAATCTTTCCCACTTAGCTTACCTCACCTTTCCCCATCCCTTCTTTTAATATTTGACATTTATAGTTTTAGCTTTGTTCTTCTATTGATTACTTTTATAACTCAAAATAACGTAAAGTTTATTTCTTTTTTCCAACAAGTCTATACAGTTCACTTTCTAAGACAAGTTATTAATACTTCCACCCATGTCCTCAAATTTTCCTTCCTCCTCAGGCTAACTTTTTTAGTCAGCTAAACTTTTACTTTTATATTGTCAAGCTTGTTTATATTTACATACTTTCTATAACAGCCACTGTCTTCCTTTTTTTAATATGTTGACTCTAAATGTTGGAAACCTGTAAACATTTGTTTACAGGGTTGTTGACACTTCACTGACATTATCTAATGCTGAATCACAACTAGTGTGCTGTGTTCTTGGATAGAGTCCCATCCCAGTCCCATGGTTGGAAAAAAGTTCACCGTGTCCAAATGGACTCTCTCTTTATTATTTATTTATTTGTTTTTTTTAATTCAGTTGCTTGAAGTCATTCCGAATTACATTTGCTTTATGTGTGGGCCTTGACTTTTTCATACAGGTTTGTTTTTATTCTGAATTTTGTTTCGTTCTACTTCCTGCTCTAAATTTTCTGTTATCTGTATTTTATTTTTCCCCTCAAAGTCTCAGAGTTTTTTCCCCTGGAAACTTCCCTTGTGAAGCTCTACATATTTTTTAAGTCTCACAATGCAGTATCCCCAAATTTCAGAAGGATATGAGTGTGAGCCTTTTTTCACTCCTTGCATTGGGATCCCCATGGGCCTGTTCAATTTTGAAACTCATTATCATTCTTTAGTTTGGGGATATTTTCTTGTTTTTTTCTTTGATGATTTCTTCTTTCCCATTTCTTTGTTTTTTATTTTCTCATTTTCATTTCTATTCATTGGACCTCCTAGATTAGTTTTCTTTGTCTCTTGTCTTTATTTAATCTTTTTATTCTCTTTCCACTTTTGCTCTTCACATAGGAAATACTTCTATTGCTTACTTTTCAGTCTTCAGGTGCAGTTCATGTTTTTGTTATTATATGTTTAATATCTAAGGTCTCTTTCTAGTTCTATGATTATTTCTATTTTTTAATTTATATTAATTTTTTGAAACTATAAGAAATACCATACATGCATAAAATCAGACATTGTCTTCAAGTTTGTCTTGGCTACTCTTATTCTTTTCAATACCGTATAGATACTTAGAATGACCTTGTTAATATTCACTAAAAATCATGCTTGGATTTTCATTGGAAATGCTATAACTTCGTTGATTAATTTGCAAAGAGTTGAAAAACCTTTATTTATTGAGTAAGGTAATCCATGAACATGATATATCCCTCTGTTGGTATTTTCTTCAACTTTGGGGTTTTCTGAATGGGGGTATTTCACATATATGTATCTTAACAAGTATATTATGATTTTATAGAAAACCACAATTTTAAGGGAAAAAAATACCCCTCTGTTTACTTGGAGGTAAAGGAAAAGCTGTGTTAATCAACTCTTGCTACAATACTGCATAACAACAATGACAAAATCTTAAAATGCTCAGTGACTTATTGATGTTTTATTTATTTTTACACTCCTGAGGGTATAAAGTAGCCAATCTAGGCTAGGCTCCTTCGGGTTAAGGCTACATTACAGATTTCTGATGAGGTTTCAGGCCTGAGGTCCAGGCTGAAGGAGCAGCAGAATGAGTGGCATGCTCTTTTCGTGGCAGATCACAGGTGCAGGAGAGAACAAGCTGAGCCATGCAAGCAGTTAAAGTTTCTGTTACATCATGTCCACTAACATTGTATTAGTCAAAGCAATTTCATGGCCAACCCCGACATGAGTGAGATAGGGAAGTGTATCCCACCCACAGTGGGAGGCACTGTAAAATTACATAGCACAGGGTGTGGATGTATAATCCTAGTACAAGAAACTGAATAATTGGATAATAATGCAGTTTATATCGGGAGGAACGTATATGAATAGAAGTACAAGTATTCTTGATGTGCATAACCTTTGTTTGTTTCCCACAAGCGTTGTTTTTTTTTTAAGAGTTTCACTTATAAGATTAAAAACGTTTCTCATTTACTTTTTAGTGATATATAATTAGTTAACGCTACTGCAGTAGTGGTGAAAATCAGACGGGAAAGGGCCTCAGTCTCTCTCATGAATATAAGATCCGTGTTTCTGGAAGCTGCGGAGTGCACAGCAACGGGTGCGGAGGGCAAAGCGGGGAGATTCCCGCACAGAGGATCGGTGCCGACCGGCACTCACCAGCCCGAGAGGCTTGTCTGCTCACCCGCCGGGGCGGGCGGGGCTGAGAGCTGAGGCCGGAGCGCAGGGAGAGGACTGGGGTTGGCGGCTTGAACATAGCCTGAAGGGGTTAGTGCACCACAGCTAGCCGGGAGGGAGTCCGGGGAAAAGCCTGCACCTGCAGAAGAGGCAGGAGACTTTTTCTTCCCTCTTTGTTTCCTGGGGCGTGAGGAGAGGGGTTTAAGAACGCTGCTTAAAGGAACTCCAGAGACGGGCGCGAGCCGCGGCTAAAAGCGCGAACCCCAGAGACGGGCGCGAGCCGCGGCTGAAAGCGCGGACCCCAGAGACGGGCGCGAGCCGCGGCTGAAAGCGCGGAATCCAGAGACGGGCGCGAGCCGCGGCTGAAAGCGCTGAATCCAGAGACGGGCGCGAGCCGCGGCTGAAAGCGCGGAATCCAGAGACGGGCGCGAGCCGCGGCTGAAAGCGCGGAATCCAGAGACGGGCGCGAGCCGCGGCTGAAAGCGCGGAATCCAGAGACGGGCGCAAGCCGCGGCTAAAAGCGCGGACCCCAGAGGCGGGCGGGAGACGTTAAGGCTGCTGCTGCCGCCACCGAGGGGCCTGTGTGCGAGCACAGGTCACTCTCCACACCCCTCTTCCGCGGAGGCTGTGCAGCCCGCCACTGCCGGGTTCCCGGGATCCAGGGACAACTTCCCCGGGAGAGCGCACAGCGCGCCTCAGGCTGGTGCAAAGTCACGCCGGCCTTTGCCACCGCAGGCCCGCCCCGCACTCTGTGCCCCTCCGTCCCCGCCGGCCTGAGTGCGCCAGAGCCCCCAATCAGCGGCTCTTTTAACCCCATCCTGTCTGAGCAAAAAACAGACGCCCTCCAGCGATCTACACGCAGTGGCAGGGCCAAATCCAAAGCTTAGCCCTGGGAGCTGTGAGAACAAAGAAGAGAAAGGGAAATCCCTCCCAGCAGCCTCAGAAGCAGCGGATTAAAGCTCCACAATCAACTTGATGTACCCTGCATCTGTGGAATACCTGAATAGACAACCAATCATCCCAAATTAAGGAAGTGGACTTTAGGAGCAAGATCTATGATTTTTTCCCCTTTCCTCTTTTTGCGAACGTGTATGTGTATGCTTCTGTGTGAGATCTTGTCTGTATAGTCTTGCTTCCACCATTTGTCCTAGGGTTCTATCCGTCCATGTTTTTTTTTAATTTTTTTCTTAATAATTAATTTTAATAACCTTATTATACTTTACCTTCGTTCTTTCTTTCTTTCTTTCCATCCTTCCTTCCCTCCTTTAGACAACGAATCATCCCAAATTGAGGAGGTGGTCTCTGACAGCAAGATTTAGGATTTTTCCCCATTTACCTCTTTTAGTGAGGGTGTATGTGTATGCTTCTGTGTAAGATTTTGTCTGTATAGCTTTGCTGCCAACATTTGTCCTAGGTTCTTTCCGTCCCTTTTTTTTTTTTTTTTCTAAATAAGAAGTTTTTAATTCAATAACTTTATTATACTGTATTTTATTTTTACTGTATCTTCTTTCTTTCTGTCTTTTTTCCTTCTTTCCCTCCTTCCTTCCCTCCTCCCTCCCTCTCTCCCTTCTTTCCTTCTTGCCTTCTTTCCTTCTTTGCTTCTTTCTTTCTTTCTTCCTTCCTTCCTACCCTCCTTTCCTTCTTTCTTTCCTCATACTTCTACTAATTCCCTCTACTTTTTCTCCCTTTTATCCTGAGCCTGTGGATGAAAAGCTTTTGGTGCTCCAGCCAGGAGGCAGGGCTCTGCCTCTGAGGTAGGAGAGCCAACTTCAGGACACTGATCAACAAGAGACCTCCCAGCTCCACATAATATCAAACAGCGAAAATCTCCCAGAGACCTCCATCTTAACACCAGCACCCAGCTTCACTCAACGACCAGCAAGCCACAGTGCTGGAAAACCTATGCCAAACAACTAGCAAAACAGGAACACAACCCCACCCATTAGCAGAGAGGCTGCCTAAAATCATAATAAGGCCACAGACACCCCCAAACACACCACCAGACGTGAACCTGACCACTAGAGAGACAAGATCCAGCCTCATCCACCACAACACAGGCACTAGCCCCCTCCACCAGGAAGCCTACACAACCCACTGAACCAACCTTAGCCACTAGAGACAGACATCAAAAACAGGAGGAACCACAAACCTGCAGCCTGCAAAAAGGAGACCCCAAACACAGTAAGATAAGCAAAATGAGAAGACAGAAAAACACACAGCAGATAAAGGAGCAAGATAAAAATGCACCAGACCTAACAAATGAAGAGGAAATAGGCAGTCTACCTGAAAGAGAATTCAGAATAATGATAGTAAGGTTGATCCGAAATCTTGGAGATAGAATGGACAATAGATTGGACAAAATGCAAGAATCAGTTAACAAGGACCTAGAAGAACTAAAGATGAAACAAGCAACGATGAACAACACAATAAATGAAATTAAAAGATCCGTGTTTCTAACTGTCCCACCAATATTCCTCAGAGACCTTATCCTCAATGTGCACCGTTATTTCACTAATTCTTTATTTACTCTAATCCTGATGCTCCTTAATTTCCCATCACCAGATCTCTCTTTTATCTTCAAGTTTTTCTCCTTTCTCATCCCTATAGCCGACTGGTGAACAGATCCTGTCAGTTCCAACTCTGTCAGTGTACCTTTCACATCCCCTCACTCCATTTTTACTCCATTAGAAATTTTCATCTTTAACCAGGAGTTTTGCCTCACAGACGGGTGGGGACAGAAACATCTTACAGAAAAGAAATCTGAGAGTGTCCCATGTTTAGAGGCCTCAGCTGCTAGGGCCCTGGGTCTGCATTGACTTAAATCTCAATGTCTCTAAGATAGCATCTAAAGCCCTTTAGAATTTGGTCTCAATGTTCTCTCACCTGGGGAACCTCCAGCTTCCACCTTCTCTCCTCTGTCTGCCACTCAAACTATGTGAAATGCTGACTTCCAAACATTTACTCTTCTAGATGATTCTCTCATGACCTTGGCCATCATCTCCTGTCTTCTCCACTCAGTAAACCCCGATTCACCTTCCAGATCCAGTTCAGATGCCACCTTTGCCCTCAGGCATTGCCTGACTCACAGTTGGTGGTCTTCTGGGGTTCTCTCAGCATTCTACCCGAATATCCATTACAGAATTTCTTTCTTGGATTCTTTACTTTTGATTATAAAAGTATAAAAAAAACTTTATAAAAATGAAATGACACATATAATGTTAAGAAGAAAATAATGTCTGTAGAAATCATTGTTCTTCTCTGCTAAGAGAATACAGTTAACATTTCGGTACTATTTTTTTTTTTTTTTTTACAGGTTGGTTTATTTAATTTAATAATATGACAGGCATTTTTTCAATTATATTCTGTTTTAAAAATTAATTTAGCTCTTTCTCACCCTAGATTGCTCATTCCTCCAAAGAACATCTATTCTCAGCTTATACCCTATTTCCCGTGAACAATGCAATGTCTGGCAAATAGGAAGTATTTAATTAATAGGTTTGTGAATGTGAAATGAAATGGGAATATTCAATGAGCTAAAAAAGTGTAACTGTAGTCAGTGATAAATTACAAAAGTGGTAGTAGTTTACTAATGTCAGGGCATCATGTTATGTTAAATATGATTTTTGGAACGTTGGCGCCTCGACAAGGCAATAGTTATGCTTTAATTCTGTGTTAATCGTATTTTCCTCTGTTTTAACCTTTGGAAATTATTTGCTATAAGAAATCCAGTCACATAAGGTTTTAAATATTGATCAAATAATAGTGCAGCGTTAGTACACTGGTAAAAGATACAAAGGGTTAAATCATTCTAGTCCTCTTTTTTTTTTTTTTTTTCCTTTTAAAGTCATGTAACTTCTTTGTCTGATCTCCTTATGGTCCTTGTCACAACTGTATGGCTTTTAATCACTCATACATTCAGGGAGTTGCTGCACTGCTGGAACCTTAATAATGTTCTAGTTTGTTTGGATGATCTTCCTGATAAAGTCCTGACAGTCTATAATGGGAAGACAATCAAAATAAAAAACGCTCTAAGAGTTCAGGTAGTAGAGCATGCTATTATTTTTCACATGGTGCAAGGGTATTAAAATACTGACTTTCATGCTTTTGATTGAGTTTGTGATGAAATCCAAGAAAAATTGAGAATTTGAATTATTCTACTGCCAGTAGGGACAGTACATCATGAACAGAAAGCAGGCATATGTAACCAATTCTTGTATCACAATCTGAAGAGTGTCAGATTGTCCCTCTTTTATATGAGTTTCTGTAGTATATCTAAGTAATTAATTCATTATATAGCTCTTTTATATTTTCAGTTACCACATGGAATTTTACAAACATATAAACTGTCATCTTTAGCACACACTGTTTGAATGGTTAATAATGATGACTTATCTTGATAGAGCATTTCAGATTTTTCTGGGTACTTTCCATTAAATTATCTGGCTCACTAGCCCTTGTAAGCAAGCAGTGGAATTGTTATAATTCTCCACCTGTCCCATCCTTTCTGCCTCCTTCCCTCTTCTTGTTTCCCTGTTTCTGTTTCTTTCTTGTAAAGGAGGCTATTTGGTATATGGAAAGAGCACAGAATATGAATTCAGGTATTTCATTCCATCTTTACCCCCACTGAATTTGGTTTTGGACAGATCACGTTCATTTCTCTGAACCATGGTTTCCTAATTAGCAAAATAAGGATAATGGCTAAAGTATATTCCTCAAAGTTGTGAGGATTAAGTCAGGTGAAATCTAGGGAAATTTAAAAAAAAACAAACAAAAAATGTAATGTCCATGTTAGCTTTCTTTAAGGGAAGCTTGGGATAACGGAAAGAGAACAGATTTTGGCCTCATTGCTTCTTTAGTAGGTACTTGATCAAGTTATCTAACATTTCTGAACTTCTTTTTCCTTCCTTTCCTTGTGTATAAAAGGGACCTAATAAATTTCTATCTTGTGAAATTGTTGAATAGAAAAAATAAGGTAACATATATACTGATCCTAACACAGTTCCTGAAACATAGCAGTGTACACTCTATTAAAAGTATTTTCTCTTCTTTCCTCTCTTCCTCCTACAATCCCTCTTCTCTTCCTCTTTTCTTCCTACCTTATTCTTCTTCCTCAACTTCCAGACAAGGTGAGCACATGATTGCAAAATCTTGAGATTTAATAAATGAACATGGTTTTTAGCATCAAGACTTTTTTAAACAAAATGGTAAGCTCGACTTGAGGCAGGAGATGGGGATCCTCTCTTTTGACTGAAGACCCCTTATTGTCATGCTTTGGAACCTCCACTGAGTCCTGAAAACTTTGTGCAGTAGAATTTGAAAACTGCTGATGTAGCCCCATGCTCTTATTTTACAGATGAGAAAACCGTATTTGAGAGAAGCTGAGTAGTGACTGGCCTAAACTTGCAAACTGGTAAGTGATGAGCCAAGGATAGAACTCAGTTGTTTTTCGCCCTTACGCTATTGTTCCCCTTACTATGTGAAGGTACAGAGTGAAAAATATGCATAATTAAGATTCCTCTCTTGAAGGATATCACAGTCTATTTATGGAGATAGATGGAATTAAGGTAGAAAAGATGAGGAAGTGCAAAGTAGCATGATACAGTTATGAAATGGTTGGAATAGGTAAATACTTCAGGAAGAGAGGAGCTTGGATGATCGTTATCCTTTGAGGGTGGACACGGCAAACTCCATGAGGGCAGGGACTTGTTTGCTCATTGTCATTTTGTTCCCAATGCATACAGAAATGACTGCCTTCCAAAAGGGGATTATTACTTGTTGTTTTGAATGGAATGAATGAATGAATGGCTTAATGAAGTATAGCAGTGGGTTGTGCTTCATTATTGGCTGATGAAATAGGTTTTCTGGATCATGATTTACCTATAAAAAGTTACAGAGTGTCATTATGTCATGAAAATTGTGTAGATTTATGTGACACTGACATAAAATACATATGTATAATTTTGTGTATACTTGATCACAATTTAAAATATATGCCTCACTGGAGGTCATGGTTAAAGATGTTTGAAAGATACTGTTTTACACAAAGAGAATATTAAAGTTTGAGGCAGACATGTGCATGCTTTGTAGAAGAATAGTGACTTTAATGGTTTTGCTCGATCAGAAGTGTTAAGAATAGTTAATCAAGGTAAAGTTTATTCAGGGGAAGAAGAACCCATTCTTCTATTGAAGAATCATTAAGAATCCTCTGGGGAAAAAAAAAAAAGAAACCTCTGCCCTTCCTTGTCTCTACCCTCCACATTACTAGGATTTAACCCAACTACACATTAGAAAGATTAGAAAGATTAATCTGTCAGAAATGGGTAAATTGAATTGGAACTGGGGAGACCAGATCAAGAACTGTGCAAAAGAGTCAGCACAGGGTAAGGAAGTTGTGGCCTTGACTGGGGACAACTCGTAGAGAAAAAGTTTCTTGGCAAAACTGGGGTGGAAAGAGGTTAAAAAAAAGTGAGTGGGTGATGACTAAATGGAGCTTAAATAGTAAACAATTTCTTAAAACTGCTGTCTGAGGAAAAGAAATAATTAAGGGAAAAAAAAGTAGGATAATAGAGTTATAAAGTTTTTGTTAAAATAGGGAGGAGATAAAATTCTTTGTGGTCAACTAGGGCAAATCAACAGAGAAAGCTTCTAGACATAGATTAGAAATGAATCTAAAGGAGACATCAAAATTCTACTTAAAAAGATTACCTGGGAAGGAAGATAATTCCTTTCTTCTGAAATCTAGTGATTAAGACCAGAGGGGATGGGAGCAATTACTGCTTGTGGATAAGAGAAACTTAAAGAAAGACAGAGTTAATGAACGTGGCTTTCTATAAGTTGAAGATTAACCAGGGAAAATAGTTTAAATCAAGATGTGGCATTAGTCTACAAATTTTGTGTTACTAACAACAGACATTTTTAAGTTGTAAAAACATTTAATTTTCTATGTAATAAACATATCCTTGATTCACCCTAAACTTGTCTAAAACACTACTGTAACTTGAAAAATTATAATTATATATACCATATTTTGTGTAAGTTAGGAGGTTAGAAAGAAGATTATCATGAGAGTATCTTGAATTTTATGTCCTGAAAACCTACTTAAAATGAACTTGATAATGATGAAACAAGTTCAGATGCTAGAAATATAATTAAAAAGCATCAAAGTATGTTCACTTAAGACAAGCTTTTCTTTTTTGTTTGGGTTTATCTGCCATTCAGAGGAAATCCAGAGGTCAAGAATTATACATTATTATAATTTAAATAAAAATCCATTGCTTAAATTATTCATTTTTAAAATAAAACTAAATAACAGCCCTTTGTTGTTTATTAAAGGAAAGCTATGGTGGCTTTGTTGATGTCCCATGAACATGTGTATGTGAGTTTACACAATTAAGAGAAATAGCATGAGCATAAGTACGTTTGTGTGTGTATTTGTGAGTGTGTGTATGTAATGAAACTTGTCTCTAGGCATGGTCAGGTACAAAGGTCCATCATTTAAGTCTCAGAACTAAATAAACATGTGAGATTATGATTATTTTATTGAGCTTTCTTATTTTATGACTCTCTAATGGCTCATGGATCAGTTATGTTGACGAGCACTGGAAACCTTCAGCTTCAATGAGGTTTTTTATTTATTCATTTATTGTTTTTATTGTAAAGTGCCAAGAAGATAATGCCCAATTCCCAGTCTTATTTTTCATTTACAATAAACTGGAGAAATACAATTTTTATTATAGAAAAGAAACTAAAATATGTGGTAAGTGTATATAACTGGCAATTTGTATGTGACTTTCTAATTTACCTTCAGTTTCTAATGCAAATTTTTCAACTTCTGAGTTTGAGTATATCTCACTGTCAACTTCAATATTGGGCTTATGGGTTTTTTTTACACTTTTTAGGCTGAACTCACTGGCAAAATTAACCCAGTTATGTGTTTTAGAATTTGTGAGACGATAACACATTGAAGCATAATTTTTTAAATTTGTCTTTGCTTTTTTTTTTGCATATACTGTAATTCATTTGTGTCATATTTTATCAAGAATTCAGATAGTAAGAATTCCTTTCTGTGTAACTTTCTGTGGGAACTTGTAGACAGCTTGCTCCCCAAGAAAGAGAGCATGACTGGGGCTACACACTCCAGTTTAGTCTTTCCAAATTTGCCTACCAGGTAAGTCCCTTCACCTCTTCTAGGGTCAGGTGAATAAATGGGTGGCCTGGGGTCAGGAGACAGCTTCAGTTCCACTGAAACATCAAGGGTGAGGAGTAAGTATTAATATCAATATTAATTAATACCCACCAAAGTATGAATATTTCTAATATTCATGAGTAGATTTAGTTTGAAAACTAAGCATAAAAGTTTTAATTAGTGTAGTGGTTGTTAATTTGGCTTACTTATCTATTTCAAAATAAAATTTAAGACTTCGTATTTAGCTATAAAATTAATAAGCCCCCCCTCATTCTACTGGCTTTATCAACACCCTTGTCAGTTTTACTGATAGCACCTTTACTAGAGTTTGTAGGGTAAAATAGAAGTTTGCCGGTTTAGCTTCAAGAATCTTACAGATTTTGTTTTTTTAGATTATCCTGAAATAGAAAAGGAAACCACTTGACTTGGTACGTGCCTGTGTTCCCTGAGGTCAGAGCCAACCATGACATTTTGAAAGGATTCTTAGGTTAATCTTTTGAACCATAGACTTTTAGTGCTAAAATGTTTGTTAAAATCACACTCTGGAGAAGAGAAATACTATTGTATATTGCATTATGTATATTTAGAATCTCATCCTTCACTTCTCTATATATACAGAAGCTGAAGAACAGTTAATTTCCAGGTGACCAAATTTGGAAACATACATACAGGGAGCAGAAAGGCAATGGATATTCCAAGGTAGAGAGAAACACCTATTTTCTGAGTATATAAGTATTCAAAGTAAGGTCAGTATCCAAGTTAAATGAAACCAAATTGATGGTTCATTATTCTGTTAGACCTTGCATTTTGATTTGTATTACCACTTGCACCACTATAAGAATTATTAAAACAATTTCTTATGATTCATGAGTTCACATAAATATATATTGAAATTCAAATGATTCTAAGGACAAAGGATGAAAACCGTTTAAGGAACTCATGGATATGAAAGCTCTGATAAGACTTCCCCAGGCATTCTAAAGGTTTAAAACTTCTTGTTATATGGATTCCAAAATCCAGGTCTTATACAGTAGAGTTTTTAACATACATTTCTTTCAGTGAAGACAGTGAAATTCGTAGCTAAACAAGAGCTAGATGTTGAGTCTGGGAACACAGGAGCTATGAATTCACTCTAAAAATTAAAGAAAGTGGCTTATTAGACTCTAGAATCTCCACATGTGGTGTGGTGACCTGAGAATCCATTTTGGTCCCAGATAAATTTAGGTTAGAATCTTGGTACTGTGAGTAGCATGTGTCTTTGCTCAAGTTACTGTGCCCTTTTGAGTCCCAGTTTTCTCATTTATAAAACTGGGAACAATAACTCATCACTGTATAAAATCTGGTTAGGATTAAATGAGAAAAAGGCCTTGCAAAATGCACAGCACAGAATTGTCCCTCAGTATCTGTTAAGCATAATATTCTCCTTTCAAATGCAACTCTCTGAGTTGTCTCTCTCCGAGCTACAACCCCTATTAAGAGATGAATCCACCTCTTAGACTGTATCTCCCAGCTTTGCTCATGAATGAAGGCAAATGATTGTTTTACCTAAAGAAATGGTAATGATTGTCCTTGAACAGTCAGCAGATTCATGCACCTAAAAAAAGAGCTGCATTTGGTGAAGTCAAACCTTTTATGTCTTGCATATTTCACTGATAATGCAATTTTCAAATGCAAACTGTATGGAATCAAGTGCTCTGTCTTCAGGAGAGGGTAGTGTTTTAGTAGTCTCCTTTGTGGAGACTGTTCAGCAGTCTCTGATACTTTCTCTTTTTCCAGATACGCAATTTTTCAATAACCTAAAGATTGTATTTCAAAAGGTATCAGAAATTCAGGAGTTTTCCCCCCCTCTAAGAAAGGAAGGAGTGGGGAGAAAAACAACATTGTATGATGGTTTACGCATTTCTTAAAGATTTTTTAAAACCTGCATTCTTTTTAGTTTTATGATCCATATGGAATGTCTGGATTTTCTTCCTCCTTTGAAAAAAGAACATATATGAATTTTTCATTTGTTTATAGTTTCAGTCTAATGGTAATAACTCACATTGTTTTAAAAATGTCAGCCACCACACTAAAATGTTCACATGTGTTAACATATTTACTCCTCAGTTATATTTAGATATTATTCCATTTTTATATACAGGGAAATTGAGGCAAAAAGAATTTGGGTATATTTCCCTGAGGTCACACAAGTAGTGGAACCAGAATTTGAACTTGAGGATATTGTTTCGAGCTGTATCCGTATTCATGGCACAGTAAATAATAAGAGATAATGTCAGTTGAAAAAATAATGCCAGCCTATATCATTAATGAGGTTCTGTCACTTGTTTTTAATGATTTTTGGTGTGTGTATGTGTTGTGTAAAGAAACAGCTGTGCTGTGTATGAGTATTTTTTTGTTGAATGAACATTTTGTTTCAGAAACTGGGTAACAAAAGAAAATATGACAAATATTCTATATTTGTTTAACTATCATGTATGTGGATATGAAGGAACATTTTATAATAAGCTGGAAAACATTGAAATAATATTCTTTTCAATTCCTAATGTTCTTTTTAGTTTTTTTTCTTTTTTTGGTGCTTAGATAAGAGTTTTGTTTTTGCAAAACTACTGTGCAATTTGAAAACAATGTAATTTCTAGTGAATGCATACTTAACTGCCTCATAAGTAATAATTAACTTATCTATGTAATATATAATGCAATTTTTACTTTATTAATCTAAATAATAAAAATAATTTTTGAGAATTAGTGACAACACAGTGCTTTACTCGGTCGATTGGAACATATCAAATAGGTACAGTGAAATTAAATTCAACTTTGGGGAAAATAATCTCCTCTTCTTTGAGCAGGACACAACACTTTGATTGTTCAGATGTACAGCCATGATGGATCCCCATAGACGGAGTGTTGAAAGTCTCAGAGAGAGCAAACCTGGAATCTCAGGCCAAATGCTGCAGCATGATTGTGCTTTGATAAGCTAGTATAGGTCTTCTATCTGGTTTTCAGTTTTACATTAAAAAATCATTTTCATCAGTGAAATCAAGAGTGAATTTATAAAGATACCATTTAAAATAAATCAAAATTCAGGTGGAGGTAAAAATCACCCATCATTATTAATGTCTTCATATTGAAGTGTGATATCTGAATAATATGTTATTGTTCCTGAACCCTGCCAGAAAATATAGCTGAGGTAATTCACAGTGTTATACATATTACTGCAAAGTAAGTAAAGGACTCTTGCTCTCAAAGCTTAGTAATGACCTTGAGCGCATAACTTCATTTCTCTGAGTCTCTTTTCTCTCGGGGGATGGACTTAGGTGGCTGGTTTTCGGACAGCGCTCTGCCATGTGCTACAGATTAGGAGTGCTTTAGTCTCCTAAGCCATTCTGACTTTGTATTTTACCTATTGGTTAAATGCTTGCAATCTGCTTAGAAAATACTTCCAGAAAGTAAAGATTTGAAAAGCCTCTGGACTAGATGCATCTGAAATTCCTCCCACCTTTAACATTATATGATCCATTTCTTTCCTAATTCCTATGCTAGAATCAAACACGCAAATTACCACTGCCTTGCATTCCAGACTTTTCCAGATGGAATGCCCATCTTCCCCTTTGCAATAGTCACACATCCTCTTGTTTTTCAAGGTCCAACTCTATCTCTGTGATAGCCAGGAAAAGCTCTCCTTCCTTGGAATTTCAGTGACAGCATGTAGGCATCGTTTTTGAGGTACATACCTGTTCCTCATTCTATCAGGGTTTTTATATATTGGAAGAGTTGCCATCTCTAATTCCTATAGGGGCTAGCTGAAGTAGGCGGATGGAGAGAAGATAATGGTGGGATGACAGGGTACTCCCTGGAGAGGGCATGGGCCATTAGGAGGGCATAACCTTAATGGGATTCCTGGATACCATCCACAGGGAAATTTAAGATCAAAATATTATCAAATTATATTTCAATAAAAATTGTACATCTGAAGCTCTCATGGAAATTTTAACTTTTGAAAACATTCAAAAATAAAGCCCAGAAAGTGCCAGAACAACAAAAAGTATGTGATGGCCACTTGTATACGCCTCTGGACCATATATGCACACGTGTTTTCACCCCCTAACACGAACACAATCTATTTACTTGCATGTTTGTTCAACAGAATTGAGTGAATCTTATTGGAAATGTTTAGACAGGCTTTTTATATAGGCTTGACTGAAATCTTGATATTGATAAAAACTAGTGCAAACTTGACTGTCAAGAGCAATGTGACAATGCTCTCAAGATGATCTAATTGTAAGTGGATATCGTCAAAGGTAAAACCTTCCATTCTTTACCTCAGTATCCCCTGCTTGATGCTCTGCAGCATAGTATAAATGCCTTCCAGAAGAAGGAGATTAAGGAAAGTTTAACAGTTGTACTATAGTTATTGAAGAGGCAGACAGATTAGCCAGTTGCCTAGAAGAAATCAGAAGTCTCAAATGGAAAGTTGGGAGGGTTTTAAAGCAACCTTCTTGTGTTAATCTTGAACGATAATTTGTATTAGACCAGTTTTCCTTTTCAGCTGCTTTTTCTGAGCTCCTTTAATGCTCACTAAATACACTAGAATACTGATAAGTTTATATTCTTTTAAATCTTGCTCTGCTGGTGATCATACTTCCTTATTCCCATCAAAAACGTTTGAATGTTAAACTGTATGAACAATTTGAAACACTCATATTTTAATTCTCTATGTGACAGTGTTTTTAACAGATTTATACCATCATTTGATTATTGTTTCCTGTTTGAAGTTATTCCCAATTAATTTTTCATATTCCAGTTAAAATTTTAATCTAATCACTTATTCTGTTTATAACTAAATAGCAGAGTGTTCAGTAGTGACTGGGTATTCAGGAGGGAAGATAGAACACTTCTGACTCAATGACATGAGAACCAAACATGCACAAGCTTAGTTATAACATAAAGTTTGAAAGGATGTGTTGATAAAATGGTAACTTTTCAATTATGAGGAAATCATTATTGTTTATCCTGTTACGTTTTACTTCAATATAAAATTGATTATATTTCTAAAAATAGTGTGTTGATTGATTAAAATATTTATTCATCTATTTCAATTAAATCTGATAAAAATTTCCCTAATTTTATCTTAATAAGTCAGTCAAGAGAAGTTCATTTTCTCTTCCCAAAACAAATGTAATTCTTGAAGTGGTTTTTGTGGCTCGGAGCTCAGACTTTTAACAGTCCTGTTAACAAAATAAGCAGAGGTGTTCTCTTGTTAAAACTATCCACCTATTTTGCCCACAGAAGTTCTGCCTGGTTCGTGGCCCCTCCCTGCTCAGATTCCTTCAGTTCTGCCATTTCCTTCCTCAGCTTTTGTTACACTGCCCCCTGCATCTCACCAAGTGGCCTCACAGTCTAAATTGTTCAGGTTAGTCATCTTCTCTCTAAAAAGCATGTCGTCTGTGTAACTTTTCATTGAAGTTCAATATCATTGATCTAAAGCTGGGCTTACCAATGATAGGTCTACTTTCTTTAAAATTAAGGAAAATGATAGTATTTAAATAGAGAGTAGGTAATATTTTTAAAACTAAGCATATAGCAGATATTCCCCTTAAAAATTTATCAAAATGACATACATTGCAGGATTAAACAAGCTGAGATCTGAATAAGTATTATTAGTCATAGTTGCTTAGAACTATTATTTCTATGTTGATATACATGGCCAATAATAATTAACAACATTGATGAAAAGAATAACTAACCCCTTAGTACAATTTTCTATGCAGATGACACTTTCATGTGAAATACCTCATTAGATTATCACAACCCTATTATTAATATTATTGGTATACAGATATTATTAAAGATTCAAAACTTAGTTAAGAAAGATTCAAGTTAAGGAAGCCAAGTGAATGGCTGCTTTTAGAAGGTAAATTTTTACTCTTTTAATGAAATGAAATTTTGGCAAAATTGACAGTATTTTCCCTTTGACCCAATATATCATTATGAGAAAGTAATCTCAAGTAAATATGAACTTTATCTCAGTATTTCTTAAAATAGTAATTATTAGGAAAACTCAAATGATTAATAGGAGAATGGTTAAGTATATTATCTTCATGATGAGTATTAAGCAACTATTACAAGTTACATTTTCTAATAACATGGAAAAAATGTTCACAGGTTAATAATAGGTGAATCAAAGCAAGATATAGAAATGTTTAATGTGCATGACTGCAATTATAGAAACATATCTCCGAGTCCCGAGCCTGAATAATCCAATGCACAAGGCATCTGTCCATCTCAGGGTCCTCTCTGAATTCTCCTGGTTCATCTCTTTGCTTGGCTACTCCTTCTTCAGGTTCCAGATTAAATGTTACTTTCTCAGGAAAGCATTTGCTGACCCTCAGGGTCACTTCAGACCAGGTGTGTACCCCAGTTATATCTTGTCCTAACGCTTTAATACTTATTATGATGACAATCACTTTGTAGTATCTTTTGAATGTCTGTCTTCCTTACTAGACTGTAAGCTTCATTTGAGCAGAAACTACATCAGCCTTGTTTCTCAATGCCTGGTACAGAGACTGGGACATAGTATGAACCCAGTAAACATCTGTTGAAGAAATGACTGACTGACTGAATGAATGAATGCAAGGCACTGTGCTGAGGAATTTTCATGTAATCTCTGAGACTCCACAAAAAAGATGAAGTGGGGGCCATCTCTATTACATTTTATGGATAAGGAAACTAAATCTTAGAGAGAGAAAATTGTCCAAAGTTGTATAGCAAGTCAGTGGACAGCTCAAATTGAAACCTGATGTCTTGGAATGTAGTGCCCAAGTTCTTAGACACAGATTATGGAAGTGGTTGCAGTGAATATAACTAATAAGTCAACCGTATCTTGTTGAACTATACTAAATGTTCACATTTGTAGGTCAAAGATGGTGAAATATCACCAACTTCATATTATTTTATTAGTAATAATGAATTTACAAGCATTTTAAATTCTGCAAAATGTATAAAAATAAATACTGTGGTAGAACTGCAGTAGTTTTTATGTTTTGCACACAATCTTAACTTTCTTCAAATTTTCTATACTTTTTAATCATTTTCTGTAAAAAGGAACACAGTTATTAAAATCTACTCACCCCAGATTGTTGGAGCTTGTTCTCAAGTCCAGATTTTTTTTTGTTTTTAATTTTTGGCTGCGTTGGGTCTTCATTGCTATGCACAGGCTTCCTCCAGTTGCGGCGAGCAGGGGCTAGTCTTCCTTGCAGTGCACAGGCTTCTCTTTGTGGTGGCTTCTCTTGTTGCTGAGCATGCGCTCTAGGCACGCGGGCTTCAGTAGTTGCAGCACGCAGGCTCAGTAGTTGTGGCGCATAGGCTTAGTTTCTCCATGGCATGTGGGACCTTCCAGGACCAGGGCTCAAACTTGTGTCCCCTGCATTGGCAGGCAGATTCTTAACCACTGTGCCACCAAGGAAGTCCCTCAAGTCCATATCTTTTGACACCAAATCCCAAAGAGTTTTCATTGAATAAATAGACTGTGTGAAAGAGAAAATCAGAGTTCTATATTGCAAAGTTATAACCATCTTATGAATTGCTATACAATTAGCAATTGATTAACTTTTCCAGATAGTTTAATCCAAAGTCAATCTTTAAAATATTGTTTTAAAATTTTAATTGAAAATTCTTTGTAAAATCTAAGACTACAGAACAGGAAGCCACATTAAGTCTACATCATAGAACTATTAAGGTTTTGAGCTGGTTGGGTATACTTCTTTCTATATATGCCTTTCATGCTTTCTATTATTTTCTATCACAGATTCTGCTAGCAATCAAATTTATAGCATCTAGATTTAAAGATACATGTTTTATTTATTGCAAGCATTAGTATTTAAGATAAACTTGGTTTTCAAAAGTTTATTATTTTTTCTGAAACTCACCAAGGTAACATAACATAAAATTTATATTACATTCTAAATGTAATAGTGTTCATCTACTAAACCCAAACTCCCAGTCCATCCTTCCCCCTCCCCCCACCCCTGCCCCTTGGCAACCACAAGTCTGTTCTCTCTGTCCATTGAGTCTGTTTCTGTTTTTTAGGTTCATTTGTGTCATATTTTAGATTCCACATATAAGTGATGTCATACGGTCTTTGTTTTTCTCTCTCTGACTTACTTCACTTAGTATGATAATCTCTAGTTGCATCCATGTTGCTGCAAATGGCATTATTTCTTTCTTTTTTATGGCTGTGTAATATTTCATTGTATTTATGTACCACATCTTCTCTATTGGGATACAGTATTTGATAGGCAAAGAATTAAGTCATGCTGCCTACACACAGATTCTGAAGGTTGTCACAGTTACTGAGCTCCCCATAGGTCTGTGCCAGCTGCCCACCATACCTGAGATCAAAAGCATCAGGTATGAACCTGAAGTGATTATACAGGGCCTATTTTTATTCATGGCTTATTGCGAATCTTATGAATGAATGAATGAATAAATTGACAGCCTCTATCTTAACTGGATTCCTAATCTCCAGCTGTTGTTTCTTCACCATCACATTGGACTTCTTGGGCCTGAGGTTACAAATGAATCTGATGATCCTTTCTTTGGATGTTGTCTCTAGGACCAGCCTTTACCCCATTATTTCTCCTTAAATTTTCTACTTCTTAAAGTGTACCTTTCATTGTCCCATTTGCAGAGACCCCAACATGCTTTCTCCCTGAGCCTTGACAATACATTTCATTATATTTTAGTAACTAGATTTGAATAATCTGATTTGACCATCTTTTCTTCCTGAACTTTTAAGTACAGAGTAGAGCTAAGCCCTGAGATGGGAGACAAAATACATGAAAGTAGTAGTCCTGTATAATAGTATTTTATACTTTAGTTAAATTAGTAATAATTTACTGTGGTTCATTTGCAGAACCATGAACGATACAGCTTATCTATACCTTTGTGGATGGGACCTGGCCCAATTCAAGCAAACAACAAACAAAAATTTAAAAACCTTTTCTGGCTTAAAATTTTAAAGTTGATTTTGAAAATTCACACTCCAAAAGTGAATTCAAAAAGTGAGTAATTTTATAATTCCACTTAACATCTCAACAATTTAAAAAATGGTAAAACCTAGTATCCCAATTGTTTTGTTTACTCGCTCTTTCCTGATTAATAATTTTCACATTTTCATAAACTTTAATTTCCTTCATGATAAGTTACATTGGGACAGGCTTTTTTTGCCAACTCACAGACGGGTTGTCCTTTTGCATATAACTGTATGTGTGGATCACCCATTCTTTTTTTTTTTTTTCTTTATTTTGTATTCTTAAAATTTACAACATGTCCTTGGTTTCAGGACCTGCCACATTTAAGACTTCCAGAATTGATATATATTTGATTTTTTAATGTGTCATTTGATTTGTACACTTATCACTTATCTGCTTAAAAAAAATCTTTCATGGTTTCCAGTCATGCCTGGAAACAAACCTGAAAATTTCTGTCTCAACCTCTCTAAACCCTCTATAATATTGTACCACTTTTAAAGTCCAATCACGTCTCACATATCCTTTCAAACATCCATCATTTGCTTTCTTTTTACCCCAAATTCTTCTTTTGTCTACCAATCAAAATCTACTTATTCTCTACAGCCCAGCTTAGACCTAATATCATGATCACCCAATTCTTCAATTAGGAATTTTCCTCTGCATCGCAGAAGTTCCTAGGGTTAGAATAATCTCATTTCTCACTCATTCATGCTAATTACCCTTACCAGTTTTTCTCTCCACAAGTAGATTGACTCCTTGAGGATAGAAGCCGTGTTTCAAATTGCTGCTGTTATTTAACACAAATGGACATTTTGAACAATAAACTTAGAATCATGCAATCTTAGTACTTTGAAGCATTAGGGATCTTAGGGATTAATATACCAAATTTTTTTTATTTTACAGATGAGAAAACTGAGATTTAAATGGGGGCAGTATGGAACAGCCATTCTTAATCGTCTTTATCTCAGTGTCTTTGATATCCTTTCTCATTCTGTTTCCTCAGACTTTACAGTGAATACATGTGATGTGATGTCTTCTGTGTATTAATAATGTAAAAGACACTGTATTATCCGTGCTTTGGTCAGAAAAGCAAAAACCGCTTTAGGAATTTGAAGCAGGAAGGGATTTCATTCAAAGAACAAAGTGCTCACAAAAGCACCTCCTATATGGTGAAGCCTAAGCATTTATTCACCTGCTACTGTTGCAGGAGCAGTGAAGCTTCTGTGTCTCTTCCACCTTCTAAATGTTTGTGACTGTTCCTAAATGACAGAATCTGAACTAGGAAAGCAAAAAACAAACAAAAAGAAAACTTATCCTTATATTTACATCTTAATTTTTTATCCTGAAAATTCAGTGCCTTTCAATTTAAGGGCAAACGTTTCCACACACCTCAGGAGCTCACAGAGCTCAATGTACTGTAACCCTGAATAATAATTGATGTTTATAATTATAGAATTGTTAGAGCTGGAAGGGACCAGAGATAAACTGAACTCATCTTCTCATTTAAAAGGTCAGAGTCACATAGCAGTGAAGTTGGGAGAGCCATCTTTTTTAAACCTACTCCATGGCTAAAGATGGAATGTTTCCCTGCTGCACTTGTCTCTGAAGCTTCCCATTGCTGTATGCTTACAGTCAATTTAATTTTATAGCCTTCTGATTTAATGAAGTTAGTTCTTCTTATACCTAATTATTTAGTGCTAAGACCCTGTTTGAGCTTGATAAGACACTTCAGAAATTTTTACTAAATCTTTATCACACAGGTGCAAACAAAAAGGGAATGGTTAAGACTGCCTGTTGCTGTTCTAAGATCAAATCACCATTTTATCTGATGACTTACAAACTGGAAAGTTGACCGATAAATCTGTTTAATCAGATCTCTCAATATTGTGAATGATCCTCCTGGTAGCCAGATATGTTATAAGTCTATTGTGGCCACTTCTCATTTTTACTCGTTGTTCTGGATGGAACTTGTTGTGGCACTGGGGTTTTCTTAAGTATAAACCATTCCAAAATCACACTGTTATTTATTTTATTTTTTTTGCTGTACGTGGGCCTCTCACTGTTGTGGCCTCTCCCGTTGCGGAGCACAGGCTCCGGACGCGCAGGCTCAGCGGCCATGGCTCACTGGCCCTGCCGCTCCGCGGCATGGGGGATCTTCCCGGGGCACGAACCCGTGTCCCCTGCATCGGCAGGCGGACTCTCAAGCACTGCACCACCAGGGAAGCCCAAAATCGCACTGTTGTTATAGTTGCTTTGTCTTCAGGCTATCTAGTATTCCTTTTGGGCTGTGGGTCTTTCAACATGCAGTTAGGGGATTAAAGTAAATCATTTAATCCATGCAGCATGTCACTCAATAGTATACTTTTGGAAATTGTTTCCACAGGAGCACCAGTGAAAGCAACCAGTCTGAGATATTGACACTATAGAAAAAACTGACAGGTTACTCCTTGTATTGATTCTACTCTTCTCTACAAATATAGACTACTTCCCTACCACAGCCTTGTAAGTGGTGACTGCTGAGGTTTCTAAATTGCTTTGTAAATTATTTATTACTTGGACACCTTGTAAAGACCTCTTTTCTTCTTGTCTGACTTGCCTGTGATTTCTAAGGTCTCATATATATTGAAAGGTCTCAACGTATACACTGACCACAACCTTCTAAAGGAACTCTTTTTCTTCCTATCTTATATTGCAAATCTGATTTGTTGTACGCATATTACAATTATGCCTTTTGCCATTCTCATTTCTGATATAATGCCTGCAAAATATCGTAAAAGCTTATATACATATGTTGCAGACGGAGGACTAGACAGGGTGGCAGTTTGGAGCCCGGCACTATGCAGTTAATTAGCACATTTTCAAACTAAAAAGTTTAAAGTATTTGAAGAGCATTTATTTAATGATGGAGGGAACAGTTTCTATGAATAAAAATTGTTTATCGGAGCAGATGCACATATTTAATTCACTTGCAGTAATGTGGTAGAATCAATGTTCTGAAAAAAATTGCAAATGCTTTCTTTTTCTGAATTCTCTCTTAGATTTTCTTTTGTGATTTTGTGAGCCATAAGATTTTTAATGTTTATAATTTATATAATAAGAAAACACACTTCTGTGTCCAGTAAATGGAGAAATTTGAAGATTGTGACTGTCTACTTTTAGCTGACTGAAACTACACACACATAAGAATACTCAACAGAAAGAGGTCTGTGCTTAATAACATGTTTCTCCCTTCCCTCCCCCTGGCTTCCTACATTGATAGGTACAGGACCAGTGTACACTTTTTGAATTAAGGCTGGGGTACTGTAGCACCGTTTGTAATTTGGAAATCCAAAAAGCTACCCATCTCATCCATTCCTTAAAATTCATTTGATTAAGTTTGAAGAGTATAAACTTTTCAATCACATCGCCACCATTGATGAGCTCTGTGACTTGAGGAAGTGACTTAGTCTTTGTACATAACACTTTCTTCTACTATAAAATGAAAAATAAAATATATATATATATATGCAAAGGGTTATTGAAATAATACATGATAATATAGAGTCTTAGCATGAGCACATTTTAATGGTTCTGTAATGGTTATGACTTTACTGATATATGGTTTTTGCTAAAGAACTTAATTTTATGATATTTACATTTTTATATAATACCAGTAGATACATGTTGAGAGTAAAGAAAATATGCAATTAACAAATGTACATAAAAACCATAGCATCTTTTAAGAAATTTTTTCTAATTATAGAGATTTGAGGAGCATGGCAACATACTTCTAAGATCACTATAATTCTCAATGAAATGGAGGATGCAAGTCTGTTAGGAGACAAATGGTTAGATCCATTATGAAGATTTCCAAGCAGATGAAGCCAGCTATTTGAGACAGACAGACTGCAGTGGGTAAGAGATAGCATAGGAAGAGCAAAGCTGGAAACCAGCAAGCAGCTTTAGACAATGAGGTCATTATGGCCATATGTTTAAGCCTGTTTCAATGACATCCTCTCTAGGGAAGGTATGCCCCAGTGCAGTGCTGAGTTTCCTGTCCACTGCTTTATACCAACATGTATTACTACAACCTGGTTTCATTCTTTTCTTGCATGCTGAAGGAACTCGCCTTTAAAATGAGTTTTTTATACTTATTTTCATACTCTACTTCTGGCTTGGAATGCTTGCTTCTTAAAGTTATTTCCAATGTTCAAGGCCTAGCTGGAGTGTCACCTCCCCTGCAATCTGTCCCTATTGTTCCCACCTACTTGTTTCTTCCCTTTCTAAATTGTTTCAGCATTGATAGTATGAATCACTCTAACATCTGAGATTAGATGATAATCTAATCTCCATCCAGATAAGATCTAACCCAGCTAGAAACACATAAGGCAGGGAAAATTCTTTTACTGTCCCTTCAGTAGCTACACAATGACAGATTAAAAAGAGATCAGAAAAACTAGTTAAAGCAGAGAGCATTTGGGATAAAATGCAAATTCTAGCACTAAATTGGAGATTTATCCTAACCATCTATATTTGTGTGTCATTTTACATATATATCCCATTCTCACCTAATAATAACAGAATTTACCACGCTACTTCACGCTACCTCTTCATGCTACCTCTTACTACTGTAAGAGGTTACGGGATTTGTCCCGAGTCTTGCCGGAAGTCCATCACTTTTCTATCAATCCCAGCTGACCTCACAGAGTGGCCCAACTCATCCTCACAGGAACCACATGAGGAAGGCCTTAAAGACGTTTTTAGCTTCGACTGATAAACAATGAAGGTGATTTCTCTTGAGAAAAAGTGAGAGAAGAACAACCACCCATCCTAAGCAGTCTCTGCCTCTTCCGCTTTGGAGGCGAGGAGGGGGGATGGTTCTTGGAACAAGATTGGTTTGACACAAAAAACAGATGGCATCCAGCAGACTTAGTGCCTGCAAGAGCTTCCAACAGAGTTGGAACGTGATTAAAAAATATATATATATATATGTATATGTACAAACACATACACATATGTATTCATATATATACCATTAGAATGTGTGAAAAATGTATATTGTTAAAAGATAAACTGAGGCATATTAAAAGTTTTAAGAATTTATTTGAGCAAAAATCAGTTCCAGTCAGACAGCGCCAGAACAGAAGTTGTTGGGAGCACTCCACTGGACAAGAGCTAGGGAAAGGCAAACAAAGAAGATGCAAATAAAGGCAATCATTTGATTGGCTATAGCTTGAAACCTAGTTGGCTGTTTGTGATTGGTTGTCCTTAGGTTTCTATTTCTTCACCTTGAGGCATTTACAGGCTTGGGTTTTGATTTGATAGGCCATCAAAGCAACAGAGCCACTTCAGTCTAACAGCCTCCTTGTTTATTTTAACAATATGTATTTAGTGAAGTTTGGGATTGGAGGGGAAATCTCATCATTGGGATGGACCAGATTCCTGTTGAAAAATTTTAGAGGAGGAAGCAAGGTAAATATCTGGAGGGAAAGGAACTATTGGACTGAACTAGATTAGGGAGCCGCTTTCATGTCCTAGGAAGAAATGGAGGATGGTGGGACATGGGCTTCTCCACCCTGAAGAGTTCCCAAAATGGCCTCTTTTCTCACAAAATGAATCATTGAGACAAAACTTATAAAGGTAGTTTTGCAAAATGTTTGTACCTAATGAGTATTTCCAACAGAAGTATAAGAGATTGTCTATTCTACCTTATCTTTATTAGCGCTGGGTATTGTAATTTGTAAAAAATGCTAAGTTGAAATGTAAAAAAAAACAATTGCTCTTTATAGTTTTCAGTTTAGGGTGAAATTTTCTATATCTTTATTTAGTAACTGTGCTTCCTATTTTTCAAAATTGTATACATTCTTAACATTTCATAATGTCTATTTTAACAACAGTGTTTTTAAAATTAATTTATATAAGCCTTGTAGTGTTTTTCACCTGTTTAAACATCTGATAAGCATATATAATTCCCACTGATATTAATAAAAATTAGGAAATTTATTTGCTGTACCTACTAATTTCATTAAGCCTGATTATGTTTTTATTGTGATTCATTTCAAAAAGAAATAGTTGAAAATTTGTCCCAAGTAATTGGGGTACATTTTCTTTTATTTTCTCTGTTGCTACATTTCCCACTCTAAGCAAAATCTGCAGAATAGATATCAATGCCAAATAATAAAATCCACCCTCACTATACTGATATTTTTAAAACATGAGCAGCACTGTATTGATATTTAAATAATAATATATTTTAGGACTACTGACTAAATAATTATAAACTTTGAGTTCATTTATGAAAATTTATTGAATCCATACTTTGTTGAAATAAAACAGGAAAATCTGAGTTTTATAAAATATTTAACCTTCCTGCAAAAAAGAGTGTAGTGAGGTTATGAACACGTATTCAATAAATTAACAGACAACATGAAATATAATAAATGACATAATAAAATTAAACAAAACGCTTTTGCAGGGAGTGAGGAAAAAGCATTCCCTGTACCTTCCAACACACACACACACACACACACACACACACACACATCCACGCATACATCCCCCACAGGGCTGAAAATGTAGAAGATGTAGAAGGAGACTAAGGAAAATGATGTGGTAGGTAAATGAAAATTTAAGTCATCTTTATTGCCTAAAATAATGAGACAAACTTTAATGAGGTATTTTATTATAGTCGCATAAATTGAGCTTTAATTTGTGACCATTGAGAATACTGCTATTGACTAGAGAGTAAAATTGTTTTTATTGAATGTAATAAATAAAGATTGCATATTAAAATATTGTGTATCATGTGTATTTAGAAACAATTTCATCAAGTGCAGGTACTCTGACTTATTAATCCTTGAAATTATTGCCTAGATTAGTGCCTAGAACATAAAAATGGCCATTAATTTTTTTTTGAATGAATGAATAGTGGTAAAATGTAATGTTTGAAAGGGCCAAATTTTAGATAATGTCATTAACTCGAAATATATGTAAATAAACATGCACTCAAATACATGAAAAATATATTTTAGTTTAACAATAAACTACTTTAAAAAGGTGACGATAGCAATTTTAATTTAAATTGATTGTAAATTATGGCCTGCCAGCTATGTGCAAGGTAATGTTTTTGGTGTTAAACTACATAGTTTCATGAAGTTTGGTCTCCAGTAATGAGTAATTAAGATCCAGTAGTAAGCTAGACAAGTGAGCTAGACAAGCTAAGACAGTGATTTTGGAACAAAATGAATTTATCCTTATTCTAGTTGTACTTTGGCAACTGATTCACAGATTATATCTTTTAAGATTTAAGATGAAACAATGCCCTCCTACCCCTCTCATCTTGTACTCTTTCTTGGTATGAAATACTGTCAAATAAATCTTCACTTCTACCACATGATTTTTCCTCAGTCTCCTTCTACATTGTTAGCCCTGTGTGTGTGTGTGTGTGTGTGTGTGTGTGTGTGTGTGTGCGCGCGCGCGGACATTAAAGATGAAAGAAAATTTTAATAAATTGCAATATCTCGGAAATCTTCAGTTGTACTGTCCCCATGTGACGGCATTCACTATTATCACTTTTATTAAAGTTGTTAAGGATGGGAAGTTGTTCTTAAACAGGTCTTTAAGTTACCAACCAGTCATGTTACTGTAAGCCTCAGAATTCACTAGGCTGAGGAGCTGACAGTTTCTTGATTTTTAAATGTCTCTGCTTAAGCATGCTGTCAACTTTGGAACTTGTATAAGGGAGAAACAGTGACTTCCATAAAGACATAACAGTTTACATTTTTTATAATGAAATATTTAACACATAAACATGTTATATATGCAGTATAAAGAATAATATTAAAATGGTATAGCTACCTCCCTACTTAAGAAATAGAATATTATCAATATTTTAATATTTTCTCTTTGCCCCTTTTAGCAAATTTATCAATTACGTATTCCCTCCTTCCTCAACAAAGCCTTTGAATTTTGTGAACTGTTGTATTTATATTTATAAGGATGTGCTATTAATAATTTATAATTGAAAGATGTATGAAATACCATGGGAAAAAGAACATACTATCAAAACTAACATGTAAAGTCTGTTACTTCTTCAAAAATAATTTTATATTTAAATCTATTTTTAATATTATAATTATATGCAGAAAATTTGGAAAGTACCGAAAATTATTACAAGATAAAACAAAATCTACAATAAAATCTACTTTTTAAAGGTAATTAATATCTTAAAAATATTATTCTGGTCACTGTTAGTCTTTAATCTTTTGCTTTTTTTGTCATGAACTCTGCCTGACGCCTATTGGCAGCTTTCTGATAGCTTCTTGAATATATTTTAATATTCTAATTTTTTCAACTTTGTAGATATTACATTACCTTCATAACACTTGAGATACTTTTATTTATATTTCCTGTAGCCTTCAACTTTTAGTTACTCAAACAAAAGTTTGATATTACTATAGTTTTTCTTAGGACATTTTTCAACCTCCTAATTATTTTGGGCAGCCTGCACTAGAATTCTCCACCTTATAACGTGGGATTTACTCTCAAATGTTAGGATTCTTAAAGACTCCTGCACTTTTTCTTACCACTTAATTTTTATAGAGACCTCTTCTGCAAAATTCAAAAACATGTAACTTGTTTTCTTGAAAGAGTTCATATAAATTTTGGCTTTTGTTCCGTGAAAATCAATCGGACTAATGTTACTACAACCAGAAAAGTGGAAAAAAGATGTAGAAAACATAGAAATGATGTCATAGGTGGAAATTATACTACAGTGGAGCAGCATCAGATACATTGTTGCTATATGTGTGAACAGCATTAAAATAAGTTTTAATAAAAAGGTTTTGCTATATCTCAGACGACCAGCATAAAAATTTTGTGATTATAAGAATTGCAGTTTTAGAGAAAATCAAATGCAGCAGTGTTTACTAGATTTGGAAACATTACCTTATCGACCAAGTATAAATTTTGCTGTAGAAAGCGCATGTTCTCAGTTCCATTGACCTGTGATTCAGAAGAGCTTAGTTAAGAAGTTGTCCACAGTCCCTTGCTTCCCACTAGATTTGACTGGGTATATAAATGTTGTGTAGAGAAGTGTTTAATGACTGAGAACCTAACAGAGCTGTGTATTTGTATTTGAATTTACTTTAAAGGCCTTAAGTACATAAACAGCTGTTTTAAAACAAAGTCTGGTCTCTCTGTTGGCAGAAAGAAATGTGTTTGTGTTTGTGCGTTGTTAAAGCAAATGTAACTTCATTAAGCAAAGGATATCACATCTGATTCCTTGCCGAAGGAATTCCTAACTGCTGGACATAATAAAGAAATTAAAAGAGATGTAAATCCCAGTAAATTATATATCTAATAAATAACTCACAGAGAAAAAGATAACATTGTTTCCTATAGCTATTGAAGAGGAGCACATCATTATAAATTCAGGGCAGAAAATCTTTATTTCATCTTAAATCTTATTATCAAATCTATTTTCTTCCTGGTTGCTCCCTGATCTTTCCTAGCTGTTTTTGTTTCCTTTACAATAATGAAAGAAACTCTCTAGATATTTCTGTGTTCCAAGCTTTTGTTACTCTATGAATTTATTCATAGGATTCCTTGGAATTTTTTTTTAATTAAAAGTCTTATGCTATGATATGCCAAATCAATTTAGAAGCTAAACTTAAATTGCATTTAATATTATCTTGCTGTCTCAATTTTCAGTCATAAAAATTTCAAAAATATGTACAGACACTTTAAAAATATACCATGCTATTATTAATATAATATACATGTTAACAGAAACCTCACTGAAAAATTTAAAAGAAAATTAAAGTATTTATATTGTAGGCAAAACACTGAGACATTTGGGAACCACATAAAATCCTGTGCTTTCACTGCTGAGGGCCTGGGTTTAATCCCTGGTTGGGGAACTAACATCCCACAATCCACGTGGCATGGCTAATAAGTAAATAAATAATAAATAGATAAATATAATTTTAAAAAAAGAAGCAGTATTAAAAAAAAAAAGATGTGTTGGAGGACCCATTCTTCTTGACTTCAAAACTTACTACAACTTTTTACAAAACTGCAGTAATTAAAAATGTATGGTACTGGAATAAAAACGGATACATAGAACTGAGAGTCCAGATATAAATCCACACATTTATAGTCAACTAATTTTGACAAGAGTACTAAGACTATTCAATATGAAAAGAATGGTCTCTACAACAGATGGTGCTGGGTCATCTGGAAATTCATATGAAAGAGGATGAAGTTGGACCCCTACCTAACACAATATACAAAAATATACTCAGAATGATCAATGGCCTAAATCTAAGAGCTAAATTGATAAAATCCTTAGAAGAAAACATAGTTTTACATCCTCATGACCTTGGATTAAGCAATGGACTTTTAGATACGATACTAAAAGCACAACTAAGAAAAGGAAAAAACAATTGGACTTATCAAAATTGAAAATCTTTGTGCTTCAAAGGACAATATCAAGAAATTGAAGAGACAGCCAACAGAATGGGAGATAATATTTGCAAATCATATATCTGTTAAGGGCCTAGTATCTAGACTATAAAAAGAACTCTAACACTGCAACAATAATATGATATAACCCAATTACAAATGGACAAAGGATTTGAATAGGTGCTTTCATAAAGAAGATACATAAATGGGAAATGCAATTTAGAATGACAATGAAATAAGATTTAACACATCCTATGATGGGCATCATAAAAAAGAGACACAGAAACAAGTATTGGCCAGGACACTGAAAAATTGAAACCTCATATATATTACTGGATAGAATGTAAATTATCACAGCTGCTTTGGGAAAAATTTTTGCAGTTTCTCAAAAAGTTAAACATAGATTAACCATATGATCCAACAATTCTACTTCTAAGTATATACCTAAGAGAATTTAAAATATATTTTCATACAAAAAACTAGTATACCAATGTTCATAGCAGCATTATTCATAATAGACAAAAAGTGGAAACAATCCACAATTCCATCAACTGATGAATGGATAAACAAAATGGGGTAGATCTATACAATGGAATATTATTCAAACAAAACATGAAGTCCTGATACATCCTATAAGATAGATGAATCATGACAACATTATGTTAAGTGAAAAGAACAAGACAAACTCACACACACACAAAATATCATACAATTCCATTTATATGAAATGTCCAGAATGGGGAAACCTACTAGAGAAAAAACATAGAGTAGTGGTTACTAAGGGCTAGTAATGAGTGGCTTTGGGGGGGGGGTGATGAAAATGTTCTGGAATTAGAGGTAGCGATGCTGGTTGCACAACCTTTGGAATATTATTAAACAGCTGAATTATAAATAAATATACATACATAAATATATATGTACTCTAAATGTCTATATATGTTTATTTATTGTTTCTGTGTGTGTATATATAACATATATATATATACACATATATATAAATGTGTATATATGTATATGTATATTCTGGGAGTAATAGATAACACCAGATTTTAAAACACACTATAAAACCACAGTAATTCTTAAAAAATGGTACATGATAGATCAATAAGATAAAACAGAGTCCAAATGTATTCCTGAATACACTCACACACACACAGCTCTTTTTTGTTTATGTGGAGACTATATCAAATGATTGCTAAAAGATGTTTTATTCAATAAACGTGTGTAGACAACAGGCCAGAATTCAATCAGGGAAAAATAAATTACAACTGCATCCCTACTTCATATATCATGACAAAATATATTCCAGATGAATTTTTTTTTTTAACCAAACAAATAGTCTCATTTTTTAAATGCAGGTTTTGACTAATAAAAGAAAAAATGGAGGAAATGGGTTTTGGACAAATTAAGAATTTCATAATAATAAAAAAAAGTGCTGACAGGATCCATGGGTACATGGATTCACACTAGATTTGCTCAAATGTGTGAGTGACAGAGCCTCAGTAACCATGAAGAGAACACTTGGGGGACTTGTAAACTCTCAAACGGACATAGGCTTTGAGGCTGGAAACTACACATTTTACCGAAGTGTAGTTGATTTACAAAGTTGTGTTAATTTCTGCTATACCCACAAAGTGATTCAGTTATACATATATATATTCTTTTTTTAAATATTCTTTTCCATTATGGTATATCATAGGATATTGAATATAGTTCTCTGTGCTATAAAATAAGACTTCGTTGTTTATCTCAGATGAAATAAATTTTTAAATGTAAAATATTAGCTGTAAAATTTGTAAGAATATTTTTTCTCTAATTCTAGTGAGAATACCTCTATACAGTAAACACACTAAAGTATACAATACAACAAATAATGAAATTTGACTATGAAATTTTTTTAAAAATCTGCATGACAGAAATGGTAGTTTATAACATATTTTAGATGAATATTAATTTTAATATATAAAGAGCATTTATTAATCAAGAAAGTAGCAACCAGCTTTATAGGCAAAAGGATATTTGCATGTAGCTCAAAGAAAAAAATAAACTTTTAAACATATGGTAAAGTGCCTGGTCTATACAAATAATTAAAGAAATGGAAGTATAAACAACAATGTAATATTTCTACTCTTCATTTTAGCCAAAATAAAAATTTCTGTTAATATTTGGTCTTGATGAGGTTGTGGGAAAACAGGCATTTTATTGCCATATAGTGTTGGTGTATATGTAAATTATTACAATAACTTTGAAGTAATTTGACCCTATCTCTCAAAAAGAAAAAAATATTCATACCTGTTGACTCAGGGATACTGTCTTTAGAAAGACTCATACACTGTTGGCAAAGATGTTTGCAGACTATTCATGATAATATTGTCTGTAAGAGCAAACGCCTGTAGACAACTTAACTGTCTATTGAGAGTGATTGCCCAATATATATGATGATATGGAAACATTTCCTGGGTAGATTCTCAAGCAAATAAAGACATTTGAAGGACATAATGTAGATTTTGATTTATTTGTATTTAAAAAGTACACAAACACACTTACACACATACAGTTTTTTCATGTATAGACTTTCTCTGCACAAACTCGTAATAACTCCAAAATAGTCGTGGTGCCACTAGGAAGGGCAATTTGGAATCTGGAGGGAGAAGGAGATTACTTTCCATATAGAAGACTTCTTAGGCAAATAATTCTCAATATCTGAAGAATTTTCCTGTGATTAAAAAAAAAAAAAAGCACTGGTTATGAGAACATTAGATAGCCCTATATTTGTGTTTGATTTTATCGCTTACTGTATTTTGGGCAATTACTTATGCTCTGTAAGCACCATTTTCCTCTCTATAAAATAAAGATTAAAATGGTGGTCACCTACAGAGCTATTGTAAGTGTTAAATAAGATAAAGTATGTAAACTAACATAGGGCCTGACAAAGAGTAATCATCTAATAAATGCCATATATTATTTTTGTTATAATAGTAATAGTAGGTCAAGAAAATTCAACGTACAGATGTTGTCAAGATATTCTTACAATTGCTGCTGGTCTAGATCAGAGGAGCTTCCTGTACACGGTGCCATGACAAGCTGATGTGTGACAATCAATGTTATGTGTATTGTAATTTGTTTCTTATAATACTTCAGCAAAGTGTGAGGATTGTTTCTTTTATGTTAGAATTGAATCAGCGCTATGCCTATAAAAACTCTCTCGAATTATGAAATGATTTTTTGAGTAGGAAAGGGATGGAGTTACTCAGCCATAACGCAGAGAATTATTGACAACTCTGGGTGTGCCAGTGGGAGTGTGCCACATATGAAAAAATTATGTCATCATAAGTTATAATCCTTTGCTATAGATGGGAACTAGTTTAAAGTCAGTAAACAGAAAGTTCTAGGTGTTCTAAGGACCTAGGAATCATTGTAGACTATTTTGGGAATACACAAGCCTAAAGTTGCCTTCATAATCCTAAAAGCCAGTAAAATTCTGGGCATGATCAGGAAAGAAAACAGAGTTTTACCATTTATATTAAACAATAGTATTTCTGCTTTTAATACCAAGTGCCTCTCTGCTTATTAAATCTCAAGAAAGATACCTTCTTAGAACTAGTATTACTAGGCCAAATGTTATAAGCATTTTAATATCTCTTGATTTATACATATTCATATACATATATATATATATATATACACTTAGGGGAGGGCAGTTTATATTGTTATCAGCATTGTATGAGTGATGTAAGTTATCTGCAGCATATAATGTCATTTACAAAATAAGCCAATTTGCTAGGCATAACATTATGTTTTAAGATTAATGTCCTTTGATTATTACCAAATTTGGATATTTTCTCATAGGTTGGTATCCTATTTTTATTTCCCTTTGTCTAAATTGTATATTTATGTTCCACTTATGATGATTTATTAGATTCTTGATGGTTTTAGTACAAATTAAAATGATCTCTTATTACTTATATATAGGTACTCTGGGATCTTATAACGTGAATTATTAATTGTGGAGACTAGTTTGATCTTCTTACCTGTCTGACTCTAGAATTTGTGATTTTGAATTATACCTATTATATTTGGTGGTCCATGAGTGGAAAGGAGGATAGATATTTCTTAATTCCCCTCACTCATGTAGGTAATTATAGAAATTTCTACCAGAATCTGGGATGTAGTCACCTCTTAACACTTCTTATGACTATCACTAAGAAATTTTTTTTTTCTTTTCAGAAGATTTTATCAGTAGTTTATTAGTGTTTAGAGAGAAGAAGGTCTCTGTTTTTCTATGCTGACATTCTCTAAAAATATGTTAGTTTTTGAGTGTGGGTACGGATTTTTACCCGCTAAATATTTGATTTAGTTACTGATTTGTAAACCCAATTCTTCTGCTGACTTGTTGGTGAACCTTTGACAAGTCATTTAACCTCTTTGCTTCCTTGACCGCAAATGAAGCATTAGCCTGAAACATCTCTAAATTCCATACTGGCTGTGCCTACTCATTCATTAATACCGTGCATTTCTTGCCTGCAAGTACACCTTTGGAATTCCCAGATGCATGTAAGATTGTCTGTGGTCTACACTGAGTTGGATTTTCTCCCAATCTCATTCTTTAATCCTTTTCCAGCACAAGATAAACAGTACAAAGATTTCAAAAGTTTGAAACTCAAAACCCCAATGTTTTGAAATTATATTCACTTACTAAAATATGGACAAAGATAAGGCAAAATATGTAAGAACATTTGTCTTGTAGTCTTTTTGAGTCAGTTTCACTGTCCTGTCTCATAAACAAATACAAATGTGCTTTATGCTAGAGATAGTTATATTGCAAGCTCCTTAATACGAGTTATAAAAAGTACATAATACAAGAGTTGCAAATATATATATTTGTGAATTCTTGCCACTTTTCCATCTAGTTTAAAAAATCATCTAAGAAAGAATGTGATGAATCCATTTAACTCGCGGTTGCATTTTAAATATTTTGTACATACATGGACTCTGAATAATTAACTCTGCTTACTACTCAGTGATTTAAGTGGAATGACCCTTGACATCTGTTTGTAATAACTAACACATCCACTCTAATTAATTTTTTTAATTAGGAAAGACATCTCCAGATTTTAAGATCCTTGGTGGTAAAATTGCCCTTTCAAAATTGGTTAGTTTAGTGATTTTTCTCTCTTAATGAAAATGAAAGTGTTTTGCGTTTTAAAAACCTGGATGTGCTTTTAGAAGTGATTATGTAAGTAATTTAAGATCAGACATTTATCACAGAGAATTGTCCCTTTTCTTTCTACCACTGCATACCAATCTTCTAGTGTATTAGAAACTGTGTAGCCTAAAATTTAAGTAACAGAGGTCTGAAAGTAAAAGATTTAGTGATTTTTATAAGAATTTGAGTTTGAAAGCCAAACACTAAACTAATTTTACTAACATAAAAGTTCAGTTTATAAGATAGCAAAAATGAAATCGATCATAAAATTTACAAGCAGCTTTCGTAATTATTAAATTCTAAGCTTAGTAAGCAGGTAACTCTTATCTCCGTTTAAATGGCTGTTTATCTTATACTTGAACTCTTCCCTCATTTTATCCTTTTGAATAATCTTGTGCCAAAGTGAATCTCTGATTAATATTTAAATGCACATGAGGAGAAATAGGTAACCTAATCAGAGAAAATAATTAACAAACAACCTCATTCTCGTATTCCTTAATTCCTACAAGGTAGTGTATATCTTGATTACTAGAATATCATTCTCTTTAACCTTCTTTGTAATGCAAAGCTGTAGATTCCATGATTGAACTGACTCACTACCACTTAATTATAGTTCCTAATTATTTTTTGAATATGCTGTTTATGCACTGGCTTCTCCTAAATTCCATTTTTCTTCTCCCATATAAAACCAAAATGTACTCTATAAGGATTACTTTCCCCTTCCAAATTCTTGTGAACTAGGTGGAAACCACTGAAATGTCTTTTGACAAAAAAAATAATAATAATAAAATCCTTTTATGCAGTGACTAGAAATGAGACCTATTTCCATGTATAAAGGTAGAATAATATTCATGTCCTGATGGTTGAACACTACAATTTTATTTGGGCTGAAAATTTCTATAGCCAATTGAAAAGGTTATGTGTATAGAAAATTTTACATGTATATGTGTATATGTGTGAGCATTTATGAAACATATATTTTGTGTATTTATATATAGATTATATATAGGAATTATAGATAGATAATTATCTATTTTTTATATAACCGATCTACTTACCTTCCTACCTATTTTATTACAATCTCTATCTCTATATCCCTATCTCTGGGGAGTGACACTGGAAGAGGGAGAATTGACTTTCAAATTGTCATTTATTTTACTCTGTAAATTTTGGTTTTTTTCAATCAAGCTTACATGACTTTTATAATTAAATGTGCAAGAGAAATGGTGATGATAAGCATCATTATTCTTTTTACAAAGAATATATTTTGCAAAACTAATATTTATAATAAAAGTTACAAAACTGACTCAAAAAGTATTAACTAATTCCATCAAAATTTAGTTATGTGTTTTTTAAAAATACATGGTGTTTGGAAAAAATTGTATGCAGAGGTGTGTCAAGTTTAAGACAATTATAAGCTTATTAAGTTATCTGAAGAAAACATAAAAAGGAATAAATGGCATTACCAGGTTCCTGAGTAAGAAAACTAACATATGTTAATAATTCATGGGGCTTCCCTGGTGGCGCAGTGGTTGGGAGTCCGCCTGCCGATGCAGGGGACGTGGGTTCGGTGCCCCGGTCCCGGGAGGATCCCACATGCCGCGGAGCGGCTGGGCCCGTGAGCCATGGCCGCTGAGCCTGCGCGTCTGGAGCCTGTGCTCCACAACGGGAGAGGCCACAACAATGAGAGGCCCGCGTACCGCAAAAAAAAAAAAAATAATAATAATTCAGAAGCTTTTGAATTAATTTATGGTTTGGGCAAAACCTTGTCAAAATGATTCTAAAGTTAATTTTAACATGGTAAACAGAATAAAGTCCTCATTTTGAAAAAGGATAAAAGTGAAGTCAGTGTGGCAGGAATTGATTATTGTGTAGATGGAGAGAGGGAGAATTTAATAAAGTTTAGGATTTTATGTTGGGCTTCTGGGCTGGTGATGTTGGTCTTCTGGGCTGGTGATGTTGGTCTTCTGGGCTGATGATTGTGCCAATATAGGAGTAAGAGAGTGCTGGAGAATTAGATTTGACTCAGGAGTAGTAGGAAGGTTGTGAAGGAGATAATTTCCATTTAGGACATGTTAAGTTTGAGATACAAAGATAGTGGTAGATGAGTGGGTCTGGGTTAGCCTAGCCAATATCTCTGTTTCTCCCTATCTGTCTCTCTCTTTCTCTATACCTAACCCTATTCTATATCTATACATATTTCTGGATGTTTATATATGTGGTGTGTGTATATATATATATATATATATACATACATGGAAATTATTCATATATACATAATTGGCAATTATGTGAGAGAAAATGAGATTGCCAAACTATGAGTGTAAGAATTGACAGCTAAAAACTCACAAAGAGAACTGAGTAGAAGTGACTATAGGGCTAAAAGTCCAGTTGAGAAGATACATAAATAGAAAATTCATAAAGAGTATATTGTCTCATTAGAGAGTGATTACAAGGTACCATGGAGGCAGACATACTTACAGGAATCTACTCAACATATAAATCAGCTGAGAGGGCATCACAAGAGAAGCAGAATGAGATATTTGTAGCTAGCATTTTAGGGTCTTATTCCCAGTTCTAGTGAGTTCTGTGTAATGAGGAAGTTTTCACTGTGAAGAGCCAAGGACTGAACCAACATGAGAAAGTGGTAAAAAGTGCAAAAGTTTGGGAGTCACACTGGATCCACCTCTGGTGTTGTGGCTCTAAGATTTGACTGACAGGGGACCTGAGGTTAAGTGGAGGTATTAAGTCAGGATTGGGGGTAGACTAACAGGGATTCAGCAATTGAGGGTGAGGGTGAGAAATCTGAGGCATTCTAATGCCTATCATATAGTGATATCATAGGACACTGATATATTGACAGTCATTATCATGATTCATTTGGAAATAGTGGCAAGATAAATGTTATAGATATGGCCCATCGATGAATCTCTCTCTCTTTTTCCTCTTTCTCATCTGACTACAGATCTATCATCTATCTATGTGTGTGTATTTGTGTGTGTGTTTTATATAGTTGAAGGCTATGTAACTAAAAATAATTTTGAAATTAAAATTTTATCACAGTATTCTTACATTTTCTTGTAATCACCATTTTATATTGCTGCTTAATGTTTCATCCAGTTAGCACTTCGTCTTTTCATTTTGCTATGGTATCTTTTGATATTATAAAACAAAAACAAATCAAAGTTTTTTTGTATTTAATGTAATCAGATGTATTTATATTTTCTTCATGCTTTTTTAATCTTTTTATTATGATTCACATTTCCTATACTGACACAATAAATATATTTGATATAATTGATTATTATTTTTTCTAAAAGATTTACTTTTTATATTTAAATCATTTATCTACTTTATGTATCTTTTGTGTTAAGGGATTTGACTGTATGATTTCTATAGGTATAATCAGTTGTCTTAGGATCATTTATTAAATAATCCATCATTTACCCATTGGCCTAGAATGGCATTCAGATATCAACTTCTCATCCAGATATAGCTCTATTTTCAGTGCTTTTATTCTGTTCTACTTGTATATTGACGATCTCTATAATGATATCACACTCCCTTCATAATATGGAAGTGTGCCTTTATGTCTAATTGGAGAAGTCCTTTCTGCTGTTCTTCTTCAGAATTATCTGGGATTGCATGGGCTTTTTCCTCTTCTACATCAATTATGCAATCACTTGTTCAAATACAATGAAAACACCACTGGCTATGGGTTAAAGGTGAGTTAAAGTTGTAGATTAACTTGAGCAGTGTTGATATCCAAGAACATGGTATATGTCTCCATTTATTTAAGTTGATGTTAATGAGTTCAATAAAGTTTTATAATGTTCTTCATCATTTCTAAGTACATTAGCATTTTTGTTCCTCTGGTGCATGGGAGTTTTTTTTTTTTTTCTTTAAAAAAAAAACCAGTATTTTTTATCAGTTTATTGCCAGTATAGCATATACAATTGATACTTGTATATGCAGACTGTTTGAATGATTGTATTAATAGTAATAATGTACTTGTAAATTCTTTTGCATTTTCTATTGAACAATTAACTTGATTGGAATTTTTATGGAATTTTTTCTCTATACTCCTCTTCTGGTTTAGGGCCTCTAGTACAAGATTGAATAAAAGCAATGCTAGTTGCCATCTCATCTCTTTCTTGAGTTTAAAAGCAATGATCTTAATCAGTAACTGTTAAGAATATGTTTGATGTGATTTTTTATTTTAAAAGTTCACTAGCATTTGTAGTTTGCTAAGAGTTTTTACTGTGAATGCATATTGAATATTATCAAATGACTCCACTTTACATTAGCATCTTATTAATTTTATCTTTAAGTTAAATTAGGATTACATCAATAGATTTTTAAATAGTAACCATCCAAACATTCCTACAATGTATCCAACTTGATCATATTTTATTATATTTTTATACATTGCTGGATTTAATTTGCTAATTTTTATTTAAGAATTGTATCTTCTAACCTGTCCTTGCCTGATTTCAGAATTAAGAACATATTAGTAGAGATTTTTGGTTTATGCTGTAAAATAGTGTATAAAAGATTGAGTTTGTGTGCTTTGTAAGTGTCTGATATAATTTGCTTATAAAACTTGCTGGGCCTGAAACTTTGTTATTGGTAGATTTTAATAAATCAATATAATTTTTAAGATAGTAATGACTTCATTCAGATTTTCTATTTCTTCTGATCAAATTTAGTAAGTTAAATTTGTCTAGGAAAATGCCCATATGGTCTAGATTTTGTAATCAATGCCATCAAGTTGTTCATAATGTTCACATATTATTTTAAAATATCTGATATAACTGCTTTGTTGGTTTTGTAATTCCTAATATTCTTTGTGTGTTTTCTCTTTTTTCTTCATAAGACTTGCCAGATGTTTATTTCCAACTTATTATCTACTCAAAAAACAATTGATGACAGAGAACCTCTTTGTTTAACCTTTGCTTTATTTCAATAATGGATGTTTCTTTTCACTATTTCATATTTATTTTTTTTATTTTTTTATTTTTTTTATTTTTTATTTTTTTTTATATATTTCATATATATTTTTTTCTGCTGCTTGTTTTCTGACTTTTTAAATTGGACACCAAAAGTCTAAACTTTCCTCTGACTATAGCTTAGTTTCACACAAAGTAGGTTTTCCCCCCTACTTTGCTTCATAGTATCAAATTCAAATCCTGAGTTATTTAGAATATTTTTTAAATTTCTGAAATAAAGTGTGTTTTTTATTATTTCTATGATTCTTATATCTAATTTTATTACATATTTTTCAGGGAATATGATCTATTTAATATTACTTTTTATTTTTATTTTGATACTTTTTCTGTGGTCAGATTTTATAAACATTCATGAATGATTGACAAGAACACATATTTTTAATTGTTGGATGATAACGTCTGTATATGTATGTTCATTCAATTAGTTTGTTAAATTTTTCCTGCTTCATCTATCAGTTGCAAAAAGATATGCATAAAATATTTTAATAATAGCATTGATTTGTCTTTTTATCGATTTTTGCTCCTTTTTGCCTTATATGTTCAAGTCTATGCCATTAACTCTATGTAAACTTAGAAATTTTACATATTCCTGTTGAATTGTAGCGTTTTCCTATTACATACTTTCCTCGTTCATCTTCATAATGCTTTTTTTCTTGAAGTTCCTTTTATCTAATATTAGCATAGCCCTCTCTTTTGTTTGTGTTGGCTTAGTATATTTTTTTCATTCTTTCACTTTCAAATTTTCTATGATTAGTGTTTCCTCTTTTAAATAGCCTAAAGCAAGATGTTGTTACTATTGTTTTGCTTTAGAAAATTTATCAACTTCTGGATTTTCTCTAAATGACTGTGACATTTATAATGATTACATATATCAATCAGTACATGTCATTGTATTTTGTGATTTGTTTATTCTTTCTTTCCAAATTATTTCTGCGTTCTTTTTACACTTGATCTTAGCCAAAAGGCCGAGAAGCGATATTTCTGCTTTCTTTTTGATCAGTTACTTTCTCTTCTATTTTTTTCTCCACTTTTTTAGCCTTTGCTCTCTTTAAACTAAATATTATATTTATATTATTTTACTTACTAAATTAAAATGTTAACTTGTTTACTGTACTTAAGCTTGAAATTAATATCTACATCTGTCATCTAAATAACATAAGCCTTTAAAATTCTTTAAGAATCACTTCCTCCTTAATTTAAATGTTATTGCTTATTATTACTTTAGTTATTTATCTTAGTTCATGCTTATCAATGTCTATATACTACTTTGCTTACTAGTCTTTTCAGTGTTCCAGTCCTAGTTAAGCATGTAGATTCTGGAGACATACTGCCTGAATCTATTAGCTTATTAGCTGAATGAATGACTTCATGCACATTTCTTATTTCACTGCTTTTTTTGTTTGGACTTTGGTCTTTTTTCTATGGTTTTCAGTTTCTACCTAAATGGAGACTTAGGTTACTGATTTAAAATTTTTCTTCTTTTCTAATATATGCACTTAATATTATATAATTTCCTCTAAGTTCTGCTTTAGTTTCATCCCACAGTTTTGATATGTTGTATTTTCATTTAGCTCAAAAAAATTTCTTTCATAAAGTCTTCTTCTTGGACCTATGGGTTATTTAGGGGTGTTGCTTAATTTCCAACATTAAAGGATTCTTTCTGAGTATCTTTCTATTATTGATTTCTAGTTTAATTCTGTTATGTTTCTAACGCATACTTTGTGTGATTTCTACTCTCTACATGTGTTAAAGTTTATTTTGTGATCCAGAATATTGTCCATCTTGGTGAATATTCCATGTGCACTTGAAAAGAATGTGTTTTCCACTGGGGTTGGATGGAGTATTCAATAAATTCAATTAGGTAGAGTTTGTTGATTGTGTTGTTTAAGTCATCTGTGTTTTATTAAGTTGATGCCCTTTGTTCAACCAATTACAGAGAGAGGAGTGCTGTTGTGGATTTAGCTATTGCTTTATTCAGATTTATGAATTTTACCTTATGTTTTTGGAGATTTTTAAGTGCATATATATTTAAGATTGTTATGTCTTCTTAAGAATGACCCTTTTATTGTTATATAAAGGCCTTCTTTATCCCTGATAATATTCCTTGTTCTGAAGTCTCTTTGTCTGAAATTAATACAGTTTTATTTTACTTAGTAATTGCATAATATACCATTTGTCTTTTTTTTACCCTCTAACCTATTTATGTTGTTATATTTTAAGTAGGTTTCCTGTAGACAGCATATAGTTGTATTTTACTTTCTTTTTTTTTTTTTTTTTTTTGTGGTACGTGGGCCTCTCACTGTTGTGGCCTCTCCTGTTGCGCGGAGCATAGGCTCCGGACGTGCAGGCTCAGTGGCCATGGCTCACAGGCCCAGCCGCTCCGCGGCATGTGGGATCTTCCCGCACCGGGGCGCGAACCCGTGTCCCCTGTATCGGCAGGCAGACTCTCAACCACTGCGCCACCAGGGAAGCCCCTGTATTTTACTTTCTTATTCAATCCAACAATCTCTGTATTATAGCTGGTATGTTTAAGCCATTTGTATTTAAAGTGATTATTGATACAACTGTATTAAAATCTACCATTATTCTAGTTATTTTCTATTTGTTCCATTTATGTTTTGTGTCTTTTTTTTTTCTCTTCCTGTCTTCTCTGTGCTAAATTGGCCATCTTTTATGATTTCATTTTACTTCCTCTATTGGCTTATTTTTCATTCCTCCTTAGACATCAATGTGTCTTTCCATTTTTTTGTTGTTGAATAAATGAATCAATGAGATAATTTAATGTCTCTGGTCTCCTTTTTTGTGAAACATGAAAAGTAATAGTACCTACATTTTATAGTTGTTTGGATAGTTTAAAGACTTAGTAAATAGTATAATAAAATAAATAACAAATAGTATATGTAAAGATATAGTAAGTAGTACAATAATATAATAATCTAGTAATAGTATAATAAGGATTATAATGGTAGTATGATAAATAGTATTAAATATTTGTAATTGATAGATATAAATAAATAGTATAATAGGATAGTAAATAGGGTAATAAACAGCTTAGTAGAGTGCCTGGAATATATAAAGAGCTCAATTAGTACTAGTTATATAAGAAATAGTCAAAGTCAAATTATGTAAGAAACTCCTTCTACCATTATGATTTCAGGACTATCTATTCCTCTAATGGAAGTCACACAAATATAACAGTAGAAGTTTTTAAGTCTTAGTAAATTTTTAAATGATGACTTTACTTTCACTTAGTGCTCTAAATTTGTGTTCCTTTATCCTCTTCTACTGTGTCTTTTTGCTTATTTTGTCTGCCAAATATCTTTTCTTGTTTATTTTTCTGTCTAACAATTTATTTTCCTGTCAAAGTAGCTGACTTTTACAAATAACATAAAGTGAGTCTTTTTAATAAACAGATTGTAATTTAAAAAATATTTTGATAGTATCTTAGATAAATTGTTGTATAAATAATTTGGAACCGGAGTGAAGTACTAACATATGGAATGTTAAATGTAAAGAATGCTGAGTTTGCTTCATTTACATTTACTGTTATCTAACTCTTAAAGTATTATCTCAAGCAGGATGTAATATAAATAAAATATTTTATATATGGATAATTTTCAATGGAAAATAACATAAGAAATAACAGTAAAACATACTCAAATCCAAAAGTATAAATATTTGGTAATGATCAGATCAAATTTTAAAGCTGTTGAAATAACAAATATTTCTTAAGTTGTATAGCTATTAAAATTAACTTTGGAGTTATTAAAATGAACTCTTTTAAAAAAAATGCTATATTTTATAAGCTTCATTTCCATGAAAAATAGATTGATTACCATACAGTTTTACCATATAGTTTTTTTCTACTTGGTATTCATTTTTACTCATTTCATTTTAAACCTGGGTAGAAGATTCTGCCCAGGAATTGCAATTGTTATGCTAGTATATTAGTTCATTAATTAAACAAACTTTTTTTAATGTGCATAATACTACTTGACTGTGGAGATACTGGGGTTATGATGAAGTATATAAGAGGTTGTGTCTATGTAGCTTAGATTATATCAGAATATATTTGTAAGAACATTTATTTTATAATATTTCAATAAATAAAGGTTTAAGTAAATAAATTGAGATTAATCCTTTCTTTATAATATCCAAAAGGCTGAAGCATGTTATCACAGTTGAGCCTTACAATTTTCAAAAAGCATGAACATATTTTCACAATTGATTCTCATTTAAAATATGTTGAATTTTAAATGAGGACACATGACCTAGGTCTACCATACGTAGGTCAAGTTTTCTCAACCTGAGCATTATTAACATTTGACATAGATAATTCTTTGCTGTGAGCAATCACTCTGTTGTTGTAAGATGTTTGCAGCAATCCTGGCCTGTACTCACTGTATATCAGCATCACTGCTGTCTCTAAGTTGTCACAACCGAAAAGGTCTCCAGACATTTGCAAATTTCCACCCTGAGGGGAAATTACCCTTCACTGAGAACCACTGCTATAGCTTGATGATTTTCTTAATATGCCACTTAAATTTTGGTGAAGTGATATTTCATACAAGTTAATATAAAGCTGGAATTATGTCATGCCTATATAATGGAAATACTTTCACTAGAATTTGGTTACTTGTCTTTCAGTATCTTGACAAAGTGAATTGAAGCATACCAGCAAATAGAGGGCATAAGAGAGGAAGCAAAGCCTTTGGAACCAGAAAGGCTTGTTTTGAATCTCAGCTCTCTGTAGATAACACAAAGGAATAGTCCTTGAAGCCACAGGATAATGAATTTCTTCTCCTTCATGCTTTTCCTAGATGCTAATTCGACTTCTAGAATCAAGGCATTTGTACATTATATCTCTATCATTATCACATAAGCTCTCTAAGTAGCCCCCATTGCTGCAATGAAGTCTTTATGTAGAAAAAATTTTAATCCTTTATTTCATTTTCTTCTTTCCTCATTCATACAAACACATTGACCTCCCTGCTAGATGTATGATAAACTAATCGTTCCAATATTTTGGACTATAACAATGAACAATAAATGAAAAAGTGGAGAGTATCTATGTGAGTCTTCTTAGTTTGGGTATGTTGAATGTACCAGGAAGCTGGTATACAGTAGAATGTAAGCATGCGGATGTAATTAGTGAACTATTGCAAATATTTTAGGGTAAAGAGATTCAATGAGTTTTTTTTAAATCTTTCTAAAGTCCATAATAAAAAGAGAGTGTGAAATTTAGTAAAAAAGATTACCAAGACATTTCATTAACACTTAGTTTGGTTATAACTGATCAGAAACAAATAATTCTGTATATTTTTTGTCCCTACTTACATTATTGCAGCAAAGTTTTACTGTATGTGACAAAAATGCATTCCAGAGAGAAAAGGATTAATCAAAAATTGGGGATATAAAATTATATTTTGCAATGGAGTAATCACTGCAATAAAAATTTGGATTCATATTTCTAAATAGTGATAGTAATTTTAAATGCATGAGATTCCAAAGGAAAAGAAAATAGCAGCAAGCTAAAGAATGAACATCTATGAGAAGAATGAGGAAAAATGGGGAGGGTGTCACACAGGTAAAGATGAAATCAGGATTATATAATTTTAAATAAAACCAGTTACTATATTTGGTAAGTCAGAGGTAGATTTCAAGTGAAGCTAATGAAACTTAAATTTCAAGACTCATCAGTTGTCTGAGCCTCTCCTAAGGTCCTGGTTAGGGCAATGTGTTTCTAGTAATTTGTTCCTCTTCAAGAGGCCTCAAAATTGTATAAGCTTCATTTCCATGAAAAATAGATTGGCTACCATACATTTTTACCACACTGGTTTTTTTTCTACTTGGTATTAATTTTTACTCATTTCATTTTGTAAATAGTAGTAACGCTATAAAATTATTCTGATAAGCTCTTAACACTTAAGTAAAACATATTTTTGCATTTTGATACAAATACATATTGAATTTATTTAAATTCTGCATATTCATGGCTTACCTAAACTTTTCCAGAGGTTCATGTTTCCGACCTAAGTTGTCATTCTTTTCTTTTCTTTTCTTTTCTTTTCTCTTTCTTCTGTAACTGAAAAGAGAACAGTTAGAAAAACATGATATCTGTTATAATGTATATACAGTGGATCCTCATTATTCGCAGATTCCATGTTTGTGAATTTGACTACTTGCTAAAATTTATTTCTAACCCCAATATCAATATTTGAAACACTTTTGCAGTGCCGAGTAATGAAAAGTTTGAGTTGCTAGATGATGGCATTCCCAGTTGAGGTCAAATAAGACAACACAGCCTTTTTGTTTCAGCTCTGTTCTGTAAACAAGTGTTCTTTTCACAACATATTTGGTGCCATGTTTCCCTCGTTTTTGTGCTTTTTGTTGGTGATTTTTCTGTTTAAAATGACCCCAAAGGTAGTACTGTCTAGTGTTCCTAATTGCTGAAGGCTATGATTTGCCTTACAGAGAAACTATGTGTGTTAGATAAGCGTCATTCAGGCATAAGTTATAATGTTGTTGACAATGAGTTCAATGGTAATGAATCAACAATATAGATATTAAATAAGGGGTCTTTAAACAGAAACCCACGTAAAACAAGTTTATGAATTGATCCATTGATGACAATGTTGTGACCAGAAGCTCACAGGAAGGTCACCCTGTGTTTCCCCTAGGAGCAAAAGTTCCATATTTGTTAACACAGTGTTTGCAGCAACTTCCTACTGAAATACCTAAAAATAAAGAACAATGTGAATTAAAGCAGGCATCGAGGAATCAGAGACTAAGGAGGGTTTACACCTCTTTCTATCTACCTACATACCAGTAAGTTTGCTGTTTCAAGGTCTAAATGTATAAGACAGTGAATTTCTCAATTCAGCTTTGTGAATCCAATGGAAACACAATGGTTCAATTATCCACCTCTTTATTGAGATATAAATTATTATTATTTTTTTATTGTAAGTTTCATGAGGGCAGGAAATTTCTCTATTTGTTCATGTAGAAATAGTCACTGGAAAAGTACATTACATACAAAATGTACTTCTGTGATCAATATTAATGCTATACTCTGTCAAAGTTAATTATTTGCATATATATTTTATTCACACATTCAATAAGTATCTGTGGAGTGTTTACCATGTGGAAGACACTATTCTAGGCCCTAAAGACATAATAATAAATAGAAAATAGGAAATCTTTGCCTTTCTAGAACTTAGCAGCTTAAAGCAATGGTTTCCCAAATTTTCAGCACTTTGGAATCTCCTAAAGATTTTTAAAAGCACTGATACCTGACTGCCACCACAGACATTCTAATGTAATTGGTATCTGATGCAACTTGGGCCTTGGGATCTTTAAAAGTTCTCCAGATGATTCTAATGTGCAGCAGAATTTGTGAATCACTGACCTAATGTATGTTACACATTAAGCAATTCCAAATTGCTTACTTGATAGTGGTGATAGCTTCTGATACTTTAATTTAGAAACTTAGCACATGGGCAAAAGCCATGACCTTACCTGTGACATTTGGCTCAAATTAAATTAATATTTGTTTGCTATTAATATCATTTTAATCGTCTATATTCTTAATCCAAAAGACATACTTCATTATGGTATTTTCAAAAAACCAACCAATATTGCGTTTTTCAAAAAGAAATTTACATAAATTGTGGTGAAATATTTAACATTTCAGTTGAGTTGACCAAATACCTAACTATATTAAATAGAGATGCAAATCTTAATTAGTTTCATCTAAATCAGTTATCACAGAGACTTCCCTGGTGGCACAGTGGTTAAGAATCCACCTGCCACTGCAGGGGACACGGGTTCGATCCATGGTCCGGGAAGATCCCACATGCTGCGGAGCAACTAAGCCCGTGCACAACAACTACTGAGCCTGCGCTCTAGGACCCGCGTGCCGCAACAACTGAGCCACGTGCTGCAACTACTGAAGCCCGCGCACCTAGAGCCCGTGCTCCACAAGAGAAGCCACCGCAATGAAAAGCCCGTGCACCCCAAAGAAGAGTAGCCCCCGCTTGCCGCAACTAGAGAAAGCCCACACGCAGCAATGAAGACCCAACTCAGCCAAATAAATAAAATAATAAAATAAATCAATTATCACATTATTACATACACAGGGAGAACAACAATTATTTTGTTCTCCCTGTGTATGTAAGAAAGCTTTAAGGAGGAATGTTGAGCTGTTCTTGACGATATGACTGTGTGTATAATCTACTACTACATTTTTAAAATGAAGAAACCATAACTCTTATGTGTGTATGTGTGTATGTATGTATGCATTGGTCTCCCAGATGCAAAAGTTTATGGACATTATAATACATTTATTCAAAATGTTCAAGTCAGTGCACTTAGCATAGTAGAACTGCTGCTATTTTTATTAAACATTATACCACTTTAGAACATATTTGAGATAGGTACTGGCTCAAACTGATAACTTTCTTCCCTTCATTTTGCATAATACAGCATCTTTGGTATCAGAGTGCCACAACAATCTTAAATATTCTGACTAACTTTGCTGAGTTTGCAGTGGCAACAATGATAATACTGATTGTAAAAACCAAATGCAGAAATAGTGACTGTTGAATCCTAACATGTTGCTTATATCCAGACTTTTTTTAATTTTCCTTACCAGTATAATCTATATTCCAGTTAATAATTTAGTACTAATCAGCTCCTTATCTTCTGGAAAGGAGAGTCTGTTTTGAATCACGAGGCAACTGACCTTGAAGGTAGGTTTAATATATGCAGATTTCTCATATCACCTCTAAGCTTTTACTCAGAGTGTTTTCTTGGTTACATTTAGGTCTCAGCTGCACAGTCCTCCTTTTGTCTATCTTAACAGTAACTGATTTAATTATGATACCATTTTCACTCTTCTTTAGTTCAGGGTTTTACACTTATTGTATAACTAGTTTTAAATAACAATCTGATGTTTTAATGAGCATATAGAAAGAAATGAGTAGCTGAGGTAAACCATAAATATTATAAAAAATAGCAGGACTTCCCTGGTGGCGCAGTGGTTGAGAGTCTGCCTGCCGATGCAGGGGACACGGGTTCGTGCCCCGGTCCGGGAGGATCCCACGTGCCGCGGAGCGGCTGGGCCCGTGAGCCATGGCCGCTGATCCTGCGCGTTCGGAGCCTGTGCTCCGCAACGGGAGAGGCCACAACAGTGAGAGGCCCGCGTAACGCAAAAAAAAAAAAAAAAAAAAAAATTAGTAACATTTCTAAACTAATTCAGGTATTTCACAAGATGCTGTGTATCTCTGTCCAATTTATTTATTTAGCATTTTTTAGTAGTGATGTGAGTTGTTTGCATTGATCAGATAAAAGGTGGATCTAAAATAAGGATTTAAAATTGTTTCCTTGGGGTATAGTCATGAATTGAAAGACAATATGAACTGAGCAATAAGCTATGGAATAATTATAATTATTTCAAAGGAATTAGAAAACTTTGTAAGTAAAATTTATGAACGTGCAATTTAATTTTGATTTTTTCCACCAGTTCTAAAATGAGTATATTTCAATAAAAATAATACTGTATATTTTTTAATGTAGGTAATGACTTTAGTTTAAATGACCTAATGAGTTTTGTGGTTCTGCTGGTCATTGCATGATCATCAGCTAGATTGAAGAAGGAAAAAAAGACAAGGAAAAATTATTTTTGTTTACCTAAAAATGATATATAATCCGTGCTTTAAGAAAGAATCTATGAACCACTTTGAAAATAGAATCCTGTCATTAGATCCAATTTCAGACTTCTTTCTTTGCATGTTAGTGATAGCAACTTACTTTGAAGATTAAAATGCCTATTTTGATTTGTTTTAATTTTTAACTATGTTTGTTTTCCCTTATCGAAAGTAGAAAGGATAAGAGACAAGATTTCTATTTCGAAAAACAGCTGATGATTAAGACAGTGGCAGCCAGGAAAATAATGATTTTTTTTAATTGACTCTTTTTTTTTGAGAAATGAAAGGTGGCTTTGCTTTGAATTAATAATCCATTTTATTGGGTGGAGTTCTCCTCTTATTGGTTTCCAGTTTACACTGAAAAATATACTGAGTTGCAGAGATAAACCCATGCAATATGGTCACCTTATCTTTGATAAAGGAGACAAGAATATACAATAGAGAAAAGACAGCCTCTTCAATAAGTGGTGCTGGGAAAACTGGACAGCTACATGTAAAAGAATGAAATTAGAATAATCCCTAACACCATACACAAAAATAAACTCAAAATGGATTAAAGACCTAAATGTAAGGCCAGACACTATCAAACTCTTAGAGGAAAACATAGGCAGAACACTCTATGACATAAATCACAGCAAGATCCTTTTTGACCCAGCTCCTAGAGAAATGGAAATAAAAACAAAAATAAACAAATGGGACCCAATGAAACTTAAAAGCTTTTGCACAGCAAAGGAAACCATAAACAAGATGTAAAGACAACACTCAGAATGGGAGAAAATATTTGCAAATGAAACAACTGACAAAGGATTAATCTCCAAAATTTACAAGCAGCTCATGCAGCTCAATATCAAAAAACCAAACAACCCAATCCAAAAATAGGCAGAAGACCTAAATAGACATTTCTCCAAAGAAGATATACAGATTGCCAACAAACACATGAAAGAATGCTCAACATCATTAATCATTAGAGAAATGCAAATCAAAACTACAATGCGATATCATCTCACACCAGTCAGAATGGCCATCATCAAAAAATCTACAAACAATAAATGCTGGAGAGGATGTGGAGAAAAGGGAACCGTCATACACTGTTGGTAGGAATGTAAATTGATACAGCCACTATGGAGAACAGTATGGAGGTTCCTTAAAGACTAAAAATAGAACTACCATACAACCCAGCAATCCCACTACTGGGCATATACCCCGAGAAACATAATTCAAAAAGAGTCATGTACCACAATGTTCATTGCAGCTCTATTTACAACAGCCAGGACATGGAAGCAACCTAAGTGTCCATTAACAGATGAATGGATAAAGGAGATGTGGCACATATATACAATGGAATATTACTCAGCCATAAAAAGAAATGAAATTGAGTTATTTGTAGTGAGGTAGATGGACCTAGAGTCTGTCATACAGAGTGAAGTAAGTCAGAAAGAGAAAAATACCATATGATAACACATACATATGGAATCTAAAACAAAAGAAAAGAAAATGGTCATGAAGAACCAAGGGTCAAGACGGGAATAAAGACGCAGACCTACTAGAAAATGGACTTGAGGACATGGGGAGGGGGAAGGGTAAGCTGGGACAAAGTGAGAGAGTGGTAGTATATATATGTCCATATATACACTACCAAATGTAAAATAGACAACTAGTGGGAAGCAGCCCCATAGCACAGGGAGATCAGCTCAGTGCTTTTTTACCACTTAGAGGGGTGGGATTGGGTGGGTGGGAGGGAGGGAGATGCAAGAGGGAAGAGATATGGGGATATATGTATATGTATAACTGATTCACTTTGTTATAAAGCAGAAGCTAATACACCATTGTAAAGCAATTATACTCCAATAAAAATGTTAAGAATAAACTTATGTATACTGGGTTGATTTGGATTGCTATTCTTCTTCATCAAACTTTTAGTGGTCACATTTGTGTAATCTTCAGAGTTGAAAAAGTGGAACATGGAAACAAAAGAAACTACTTTTGGGATTAGTATAGTACTTTTGGTAATGAAAAGTAATCTCAAAGGAATACATTTACAGAACAAATTTTGTTAACTAAAACTTTAAAATAAAATGTTTTAATGTTAATATTCCAAATTATTTTCATGAAAATTCTTTTATGAAAATAACATTGGTTTTTACTAGCCTGTTTTCTATTTTGAATCATGCTCTGAAGGAATGATTTAACTAAAGTATAGAACTATTTAACAGGCTTAATAGTCTTACAGATAAGATAGCAATGTTTCTGCTATTATCTTGAATAGTCAGTCAATAGTGAACTGAGTTGTTGTCTTCTTTAAATCCTATGTTGTTTTCATCTCTCATTATGTTGCTCTAAAGAAATTTAAATATCATATTTCACATGCCAGTTTAAGGAACCATTGCTTTAACATTTTTCAAGAACATTAGTTGTGCTATTTAAAACTGACATTTTATCTACAAATAATGTTGTCTTTCTGAGGTATATGATCTGACTAGGAGTAAGAAGGTATATCTTAGCCTACAAACCATGAGATCACACTAAAAAACAGTAACATTTTGTTCAGCGTACAGAACAGATACTGCAAAGTGACCTCTGTTTAAGGAGCTTTCAGTAGATCATAGTTTACGATGTATATTTATGTTTTTGAATGTAGATTAAGTTTATATATCTCTATTTTAGAAAATGTAAGTTAATTATTACAAATTGCTGTGTTAGGAATTAGCATGAATATTTGATGATTCTCCCAATTAAACATTAAGAAGTAAATTTAAAATTACTCATAAGTTTATTATGTTGAAGGTAGGGTTTAATAACATAAGTCCCATTTATTTAAGGACAATAATTTCTATATCACCTAGGCATAAAATTAATACATTTTTTCTTATGACTACTTAAACTTTTAATCTAATGTAGCCTTAATGAATTTATCCGTAAGAAGTACTTGATGAAGCAATTATGAAAAGCTCCCTGGACTTTTCATCTGTCCCTTTACTGGAAATACCTGAATTTTAATATGAAAATATATAAACAAATACCATACCTGTTTTACACATCTACATTTTATACTGTACAATTAAATGGTATAATTTTCTTTTGTTCAATTGTGCCAAGTGACATGTTTCCAAAAATCAGTTACTAAGTTATGAAAATGTCACAATCACTATTGAAAGGGAAAACACAAAACACTAAAGAGTGATACTTGCTTGATTATGATGCATTATTAAAAATCCAAAGTAACCATGACTAAAATTATTTCTCTGTGACATTTTCTTTTTTCGTTATCTCTTTATTTCCTTTCTTTCTCATCCTCCTCATTGTCCTTCCTTACTCCTCTTTAAGCAAACAAAACTATTCTGAATGAAGCCTAATTAATTTTAAAAGTAGAGAGGAGGGATTTGTCTTATGGAGGAATACAAGTTAATTTTAAAAAACAAGTTATCTCATGTTAAAATCAATTCAAGAGAAAAATCTAATCTCTACTTAGCCAGCTCCCTGCATTGACTCAGGTTCTCAACTTCCTTTGTAGAAGATACTAATTTAGTTTCCAGGGTAGGCTACTTTCCTTAAGTAGAAGGCATCTTTTATTTTTTTTAACAACATTGTTTTGTTTTACATTTCTCTGATTACTAATAAGGTTGATAATTTTCCCATACTGTAATTCAGTTCTTCATCATAAATCTTTTGATTTTATTGTGCTAAGAACATCTAACATAAGTGCTGCCTTTTTAATAAATTTTTAAGTTGTGTTATACATTATTGTTGGCTGGTACAATGTTGTATGGCAGATCTTTAGAACTTACTCATCTTGCTTCAATAAAATTTTAAACCTTTTAATTAGTAACTTCCCCTTTCTCCCTCCCCCTGGCCCCTGGCAACCACCATTCCTCTCTTTGAATCTATAAGGATGACTATTTTAGATTTCTCATATTAGTGCAATCTTGCAGTATTTGTATTTCTGTGATGGGCTTATTTTATTTATCATAATGTTTTTAAGGCTCATCCGTGTTGTAGTATGTATCACTAGTTCATTCCTTTTTAAAGCTGAATAGTTTTCCATTATATATCACATTTTTTTAATCCATTCATCCATTATGGACATTTGTATTGTTTCCACCTTGGCTATTGTTAGTAGTGCTGCAGTGTCCTCTGACCATCTCATCAACTGTATATGGTTATCAAGGATCACTTGTATTTTTTACCTAGCATGTTAATGCCATTTATTCTTGTTATTTTACTCTATAATTTAGTTAAATATTGCATAATCTAATGAAATATGAGTGTTAAAAGAAAACAATTTCCCTATAAAAGCCAAGGAAAGTACTTTGGAAATGAATAAAAGCAAGTTGATTAAAATATATTTCAAAAAGTATAAAATTCTAGAAGGCTTCTGTATTCCAGTTGCTTTACAGATACCTTTGACTTTTTTCTCCACTTAAAAAAAAATACAAGAAATCAAAGGTAGTGTATGGGATTTATAAAAAAAAATAATAATAAGAAAGAATCCCCAATGTAAATTGGTGCAGCTGCTATGGAGAGCTATATGGAAGTCCCTTAAAAAACTAAAAATAGTTACCATGTGATCCAGCAATCCTACTCCTGGGCATATATCCAGAGAAAACTCTAATTCAAAAGATACATGCACCCTAATGTTCATAGCAACACTATTTACAATAGCCAAGACATGGAAGAAAATTAAGTGTCCATCGACAGATGAATGGATAAAAAAGATGTGGTACATATATACAATGGAATATTACTCAGCCATAACAAAGAATGAAATAATGCCATTTGCAGCAACATGGATAGACCTAGAGATTATCATACTAGGTGAAGCAAGCCAGACAAATACAAACATCATATGATATCACTTACATATGGAATCTTAAAAAATGATACAAATGAACTTATTTACAAAACAGAAACAGACTCACAGACATAGAAAAAAAATGTATGGTTACCAAAAGGGAAAGCAGGGTGGGGTGGGAAAGGATAACTTAAGAGTTTGGGATTAACAGGTACACACTATTTTATACAACATAGGTAAGTAACAAGGTTCTACTGTATAGCACAGGGAATTATAGTCAATATCTTACAATAACCTATAATGGAAAAGAATCTGAAAAAGAATATATGTATGTATATTCTATATATACTTCAATTTAAAAAGAAAAAATCCATTTATTTGGATTCTTACTCAAATAAAAGGTCTTGGTTATCCAACAAAACAGTAACAATTATACATATTAAGTATAGATATACCATTTTTATGACTCTTTGTTTTAATTATTTTATTTGCTTAACTAGTTCAGTAAATTACCAGTTCTAGAATTTAAGAAAAGAGGACTTCTACTCTACTTTGTAATGTCTTAGAAGATTAAAAACAAAACAAAACAAAAACAAAGAGAATCTTTCCTTCACTAGAGTGAGGCTGAATGAATTCTGTGGGAGTTTCCACATCTGAAGATCATTAAGACAGACTGCCCCCATTGAAGAGATATGCCTGCTATTTCAATCCTCTGTATCTTCTGGAAATTCTCAAGTTTTTACTTGATATAGTGAAGAAAATAATTTACAATAATATGTTTCATCTTGAAAACCAGCTCTAATTGCCAGTGGCTACTTGAGGATCTGTGCTGAGATGAATTTAAAGCTCCTTCCACTTTTGAGTGCAGTGCCCTGATCCATGGTGATGCCACCCATGGACACAGGATGGAGTAGATCAATAAAACTATGACAGCATTGTTCTCCTGATCTATATCCACATTTCTCTTTTTATCACATTTCTCTTAAGTGTTTTGCAATCTTATAAATGAATGGTTCTCGACCTTTTTCTTTGCTTCTTTTCCTTCTGTTGGTACACTCCCATTGGTGACATACCTCAGCATCGGTTCATCACTACGTGCATGTGAAAGACTGTGGGCAATGCACAATGCACTCTTTGTGTTCACACAGGAAACACAACAGGTCTGTGCTACTTCACCACAAATGAGAACCACTTCATGTAAATGAAAACCACAGGATTTTCATGTTGTGCCCTTCAAAAACAACTACTACAGTTAACCTTCTAAACAAAATCAGTCCCTGAAATTTATCCCCCCAATATTATCCTCACAATTAAGAATCCTACAGAATATAAAGGCAAGAGGACTATTCCAGTGATCCCTGTTTGATTTAGTGACGCTGGCTGCTGAAATGACTCTGCTATTTTCTTCACATGGCTTTGAGTTTAAGAGGCCAGTCTTCCCTGATGAAAAATGTAATAATTTCTAAGATACAGTAGTCACAAAGTCTATGGTGTTAAGAAATTGAATAAGAAATATTACTTTGCAGTAATCGTTAACAAATGTGGAAAATGAAATTCTGACTTTATAATGTAAATGTGGCTGGAATTCTTTCTTGGAAGATAAAATCAATAAACATATTCTCAGAAATAAAATATAATCTTTGAATATTATCTTCTAAATTTCCCCACACTCTAAATGCTTCTTGTCACACATACACATAAAAGATATAGTGTGCTTTATAAATGTTATGTATGAGAAAGTTGATGATGGGAATGTGTAAATCTACACATGTTCAGTTTAATGTCTAGAATGTAACTGACATCAGAAGTAAAAATATATGAAACCTTATTCATGTAACATTTATTTATTTATTATTATTTTTGCCTTTTTTGTTGTTTTTATTTTTATTAAAGTTATAAAAGCACGTAGATTTAAGAATTAAATAATTCTACAAAGTTTCTCCCAAGAATTCTACAAAACAAAAAACAAACAAAAAAGGTCAACGGACATCGTTCTCAGAGGCACTTCTTTTAGCCTTCTTTTTTCTTTCTTTTTTTCCCCCCACTATTACCCCATGACTTTAAGTGACATGCTGCTTCTTGTACTTTCGGTTTTAGTGCTCTCCATTGACTCTCCACTATGGAGAATGAGGATTTAGCTTTCTTTCCTACCCTGTCTTCAATGCATACTGGTATTCAGCCTCCTGCACATCTTTTCCAAGGGGCCTCCCTGAAGCAGTTTTTAAGGACTCTCAGGCTGCATGCCATGGCAAGCTTCCCAGCATCTCACCGTGGTTGTCTAACAATTACTTATCGAATGCCTACAAGATACTAGCAACTGCACTGGTTCTGCCCTTGGAACATTTACAGACATGCAAGGGACACTGACTCATAGATTGATTACTAAAGAGAATGTGTTTCAGGCCATATTAGGGCTATGCCCAGGCTTCTACTGGAATATATCATAAATCCCTGTCATTTCAAATTACAAATTTGTTTTTCCTCAACATAAAGTTAGCTAAGGAAACTTGAAATTATTAAGTGCTTATGTTAAGTGTTAGCTTACAGTCTTGACTTACCCTATTTATAACAGTAAAGTGATTCTCATTTTTTTAGAACATGGGGCATGAGATTTCAGCCACTTAAATGGGAGAAATGATGCTATAATGACAGTTCAAAATCAGACGTATTCTCTTTTCTATTTTTAATCCTCTTAATGACATCATTTATTGTCTACTGGAAATCCATTTAGGAAATCATGTTAGTCCACTAAGCACTTCAGATAAGGTGATTTCATGAAGCATTCCAACATTATCACAATGAATTGCTTTCGTACACCATAAAAGAAAAAGAAGTAAGCAGAATATGGCCTGCTGAAGGAGTTTACAGTTTTACAGCTCCTCCCACTGTAGCACATAAGTCACTCAGTTACAGTTAACTTTGGATTATCCCTCACAGATTGAAAGCCCAACAGCCATCACACACTCTGGGCCTGTGGTGCCACTCGTATGTGTGTATCTAAATCAATGATGAGGGTATCGGAACCGATACTGGACATGGAGATGGCAAATTACAGTGAAGTTTTGGACCCAACTTACACAACTTTGGAGTTTGAAACTATGCAGATTCTGTATAATTCAAATGGTGAGTTCTCATCTGCTTGTAGATAAAAAAGAAAAGTAAGTATAATGAGAGCAGGAAAACTGAGCTTCCCAGGTGGTGGTTCCATGTGTTTTATTGCTGGAGAATTCAGGGCTTGTTTTTTAAGGCCACAAATCTGAGGTTTTTGCACTTCATCGCAAAATTTAAATTAATAATGCTATGGCTATCTTATGTTTGAGATGGAAAAAGCTTAGCTATGCATAATAAAGTAACCTCGGAATTCTGTCATGGGCCAGTTAGATAGAAAGAGTAGTTTCAGCAGTTATTTTATTTACTGTAAATCACAGTAATGAGTAATATTGGCAGGTTGGCTGTAAAGTATATTTTCTATGCAACATTTAAAATGACATATGGAAAATTGTCCTTAGAACACTGGAGAGTTTTACTGGTTGCCTTCTTTCATTATTCCAGTTCTCAACTGCTGCTGATGAGAAACTGTATTTAACATTACTATCAAGTTTTTGCATTGAACACAAATATGAAAAGAAATAAGGGTTTATATTATAACTGCACTTGACAAGCTAATGTTTAGCCTCACAAAGCTCTTGGTATTTATATACTGTAACATTTTAACTTTAAATAAGACATGACTTGTTTAGGGCTCATGTCTTTATAGAATACAGTTTACTACTGACTTTGAATTTAGATATTTTTTCATGTAAAAATTTTGTCCAAGATCAGTTATAATTGTTAGAACTCATAAAATCTGCAAATTATGTATGCTTTGGAAAATTCTGTGTGTGTGTGTGTGTGTGTGTGTGTGTGTGTGTGTTTAGCTCAGGACTGAGAATACATCTTGTACTCAGGATATCTTAACGTTCTACTATGCTGTACAATTTCAGTGACTGCTGTAGCTGTAATATTTGCAATAAACAACAGGGAAGATTTCTAAACATTTTCAGAAGATGAATTCTGAAATTTTAGCACAAAGGGGTTAAAATCAATTGACAGTGCCTCTATCAGGAAGTCACTATTTTTAATCCTTATGTTTAGACTTGACTAAGGTATTTAATAAAGTATTTACCTCAATAGACTCATGAATTTTTTAAAGGCTATAGATTACTAAATAGTAGGGACAGATTTATCATAAATATTTACTAAAACAACTGACTTATATGGCTATTTCCAAAGTGTTGTCTAACTTGTTTTCTTGTAATAATATGTAAATTCTTGTTAATAATATGTAAGTAGGACATTAAACTGGAAGCAAGAGTTGAATATTTTTTTTTGTTTCCATATAATCTTCCAGAACACAGTCAATCCTTAACACTTCTGCCATATTTCTAATATCTATTTTGTTTATGTTATCAAAAGAAAAATTACTGGCATTTAAATTCTAAAATGTCACATGATTACCCTTAAGCATATTCTCACTGAAGATTTTTGTAACTTTATGAAGTTATATATGACAATATTTGTCAACTCAGAAGTATTAGTAAGTAGAATACATATATTGTCACAGAATGTAATTTGGACATAACAGTCTTTGATTTTATCCTTTTTATATTGGAAATATAATAATTAATTGTTATATTTACATTATTATATAATTTATTATTAATTAAAGTGTATAATATATTCTTATTTATTTAATATATTTTGAGTACATAGATAATTGTAAAGATGTAGTAAACAATATTAACTAATTTAAGAAATATTTAAGTAAAAATATCGATGTGGATTTTTGAAGCGTCTTTCTTCAAAACAATTACTTCTCACTTTATGGAAGGCGTAGTTCTAAGAGCTGGAAGGCAGAGGGGTGACTAAGACAGATAAATCCTCTGACATCATGAAGTTTTTATTCTATGTGGAAAGATGGGTAATAAATGAACAGACCAAAGCATATTATAATTTTAGAAAATGAGGTGGTTAGTTTAAAATATAAGCAGGGTACTAGGTTCTACTTGAAGGGCAAATGAGAGATGACTCTTTTAGATGTGTGTTTACAGAATGTTTCACAGAAAATGTGACATTTGAGCAGAAACTGGGTAGCCAGCTCATAGAAATTCTTGAGGAAAAGCTTCCCTTCCAGGCAGAAGGGTTAGCAAGTATAAAGGCTCTGAGATGGGAACAGACTTCAAGGAGAAAAAAAAAAAAAAGAGGCAACATTACTAGAGACTAGTGAACAGGATGAAAAGTAGTGCCAGATAATGGGATCAGAGAGATGGAAGGGGAACCTTTTCACTCTGGGCTCTGTAGGCCATGGGAATATGTGTAGGCTTTATTTTGTATCTAAGAGTTGGATGCAGAAGGCTAATGTGATGTGAATTTCTTATGCCAAGAGCACATTGCCGGCTTTCTGATAATAAACAGTAGGGGAACCAGGGTGGAAGTATTCGAGAAATTAGGTAGGAAGCTATTGCAATAATCCAGGGAAAAGATTATGTTCGATTGGATAAGGGTGTGGCCATGGTAAAAGGCTGAAAAGGTGTGGATTCGATATGTATTTTAAATACGACTCGTGGATTGGATGTGAGCAACAAAGGCGAGAATTCAGTAAAGGCCAGATTATTGGCCTTAGGTACCAGATGGTACCACTGACTGACTAGGGAAGACTGAAGGAAGAACAAGTTCTAGGAGAAAAAAAAAAAAAAAAAATCAGAGTTCTATTTTTGATACATTAATTTGAAATTCTTATTAAACTCCAAAGTGAAGTTGTTCAGTAGGTATTTGGGCATTTCAGACTGATACCCATGGGAGACATCGGGCCTAGAAATAAAATGTGGGGATTTTTCATCATACAGATGATATTTAATATCATGGGACCGGATGAGCTTCCCTAGGGAAAGGGTATAGTTGAGGGACTGAGCCCTATGGTATACCAAATTTTAATCCTCCAAAATACGAGTGGGGAGTTTGGAACGGAGACTGGCAGAAACAGCCAGTGGATAAAAGGAGAGCACTGGTGTGGAGCTTCCAAGAAGTTGAGGAAGGGACTATTTCCCTCCCATGAATAATTAGTAGGCCAATTTATGTAAGAAATACTCAGTACTAACTTGCACTCTACCACTTTGTCTTTCTTTAACAGATAGTTCTGTCCCAGAGACAACAAGTATGAATACCACAGATAATGGTGTCAACTGTCTATGTGCTATATGTGGGGACAGAGCGACAGGAAAGCACTACGGCGCCTCCAGCTGTGACGGGTGCAAGGGCTTCTTCAGACGCAGCATCCGCAAGAGTCACGTTTATTCCTGCAGGTACTTGAAATGCTCCTTCCCAGAAGGAGATCTTTAGAGGTGTTTCAAAATGCCATGCAAGAAGTAGAGGAATAAAATTCAGAGCTTTCAAATTTCTGTAACTCTAAGAACAAAATTTATAAGCGACATGAAAAGTGAGGATGTGTGGGTGTGTATACACATGCAGTCACACGGGTGGTTCTTTTTTATGAAACATCTTAGACTTATAAAATGTATATTAAAAAATCCCCATGCTTACCACCCAGTTTAGACCAATATAATTGAAGCCTCCAGTGAACACCTCCCCTGTCACTTTCTCTTCCTCCCCTCTCTCCCAGAGGTAAATACCATCTGAACTTTGGTGTTTGTCTTTTCCTTGTGTTTCTTTATTGTTTCTCCACGTTCATATACCAAGAGCCATATGTAAATCTGTATTTAAATGGTTTCACAATGCGTGTACGTTTCTGCATATTGCTTATCTTTTTAGCGTCATCACGTCCTGAGTCTTGGAACAAAATTATAAAAAGGCAGGTGACTTTGGTAGCTTGTTGATGTTACTGAATAAAATGAAATTTTCAGCTCTAAAGTTTTAGATGTATTTCTTGTGCCACAATTTTGTAATTGAATTTAATGTTTGTCTAAAATGTATTTATATTTTATGTATCACACGTTTCTAGTAGGCTTTTTAAAAAAAAGTCAACATCATAGCATGATTTAGGGTTAGATATTTCCCTTTGAGTGTTCAGAATGACAGTTCTTGAATACAGATTATATCTGTGTTAAATATGGGTTATTAAAAAATGACTGACTTTAACAGAAAAATATCTGTGTGTGCTCTGTCTCTGAAAGTCATGTGTAGGATTGTTAAGGTGTTTTAGGTACAAGTTGGATGTTTGGGAAGAAGTTAACTCTTCCAATATGATGCCATTTGACTTCTAGGGATGTGGGAAAAGTTAAACTAGTGTTCTCTAGTAATTTTTTTAGGAGAGCTTAAAGTAGGTATAAAAATCTAAATCATCCACTTTAAAACCTTCTTGGTAAACAAAAAAGAGTATGTTCTTGCTTTTATATACAGCCAGACTCGAGAGGTGTGAAGTAATCAAGCGGATTTCCTTCATCAAAAGCATTTTCTCTATGATTACATCAAATATTGAGTGCTTCTAAAAGATTAATAACTAAAATACATACAAAATAACATGTAAAAATACTTTTTACAATTTTTAAGTTATGTGTTCTGTTGAAGGAGAAATATATATATATATATATATATGTATATGAAAAATGACCATCCAAGCAACTAAATCCAACAGCAACTTTTTTTTAATTTAATTTTTTACTTTATGTTGGACCATAGTTGATTTACAATGTTGTGTTAGTTTCAGGTGTACAGAAAAGTGAATCAGTTATACATATACATATACCTATTCTTTTTCAGATTCTTTTTCCATAGAGGTTATTACAGAATATTGAGTTGAACACCCCAGCAAGAACTTTTAAGAGTCAGAGAATGTCAGCACACAGAGCTTTCAAGATTTCCACCCTTCCTGTATGAGAAAAGTGGGAAAGAAACGTTCCCATAACAAATTTTGGAAATTTAAAAACTATTCCAACAACATGTATGGCTTTACTCCTCCCACCTTCCCATCATGAATACTGCTGCCAACTTAGCTTTCTTTACATGTATTGGTATTAAGCAAATGCCATAATTTTCCATTTGGAAAATATTATATTGATGTAAGTTTAGGGGCAAAAGGGTTTTTTAAGCTCAGGTTTTGCTGATCTCATAGTCTTTTAGGTATGCTCAGTTAACAACCTGTGACGGCAAGTTTTCCCTATTTTACAATTGTGGGTTAACTTGGAAAGTTAAATAACATTTTCAAGTTCTATAGACAGTGAATGTTGACCTGGGAATCAAGCTCAGGTCTAATTCCAGAGACTGTACATTTTTTTTTCTTTTAGTATGCAATTCATTTTTTTATTATATTCACAGAGTTGTACAATCATCACTACGTTCAATTTAGAATATTTCACCATCCTATAAAGAAACCTCTTAGTACCCTTTAGTAGTCACTCCTCATTCCCCCCAACTCCCTCCCGACCAATATGCGGTAACTACTAATCTACTTTCTGTCTCTATAGATTTGCCTTTTTTTTTTTCTTTTTTTTTGCGGTACGCGGGCCTCTCACCGTTGTGGTCTCTCCCCCGTTGTGGAGCACAGGCTCCGGACGCGCAGGCTCAGCAGCCATGGCTCACGGGCCCAGCCGCTCCGCGGCGTGTGGCATCTTCCCGGACGGTGCACGAACCGGTGTCCCCTGCATCGGCAGGCGGACTCTCAACCACTGCGCCACCAGGGAAGCCCAGATTTGCCTCTTTTGCACATTTGACATAAACGAAATTACACAATATGTGACCTTTTTTTCTGACTTCTTTCGCTTAGAATAGTGTTTTCAAGGTTCATCCATGTTGTAGCATGTATCAGCGCTTCATCCTTATTTATTGCCAGGTGTAATATTCCACTGTGTGGGTACACCACACTTTGTTTATCTGTTCATCAGCTGATGGGCATTTGGGTTGTCCCCACTTTTTGGCTATTATGAATAATGCTGCTATGGACATTTGTGTATAAGTGTTTGTGTGAATATGTTTTCATTTCTCTTGGGTGTATACCTAGGAGTGGAATTGCTGGGTCATTTGGTAACTCTTGTTTAACTTTTTGAAAAACTGCCAAACTGTTTTCCTAAGCAGCCACATCATTTTGTATTATAAATAACAGTGTGTGAGAGGTCCAGTTTTTCCACAACCTCATCATTTGCTGTTGTCTGTTTTTTTCTGATTATAGCCACTGTAGTGGGTGTGAAGTGGTACCTAATTTTTCAGAGACTCTACTCTTTATACTTTATTCAATTGCCTCTTGATATGTAATTTGGAATTTAGAGTAAACTCCAATTGGATATGATGTAAAATTAATAGAAAAATTTTTAAATAGAGAAAAGCATGAAAGTTCAGAGGAGTGAAGTTCCCCGTCACACGGAAATCATTTAGCAGTAAGCATTAGAATTTGTATGCCACAAATTTTAAACTAGGTTTGGCTTTCATGGCTCAAGATAGAAATGATCATGGATACTGGCCAAAAGTGAGATATCATTCAGTTTTGTTTTATTAGAAAGACTGCATGAGAGGTGAGGCTTGTATTTTCATGTTGATCATGAGATTAGAAAAGTCATAGTTACTTGTTCTTATACATTCTTTCTGTTGATCTAAATTTGACTATACTTTTTAAAGTCTGTCTGATTTATTTGATAAGTAACAGTTTTCTGCAAACTAATATTTTTTTTGGCGTTGTAGGTTCAGTCGGCAATGTGTTGTTGACAAAGACAAAAGGAATCAATGTAGATACTGTCGATTAAGAAAGTGCTTTAGAGCAGGAATGAAAAAAGAAGGTAATAATATATAACATAATGATTATTAACATTATTGATGAAAAGTGTTATACACACATGTTCTCATTTAATCACAATAACCTTTACATGAGTTCTGATTATCCTCAGTGAAGAATCTGTGGTTCCTCGAGTTTAAGAATTTACTCGAGGACACTGATACCCACTGGTGAGTGGTAGAGCCTGTCTTTACCTGCTGACCGATTTGACATGTTCTATCCACTACTGCGTAATCCCTGGCAAGAAAATTATTGTCTGAAAAAATATTCCAATGTCTTGTTCAAAAGCTAAATGGTAAACTATATTAATAGGATGCAATTATAAATGAATTTTAAATTTTTCATTCTCAATAACAGTTGAATATCTTTATTAATTTCATAAACATTAACTGAACATTGACTTTTCATGCATTCATTTATTTATTTAACAAATTTATTGAGCACTGCTGCTCTCCAAACACTGTTGTGGGTGCTGAGGTTTCAGTAGTGAACATACTGAACAAAATAATCCCCCTTGTCAGGGAGCTTATATTCTATTCAAAGACAGAGACAATGGACTAGATGCTCTATTTTAGTGTGCACTAATTTCATTTTGAACATATTAAATAATCTAATTATATTATCCTACATTCTAACTATGGTTAATTTAGCAAAACAAATGTGTTTAGCACATTTAAATGTTTGGCAGGGCATAGCTGCTATACAATTTTCTGTTTGTCATTTTGCCACATGCTTATCCCTATCACTATCACATACAAAGAGATATTTTTCAGAACTGTTTCATATATTATTAAAAAATTAAATCAGATATGTGAAAAATATCAAACCGATCTTAAACATAGTTTTATTCTTTGTCACTCAGTATTTTCAAGAGACAAAAATTCCATTCATTTCATTCAGTTGCTAGCCTCAGAAAAGAAGGCAAAATAAAGTTCACAAAGTTAAAGGAAAAACACTTTCATTTCAACATGACTTATTTCTAGTGGCCTATTTGGTAGTTTATGGGATTAATTACATGCTTTGTCAATTATCTTCATTCATTTCTACTTGAACCTCTGCTTCACTCCTACCAATGTAAAAGCAAACCACGATTCTACAATTCCATTAAGAGTTTTACAATCTGCTAAATAAAATTATTTTCAAAAACAGTGAAAGTATATCCTATACTGTTCATAGAATAATGTATTAATTTTTCCTAAATAGATTAGGAAGTAACTTTTAGCTTTCAAAGTAGATATATTTTTCTTATTTACACTAATAGCATAATATTAAGGTTAGTTAGATGGAAACGTATGTCAAAAAAGGTAGCTGCAAGATAATTACAAATGTTCACAATATCTTTTAGCATTTTTCTAAAGATTGGTCATGTAAACCAAATTCATAAAAGCATAACTTACATTTTAATTTTTTTACCTCCATGTATACATTTCCAAATGAGTCAGTTTAGGCTGAAAGTCAATGACAATATTTGCTAAAAAAAGGAGAGAGAGGAAGTAAGCTACCAGTAAATATGATTTAAAAATAAAATATTAATGATTCACTCTAACTAAAGATTACTCACTCTTAAAGGCAAGAAGTTTAATATTTTCTCTTTCAAATTAGTGGAGTTGATAGTTAATACTAAGTTTGGTTAGAGAGCAGATTTTGGCATAGAAATTGGTGAATTTCTTTAATAAAAGAATAATTACAGAAAAAAATTCTGATAGTTTAATGTCTTATCTTTCCAGCAGAATTGGATAGAGCATTAGTGTAAATAATTTAGGGGCTACAGATTTTGTTTCCATTCTTTTTGGTTAAGAGAAGATAATTTTACCTTTTAAGGTTTGAAATCCAACTTTGACATCTGACTTCTATTATTCTATGTATTACAAGTATACAAATTCATACTAACCCTCTCCCTCTTCCTTATTTTTAAAAATTTAGTTTTCAATAAAAAATTTGGGGATACACTTTATTCTTTTTTTTTCCTTTCTGAAACAAAGAGATCTCTTTCTTAGAAGACTTTCATATAAATACTTAATATTTCTTCATTGTTCCAAAATGCTGATATTCTAATCTCAATGTTCTCAAGAGAGACCCCTACATGCTGCAATTTTTGCCTTATTAATGTTTGTAAACTGTCCTGAGGACATTGTTTCATAAGAGAGCATAGGATTGCGATCTGAAAATCACCTTAACTAAAATAAATTTACTTTCCATTTTTGCTAGTGTTTTGAAAGAAAAAGAAAAATGGGAGTTTCAAAATGTATGACTCATATTTTCTGACAGTGAATACACTCTTATCTTTGACCTGGTCAATCTCACAGGTTGTACTCTTCCTCTAGTTATCTTATGGTTTTATTAACTTTGAGAGAATGGAAAACCAACCTCGTAAAAATACAGCATGGCTGAAGTGGCTGACCCAACACTTTCTAACATGAATACCATCATGAAGTCCCAAAAGGCAATATTTTATGAACTGTAGTGACAAGCCTGGCTCTTTCTACTTTAAAAATGGTACAGAATGAAACATACCTTCAGTCATACTTTTCTCCCTGCCTCAAGCACCCCCCTCCAAGGTCTTTTAGAGGCATCCCATTTCTCCTTTTATAGTAACGTTGTTTTTACTTCAAACTGTATATTCTGAGATATATCGAAGAAAACTGAACAGTAAATACTGTGATTTTCTCCCCTAGCTGTGCAAAACGAACGTGATAGAATAAGCACCAGAAGAAGCACATTTGATGGCAGCAACATCCCCTCCATTAACACACTGGCACAAGCAGAAGTTCGGTCTCGCCAGGTACTGCTGCATTACTGCTGCACCAGCATCCAGCCCTGTTTAATAGAATCAGATGTTTATTTAGGCATAATACTAAAATGATTTAAGTTCATTCAAATGTGCTCATTACTATAATAAATTACACCTATGCAAATTGAAGAATTTTACTTTGAAAATATTAGTTGGACTGTTGACTCAATTTTAACTTTTCTTGGGCAAGTTCCTACTTTTTAAATGGAAAAATTAAATGCATTTCAGTCTGAGTGTTAAAAGTTTGTTTGCAAGGTTGATTTAAAATACTTAATGCATAGCACAATGCCCTGGGAGCAGTATCTTGTTTTACTGATTGAATCTGGAAATCAATTATCACAGCTTTGGGGGTGTTTAGTTGAGGCCTATCATTAGAGCTTCCTTCCTTGAAAATGACTTCTAGATTCAAGAACTCACCTTAACATCTGCTTTGGAAACAGGTGTGTTTTTTTTGTTTTTTTTTTTGTGGTGCGCGGGCCTCTCACCGTTGTGGCCTCTCCCGTTGCGGAGCACAGGCTCCAGACGCGCAGGCTCAGCGGCCATGGCTCACGGGCCCAGCCGCTCCGCGGCACGTGGGATCCTCCCGGACCGGGGCACGAACCCGTGTCCCCTGCATCGGCAGGCGGACTCTCAACCACTGCGCCACCAGGGAAGCCCTGGAAACAGGTATTTAAGGGAAGAACCAGAATTTAGAAAACACAGGAACTTTATTATTTGAAATTTCTAGAATGAGGATATCAGTTCTAAAGTTAAAAATATAAGTGATTAGTTATATAAATAAAAGTAAATCACTTAAGAATCAAATAAAGAAACCTTTTGAAGAAAGTTTGTTTTACCATTGCCCGTATTAGAAATGTTAATGGTATTTTTCTATTATAAAGCAAACAACGAAATAGCTATTAATCAGATTCTATAATGAGTCAATGCAACTACTTTCATTTTTGCTAACACAAGGGTAAATGATGAAGTTAACATCACCATTATCATCATCATTATTTGAAGATTACTTGATGGTCCTACAAAGTATTTCGAGACTGGCCTGAAAGGAACTGTGAGGAAATAGACATACACTGCAGAAAGACATGTACACACACACACACATGTTCAAAAATTAAGTTTAGAAGAACTTTTAGAAAGTGATTTTTTTCAGCAGAAAGGCACTTGAACACTACTTATATCTTAGATAGTTCAAAATTATATATCATTTAAAAAATGTATCATTATACATTAAGATTTTCAACTTGCTGAGTCAAAGATTGGTTTCTTAACTTTATTTGGGTGGGCTTCCATTAAATGCAGCAACTTCTCATCTAAATCTTTTCTCCTCAGTTGGTAAACTTTATCCAATGGAAACTTTCCTTCATAAATTACAACAAATTAAAGATGGGCTTTCTTAATGGAACTATCATCTTCAATTAAAAATAAAATCATACAACATAGTTCATGTGGATATTCCATAGCTCTTTGTATAGTCATCTTGAATTATGAAACTCCCTGAAAGTTGTGGTAACTTATTTTACAGGTTTGGCCGGAAAATAAGATAGTACTCCCAGACCATGGTGCTATGCAGCGAATGTTCTCAATTTAACTTGAATTGATAGGTATTTGATTTCTCAATTTTAAATGTTTAGTATATTTCAAGATACTGTGACAATGACAGTGCCCACTTCAATGGGGCTTACTTATTGCAGTTGTAGAAAAAAGAGACATAGTGGTCTTGTGTTATGTTCAGTGATGAATTAATATAATGTTCTTCTTAATGCTAGATCTCAGTCTCAAGCCCTGGTGTGAGCACTGACATAAATATTAAGAAAATTGCCAGTATTGGTGATGTCTGTGAATCCATGAAACAGCAGCTCTTAGTCTTGGTGGAATGGGCTAAATATATTCCTGCCTTTTGTGAGTTACCACTGGATGATCAGGTATAATTTAAAGAGATTATGAATGCTTTAAAAAATGTTTTTTGAACTTTGCTAAGTTTTTTCTTTTAATTATATTTATAGTAGATTTACTATATTGGACAAAGGTTAAATTATCTGAGAGAAAGATTGGTTTTCTTGTTCATTCTCTTTGAAGTTAAACAGTCTATTGAGAAACAGACTGTTTAAATTCTATTTTAGGGGTCTTATAAATTTATTGATAGGATGAGGGTTGATCAAGCCTATGTTCTTCCCTCCTGAGGTTTAAAAAGCTTAAGTAAGGGAGAAAGACAGGTAGTAGATAACTGCCATTGTGAGATAAAGTATTGGAAGAATAAATGTCTGGAAGGCAAATGGTACCCCACTGTGTGTTAGTGTTTACTAAAGGTGCATATAAAATTCTTCAGAAATACCAGGCCACTTCTAGACAGAAACCACACAAGTTGTGTTGGTGTCTTTGTAGGCACTTTTATGCACTTAACATATAAAATTGTGCCTTTCATGTTGTCAGTTTTATTCTAGCATTTACTGTATAAAAAGTATAAATCTGGTAAAAAAAAAAAAGATCTGTAGAATTGTGTTCTGAAATCTACTGAAAATAGAATTCAGATGTAGTGATCTTTTCCTAATATAGACATTTTCATGCTTTGTCATATGTATATTAAGATATTTTAGTTAATAGTTAAAAGTTCACTTTCCAATATGTTTAAAGAAGTAGCTAAGATACTTGTCTCTACCTTTCATGGTTTATGAACTCTAATTTTCCCCAGACTTTCTGCAAGGTTATGCACATTGGAGTTTGTCTGATAAATTAACCTGTAAGCAACCTTCAAGTTTATCTGTTTTATATTTATTATTACATTATTTATTGTAAATGTAAACATACTGGAAAGTACTGCCATTTAATCAGTGTTAACAGGTCTATAAACCTTGACTATTCTAGAGGGAGGGGGAAACTGCTAGTTACCCATAAAAATGACCAGCAGTAGGGGCACTGATGAGACTTAATCTGACTTTTTCTTTGAACCTGCAGAATTGTAACAGAACTTAGTGGCTAAAATACAACTTGAATGTTAAAAAAATTAGCTGATCTCATTTCTCAAGTGACCTTACACTTCAGATTATCAACATACTGTATTCAAATCAGTAAAAAAAAAAAAAAAGTATATCAATATAATATAATGTTTTAATTACTAGCATCAAATATATAAGTTCTCAAAAATTGAGATATTTGATATTTTGAATTATCTCAAGGAGCTTAACTCACCAGCAGTCTAACGTTCTGATGTCTTGAAGTAAATAAAATATTTACGTTCTTTAAAATGAACCAAGGGAAAAGGAATGCTGAACATCTTTGTAAAAAGTTTTTACTTGTATAGTCTTGAAATATTTTTAAAGAGTTCTTACCTGAAATCAATCTCCTTTTTATATTCACTGTTTCTAATAAAGCAATCCACTTTCTTAACAAAAAAAAAAAGTAGTTAAGAAGTTTAATGTTCTAATTAGTCTATAAAGATTAGATTATTAGTTTCAGATTCATTTTTAACTCTTCTAAGTAGTATATAATATTCTGTAGATGTAAATAATTTGAAAATTTCCAGTTCCCCCAGGTTAAATAAAGCATGATATATAATATAACCAGTGTCTATTTTTATACCCTCTGACCAATGCTCTTTATCACTGATAAACAAAGACAAAGAAACAATCAAAGGGAAAAGTACATGATTGTTTAAAAATCAAAAAAGGGCAAAATATTTATATAACCAGAAAATAAGTGATCACAGATAGTTAGCAGTTATATTTCTAGGAGAGCATTTCACCTGGTTACAAAAAGAAAATACTGTGAAATCTGAAATCATTCTTAAAATGTTCTGTAACTCCCTTCCTGGTATGAGTCATGGTTGTGGACATATCGTAAAGATAGCTTGGCTCAGAAGGTTACTTCAGAGTGAATAATGCTAAATTGCTAAAACTTACTTGTCTCACCCCAAGCCATATAAGTAGGGTTATGTTATTTATCAGTTTTATATTTTTATTACCACTCTTTTTTTTAAAAAAGTTGCTGACATGTATTAAGACAATGATTTAAATTTGGGAAATTGAAATCCTGGAACTTGTCAATAATAATTTTCATTTACTAACTGACACTTTAATATAACATTAATAGCCATGGATTGGTGAATGTCTATTATGGATAAGGCACTCGGGCTTCAAATGCATTATATATTACATTATTTTATTTAATACTCTTGGGAGCTCTGTGGCATAAGTTTTATAATCTCTTTAAAAACTTAACAGCTTTTAAAACTGAACCATATATCAGTTAAATTCACTCAGTGTATTCATCAAACAAATATTTCTTATGATTACTGTTCAGTTTTAGGAACTGTGAGTATCCGGCGGTAAAAATACAGATTACACCACTATTCTCATAAAATTTGCATTCTATTTGGGAGAGGCAGACAATAAAAATATACAGATAATGAGTAAGTTAATTCTAGGTGGGGAAGAGTTCTATAAAATGAAATGGGATGAGTTGTTGGAGAATGACTGGGAGTGGAGTGGTAGCAGATCCTTTAAATTGGGGATTAAAGAAGATTTTTCTTGAGACCTGAGTGGCAAGGGGCTAAGCATGTCAAGATCTGAGGAGAAAGCATTCTGGGTACAGGAAATGCAAGTTCAAAGGCTCTGAGGCAGGCAGGCATAGTGTGCCTGGAGAAAAGTGAGCAAAGGATGCTGTAAGATGAAACCAGGGACGTGGGCAGGGGGGCAAAAGCATTGAGCCATAACCTCACGGGAGGCCATGGTTGAGGTTTTTGGGTTTTATTCTAAGGACGGTAAGAAACCAGTGAAGAGTTTTTAGCAGAGGAGTGATATTAAGTGATTATTATTATTACAAGATATCATCGTAGAAGCTCTGGCAAGAAGGACTTAGGATGGAGGAACCAGAAAGGAAGCAGGAATACCTAGTAGCTCTTTGGAGTGTATTTTGGTGGGCCAGGCGAAGAATGACCAAGGCTTGGCCAGGGGCCGTAGCAATGGAGAAGCAACACTAGGATTTGCTGTACAATGAGAGAGGGATCCAAATAGACCCTTGTTTTTGGTGTGAAAAAGCATTTGGATGATGGTGCCATTTACTAAGGAGATGAAGATGTTGGAGAAGCATTACTCTGATGTGTTAAATTTGAAATGCTTCCTAGTCTTCCTACTGGTGCTATTCAGCAGGCAACGGCGCTCCTTTGAGAGCTTAGTGCAGAGTTAAAGGTTCAATCTAGAAAGTGTCAGAACCCAGATCCCCCATACTCATTTCGCTATATCACCAATCTTTGTTTTCCTTTTGTTTATTCAGTTGATTATGTATAAGAGATCTTGTTTTACATATATTTTCTCCTTTAGTCCTCATAGCTACACTTTCAGATTTTTATCACTATGTCCATTTGATAGATGAAAACAAATGAGTCCCAAACATACTGGTGGTCAGCTAACCCAAGGTTAAAGAAAAGTAAGTGGCCAAGCTGGAATTTGAACTCTGGTTTGTTTGACTCTATGCCCAAACATCATTCACTCCCAAACACTAAACTGTTCTGCTTTTCTTTTTCTTTTTTTTTTTGCTGCCATTGTATTGACTTGTTAGTTTTAGAAATTTTGAAAAGTAAAACTCTGTTGATATGCTAAAAGTAGAAAAATGGAAGCCTTAATCATGGCAAGAATCTATGAGTACTGTAGTTGTTAAAACAAAAATAGTCCCAGTCTTAAAGAATACTAAATTAATCAGGCTTATATAATCTTTTAATCATTATATTTTATAATTAATTGTTAAACTTGGAATTTTTCATTAAGGTGGCACTGTTGAGAGCTCACGCAGGGGAACATTTACTGCTTGGAGCTACAAAGAGATCCATGGTGTATAAAGATATTTTGCTTTTGGGTAAGTTTTTTTTTTTTTTAATTTGAGAAAAAATTATGCATGCTTCGTACTTCCATGGGGCCTATTCTGTATGTACCAGGCATTCATAGACACTGCGAAATGGTTCTGTCACTTCACAAATTGGACTTAGTTGGTCAGGTCCTCACTCAAGCCCTGTTTTTCCTTGCCGTTAATTCAGGGAAGTTCAGAGTGGATGTTCAGGGTGCACTAAGATTTAAAAATAAAAGATGTTGCTCAATAAACATAACATTGAGGTATGTTTAAATCATATCAGGACAAAGAGTTAGTGATTTGTGTCACCATCTTATGGAGTCCCAGTGTTGTTTCATATACTCTCAGTGTCTACCTAATAATTATAGTATATATTATTTTATACTCTTCTAAGGAATGTGTTTATCTCCTATGATCTCATTGCCCATGATATGCTACAGAACCCCCAGTTAAAAAAAAATTTTTGTGACAATGTCTGAAAAATTCTGAGAGTTAAAGAGCAGTGCTATAACACACAAAAGTAGGATGGCAGGTGGGATAAGACACAAAGGAAAAGCTTGTGTCTTCATTAAGGAAGTGCCCTGATACCCTACTTAACGTATAAAGTTAGGTTTCCTGTTGGGATGTTTGAGATCCCTCTAATGTTTATAAGCTCTACCTCCCTCTGGCTGTGTGAAATGATGATTAACTTGTCTTATTCCGTTTTTGTGATAGATATTTTGTCCCAAATATAAATAAATTGAGCATAATATCACAATAGCTAATATTTACTGAGGACTTACTATGTACGATGCATTGCTTTAAGTGCTTTACATGTTTATATATACACTCTCTCATTTAATCTTCACAATAACCCTGAGGGATATGTACTATTATTTTCAGCCTGTTTCGTAGGTGAGGAAATGAAGGCCAAGAAAACTTACCTAAGGTCACAAAGCAAGTAAGGGATAGAGCCAGGATTCTAAACCACATGATATGACTGCTTTTAAATTCTGTTAAACTTTCTCTCGCATTTTTAGTTCCCCTGCAATAGTGTTCTCATTATAAATCTGAATACAATATACATAGAAATCAAAACAGTTTTACTACATAGTTCTAAATTGTTTTACCCTAAATAATTAGGTACTTTCACTTTTCATAAGAAGAGCAGGGCTACATTTTTTGAATAATTTTGCACATTATTATTTCTACTGAAGATTGTCTTTGCCTGCAGTGAAAGAAGTCAGAATATTCTGGTTTGTTGACTCTCAACCATTGCGCCACCAGGGAAGCCCTATTCTGTTTTTGATAAAACCAGAAAAAAATTTAGGAGCTATTTTAGGGGCTAAAATAAGCTTCCAATTTTCTAATGTTTTAGAAGCTATAATAATATCATATTATAGCCCCAGACTTTCTAAGGTAGAATGCCTTTAGGGATTAGGTGGTCCAGTTCTCTGTCCAATTTCTGAACTCCTTTGAATACAGCCCTGTAAAGTGATCATCCCGCTTCTACTTAAACAAGTCCAGGAAGAGAGAATTTACTATTTAATGAGGAAACTCATGAGAATATACATGCTAATTTTCAAAAATCAGCCTCGTCTACTTAGGTTTATTAAAATTGTGTCTCAGTAGTTGTTACATGTATATACACCTAGACCACTAAAGGAATGCCATTTTTAGTTCACTGTAAGCAAGAGAGATTCTTTAGGTTTTGTAATATGCTCATTAATGAGTAAAACACTAATAGATAACTGATATTGTGGAAAGCTAATCATTATATCTTGTTTCTCCCTTGTCAATAATTAGCTTGCTATTAGTCTGTACTTTAGTATTATCACAAGTGACCGAGGCTGTTAAAATGCATGTGATCATATTATCAATGTCATTGATCCTGTAAGTGTTCTAAAGTTTTTCTAACATAACTAACAATGTTCTTGAAAGAGGAAGTACTATTCCTGTTTCTTCAAGGGAAGACCATTTAAAATATTGGTTTGTAAAAAATTAAGCAAAGTCTGACAATTTTGTGTGTGTGAGGAGGGTGATTGTTTTTTTATTTTATTTTATTTTTTTACCTAGGAAACAATTACGTTATTCACCGCAACAGCTGTGAAGTTGAGATTAGCCGTGTGGCCAACCGGGTTCTAGACGAGCTGGTCCGACCATTTCAAGAAATTCAGATTGATGACAATGAATATGCTTGTTTGAAGGCAATTGTATTTTTTGATCCAGGTTTGTTTCCAAAGTTCCGTTAAAACTAATTGCAGTGAAAATTAAACTACTTTTTAAATACTGGAATATTTTCTGTTGCACTCTAGTAAGGTTAAGTATTTAGATTGCCCTTTTTATTCCTTTATTAGATGCAAAAGGGCTAAGTGATCCAGTAAAGATTAAGAACATGCGGTTCCAAGTGCAGCTGAGTTTGGAGGACTACATCAACGACAGGCAGTACGACTCCCGGGGCAGGTTTGGGGAGCTGCTTCTACTCCTGCCAACGCTGCAGAGCATCACTTGGCAAATGATTGAGCAGATACAATTCGTTAAACTTTTTGGGATGGTTAAAATCGACAACTTACTTCAGGAGATGTTACTGGGTGGTGAGTATATTTAAGAATTTCTATTTTATTTATTAACATCATACTACAGTACTTTAGAGCAACTTGACCTGTTTACCTTTTGTCCATGATGTAATGAACTCAGTATTTTATATTTAGAAAGTCTGCAAAACACATTGGATGGGAACAGAAATACTTGAACACATTCAAACCTCCCCTCCATTTGTACTCACCTCCACCATCTTTACTCTACCCTGTCCCTCTTTCCTCAATTTTCAGATCCTCCCAAATATGGTAAATAGAACTATATCTCCTATTGTTAGTACTTCTTGGAGTATATTATATTTTTCTATGCCTTGACTCCTCTAAAAGCTCAAGGATATCGGAATTGCAACAAAACCAAAAATATATATATAGTAAATACTTTAGAAATAAACATTGTGCTCCTGAAGTAATTAACTGACACAACACAATGAAAAGGGAAAAACGAGATTTCATTGCTGCAGTAGATGTCAGGAATAACTTAGGAAATCATTTATTTTGTATTCTGATCTAGATTAAATTTCCTTATAAAATCACTTTATTTTAGTTTAGTTTAATTTTAGTTTTCTAGTGCTTAATGTGTTTCTAATGATATCTTTCTGAAATAAAAGTTGTTTATGCTAGTAGGGTGATCCCAAATACTGTAAACTTAAGGTAAGTGATTCTTGGAATTGCCTTAACAACAGGCAGCAAACCTAATGATTCCAGGAAACTGCACAGAAGGTCCATTATTAATATACAACATAATATGACACAACATTAATCTAACCAATGTACAGTGAAAGCTGACATTGTCTTTAACATGGCAGTGGCTCTATTAATTTATTTTTGAATTTCCAAAAAGCACTTTGCAAAAATAGCAATATTCAAGCTGTCAATCAAAACAATTGTTCCAAGGTAAACTTGCTGTTCCTGATTAAATATCACTAATGCAAGCATCTTTTTATCTTCTGTAGGTGCTTCCAGTGAGGCTAACCATCTCCATCATCCAATGCACCCACATTTATCTCAAGATCCATTAACTGGACAAACTATACTTTTGGGTCCAATGTCAACACTGGTTCATACAGACCAGATCTGTAAGTATCTGGGCTACTTTTTTTTTTTTAGCAGTACGCAGACCTCTCACTGTTGCAGCCTCTCCTGTTGCGGAGCACAGGCTCCGGACGCGCAGGCTCAGCGGCCATGGCTCACGGGCCTAGCCGCTCCGCGACATGTGGGATCTTCCGGGACCGGGGCACGAACCCGTGTCCCCTGCATCGGCAGGCGGACTCTCAACCACTGCGCCACCAGGGAAGCCCCCTGGGCTACTTTTGAAACATAGTATTTCTTAAACTTAATTACCTGAGAAAAGGTGGAATTTGGGGAAAGAATCTATTTGTGCCCAGAAATTATAAAAATTGGATCTAATTTCTTCTCCAAGATTTAATTGTGGGAGATTGTGAAGCAAGTCACTTCTTCTTCTTAGGTATGAGTTTTCTCCCTAAAATGGAGATGTGAGTACTAAATCTTTCTTCTTCATAGGTTTAGGAGCACAAAAGAACATACAGGATGTCCTAGCTTTGCCTGGTAGTACAGGACCATAAAAATAACTATACAAGGTGGAACCATGCAAAGGAATCTTAATAATCAACAGGAAAATTATGATTGCTTGTGACCTTTAAATACATTTGTTAAAACATCAAGAACTCTTTTAGCTATAGGTTATAAATGTATAGGGAAACTAAAAAAAATAGTAGTTTTAACTCTCAGTGCACCATAATTTAAAATATTAATAACACTGAGAATTAATATGTTTTATTTTTTTGTAAAAAAATATGAAGAGTAGTTTAAACACTGCTTGCCATGTTCTCTTCTAATGACTTACAAGAGGAAGTGACCATCTTTGATGGATTTTACTCTTTTGGAAGTTTGGGTCAGTTTCCAACATTTTATCCTTTGCATTTTTAATGTCCTAAAATATCTCTGAGAATCCATTTGATGTGAAGTTTTTTGCCAGTTTCACTCCCTCTGGGACCTCTTCAACCTTTTCCGTGCAACTGGTTCCTCATTTCTGTTGACAAGCTTTCCTTCACTAAGTTCTTGGCTGAATTTTTAGGGACTCAAACAATGGTAGTGTCAACATTTCCATCGTCAGCTCTTTCTTCTATTACTCCATTTATGTTCGATTTGAATTTCACTTCCAACATTATCACTTTTTGTTTCTTTACTGCACATTCTCCCCTTTTGGCCAGTTCTCTTTCAGCTGTCCATTTTTGCAAATTGTCATGTGGATTTGTCACTGAGAGGGAGACGAGGAGGCAACACAACTACACAGTTTGTTGTCAGTGTATGAACTGAAGGAAATATGTTCATTGAATAATCATGGACAGAATGAAGGATGTGATGTGATTGGTCACTGATCAAAATGCACGTCTATTATTTTAGGTAATTATTTGTAGACTGAAGAGTTATCAGTGAAGTTTGTAACACAGTGAAGTTTGTGAGTATGCAATACTCACAGTTAATTAGAGTTAGCATGCTAACTGAAATCTGAATCATGTTTTCAAAAGACTGGTGCTATTTAACTAAGCTGTGACAACTGACATTCATGTATATCATAATTGTGCAAAGCGTGGGCTGCTTAGGCTTCCTTTAGTTCTTTGGAACTAAAATGACTATATAAATGCTAGGGATTGCTAGTAGATAGTTAATCTGATATTATTGCAGATTTAACACAAATTTTATTTTTATATGTCACATTGGAGATGAAAAAAATCTCTATTTGACAAAAATATCTAGAATTAATTGCTTCTGAATTCATACTAATTAATTCCAGATTTACTTTTGATCTATTGCCTCTGAACACTAAACCAGCTACCTCACTGAGATGCCTTCAGTTATTGTGATACAATTATTATGGGTACCAGCATTGCGTACTGAATTTACAATTGCCCTTAATAACTAGCTACAATGTTGTTTTACCCAAATGTTCAGTGCAATGCGACAAAATTAAGTGAGTACCATTCCATCTGACTGCTACCTAGTGGTAGGGAGAGTAGAAGCCACAGAAATGCATACTATCACTGCTGTTATTTAGATACACACACTGGTAGATCTATGTGTAAATAGTGTGTGAAACACAAAGTTCTATGAGTATACGCCAGAGGCAGAAATGAAATTATTAGAAAAAAATACAAATGATGTATACTATAGCACATTTAATCTGTGGGTCCCAATGTAGTTGAAAGACATTAATTTGGGAACATTCTCTTTTGTTTTTTCCTTGAAGTACAGTTGATTTATGAGGGTATATTGGTTTCAGGTGTACAACATAGTGATTCAATATTTTTATAGATTATATTCCATTTAAAGTTACTGGTTATATTCCCTGTGTTGTACATCACATCCTTGTATCTTATACCTAGTAGTTTGTGCCTCTCAATCCCCTTCTTGTGTCTTCCCCTTCCCTCTCCCCAACTTCTCACAGGTAACCACTAGTTTGTTCTCTGTATCTATGAGTCTGTTTCTGCTTTGTTATATTTATTCATTTGTTTTATTGTTTAGTTTCCACATATAAGTGAAAACATACAGTATTTGTCTTTCTCTGTTTGACTTATTTCACTATGCATAATACCCTACAGGTCCATCCAAGTTGTTGCAAGTGGCAAAATTCCATTCTTTTTTATGGCTGAGTAATATTCATATATATATAAATGATATATATATATATAATATATAATATTCAATATATATAAATATATCTATATATTTTTTTTTACATCTTCCTTGTCCATTCATCTGTTAATGGACACTTAGGTGGCTTCCATACCTTGGCTATTGTAAATAAAGCTGCTGTGAACATTGAGGTGCATGTATCTTTTCAAATTAGCGCTTCTGTTTTCTTCAGATATATACCCAGGAGTGGAATTGCTGGATACTATGGAAGTTCTGGTTTTAATTTTTTGAGGAACCATACTGGGACCATTCTTGCAAAGCAGATGTTACCACTTTCATTTAATTCATAGTCTAGAGCAGAGAGAGGCAAGCCCAACACCATACCAAAGAGTCTATGAAGTTGTGTCTCTTAGAGATCAGTTATTCATAAACTTGGAAAATAAAACACATTAACAACACATTGAACATTGTAGGTATCAACTGACAAGAAAGCTTAACAATTCTGCTGGTGGTTAAATCCTTTACTTTTTAAATGCTAGCTTTGTAGTATTTTAAAAGCATGTTTGCTGACCCTAATCTTTTTAGAATCACATCATCACACTTTTTATTTATATTTTCCCTCTCTCAACATAATATTTAAGAAATTCATTTGTAAAGGAAAACTTTGCTTTGCTTGTGCTCATTTGGAACAGTTTATATTTTACACAAAGCAGAATATTAAACACAAGCATATACACACATATTTAAGTTCACGCATATTTTCTTGGTCTTTTAGAGCAGACTGCTTGAGTGTTAGATCCATCCTAAATATCCAGGAATAATTTTTAAAGCAAATTTGGTAATTCTTTTGTCAATTAAATTATATCTAAAGACATTGTTTCTAAGTAACTGCTAATTCACACTTAATAATATAAAGTTAATATATTAAAGAAAACTAGGCAAAAAGGGACTGTTCTCATTTTGTATGGAATTTTTAAAAACTGTTTGGGAAAAAAAAATCTAAGAAGTTTGCAATGCCTCAGTCTGATCATTAAACATTTTCTATTTGTTCTGTTAAATATACGGAATAATAATGTGAGTACTAAAATAGTTCAAGCTTTTAAAAATTATAGAATGGCTTCTAGATTATTTTGTAATATGGTTAAAATTTGCCAATAGAAAGAAATACTGTTATCGACAATGAAGTATTCAAACTGTAACTTATTTTTTTAAATTACTCAGTGCTCTTTGCATTGACAGGGAAGGGACTGCCAAGTGTATTTGTAATAGAATAACTTGGAAGTGACAAAACCAGTATTTTTTAGATGCTTTTAACTACAACATAGATTTCAAAGCACTTGAAAAGTTATCTTACCTTAATTTTTTTATGTCATCTAATGTTTGAATTAGTAAAATCTAAACCAAATATGTTTTATTTTATGTGCTTTTTTGATTGCGATTTTGATTTACAATATAAAATTTATATTGTAAGATTTGGGAAAAAACTAATTCTTTTCATTTTAACTTTTTTTCTGCTGGGTTTATGAGAGAATCAGATGGTCATAAATGCTATTAAGAAAGTAAGAAGACACCTTAAAGTGACTGTCAAGATTTTTAAGTATGATTTAGTTTAATGCTAATTGGGGCAGTAAGATGGGAGTGCATCTCCAATAGTATGTCAATGACCTGATAATGTATTATAATCACTACTTTATATATGATCTTTTAAAAACATATCCAAAATAAAGTAATGCATATTGGTGTCATGAAGGACTTAATGGGATGGGCCAAGGTGACTGTCACCATTACATACAATTCTCTGATTCTTTTTTTAGCAACTCCAGAAACCCCACTTCCTTCCCCACCTCAAGGCTCTGGACAAGAACCGTACAAAATAGCTGCAAATCAAGCTTCAGTCATCTCACACCAGCCTCTCTCCAAACAGAAGCAATTGTGAGAATATGTTTACTTCTGAACGGCACTGCATAAATGTGAAAAGTTGTTGGTCTTGAAATATCTCAGGATAGCACTTTTGGCAAACTCTTAGCCAAGGCTTCTTCATGGTGCTGTTATAAGATGGTATCCTGTTTTCTTGTTTATATGCTCATTTTGTTTGTTGTTGCTATTGTTTAAAACCTTTAGAGGCAACCAATGTATATCGGAGCTTCAATATGTTTATATAGTATAAACTTGTACTGTGCATGAACCAGTTGAATCTTATGTACTACTTTCATTTGTTGTCTTATTATTAATTTAAATCTGTAAATAATTGCTTATGGTGATGTGATGAAGAGCTAAGTATTCTTTTTTGACTGCGAACAGTAGATCAGAAATCCCAGATTAATATTAAATGAACCAAGTTTTTAAATAAATTTTAAACTTGCAAATTCAAAAAATAAAGCAGTCAGTGTAGAATAGGGTATATTTCTTTGAAGAAAAATCACTTGTGGGTATCCCGTGACTAAGAAGTATCTTTTTGGCCCACAGTTAAATATGCCTATATAAAGTTTAGAAAATTATAAATAGGCATTCCATAGATGACTGGGTATTCCTTGAAATCTGCCTATATTTGAAGATGTATGTTCAAATAAAACATGTTAGTTTTATCAGTTAGGATACAGGTTAAACTGTAAAAAAGAAACTCTTAAAAGAGTGGCTCAACCAAGACAGACATTTATTTCTCTCTCCTAAAACAATCTAGAAGCAGACATCCATTGACTAGAACTTAGCCCATGCCCCCATCTTGTTCTCGGGGAGGCCGGGAGTGTTAGGTAGAAAACCTTGTGCCAACAAAAACTGTACATCACTGGGCTTCTGCTATCGGGTGACAAAGTAGCCATCTATCACACACGTGTTGCCTCATTTAATCCTCAGAGCAACCCTGTAAGAGAGGTATAATTATCTTTCTCTTGTAAAGGGAAGAAACCTTTAGCTTAGAGGGTTTCAATAATGTAACCAAAGTTCATTAACCTAAAAAGTAGGAGAGCCATATTCAAGTCCAGGTCTGGTTTAAGGAGATTAAATCTTTGGTATAGAATGAAAATGTGAGCTTCTTACTGTGGTTTTTAAATATATGCAATTGAGTGATGATTGAATATTATCCATTGTGTTACCTGTTAACACATATTTACATGTAAATGAGTGTAAATTTGTTGCAACATGAATAAGAAACCACTTTTGTACTTTACGAATCTTCCTCCTAAAAACAAATCAAAAAAAAAAAAAAAAAAACCAAACTTTTGAACGGATTAAAGAAACTAAAATATATAACAGGTAGGTTATGATGAAAGCAAAGACAAATTTAAATCAGTGGCTCAGCACATTTTCAAAAAATCCCGTGGGCTGAGGAATGTAGTTCATTGGAGCCCAAAACTATTTGACAATTTGATATTATCTAAATCTGGAGCTCATTTAAAACAATTGACAGGCTGCCTCAAGAAACAGTGATGCCTCCCTCTCTCTTTCTCATTCTCTCACACACACACACACACACACACACACACACACACACTTCATTTGCTGAAGCAGGGGAAAACTGATTTAGTAATTATTAATGATATAAAAAGGGTTCTCCAAGCTGCAAGAGGCTGAATTAAATGATTTTTACAGAACCTTTCAAAATTTCTATGATTATGATTTCATAGCCCCCCACTTACCCTGCAAATAAAAAGCTTGTGTTAACTGTAACTAACTTATTAACTCTTAAAAAGGAAAAATGATTACTTAGAAGCTATCATTGACTTAATAGAATCAATAAAATTCCTTGCAGAGCTGGTACCTGGAAACTGTAAAATATATCTTTGAGAGAGAGTGAGGACAGAAAAAAAAATTAACTCATTTTTAAAAAAATTTACACTAGTATCTCTATTTCATGAATAAGAATGCTTTTGATTTTTATAAATGGAAATATATTTAGTAGTTTTCTGTTTAATTTTTTGTGTTGTTCTCTCAGAAGACATTAAAAAAATCTTTAGAATGTAAAACATATAATTCATTTTTAGTGAACCTTCTAACTTATCTGCATGTATTTACTAAACAGCCATGTTTTAGAAATTATTGCTAACAAATTTGTTTTAAATACTATGGTCAGGGAATGTGTAATATAATATTTTTGTATACTTAACTGCCAAAAATGCTGGACAAAGGGGAACTGAAGTTTTCAGCATATCTTCAAAATGTCGATAAGCAAAGTTATTGCTTTTATATAGCACAAACCTTTTTTCAGGTAATAAAAAAGAATAATTTATTGTGAAATAATGATTCATTTTATAAATGTAAAATTATTTTTATAAATTTCATTGTTGAAAATCAAAAATTACTAGTTTTTTTAATGTTAAATTATAGTGAGATTAAAATATTTCTAAACTGTGATACCATATTGTTTCACTGAACTTTCTAAATAAAAATTGAGAAAAAAAAAAAACCCTAAAATGTGGTCCTTCCTTAGGGTTCAAAAATGATTTCATAATTTTAGAGATACTGATGGTGTCTTTTATATTGTCACTTAAATTTACATAGAGTGTGCAAAATACTGGTCTTTAGAGGCAAGAGCAAAATTAATTAGCACATCTTCAAATAATTGTAGAGTGGGACACTGATTGAAGGAAGAGCCTCATATTTGCACTTTAATTATGTAGTTTTGCTTGAAAGTTTTGTCCCAATAATTAAAACAGATGCCCTAGGCTGACTTAAACACCGTACATAAATTTGGCATGTAATTTTTTTACTTTTTTATTTCGGTATGCGGGCCTCTCACTGTTGTGGCCTCTCCCGTTGCGGAGCACAGGCTCCGGACGCGCAGGCTAAGCGGCCATGGCTCACGGGCCCAGCCGCTCCGCGGCATGTGGGATCTTCCCGGACCGGGGCACGAACCCGTGTCCCCCGTATCGGCAGGCGGACTCTCAACCACTGCACCACCAGGGAAGCCCTGGCATGTAAATTTTTAACCTAAATGTTTTAATTCCTGGTATCCTTCGTTCACATTTAAAGCTTCTTTGTACCATTTCTTATATTATTAAGACCAGTGATTTTATTTTTATAGAATTCTACTAGGTTTTATTTTATTTTCACTCTTATCAGGGTAACATGTATACATCATTTAAAACACAAATTATACTTAAGGTGTAAAATGAAAACCTGCCGTCTTCCATCCCATCACTCGCCTGCTCTGCATGTACTGCTCTTTAGTAACTTTATTCAATTATTGCAGCTATTTTCGCTGATATTTTTCCCCAAGATTTGAAAGCACATGTTTTTTTTAATCATATTTTGCACTTTTTTTTCATTTTTAGAGTTTCTTTGTATACAGACACTTCATCCTCACCACATTCTCCCGATTTCTTAAAAAAAATCAATATTTTTACTTAGTAGTCACAATTTAAATAATTTTCAAACCATCATTTAAAATATGAAACAGGTAATTTTTATATCTCTGTGGAGCATAGAAGATATATACCCTAATCTTATAGCAGAAGTAAGAATAGTCCTAGCTCCAGTTCACAGAATGAATGACTTAGAAAAAAGAAAACACATCAAATATATTAATAGTGAAGTTTATCATAACCCCATGTTTGAGTGTGACATGACATCCATTTCAGCTTGATTATTTGAGATGATTTTTTTTAACTTATGTCTCTTCTTTCCCTCCAATCCCACTGAATTGCCCAGAGAAACACTTCTCAAAAATAAGAAAAATCTATACAGGTACTGAATCTTAAAAAAATTTTTTTCTTGAAAAATATGGGGTGATGACATCAGAGTAAAGGAAATGTAGACCAGTCTATGATTAAGCACAAGCATAATGGTGCTTCTGGGAAAGTAATGTGAAATTCCGCAAATAGAGACCTCAGAATCTTCAATGATTTAACACTAGAGGCTGAGACCAAGGAAGAGCATGCAGTAGTCAATGAAGGTCAAATCAAAGAACATAAGGGGCTATGGCAGTGACCCAGTATAGAGGGCTCCTAGTGAGATTCATCTGATTTCCCTTGAGGCAGAAATGTTGATCAATGAAGGAGAGTCAGGGCCACAGCAATTTCCAAGTGAGAGGAGTTGCATTCAGTCACAGAAGGGATGGAGAAATCTTAACTTCAGAGTACTATAATAGTCCGGCAGACAGAGAAGGTTTAAGCCATGCCCACAATTTGGTCAAAAGCGTAAGCAGAGTTCCCAGAGAGGTTAAATTCTCAAACGAGGCAAGTCAGCTACACCAGGGTAAGGACCCTGATTGGGAAAAATGGGACCTTGAAATTGAGATAGGAACTTCTATAGAAAATTTTGAATTCCCAAATACTCTGGAACTCTTTGCAGAAATGCCTTACTCTTGCTGTTAAGGGTAAGACTCTAGGGCTTCCCTGGTGGCGCAGTGGTTGAGAGTCCGCCTGCCGATGCAGGGGATACGGGTTCGTGCCCCGGTCCGGGAAGATGCCACATGCCGCGGAGCGGTTGGGCCCGTGAGCCATGGCCGCTGAGCCTGCGCGTCCGGAGACGCGCAGCCTGGGCTCCGCAACGGGAGAAGCCACAACAGTGAGAGGCCCACGTACCGCAAAAAAAAAAAAAGAGTAAGACTCTTTCTGGTAAGGAGAACTCACTGCTTGAGGACAAGCAAAGGCCTTTTCTTCAGACAAGACATATGCCCCTCAGGACATATCCCCTCCTCCTCTCCTGTTGACTAAACCAATATTGAGGGTTAAGTCACAACATTGCCGGGTCTTGGAAATGCTAGGCTTGCTGAGAGAATAGGGGGAATTATATCTCCAACATAATGAGATATAATGCCAGCAGTTAGGAAGTTGGTTCTGTTAGAACTGGATTCCAGGGAGTAGGATCCAGGAGGGACATAACAAAAAGCTGAATAAGGGAGATTATATTAATATGGAAACAACCTACTAGGATACAGAGTTTAGCCTCCTGGCAAGAACCCTAAAATCATGGAGGCTGAGTGGTGATGCAGACAAGCACAAGCATTTTAATGAGCACCAAGTTTACAGTAGTACCTAAAGGGGCTTGATCTGCAAAGAGCTATGGAGATGGTGGCTAGACCCAAAGAGACCATAGCGGTAACAAGATAAATAGCCAACAAGGGTATTTTTCAATCTATGCAACCGAAAAGAAAGAATGAAGGAACAGAGGAAGGCAGGGTGAGAGGGAGGGAAGGAGGGAGGGAGGGAAGGAAAGAAAGGAGAGAAGGAAGAGAAAAATGAGACAGAAAGAAGGAGGAAGGAAGGAAGAAACAAGGATGATGAGCTGAGGGTTGCCAAACAAAATTTTTAAATTGCAGTATCTTGCCAAGTTCCCAGACTTAGGTCTATTTTCTAACCCAGAATTCATTGACTGAAAAAGAGCCCCCAGGACAGACAGGCCCTATATCTCTATAGCAGGTATATATTTTAAGGATTCCCCCAGTCCTTTTCCAAACAGACCTATGGCCATTTACTCAGATAAACATTCCCTGGAGGAAGGAAAATAAACATTTTGGAATTGTTGCAAGAGGTTCTTGCTTGACACTGATACCTGGAAACCTGAAGCATCTTCATGGACCCCTGTTAGAATGGTAGCATAAGGAAGCTGGATAATAAATAGAGCCATGGCCTAGGATTGGCCCACAATGAGTGTGGTGGATTTGTTTCAAAATAACTAACTGAAATTATGTTACAAAAATTCCTTTCCCTGAATTTCTGGGTTAGTTCAGGCCACAAGAGAAAATTTGTTTGTGTGAATTGGGAAAGCGTAAGTGAAGCAGCAATCATGTCCTTCTATGCTCAGAAGATTAGTACGAGGTACCAGGTGCATTTGCAGCTCATACATCTGTCACTTAATTGCTGGCTGCCCTTGTTTGTGTGGGGAAGTAGTCATTTTCACTTCCCTCAGTTCTGGCTGATTTTGCTGCCATTGTTTCTCTGACTCCCAGGCCATGAGCAAGGTTAGCTCCTTGAGAAATGACACGAGATCCTCAGGCACGTCATTCACTTGATAGCAGTTGGATTCTTAGAGGCAAGGAGTCATCAGTAAGAGTTCTGATGTGCCCTTGTGGATTCCAACTCATCTTCACACACTCCAGTCTGTCCTTGCTTTTACCCATTATGTCCGTATTTCCTTTCCAACTAACACCTTGTTGACTTCAGGCCACAGAACTATTTACAGAAGCAGCAATTTTATGTAGAGTATTAAACCAGCCCTAAAACTATGTAATATCAAAGTCTTAAAATAAGTTCATAATTGTATATAACTTCTTGTGTTTCTGTTTCTATGATTGAATCTTAACTGATACAGTGATTTTGCTGAGTCCAAAAGTCAATCTGATAATCATTTCTCTAGTACCTCAGTGGGTTGGACATACTTTGAGGTTGTCGGAATCCAACCATCTGTTCCTTGTCCTGCTGGATAAAAACTATCTTACTGGGGAAAGCCAAGAGGAAGCTTAGAAAAGTGTTCCCACTCTCCAGAAAACGTCAGTAACTAAAAGGATATCATATTTGAAGCTCGTGTGGGAGAGGGGGAGGAAACAAATATTATCCCTTAAAAACCTATAGAATGAAAGAATAGTAGTCTCTGTTATATCTCAATTTAATTCATCAAAATGGATCCTAAAAAGACAGAGAAATCCTGGAGAATAAGAGTAGACTGCCACAAACTTCAACCAAGTAGAGTAGTAGCCTTAATTGCAGTGGATTAACATGGCTTACAGGTATGAGGTATGTGGCTACTGATCTAATGAATGCATTCTTTTTCATTCTGGTCAAAAATGGATCAGGGGGGCTTCCCTGGTGGCGCAGTGGTTGAGAGTCCGCCTGCCGATGCAGGGGACACGGGTTCCTGCCCCGGTCCGGGAAGATCCCACATGCCGCGGAGCGGCTGGGCCCGTGAGCCATGGCCGCTGAGCCTGCGCGTCCGGAGCCTGTGCTCCGCAACGGGAAGGAAGGAGGTGGTGCTGCAGTCCCTGGTCCGAGGGACTGTGTGTCTGTCCACCTGCCAGGCCCCGCCCTGCCCCCGGGGCAGCTTGGCTACAAGCTGCAGCAGGATGCCGGATCAGAAACTGTTTAGTCCTATCATTTGGAACAGCCAACGATCTACATTGACAGAGTTGATCCAAGGCTATGTTGACTTTCCTCCCGTTTGCCATAATATAGTCAGAAGATATCTCGATCAGCCTGATATCTTATCAAACCTGATATTGGTTCCTATTCAGCCAGAAACTGTTGAGTTTATGGAGAGAAGAAATGGCTTCTTGAATATCCATCAGAGGAAACAGCTTGCATATAATAAATGCTGAGGATAGGAGTCTATCCTTCAGGACACATTACATGTTCTAACTGTATCCCCAGAAAGTAAAATAATTAGATCTGGAAATCAAATGGTAGAAAAATGATTCCCAGCCCATTTGGGGAATCTGTGCTCTCTGTGCCCATAACTCTGGGCTCTCAGTGATTAGAAGTATTGGCTCTAAAGAGGTAATTCTGAAGAAGACTTCCATTTACAAATATTTTCTATTTATATGATTTCCAAGAGACCAGGACACTAAAAGAAGAATCACTATCTGAGCAGGGGTAGTTGCCCCTGATTATCAGGAAGTAGAGTTGCTGCTACACAGTGGGAGCAGAGAGCAGGTGATCCTTTGGGCATCTCTTGGTGCCCCGTTGCCCATCTGTGAAGGAAAATGGACAAGTTCCGCAGCCAGTGCCTGAGAAGAGTTTGGTAATTAGAGACTCAGATCCCTGAGATGAAGGTCTGGATCACGCCAGCCATGCAAGCCACTGAGACTACAGAGGTTCGGCCAAAGGTGAGGAGACTCTAGGTAGTAGAAGAAGGGGGCATAATGATCAGCTGCAGCCTTAAGGACATCTTCATTGGTGGGTTATTGAAGCTGAATCTGGCATCTGTAATCCAACACCGAATTAATTCTCAGAGACAGAGTTTTGGGTGAATTGGAAAATAGCTTTATTGCTTTGCCAGGCATGAGGGAACCATAGCAGGTTTATGCCCTCACAAGTATGTGTCCTGACCTGGAAGGGGTAGCGAGGAGTTTTACAGTAATGGTTCAAAGAAGAGGGCATTATCAGCTCATGGACATTTTTCTGAGTGGTTGGTGGTGAGGTATGTGGGAGTCGGCATCATCAACCTTCTGGTTCCAACTGGTCTACGCGCTCCAGCAGGTGGACAACACACTGTTAACTTCTCCCACCAGGTGGGAGTTTCAGTATCTGCAAAACAGCTCAAAGGTATTGTTACGTGTATCCCTTGAGGGGGAACCGGGACCCTGCCCCAAGGCTGTACTATTGTTTCTTCTGACTGTTCCTCCCTTGTCTCACATCCCCTCCCTTCCCTAATCAGCAAATGTTTGAACCTGCTCTTTGGAACTCAGGGAAGGTCATGGAGGCGGAATGAAACCTATTTCCTGTAATGAAGAAATGGGGGACACAGAAAGACTTTTGTGCCCAGGACCCCCAGAAGGTCCTGCTTGGTATCGTTATCAAATCTACTCCACTTACCTTTCTTTCTTAATTTCCCCCCAGAAAAGGGGCTCTCCAGAATCACAGAGGAGCTGCTAACTAAATTTAGAGGAAGATATGCACCAGAGAGGCACAAGGTACACCGTAGACTGAAGGACGTATTTTGCCAGTTGCTGGAATGCAGCTGGCTAAGAACAATCAGTGGGCAGAGATCTCTGAAAATTACGAAAAGTCACCTCATTCATCACCATACCTTCTTCCTCGAGAGCAGCCTGCATCCAAGGATTGGTCAGTGCAGGGGCATAGAAGCCTAGCCCTCCTCCCCCAACTTAGGAAAACTCTGGACAGCTGTCCAGTTTCAGAGCTCATTATGGGATTGACTGAGGTCTTTTTTGAGTCTGCATCACAGCTTCTTCTTTCCCAAAGTTTGCCTCTATCCTTTTTTTTTTTTTTTTTTAATAATGGTACATGGCCTCTCATTGCTGAGCACAGGCTCTGGACGCGCAGGCCCAGCGGCCATGGCCCACGGGCCCAGCCGCTCTGTGGCGCGTGGGATCCTCCCGGACTGGGGTGTGAACCCGCGTCCCCTGCATCGCCAGGCGGATTCTCAACCACTGCGCCACCAGGGAAGCCCACCTCTATCCTCTTTAAGAGTGTAGATCTGAAACCCCACAACTCAGGGGACTTGAACCCACTGTCTTTTAATTTAGATCACACCCCTGGTCTGAGGATTTAATGAAGCTCAGGTTCTTTATGTCTCATCGCAGAAAGAATTCAGTGAGAGAAAAAGTGATAGGTTAAGAAGTGGATTTATTTAGAGAGATGCACATTCCATAGACAGAATGTGGTCTGTCTCAAAAGGTGAGAACAGCCTTGAGAGAAATACACTCCAGAGAGTGTGGGCCATCTCAGAAGGTGAGAGGCCCTGAAATATGATGTGGTTAGTTTTTATGGGCTGGGTAATTTCTTAGGCTAATGAGTGGGAGGATTATTCCAACTATTTCGGGGAAGAGGTGGAGATTTCCAGGAATTGGGCCACCTCCCACTTTTTGACCTTTTATGATTGGCCTCAGAACTATCCTGGCACCTGTGGGTGTGTCATTTAGCATATGCTAATGTATTACAATGAGTGTATAATGAGGCTCAAGGTCCACTGGAAGTCGAATCTTCCGCCATCTTGGACCTAATTGGTTCTAACCATCTTTTCTCATGTCCTGTGGCTACGTCATTCTTTGAAAGGTTGTGCCCTGTCCCCTTTCCTCCTGTTTCAGATCCTGAAAGCCTTCCCTAATAAATATACTACATGCTAAATTCAGAGTCTGATCCCTAGGGAACCCAATCTGAAACAACATAGAGAATTAATTCATATTTATATACTATCATAGGTAATGGTAAAATAAAATTAATTAACCATATAAATTAAATATTATCATTAAAAATAAAATTTGTAAAAATCAGATTTGTAAAAATCAATATAAATTACATCAGAAATCAAATTTATAAAATAATCTAATGAAAAATGTTTGCACTGAAACACTGAAAACTATGAAACATTTCTGAGAGTTTATTCTATTTTCAGATAAATTAAGGCATCAAAAACTAATGCAAAATCATGATCTAATGGAAATATTAGATATTTGTTTTAAGTATATTTTGACATTGACATAGACCTTCCCTTAGTTTCTTAGAATATATTTTGGAGGAATTTATCTTTAAAATATCATTTTAAAAAACAATGAGGTTCTTTGTCAGGCTATTTATGATAAGTCATCTTAATAATTCTATTAGAACATAGGTGAATAATCCATTTTTTTAACCAATTAAATAAACACTCAGGTTATATTCCTCCTTTAAAAAGTGATCCACATAATCTTGTACTGATCATAACTTGAATATATACAGGAATTTTAAAATATATTGAGTATTCTTTTATAAGTCACTCTAATGTGACAATGCTATGTTCTAGTAAAGCATTGCAATAGAGAGTTATGTAAAATACCCAAGGACCTACTGACCAACATTTTATCAACATGACTACAAACACTATCATTATTGAACTATGAAAAAAAGCCCAACAAATATATGTATATGTAGTAGCAAAAAGCTTTTTGAATTTATAAATAATAATTTAAAAAGGATATACAATATCTACTTTAATACATATTTTTATTATAATATAAGAAATGCCTGGCTGGAAAGAGAATGGTGAACATGCAAGGAAGTGGTTAATTCTTATCCAGGAATTGATGGTGCACCTGAACCAGGTATCTAGAATGACCCCAAGGACATAGCCCAGAAGTTCAAGTTTTATGTGGCAATACAGCCTGATCTAGACAGCCTGACTGCCAGTCTGTGCTCTTGTTCCTCTGTGTGTCATAAATAATTACACAGGTGCAATTGCAAGAGTGCTATAAATGAGAATCACTCTAAGTTAATTCCTATAGGTTGAGAATTTTCTGTAATTACAGAAAGCTCAAAGTGCTAGTCACACATGGATTTTGAGATCCAGCCAAGTATTCACAGCAGTTCATTCTGGGGCCAAGACTGTCTCCTGACTCCCAGGTGGATTCAGATAAGATCAGACACAAAAACAAGCTTTCCCTAGAAAACCCTTTGAAAAACTACAAAACAATTTCTTCAACTTATGCATTTTTAACAGCTAAAAAATAATAAAATTTTAGTAGCAATAAATATAAAAAGGAAGTTATTTACTTAAAGGTATATTTTAATAAATGAAATTACAATTAATACACATGAAAATATTTTGGTTTGTTCAAAAATATCTTTTGAAAGGGGTAGCCATTTTTTTTCTCTGATAATCTAGCACAGAAAGATGCCTTGGTAAATTGTAAAATCGAATGTTAGGCTAAATGAGAAAGGCATTATGTTGGAAGTTCGGATTTGTGTGCCATAATTAAACATAAATAATCATGGCAGTACCCCTCTGAAACCTCTAATGGTTTCCCACTACTCTTTGAGTAAAATTTCAATTCCATGCCATGCCCCCACCAAGCTCTAGATAATTTACACACCCTATCTCTTCGACATAATCATTTCCCATTCAATCCTCTTCACTTAGTACACTGGACTTGCATCATCATCATTATTATTTATTTTAGTGTAATTTAGGGCTTTTTTTTCTATTCAGAATACTCTTCATATGGTTAATACATTGTTAACAGTTCGTGTTTCAGCTCATATGTTACCTCTTCAGAGAATCTTTACTCTGTCCCCTGAGGTATCGTTTTCCTCATTACCATAATGAATGCCTTTAAACATGTATCTCAACGAACAATCATTTTATTATGTTGTTTGTTCATTTGCCTACTCTTTCTCCCCCCACCAGCCCATTTAGAATTTAAGCTATTGGGATAAGAAATCATGTTGAATTTATTTATCCTTGTACTCCTAGTAGAATAACATAGAATGTAGCTTACATAACAAATATTTGTTTAATTAATTAATTAAAAGACAGAGACATTCAACTTCAGAGACAAAGTTGTAGACCTAGTTTGCAAGACATGTTAAAAGAAGTTATTTAGAAAGAGGGAAAATGAATATAGGTCAGAAACTCAGATCTACATAAAGGATGAGCATCAGAGAAGTAATAAATGAAGGTAAAATAAAAACTTTTATTCTTTTCTTAATTGATATAATACTTAATCATTTGTTCAAAATAGTAGTAACAACACAGTATTCCCTGAGTGTACCTAAATGATAAGTTAAATGAATTGAGAGCAATGATATGAGACAGGAGAGAGGGATTAGGAATTTTTTGGTTACTACAAGGTACTTGTACTACTTGTGCAATGGTATAGTGTTACTTGAGAGTTGACTTAGATTGGTTTTAAATGCATACTGAAAACACTAAGGCAACCTCTGAAAAAAAGTAAATGAAATTATAACTAATATGCTAAGATAGTAAAGAAAATGGAATCACATAAATTGCTCATTAAAACCACAAAATGCAGGAAAAAAGACAACCAAATCCAATTATATCAATAGCCACTTTAAATGTCAATGATCTAAATAACGCCAATTAAAAGACAGAAGTCGTCAAAGTAGATCAAAAAGCAAAACTCACCTATATGTTGTCTTCAAGAAAACTATGTTAAATATAAAGTCTCACATAGATCAAAAGTAAAGGGATGGAGAAAGATATACTAATCAAAATAAAGCAAGAATAGCTATATTAATTTCAGACAGAGTATGTATACTACAGAGCAAGGGAAATTATAAGCCATAAATAGGGGCACTACATAATGATAAAGGGGGCAATTCTCCAAGAACATATAACAATCCTTAATGTGTATTTACCTAACTACAGAGCATCAAAATGCATATGGTAAAAACCTCTAGAACTGCAAGGGGAAATAGATGAATGCACTGTTGTATTGGAGACTTCAATACTCCCCTATCAGATGTGGACAGATCCAGCAGGCAGAAAATAAGTAAGGACATAATTGAACTCAACAACATCATTGATCAACTGGATATAATTGATATCTATAGAGCACTTCATCCAATAACAGTAGAATACACACTTTTCTCAAGCTCACATAGAACATTCACCAAGACAGCCCACATTCTGGGCCAACGCAATACAGTGTATTGAAAGAGAAAAACAAAAAGTTGGAGGAACGACACTACCCAACTTAAAGACTTGCTGCAAAGCTACAGTAATCAAGAGAGTGTCATGTTGGTGAAAGAACTGACAGATCAGGGAAAAGTAATAGAGATTCCAGAAATAGACCCACTTAAATATAGTCAGCTGGTCTTTGACAAAGGTCCCAAAGCCAATACAATGGAGAAAAAATAATCTTTTCAACCAACGATGCTGGAACAACTGGACATCCACATGTGAAAATATGAATTTAGACACAGATCTCACACCCTTCACAAAAATCAATTCAAAATGGATCATAGACCTATATGTAAAACTCAAAACTATAAATTTTGAGATGATAATGTTGGAGAAAATCTAGATGACTTTGGGTATGTTAATGACTTTTTGAATACAAAACAAATAGCATAATCCATGGCAGCAATAATTGATAAGCTAGATTTAATTAAATTTTTAAAACTTTTGTGCAAGATACTGTCAAGAGAATAGAAAGACAAGTTACAGACTAGGAAAAAATATTTGTAAAACATAGTGATAAAGGACCCATCAAAAATAGAGACAAAGATTCTTAAAATGCAACACTTCCCCCCAGTAACCCAATTAAAAATGAACAACAGTCCTGGAGAGATACCTCACCAAAGAAAATATGTGAATGATAAATAAGCATATGGTGATGATAAGCAATGATAAACATATGGCGCCTTTCCCTAACGATATACCTTTCATGTGTCATCAGGGAAAGGCGTTTCAAAACAACAGTTAAATATCACGATATACCTATTAAAGTGTCCAAAATCTGGAACACTGACAATACCAAATACTGACAAGGATGTAAAGCAAAGGGAACTCTCATTCATTGTGGTAGTATATACACTTACACAGCCAGTTTTAAAAACAGGTTGGCAGTTTCTTACAAAACCAAACATACTCTTACCATGTGATCCAGCAATCATGCTCTTTGGTATTTACTCAAAGGAGTTGAAAATTTTTGTCCACACAGCCATCTGCACACAGATGTTCACAGCAGCTTTATTCATAATTTTCCAAAATTTGGAAGCAACCAAGATGTCCTTCAAGTAGGCAAATGAATGAACTTTGGTACATCCAAGCAGTGGGATATTATTCAGCGCTAGGAAGAAATGAACTATCAAGCTATGAAAGGACACAGAGGAATTTTAAATGCACATTACTAAGTGAAAGAAACCAATATGAAACGGCTACATACTGTACATTTCCAACTATATGACATTCTGGAAAAGGCAAAATGTACTATGGAAACAGAAAAAAGATGAGTGGTTGCCAGGGGTTGGTAGGAGAAAGGGATGAATAGGCAAAGCACGAAGGATTTCAGAGCAGGGAGGATTTTTAGGGCATTGAAACTATTCTGTATGATACTATGATTATGGAGACATTTCATTCCACATTTGTGAAAACCCACAGAATACACCAAGAGTGATCCCTAATGTAAAATATGGACTTTGGGTGATAATGATGTATCAACATAGGTTCATTGATTGTACCAAATCAATGAACTATTGCAGTGGGAGACATTAAAAAGGGATGGGGGTTTTTCAGAGTGGGGGTAAGGGGTATATGGGAACTCTCTGTACTTTCTGTTCCACCTTTCTGTGAATCTAATATTGCACTAAAAAATAAAGATTTAATCCTGCTTTAAAATACAATAAAATAAAAACTTTTGAAAAATGTATAATGATGGAGGTTTCCACGATGGAAACATGCAGGTAAAAAAGCAAATAATAATTGGCTAATTTTCTGCCAGTGTGCTTCCAGTAACTCAGTTCAAGACCATAGTAAGACAATATCTTCATTCCCACCGTACTCCAGCTGTGGTTTGATTTGAGTTCATATATTGTGTGTCATCATTGACCAGCTATTTTTAAAGAAAATCAACTGAAATGAACACGTAAAATCTTGTTCAGTTTTGTGGTCTACATCACTTACAGTAATGCTTATGATAAAAATGTTAATTGTAAAAGCTGATTTGTTGACATTGTCTTTTAAAATGTCATTTTGTAATTTTTATCAATAAATACTACTTTCCAATAGGTGAAAACATAAAAACGTGACATTGTGGATCACTTCCTCTTTCTGGTATCTATTTTTATGTAAATACTAAAGGTATTGTCATTCAATTGCCATTAATTTTAAAAATACACTGATTTTGATTGTTTTATTACAGCATATACACACCAACAGGAAGTCTTGTTAGTTTAAGAGTGAAATTTTTGGAAACTTCTTAAATAAAGCTGATGAAACAGATATTGAAAATCAGATTCACATTCTATGATTCTTTGATCTTTTATTAATTATAGGAAAAAGTACTCTAAGGAATTTGGGAATACTAGTAAATTTAAGTTTAAATTTCCAGGAATTGCATTAATAGTTACTCATTCCTTTACTGGCACAGAACTGTATTTCTCAATTTGATGAACATATTTTAAAGAAACATAATGCTCCAAATAATATATCAGATCATCTTCCACCTTGAGTAATTTCATCCCATGTAAGCAATGTGCTCATAACACTATTTTAGTGTTGGCAGCCATGGAAGTTGTAACAAGACTCTTGGATGTACACACTCAAAACTATGAAGGTATTTAACAAATCACAATAAAACTGGCTCTCAAGCATTAAGGAGAAAAAAAAAGTAGTCTTTGAATTTGGCAGTCTTTCATCTTGGAAGTGTTTTGATACTTCCAAGTTCAGTGTGAATTTTACTGAATGGCAGTGGTTATAAATTGAAATTAGGAAACAATGAAATCATAATGGCTTGAAGTAACTCCAAATGTTAAACCATATCTCACTGGAAAAACTAGGGATGTACAATTAAGAAAGAAAATTTATTCTTGTTAGCATTCTAAAAAATAATTCCTGAAGTTATTGACTAGCAGTAGTTCTTTTTTTAGCTAATTAAGAATTTGTGAAATGTTATCCTTTTGTTTTTCCAAGCCTATATCTTAAATCTATAATTTTCTCTCTTTTACTATTATCCAGCTTTCACTTTCAGATGTATCTTGTATTTTCATCATTGAATGAAGTAAAGAGTCATACACTCATATCCAACTGACAGTTAAAGTACACTCTAGGTCTTCTGTAGCTCCAGTAAGATGTTTTCAAGCTCTTTATACCTATATATAAATCTTCTCCTTTTTTGAACTTTAGGCTAAACATTTCATACCAATATTCTGATCAAGAGAGTTATCAATGTTTGTTCTTATAATACTGTATGCTGAAAGAATCTCTGTTAGTATCTAATTCCCAGTAGGAGATTTTCTAATTTGGAGAGTAAAAGATAACAGAAACCAAGAACAGGAAGGGAAGTGATCTGAAATGGGTGAAAGGGACTCTGTAGAGTCGAAACTGGATGTCTAATTAGGTAAAACTATTAGAAAACCTAGATAATCACTGCAGCAATTCAACCTTGTAATTGCCTTTATTGAAAATAGCTACACAAATAAATCAAAAGCATTTTCCTTTATTAATCAGATGCTTGCTTTAGTTTAATGTATAGACATAATAATTTTAAGCAGTGAATTTACAATTTTTGAATAAAAATAGAAGGACTAATTGGTTTAAAAATAGCCTTCTGACAATATTACTTGGTATTCAGTTGTGACTCACTTGTCAGATTTGGACTTTGGGCTTGGGAGTGCCCAGTCCTGAAAACTTTGGGTTGCGTAGTGTTCAATTAAGTTAAGGTTTTATATATGATACTAAATATCTGAGATATCTATAAGCCATATATATGATTATATATATTATTTTATTTATACAATTTTATAAATATAATTATATATTATACATTTATTATGATCATTTACATAATAACTGTATAGATGATCTTCCCAATAATGAGGTAATATGCATACATGAAAAGCAAAATAAAAAAGAGAATTGAAGTTAGGGCCTGGATAGGGTGGAGTAAAGGGAAAAGTTTAAGGAGTAGAAGTGATCTCCAAATAGACTTGGATTTTTCAAATTCAACTTTGAAACATTTTGAACATTTTCTTCCATAACAAGTGTTAGGCATTTAGATCCCACTAATAAAATCCTGCAACATAGTTAATCTTTAAGCTTTGTACCAGTGTTCTTCATAATTCTGTTACCTGGAATTATATTAGGGGGAAGAATGACTGAAAGCCAAATATGCAAAAGCAGTTGCATATTAATCACAGTTTCAAAATCACTGTGTGACAAAATCTATTTTATTTTGCGCACTGACGTAGGCTGTTACAACTTTGTGAGATTCCTCAACCCTATGATAATATACATGCCCTTTTTTTGGCCTCCTAACAAGTACTTCAACAAGCTTTTAATTTTACATCCTTCAAGCAAAATTGACAAAAATGAACAAGGCTGCTAGCTTGAAACCACACAATGAATTCCAAAATAACATTAATCCAATAATAGATGAAGGCCAATTGAAAAGTAGTCTAGTTACCCTTGTGGCTGGAGTGAATAAACTTCAAGGTCTCAGTCGAACTCCTAGAGTATTTTCCTGGACCCCTCTTGCTTGTAGGGCCCTGAACTCAATTTTCAGTCTCCACTGTCTGTGAATCTAACAAAAATTCTGCTTAGCTTCTCAGCTTCTCAGCCACCACCTCTGGAATTAGTAATTACCTGGAGGGAAAAGGTGGTCCCTCTTTGGCTTCCCTTCCCTCTTAGCTTGTAGTCATACAATTCCTCACTATTTTAATGCCTTAAAATAAATTTTTTTAAATGTTTTTTTTTCCCCTCTCTTTTTTCTAGTGTTGTTAGTGGAAGATTTGGTTTGCAAATATCTAGTGCACTATTGCCAAAAATAGACACTCTAGGTACATATGTTTTTTTAATAAATTTATTTGTTATTTATTTATTTATTTTCGTCTGCGTTGGATCTTCGGTGCTGCGTGGGCTTTCTCTAGTTGCGGAGAGCAGAGGCTACTCTTCGCTGTGGTGCGCGGGCTTCTCATTGTGATGGCTTCTCTTGTTGTGGAGCACATGTTCTAGGTGTGCGGGCTTCAGTAGTTGCGGCACATGGCCTTCGTTGGTCCATGGCATGTGGGATCTTCCCAGACCAGGGTTCAAACCCGTGTCTCCTGCATTGACAGGCAGATTTTTAACCACTGCCCCACCAGGGAAGTCCTAGGTGCAAATTTTTAGCCCAATTTCAAATGAGGAAACTGATGCTTGGTAGAATAATTTGTCTCAAGTCACTCACTTATTAAGTGGAGAAACAGGACTTGAATCTAGATTGTCTGAAACAGAAATCCATTTTATGTTTATTTCACCCAATAAAACTATCTTACAGCAAGATTGAAAACACAAGAAGGAGGACTTTAAGTTTCATCTCATACATAAAGAGAGTTTAGGGACTTCCCTGGTGGTCCAGTGATAAAGAATCTGCTGTTCAATGCATTGGGATGTGGGTTCAATCCCTGGTAGGGGAACTAAGATCCCACATGACGCAGGGCAATGAAGCCTGTGCGCCGCAACTACTGAGCCCGCATGCCTCAACTAGCGTGCCTGCATGCCACAAACTATAGAGCCCACGCACTCTGGAGCCCGTGAAACACAATTAGAGAGAGAAAAATCCGCACACCACAACTAGAGAGAAGCCCGCACACTACAAAAAAGAGCCTGCGTGCCACAACGAAAGATCCTGTAATGCTGCAGTCAAGATCCACTTGCTGCAACGAAGACCCAATGTAGCCAAAAAATTTTAAAAATAAATTAATTAATTAATTACATTAAAAAGAGTTTGGAAGTCATCACTCCCATCCTTACAACAAGAAAAAAGCTGAACAAACAATATCAACAGCTTTTCTTGGAGAGGAAGGAGGTACAGAAAACTGACACCATAAAATCGGAGAGACAGGTTCATAAAGAGACACGTAGCATGTAAAATTGATTTATATGGAACAGAAGATGCTACAGTCATAAACGGGTAGGACTATCAAAAGTAGAATTTTGATGAGTTGCTGGAGGCTGATTATGGATTAGCACAAAAGTGAGAAACTCCTGGAGACCATGGTTTTAGAGAGGGCCCCATACTTTTCTGGGTTTTCCCTCTAGAACACTCTGAGGTTCTCATAGAACCTCAAGAAATATTCCTTTATAACTCTGTCGAATCTTGAAGGAAAAAAAATTACCTCTATAAGAAAAAGGTTGAGAAGTATAGAAGAATTCTGGCTAAAAATCATGCAGGCTCCACCAACCTAGAATTCTATAGCCAGTGAAATTATGTTCCAAAAGTGATAGAAAAGTAGACATTCTCAGACAAACAAAAATTCAGGAAATTTATTGCCAATAGACTTTTTCTATAAAAAATGATAAAAGAAGTTCTTCTGGTGGAAGAAAATTGGTAACTTGAATCAGAAATTTGGATTTACATAAAGAAAAGAAGAGCATTAGAGAAGAAATAAAGGTGAAGTGTTTTATTTTCCTTATTTTAAATTGATCTAAAAGATAACTGTTTAAAGCAACAATAGTAACAATATAATGGATGATTATAGCACGTGAATAAGTGAAGTGAATGACAACAATGTCACAAGGAATGAGAGGGAGGAATTGGGAATATTCAAAGTTACCTGCACTACGTGTACAGCAGTATAGTATGTGAAGATTTAATTTACACATTATTTTGAAATATACTTTGTAAACTCTAGAGTAACCAGTAAAATGTTTTTTAAAAGAAGTATAAATGATATGAGAAGAAGCAATAAAATTGAATCATTAAGTCAGCAATGTGGCTGCATGAGATGTTCCATTTGTCTCTCCCCTTCAATCTACAACCAGCTAAACATCCATAACTCAACAAAGGTTTCTCTGCCCAACATTCCAGGATGCCACAGAGTCCCACTCATCTGTACAACTAAAGGTGGGTGGACTGGATCACACAGAGGAGGCATAACCCTGGAAACAGTGGAGGTGGTGCCTGTGATCCTAGCCCCCTGACTGCTATGGCTGAGCCTGCAGCCCCAGAGCACGTGGTTGAAGCAGGAGAGGTGATACACACAAATTTAGCCTCCCAGCTACAGCAGTGCCCGCAGCCACAAGGAGTCGGGCAGCAGCCACAGTGGAACCTGTGACCCCGCCTCTCCAGCCATGGAGGAACCTGCAACTGTGGCATCACCACTTGCAGTGGCAGCACCTGCAAATCCAACAACCTCAGATACAGCAGAAACGCCCACGGCCCTGGCTCCCCTGCCCTCTGTGGAAGCAGAGCCCGAAACTCAGGCGACACTGGAAATGGCAGATGTACCCACCATCCCAGTGCCCGGTGACTATGCCAGCAGCAACAGTGACACCGTCAGCAGCAAGGCACCAGCGACCCATAAACAGCGACCACAAGAGCATTGGACAGTACCTCTGGCAGAGGCTGTGGAAGCTGCAAAGTGCTGATTCTCCAAGATAACCAGAGGCAGCGTAGGTAAGAGAACCCAAAACTTGTGCTATAGCACCACCTACTGAAAAACAAAAGAAAGTAATTACTAACCTGTTGAGCTGTTCGTTAATTTTATTCCTGAGCTCATTGAACTGCGTTTCTAAGTTTTCTTGTAGTAGTACATGGTTTTTTATTGTGACAGCTATTTTGAATTCTCTATCAGTTAGATCACAATATTCTGTGTCGTTAAGCTTGGTTTCTGGAGAATTCTCATTTTCTTTTGTGATACCATGTTGTCATGTTTTTTTATGGTGCTTGATGTGTTGTTGTTTCATTGCTGGCACAACTGAAGTAGTGAACACCTTTCTTCTGTAGGTAAAGATTTTTTTTTTAACCTGATTTCAACAATTCAGCAGGTCCATAATCAGCCTCCAGCAATTCATCAAAATTATATTTTTGATACTTCTACCAGTTTATTGCTCCAGCAGCTTCTGTTCCATGTAAGTCAATCTCAGTTGCTATATCTTTCTGGATGAACCTGTCTCTCCAGATTTTATGAACAGAAGGAATACTTTATTAAAAAGATTGAAACTCTAAAAATGAACAAACAAATTCTGGAGCTGAAGAACTCAATAAATGAGATGAAGAATGCATTAGAAAGCATTAGAAATAGAACAGACAATATGGAAGACAGAATATGTGAATTCAAAGATAGGAGTCTAGAAATAATACAGGTAGAAGAGAAGAGAGAAATAAGATCTAAAAAAAATGAAGAAATTCTATGAGAACTATCTGACACCCTTAGGAAAGGCAACATAAGTGTAATGGGTATCACAGAAGGAGAAGAGAAGGAGAAGAAACCGAGAGTTTATTTAAAGAAATAATAGCTGAGAACTTCCCAAATCTGGGGAATAAACTGGATATACAAGTCCTTTAAGCTAAGAGAACACTTAATTACCTCAATGCAAAAAGACCTTCTTCAAGACGCATTATATCAAAACTGTCAAAAAATCGATGACAAAGAAAGAATTTTAAAGGCAGTCAGGGAAAAAAAAGATGGCAACCTACAAAGGACCTCCCATCAGGCTATCAGCAGATTTCTCAGCAGAAACTCTACAGGCCAGGAGAGAGTGGAGTGACATACTCAAAATTTTGAAAGATGAAAACTGTCAGGCAAGAATCCAGCAAAGTTATCCTTCAGATACGAAGAATAAGTAAAGGCTTTCCCCAACAAACAAAAGCTGAGGGAGTTCATCACCACTACACCTGTCTTACAAAAATTGTTAAAAGGAGGTCTTCTACCTGAAGCAAAAAAGTGAAAGTACACAGAACTTGAGTAGGGTAATAAATAGAATCAGAAGATTGCATCTCTATATCAGAATAAGTTGTTACACAATTAAAGCAAAGGTTAAAGGGAAAAAGTTATAAAAATAACTATAGCTAGTTATTGTTGTTCAATTTGGTAATAAACTCACAAAATTAAAAGAGATTTCTGCTTCTTGTTATGAGGAGTCAATGAGAAAGGACTTACTCTCTCACTGTAAAGAACATAAATAGAAAACTGGACAGAATAAATGAAACCACTGTTTTTAGTCATTTCTCTGGAGAGTTGAAAGTGCAGGACTGTGATCCCTTTGAAAAGAAGCAATGATATGAGCCCTACAGTCAACTTGGCTCTTTGTATGGGGGAAGAGTCTAGCTTTGGAGACCATGATGTGGCGAGAAGAATCCATACAGCAGGGAGAGTGGTCTCACTGAGGTGAGGAGACCAGGAGACAGAGATCAGAGCTCACGATGGCTGAGGTGGCTGAAATTTGCTAATTAGTCTATCGTATTTTCCCATACCTCTGAGAAAAAACAAAAACTTGACTTTTTTAGATGACCTCATTCACACTCAAATTATTCTAGCTGATCCAATATAGGAAAATTATATTTAATAATGATCGGTAGTTTTATCAAACTATAAATAAAATAATTTAATATGGAATTTAATTTTTGAATCTACCTGGATTTAAAAGGGAGCATCTTTTAAGGTATCTAAAACTGGCAATTAAATATATTAAGGTTTTTCTTTTTAGGTCCCAAAGCACATAGACCAGACAAACAATCCTCCCACTCCCATACTCCCCACATACAGTGGGCGTTAGAATGCAGTGGCTTTTCTCTTAATCTGAAGGGATCAGCATCACCTGTAACATATAAATTAGCTGAGCCTCTGAGAGATCCTATATTGACCTCAGTCATTTTGTTCAGCAATTCTTCAACAACAGGCCAGGGGCTCACTGGTGAACATGTTTGCAATACTGATGTTTGTGCTGCAGAAAATTTTTGGAAGGGAATTCTATTTCCCTGAACAAGTTTCCAAGCACTAAGCTCTCTTTCAAATAATAAAAGAGGTTAGAGACTAACTTAGGGAACCGATTCAATTTTTCATTGTGGTGCTAATAGGGGCAAAGCAAAGAGACAGATTGCATTGACAAGGAAACAAAAATGGGTAATGGATTTAATGGCTTGAGCGCTAATGGAAAAAAAGAACATTCTCTATGAGACTGTCATATTTTTAAAAAATGTGGCTACCATTATTAGTTCTTACCTGAACCAAAAAAAAAAAAAAAAAGTTTATATGGTGTTGTATAAATCATTAATAAGTTTTCAGCAAAATTAAGGTGAAAAATATTTAGGTTTCCTTTTGTTTATTGTCTTCTACATTATTTATATCCTCAGGAATTTCTTATGTACTCAATATCATTGATAGTAAGATTTGCTGCATTGAATATTCACTTGTGATTTTTAACTTCTTAAAACAAAAAGAAATACCAATAAGAAGCTAATTTCCATGTTAGAATAATAATTTGTGGGATTATTTCGGTAGAGGTATATGATGAAAATTGTTAGAATCAGTGTATGATCAGATGGCTAATCAAGGGACATTTCAGTCCAAAATTTTTTTATTTGTCCCTGTCTCTTATGTAAGATATTCATAAAAGACTATAAAAATTTTGAAAATCCCATGATTGATGGACCCATAGTAATATATATATGACCATAACCCCAAATTTTGTCTATAAACTAGGTGATAAAAAGAAATTTGAAAATATTAGATAAAAAACACTTGATTTAAGCTATAAAGTAATAATTAAGTAACTAGAGGGAATGATAACAATGGGATCAAAGGTAGAGTTAATATTTTATTTGATCAAAATGCAAAGAGAACATACCTTTAGTATGACAATTTATCCTAGCAGAGAAAAAAGCATGAGGACTCAAAGGGATAGGAGATAAATTCAGTTTTGTCAAGGTATAAATGGTAATTATGATTATTGTATGAAAGAGAGAGAGAGAGAAAGAGAGAGAGCTTGACAAAGGGAAGGGAAGCAAAAAAGTAATGTTAAAATGCCTAATAAGAAGAAACAGACAACAGAAAATTACAAATTAGAAAATTATTTTCAATCCTACTTTATCCAACATTTATTCGGGTACCTGATGAGCTATGTATCAACTCTGTAGAATGGTCTATAAGCTGGTTTCAATGATTTTGTCACAGTGTTACTGTCCTTCAAAAACAATTAAGTAAATTAATGAGCATATCAATAAAAATAAGTGTGACAAGTCAAACATAAGAAATAAGAGAGAAAAAACACCTCAGGTGTTAACTCTGTCTCAGTCTTAATAGGTGAGTGTTACTGTATCTAATTTGAATTTTCCATTATAGGGATTTATGTCAGTTTGTGATCATTAGATCGTATTAAACATCCCTTGAAGAGCTACAAGGTGCAAAGCACTAATCAAAGAAATGTTTTAAATTTTTAGAACTTTATTTTTAGACTACTCTTTGAGAAACAAATAAAGAACATTTAAAATTAGTCATAGAAATCTTTTACATCTTAATGTAACATGTACTTCAGGGAGATATATTTTTCAAGAAATCTTGGAAGCGTATATGCTGTTTTTCATAATAGCTTGCAAAAATTGGTACCTGTCTCCCTAAACATACCTCAGAGATGTTTCCAAACTTTGCTGGAAAAAAACAGTTTTAGAAATAAAAGCAAACAGTAGCTGCATTTCTATAGAGGAATAAATGTGCTAAGAATATTAAATGGCTTATTGAGAGTGTAACAAACTTGTGGAAGGAAACACAAAACCAGTAAGAAGAAAAGTGAAGCTAATTTGGATGTTAGGATAATTTTTGTGTGTGTTATTTTGTTGTCAGGGCATATATGATGAATTTCTTTAGATGAAGCATGTGATCAATTGGCTAACCGAGGGATATTTCAGTAATGTTTTTAATTGTCTCTGCCAGTTATGTAAGCTATTCATAAAACATCAACTAGCAAAAAGATTTCATTTAATGACTAAATTTATCCCAATCGTTGCTATTTAAAAAAAATATGTATATATAAAGATAATGTTTTCTTTACTCTGAAGCCCTGTGCCCAGTCATATTTTAGCATATGACGTCATAAAATATAGCTGTAAATTGCTAGTCATCTCTGTTCTCTCATTGCTTTAGTTGGAATTGTTACTCAGATATAGTTTTTTTTTTTTTTTTAGCTTTATTGGGGTATAATTGACAAACAAAATTGTATATATTTAAAGTGTACAATGTGATAATTTTTTTTTTTTTTTGCCGTACGCAGGCTTCTCACTGTTGTGGCCTCTCCCGTTGCGGAGCACAGGCTCCGGACGCGCAGGCTCAGCGACCATGGCTCACGGGCCCAGCCGCTCCGCGGCATGTGGGATCTTCCCAGACCGGAGCACAAACCCGCGTCCCCTGCATCGGCAGGAGGACTCTCAACGACTGCGCCACCAGGGAAGCCCTACAATGTGATAATTTTATGTATATGTGTGTGTGTGTGTGTGTGTGTGTGTGTGTGTATATATATTTACCACAATCTGGTTAATTAACACATTTATCAACCTTTTGTATTTATCTTTCTTGTGTGTGTGGTGAGAAGGCTTAAGTTCTACTATCTTAACAAATTTCAAGTATACAACACACTGTTATTAACTATAGTTACTGTACTGTACATTAGAACCCCAGAGTTTCTTCATTTTATAGTTGAAGACTTGACCCTTTGACCAGCATCTCCCCATCTCCCCCACCCTTCCCTCAGGCCCTGATAACCACCAATGTACTCTCTGTTGCTATGAGTTCTAATTATTTTTTAAAGTTCCGTGTATAAGTGAAGTCATATGGTTATGTCTTTCTCTGTCTGGTTAATTTCACTTAGCATAGTGTTTCCTAAATTTATTGATGTTGTTGCAAATGGAAGATTTCCTTCTTTTTCATGGTTGAAAAATATTCCATTATATATATATATATATATATATATACACACATATGTATAATGGAATGCATGTATAAAAAGATATGATATATAAATTTATGTATACATATATAGTATATGTACATTTATATGTCACATCTTCTTAATCCATTTATGCATGAATGAAAACTTAAGTTGTTTCCATATCTGGTTATTGTGAATAATGCTGCAAAGGACTTGGAAGTGCAAATACATCTTCAAGATACTGATTTTGTTTCCTTTGGATATATACTTAGAAGAGGATTGCTGGCTTTATGGTAGTTCTACTTTAAGTTTTTGAGAAATCATAATACCGTTTTCCATAATGGCTGCTCCCTTTTACATTACCACCAACAATATGCAAAGTTTCTCTTTTTTCAAAATTCTTGCCAGCACTTGTTATCTGTTGTTATTTTGATGAAGTCCATCCTAATGGGTGCTAGGTGATGTCTCATTGTAGTTGTGCTTTGCATTTCCCTGATGATTTATGATGTTGAGCACCTTTTGATGTACCTGTTGGTCCTTTGTATGTCTTCTTTGGGAAAATGTCTATTCAGGTCCTTTGTCCATTATAAAAAGGGATTATTTGGGTTTTTGCTCTTATGTTGTATAATTTCCACATATATTTCATATATTAACCCCTTATCAGATATATGGTTTGCAAATATTTTCTCCCATTCCATAGGTTGTATTTTCATTTTGTTGCTTGTTTCCTTTGTTTTGCAGAAGCTTTTTAGTTTGATGTACTCCTACTAGCTTTTTTGTTTGTTTGTTTGTTTGCTTCCTGTGCTTTTGTGTCATATCCAAAAAAATCATTTCCAAGAGCAATACTGAGGAGCTTTTTCTTTCCTATGTTTTCTTCTAGGAGTTTTATGATTTCAAGTCTCACATTTAAGTCTTTAATGCATTTCAAATTTATTTTTGTGATTGATATAAGAGTTCAATTTCATTCTTTTGCATGTGGATATCCAGTTTTCCCAATACCATTTATTGAAGGGACTATTCTTTCCCTATTTTTCTTAGCACTTTGGTCAAAAATTTGTTGACCATATCCATTTGGGTTTATATCTGGGCTCTCTACTCTGTTCTATTGGTCTATGTGTCTGTTTTTATGCCAGTACCATACTGTTTTGGTTACTAAAGATTTGTAATGTAGTTTATATCCTGCAACTTTACAGAATTAATTTCTTAGTTTCAACCGTTTTTTTTTGTGGAGTCTTTCAGGTTTTCTATGTGTATATAAGATTATGTCATATGCAAACAGAGACAGTTTTACTTCTTCCTTTCCAACTTAGATATCTTTTTTTTTCTTTTTCTTGCCTAATTTAAGAAGCCTGAATAGACTTCCAGTACCATGTTGAATAAAAGTGGTGAAAGTGGGCATTCTTATTTAGTTCCTGATGTTAGTATGATGTTAGCTATGACCTTGTTATATATGCCTTTTTTACATTGAGATACATTTCTTCTACACCCAATTTGTTGAGAGTTTTACCATGAAAGGATGTTGAATTCTGTCAAATGCATTTCTGAATCCATTGAGATAATCATATGATTTTTATCTTTTGTTCTATTAATGTGGTGTGGCTTAATCATTGATTTGTATATATTGAGCTGAACTTACATCCCAGGGATAAATCCTACCTAAATTTCGACTTGGTCATGGTGTATGATCATTTTACTATGCTGTTGAATTCTGTTTGCTAGTAATTAGTTGAGAGTTTTTTCATCTATATTTATTAGGGATATTGGCTAGTAATTTTATTTTCTTGTAGTGTCTTTGTATGACTTTGGTATAGGGGTAATGTTGGCTTTATAAAATGAGTTTGGTATTGTTTTCTTCTCTTCAAATTTTTGAAAACTTTTAGAATGATTGGCATTATTTCTTCTTTAAATGTTTGGTAGAATTTACCAGTAAAACAATCAGATCCTGGATTTTTCTTTGTTGGGAGGTTTCAGATTACTGATTCAAACTCCTTACTCATTTTTTGTCTGTTCAGGCTTTCTATTTTTTCATGATTCTGTCTTCGGAGATTTTAAGTTTCTAGCAACTTATCCATTTCTTCTAGGTTATCCAATTTTTTCATAGTATTTTCTTATATCCTTTGTATTTTCATTATCAGTTATAATGTCTCCTCTTTAATGTCTTATTTTATTCAGTCTTCTTTTTCTTAGTTAGTCTAGTAACTAACTAAGACAAATCTAGTAAAAATTTTTCAATTTTATAAAAATGTTTTCAGAAAGCCAGCTTTTAGTTCCACTGAACTTTTCTTTGTTTTTCTGGTCTCTATTTCATTTATTTCTATTCTGATCTTTGTTATTTTCTTCCTTCTGCTAATATTGGTCTTAGTTTATTCTTTTTTTCCCCCTTGTTCCTTGATATATAAAGTTAGGTTGTTTATTTGAGATATTTCTTTTTTTTTTTTTGTAATGTGGGTGTTTATTTCTATAAACTTTCCTTAGAACTGCTTTTGCTGCATCTTGTAGGTTTTAGTTTGTTGTGTTTTCATTTTCCTCAAGATATTTTAAAATTTCTCCCTTGATATTTTTCTTTGACCCATTGGTTGTTCAGGAAACTGTTGTTTATTTTTTACTTATTTGTGAATTTTACAGTTTTCCTTCTGTTATTGATATGTGGTTTCCACATAGATACTTTGTGTGATATCAGTCTCCCTAAATTTGCTAAGACTTGTTTTGTGAACTAACATATGATCTTCCATTAAGGATGCTCTTTGTGCACTTTAGTATAATGTGTATTCTGCTGCTGTTGGATACAATGTTCTGTATATTTCTCCTATGTCCATTTGTCCTAAAGTAGAGTTCAAGTCCAACGTTTCCTAATTGCTTTTTGGTCTCTATGATATATCCATTGTTAAAAGTAGGGTTTTGACATCCCCTGCTACTATTGTATTACTCTATTTCTCCTGTCAGATCTTTTAGTATTTAAGTGCTCCTATGTTGAGTGCATGTATATTTATAATTGTTATGGCCTCCTAATGAATTAACTCTTTTATCATTATATAATGACTTTCTTTGTCTCTTGTTACAATTTTTGACCTAAAGTCTATTTTTTCTCATAGTATAGCTACTCCTGCTATTTTTGTTTTGACTTGCATTAAATATCTTTTACCATCCCTTCACTTTGAGCCTATGTGTGTTGCTAAATCTCATGATTCTCTTATAGAAAGCATATAGTTGGACCTTGATTTTTTTTAATACATTTCACTACTCTATGTCTTTTGATTGGAGAGTTTAATCTATTTACATTTAGAGTAACAAATTATTGGTAATGACTTACTAATGCCATCTTAATTATTTTCTGACTGTTTTATAGTTCTTTTCTTCCTCTCTTGCTGTCTTCCCTTGTAAATTGATGATTTTCTGTGTTCTATGCTTTGATTCCTTTCTCTTTGCTCTTTTTATCTACTGTAGGTTTTTTCTTTGTGGTTTCCATGATGCTTACATAAATCATCTTATAGTTATAATAGTCTATTTTAAGCTGGTAATTTAGATCATATACAAAAATTTTACCCCTTTACTCCTTCGCCCAAATTTTTGTTTTTGGCATTGCAATTTACATATTTTTAAAATTGCTTAGATTAACACATTATTATAGCCATAGTTACTCTTTAATACTTTTATCCTTTAACATTTATACTAGAGTTAAACAATTAACACACCACCATATTACAATAATAGAGTATTCTGAATTTGACTACATACTTAACCTTTATCAATGTGTTTTATGCTTTCATTTGTCTTTATGTTACTAACTAGCTTCATTTCATTTCAGCTTGGTGAATTACTTTCAGTATTTCTATTAAGGTAGGTCTAGTGGCGATGAACTCCTTCAGCTTTGTTTGTCTGGGAAAGTCTATATCCCTCCTTTATTTCTGAAAGACAGCCTTGCCAGGTAATATGTTCTTAGTTAACAATTTTTTTCCTTCAGCCCTTTGACTATGTCATCCCATTCTCTCCTGGCCTAAAGAATTAATAAATGATTATATGGTGGTAGCATGAGCTCATGGCAAACCATACAGAACTGGGAATCAGGATAGCTGTGGATCTGATGCTGTAGATACAAGTAAGAGCAGGAGTCGGTTAATTACCTTCTGTCATGCAGTTTCCTCATATCTGTAAAATAGGAAGATTATGTCATACAGTCTCTAAAATGCACTTCTAAAAATCTACCTGGTTTCTTGCTAAAAACAAACCTGGCTCATTTTTAAGCAAATGTTTAGCTACATTCACGGAAGTGTGGCTTGCTTTTTAAATTCATATCTAGATTATTCATAATCTATAAATTACTTGAATTTCTAAGGCCATTAATAATTGGTAGTTCCATAATGTTTCCATTTTGAAAGGAATATAAGAAACTATAAGTAATGCCATGGAAATGAAATATGTCAAGAACATGTAAAACAAAATTACTACTGTCACTCATTTTTATAGAAAAAAATGTATTCTAAAATGTTCCTCTGTTTAGAAAAACTATTACATCCTATTTGTATAATCTGTAAAACCATTTTTCAGTATACATATTCATTTGAAAGAAAATGTTTAAATTTTATATAAAATTAAGCCTCATCCTTTCTTTATCTGTACTCATTGCATCAAGAACTCTCCATAAATTGATTATTTTGAGCCAAGTCACAGTCATATTCAAATATTACATATATTCATGTAAGAGGTGAAAATTAGTAAATTGACATGATTTTGGTTGAGCCATGTTTACATGGCCATTCTACAAATGAGCTTTTCTTTCTGATAGAACAGCTTGACAATTCTCAGAAACCCCGACTGCTTGAGTGAAAATTCAGTAAGTTAAGAATACCAAATGGTAACCAGGCCTTGGGGAAGCTACAGAATTGAAGCCATTTTTTTTTGACAGTTTGTAGTACAGCTCTGGTGGTCTGTTTCAAAATCTGTCACAATGATGATAACTGGACTTAGGAGTTCAGTTTGATTTTTAAACCAAACAATTGGACAGGCTGTCTGGCATTACTGCCTTTGGCCATTTAGAAAAAAAATCTGAGATTTGAAAGAGCAAAAACATTAAAATCATCAAACTGTTGCTGTTTACTGGCATTTTCTAAGTTTCACTGCATGAACATCCAGTCAGGGCAACCATATAATGAAGGCATCTTCACTGATGTCAATAGGACTCGACAGCAAACACATACCTAAAGAAATGGTCTTTAACAGTTATGTCATCTAAAGTGATGGGGGAATCATCAACCTCCATTTGTTTCAATGGTGATTTTAGTTTCACTTTCTCAATCAATAAAACAGTCACCCCTACATTTATTATATTGGATACTCAAGTAAAACTAAGGAAATTGCCACTAGAATCTCATTGCTTTTCAGTTCTACCAGGTCGCTATTAAACATCTGCAAAATAATAAAAGGGAAAAATGAAAAGTACATTAATAATATTGTATTTGGAATTATATTTGACTGGACACATTCAAAAGTATAATTCGTAGTTGTGTGAATCAGAGTCATTAGACCCCAGGGTGGGAAGATACTCTAAATATAATATAATTTTAAACTCTGCTACTTATTCTGTAATATTTGTAATATATATATATTCTGTAATATATATATATATTCTGTAATATTTGAACACAGACTACATTAAATTAAACCAATAGGATCCTAATTATTTTAATGATTACTTAGGATAAATAACACCAATAACAGCAGATAATATTTATTACATGCCTTCTATTTCCCACACTCTACTAAGTATGTGCATTTTTTCCATTTGACTCTCAAACCCATGTCTGAATTAATAATAATAGGTACTGTTAATATCTCCACTTTACAGTGAGGAGATTGAGACGGAAATTGACTTCATGACTGTCCCAGAGCATGAAGTCAGTAAATGGCATTCATAGGTGATTCTGAATCCTAATCAACCTGGATTTAAATAGAGTGTTTCAGCAGGTGTTTAAATTACCTAAATAAATAAATAAATAACCTAAATAAATAATTACCTAAAGACTATTAGTAAGCTTCCTACCTGATGCTACTTAAGGGATTTGAAATGGCCTACCCATTAGGGGAAAAAAACCCCTCACTGCCGGCCTAGTCTAAATTTATATTAATTAATTCAATAATACAAATTACCAAGGAACTCACCTGCATCTCATTGTGTCATCATTCATCAGGTCCATGGCTATTATTTTGAAGACATATGGCATCAAAAGGTAAGTTTCAAGGAAATAGATAAGGCTGTGTCAAACTTTAGCTGAAAGAATTAGCAAGTGGAAATTAAGCCAGAAAAAGAATTTTTGACATGAGATTGTGTCTAAGGAAAAAAAGGAAGATTGCTGAAAGAGAAATGAGGAAGGGAGGGAGGGAGGAAGAGAGAGAAAGAGAGAGAGAAAGAACGGAATCCCTCTGATGAATATAAGCTTAATTTTCCCTTCTGTTTAGAATTGGCATACTTATATATCTCTCCGTCTCTAATGAGACTTGCCCATTTGTTTTTAGAGAAAGTAAAGAAATTTAAAAAAATATATAAAATCTATAATGCTTATGAGACATCGAGGTAATAATTGTCTCAAAATTCAGACAACTACAATAAATGCTGAAAATATCAGAACTGGTTTAAGGGGAAGAGCAGCATGGAAACTGCTCAATGTTCTAGTCTAGAGAGTTAAACACCTCCAGAAATTTAAGAGGATGAAGAAGATTATGCTTCCTAGAACTGTCTTCAGGGAAAGTTCTGTAAAAAACTGGAAGATGGGATACTTAGGGATAGCTTTGGTTCCCCGATCTTGCTTGTCATGTTAAACTCTTAACTCAGGAAGTTCTTTCTAGTTTTCTGCGAAGTGGAAAATGCATATATGTTTGGAACTTGGACTTTGGAGATGAATTCCTCAGGACAGCACGGTATTGTCATCTGCAATTCTTTGTTTTCCCTTCTCCCTCTTGTAGATCCCAGCATCTTCTTGACAAAAAAAAAAAAAAAGAAAGAAAGAAAGAAAAAAAAAGAAGTCGAATAGTAGTGTGACAATATTTGTTTGAAGGAATATCAAATTTTGAGCCTTCTTAGGGTGCCTATGTGTCTTAGACCAGCCCTCATTACTGTAGACTCAGAGGAGACTTTGAAAGAATATGCCACAGTTTCAGATAATTACTTATAGTAAGGCCAGGCAGACCATGAATTCCTGAACCAAAAATACAAAATCAGCAAGAAAAATGTATACCATATTTCCCCTTTCCTCTGTATATCATTTTATCCCTTCCATCCTTTAGTATTGGGTAAGCATTCCCTAAATAAACCATGACTGACTGCAGGCTAAATCGCTAAAAATTTGTCACCCTTTCAGAGCAAACTAAATATCTGAAAGAAGACTAACTGCTGTTCAGTTCATATGTGACTCTTGTAATTCTTTTTGGATAATGGTGGGAATATTTGTATAGTCTGGGGAATACATTTAGTTATATTTTTGCTATGTGCTACAAAGCAAATTAGTTTAATTTTTACATTCACAATGTTAAATAGTTCAAACACAAACCCGTAAGTGGCATTTGAACTATTTTATAGAAGTGTTGTAGTTACTGGGAGGAATGTTGGTGAGGCAACACAGAATGCAGCTATAGGATTTCCAAGATTTGAAAAAAGGTTTTTCCAAATGACACCAGCAGTAGTTGTTTACAACCCAGCAGATGACATGGGGACTATAAAATCCCAGTCACCTGCATTAGACATAATGAAACTTTGAACCTCTCTGATGTGTTCTGTAGTGAGTAGAAACAGAAATAGCTGAAGTTTTAAAATATTTTTTATAACAAATGTTTTACTTTAAAATTATCTTTAAACACTTGTAAACTTAGAACATCATTCTCTGCAAATTTATTTTACTGGTATTGTTACTGGTGAGGCAGACAGAATCACAGAGTAGATGACTGGAAGTCAGAACAACAGAATCTGAGGACCTAGCCCAGAATCAAAGCAGAGACATTCACCAGAACTACAACTGACTGATAAATTTGTTAATTTCATGAGCAAGATTTAGCTGTTATCACCAGAGCACCAGATCAATTCCACAGTTCATATATATTTATATGTGTATTGTGTGCATATAAATTTCTTTCTATATTTATGCTCAAATTGATGTATATTGAGAGTGTTGTGTGTTGTAATTAATTTTTTCATTAGGACACACATAAGTAAAAAGAATACCTTTACAAATAAGTAATGGAATATTCAGGTATTTAAAGCAATTATTTTAAATAATTTTAAAACATAGGAAGTGCTTTTCAATATAATATATAATGAAAAAATTAGGTTTCAAATCATATATGTGGTAAGGTAGATATTGTAAATATGTCTAAAATATGAGATTTGTACTGCTTATTTTGGAATGATGTTATTATGATTAATTTCTTTCAATATTTTTTTCAGATTTTAGATGAATATATATTAAGAAAACTTTTCCATTTTTTTTGAGGAACCAGTTATACATATTAAGTTATTAAGAGTGAGTGGATCAAACATTTGTTTGTCCCAGTTCCAGTGACTGGAATTAAATCCAGGTCAACAGCACCATCTGCTGAATGGTGGCAAAATGGGATCAGCTTCATTTTGGGTTACTTAGCTCTTGACTTAAAAAATACAACAATTACAAAAACAACAAGTTTTGTTGCACTTAAATATAATGTACTTTTGTTCTTATTGTTATAGAAAAAAATGGTGCTGACGGTGATTGCTGCTAATTAGGAAATTCTTATTATCCATTCCTTTTACATCCTGCTCCGTGAGCTCCTGCTTTCAATTCTCAATGGCATGTAAAATTGTACCTACCGAAGACAGAGACAATTTATTCCAGCCAGATATTTAGTTTATATAAAAAAACTATGAAGTGTTATTATGTAGGTTCAAGGGGGTACTGTCACAAATAAAAAGCACTGATTTTAAATAACTAGATTGTGTATCATTGGCTGATTGTTGAAAATACAAACTTCTTAAAATTGAATTGCTTTTAAGAGTGCTTTCACTCATATAAAAACATTAAATTATTTTTAGTGCTTTTTTGGAAATACACCTTCTTCTACTCTACACCAACCAGATTTCATTAAATTAATCCAAGCAATTTTTAAAAGAAAAATATACTGCCTACACTAATTCTCCAGTCTTTATAGTTCTTAACCTCACTTCTTCTCACTATTTATACTTGCATGTGCATACATATGCACACACACACAGACACACGCAAGCATACACATGTTCACGGTCACATGCACACCCACCTACAACAAAATTCTTTTCATCCATTTATCTACATCTACACTCACTGAGTGATTCATCATTTCAAAAAATATGCCTCCTACTTCTCTCAATCCTTGTAAACTCCATCTTGTCCTTTTAAAAATCTACCTTTGACCAATTCCTTCTAACCATTTCTCCTTCTACCCTATGGATTCAATAACCTACTGCTGTCAATGTCTCCTGTTGCCTTGAAATAATTAATTGTTTCTTCTGTCTTTTTATCCCTTAGTGCTAATTTGCTGTTCTTCTGACTCTACGACTTCCCTTTAATATTGCAGCCTTTGCTTCTTTGTTTCCCCCAGATCCTCAGATTCGGGAGGAGAACACTCTCCAACCCCCATTGCCACGTTTAGAACTTCGGCTGCACCACATTTCAACAACTTAACTCTGTTGACATTTACACCATCTGTTTAGCACATAACCTTATAGCTACTTACTTTAATCCCTAAGACATTCTCCTGACTTCCTATTATGTCATGAGCGCTTTGAAAAATAGATAATCTATTTCTGCATTATTGTACACAGTGACTAGTACTTAGTAGGAGCTCAATAAATGTTATTTAAATGAGTTTATCCTGAAATATCTTAACCAGACCTGTTTTATTTTCTTCACTCTATTCCCTCTCACTAATCTCTGTTATTTTAATATTTATGTTAATGTCTCCATTATTAATATTTTACCATTTTCCAAAATCTTCATATTCCAGTGAATTTTCTCAACTACTTCAGTCATCCATTAGCACATACAATACTGAGCCCTTGTTATCATGCAGAATGGGTCAACCCCAACCTCTTTTCTTAGGTACCTTTCCCACACATTCATTTCTATATAAATAAATTTTCATTCCTCTTTAGATCATAGATTTCTTGGCCCCAATAAAAAGTTTAAAAATTTATAAGTAAATTCTCACATTTTCTCTTAATTTGTAATTCTTACAGTCTCTTTAAAAGTCATATATGTGGGTAGAGTAAAAGTTACTCATTTGGATTACATTATTTTATGCCTTTAAACTTTTATTTACAAAATAGTTGCACTGTTCTTGCAAGTCAATATATATTCTTCAAGTTGGATACTTTCTATTGGTTTGTTTTAAAGTTGCTGACCTTTTACTCTATCTTCGCCTTTCTACTATTAAGCCCCTACAGTGAATTTTAAAAACTTTCTATATTGTGTTTTTAAATTGCAGCTTAAAATTTTCCATTTGATTATTGTATTGGTTTCCCAGTGCTGCTATAACTAATTACCTCAAACTGGATGACTTAAGACAATAGAAATTTATTCTCTCTGAAGTCTAGAGGCTGGAAGTCTGAAATTAAGGTGTCAGCAGGGCCATGCTCCATCCAAAGGCTTTAGAGAGGAATCTTTCCTTGTCTTTTCTGGTGATTTCTGGCAGTCCCTAGCATTCCTTTACTGTGGCAGCATAACTCCAATCTCTACCTCTGTCTTTCCGAGGCATCCTTCCTTCTGTGGCTGAGCCTGTTTTTATAAAAGAATCTAATAATTGGATTTAGAGCTCAACCTATTCCAGTATGACCTAATTTTTACTAATTACTTCATCAAAAGCCCTATTTCCAAATGAGGTCACAGTCACAGGTACTAATGGTTAGGACTTCAACAACGTATTTTGGGGGTGGGGGAGAGGCATGATTCAATCTACAATTCTTTTTTCTATTTTTGGCTGAGCGTTTACTATCTTTTCTTTGATTGCAAAAGTATTTTCCTTCACCTCACTGAGCATAGTTATAATAGCTGCTTTAAAATCCTTGTCTCATACCAATGTCTGTGTCATCTCACAGTTGGTGATGTTAATATCTTTTTCCTTGGTCGTGAATCACAGTTTCTGAGTTCTTTGTACAACAAGTAATTTTGAACTGTATTTTTTGCATTTTGAATATTAGGTTGTGGAGTCTCTGGATTCTGTTAGCTTCCTCCAACAAATGTATGCTTTTATCTAGCATTTAAATTCACAAGGTGTGATTCAAACTGTAAACTGTCTTTTGCAGTGGGCAGTTCAGTCTGAGGTTGTCCCGTCTTCATTTTCCTTAGGCCCAAAAGATAGCAGGTTTTCTAAAGAAGCTTGAGTCTACTTGTGCCCTGCTGCAACCCGAGCCTGCCCTCAGGCTAAAGCCACAGGACAGAGAAGTCACCTCTTGAGAGTTTATATTTGCAATCATCTGGTCTCATCCAAAATAGGCTTCCTTTTGTTGACTCTTCAAACCCATATGGTAGTTGTTTTATGGTATTTTGCCCAGAGTTTAAAACAATAAATAGCTGTAAGAAGGTCAGTCCACTTGTTCCACCACATCAAAAGTGAGACTTACAACAACTATTAGATATATTTAATATCTTTGCCTTGATACTTTGATATTTCAAAGTCGTGTCCATATTTCTTATTTTCCTCCTTCCGTATTGCATTCTGGCTAAATTCATTAAACCTGTCTTCTGATTTATTAATTATCTATTCTGGTTGCAAGTTTAAGGAATTCTTTTTTCACTTTCCATTTATGTTAACTAGCAGCAAATAAATAAGAAATTGATGAACACTAATAATTGAGGTAATTAATGATGATAATAATTCTTTAAGGAGAGCAGTACTGCATTCACCTACATTGTGTTTAATTTCACTCATTATATCCCCTTTTGGGAACATTCTCTCTCTCTGTCTCTCTCTCTCTCTCTTTTTTTTTTTCCTGAGAGGATTTTCTTTTACTTTTCCTGTACTCTCTTCTTGATTTCCTATATCCATATCCAAAACAGTGCAAGATAGCATAATTTACCTTGTAAATTCCTTTCAAAAATCATTATCATCTTACTAATTATATTGTCTGCAAAATTTGCATTGACTATAGTCACATTTACCACAGATATAACTCCATTTCCTGGACCCCTGACCGAACACCAGTTTCAGCCAAAGTCGTCTGCATCTGCCCGTATAAATCACTTCATAAATTAGAGTCTGCATTCCTCACAGAACATGGATTCATTTTGAAACCAGACAAAATAAATCATAAAGGATAGTCATGAAGTTAGGATTGTAGCCTAATTTTCATTAAGTGCCTTCAATTAATGTAGCTTAAATCTTCAAATTCACAATCAAAATATTATAAAGTTATGTTCATCTTAATTGTTTTATGTTTTTCTTCCTCTTATCTCATCCAAATACAAGATTAACTCAGAAGGTTTTTATCCTTTTCTTTTCAGGGTCTTCGTGCTTTTATCTGCTGCTTAACTTCATTTATGACTTTCAGGGTCCTTTATAGGATTCTGCAGAAAATTAACAAGTTTTTTTTTTTTTAATATTTTGATGTTTAAGAGGATAGAGTCTGGAACTGGCAACATAATATCAACATTTCAATTATCACCATATTTATTCATTCCTTTAAGATTAATTAATCCATTAATCCATTTAACATTGATTGAGTGCCTACCATGAGTGAAGTATTTGATGGTGACAAATGTTATGTTTTCTGCTCTTAATCTCACAGTCAAGTGATGGAGACAAATACTGATATATTTGAGATAAGTGCTATAAACGAAGTACATACAAAGGAAGAACGTTTTTACTGGTCTTTGCCAGCTAAACGTCTAGTGCAAACCTAAATCAGATGGAGGGAAGTCAGGAATCATTGTTCATATTACTGAAGTTATCACTTCTCTAGCTGTTCAAATTCTTTGTTTCTTTATTGGCTAGGAATTATATAAATTGTTTTCTCTACATGTTAAAAATGTAAGGAGGATTTTTTAATATAAATTTTTGAACTTGTCCAAGCAGTGTAGGCTGTGTAAAAGGTGAAAAGTGAGAATGTCACATGTCACAATGTATCAGGATAATGAGATGTCTAACAAAGACTCATAGACACACAGCCTGAAAAGCACTTCTTCGTATTCATGTTCTTGATAATTTTGCGTTTATAACATAAGCAAAAAAAAAAAAAACCTATTTTTTTCAATAGAACCGTGGGTCAACTCAAGGTAAGCCATTATTCTATAAAATCATTGTTCAGAAATAACCTAATTAGGTCTTATAACTACATTTCTAAGGGCTACTGTTCTGTTATTATGTGTAAAATATAGGAACACTTCCCAATAAAGTGAAAATGTGGAAAACTGATATGAAATCTACAGGAGTAAGCTAACAATTTTCCAGACAACAGAGTTATATATTTTGCATTATTTTTCTGAAGACCTATAGGCTTTGATTCCCTGGCACCGTTTTTTTTCCCCACCCGTCCTAGCAGAGCTGCAGATTTAATTTTATCGGTATGAGAAATATGAAGCTAGGGAATTTAATAATTGTTTCACTAGGTAAGGGATGAAGTAAATTCCATTGCCTTTCATTTGATTACAATCTTCCCTGCTGGTTTAATTAAAAACATCCATGTGAGGAAGAAGAAACATGGTAAAGGATCTAATTGTTTTATTGTATTGGATGTAGAGTAGGAACAATGAAATAGAAAGGTTTATAGTTGTAAAACTTAAATGCATCATGTAAATCTAAAATGCAGACCCAGGTCAGCTATAGACAAATGTCAGTAGACTAGATTCAAAATGCACTGCAGGCAGAAAAGATGACATTTATCAGTCATCCATACATCAGTAAGTAAAACAATTTTAGGGTTGTCTAGACAGGCATCTATTATTCTCTAAATTTAAATCTTTTGTAGAAGGAAAACAGCAGGCATAGAATCTATATTTAGTTTCACAAGAAATGAGACAAAGACCCAAGGAAAATTTCAAAAACATTTGCAGTGATATGTATGTAGAAAAGAGTCTCATTTCTGTTATTACATAATGGAAGCAGCTATATTACTAAATTAGCTTTCTCAGTTACCATAATACAGACTTAAAATATTATGTTAAATACTGATACACATAATTAAATTTCTGATCTTTGGATCAGAAACGTGTCAGTCACGTTTTAAAGAGGGAATCTTTACAAACGTTTTAACAAGATTTTGTTCTTTTACAAAATTGTTTCTAAGTTAGAAAATTGTTTTAATACCAATTTTGAAAACGGTAGAGTTAGGTAGCAGGATAGTAAACGTGCTAGCATTGTGAAAATGTCCTGCAAAATCTGTTCCAAAAATTGGAAACACATCATATTTCAGAAATCTGAAAAATTAAGAACAAAACAAAGGAAAAATATAAAGAAGCAAACAAGAAAAGTACAAATGAAATCAACATCAGTTGATGGGCTATTTTGAAATTTTATTCTTTTTTTTTTCCTGCTGCTATTTTATTTTACTTTTTACTTGTAACCACAATTTTTAGTGGTATAATTTTATTACTGAATTTTTTTTCTAGTATTAATATACCTTTCCAGATATGTAGATATCTAATCCATAAATTGCAAGTCTTCATCCCTGTCTACCATGGAGAATCTATAAGCTTTACTATTTTTCACTGTTTAATTCTAAACAATTATTTTTTTCCCCTATATTCTTTTTTTAAAACAAATTTATGATTTTTAAAGTCATCCTTAATTTGGGTCCAACAATTTTTTAAAAACTATCAATGATCTTGTTTTTCTAGCAATGATGTATTTTAGTGAACTTTTTTGTGTGTTGAGAAATCATAGTATTTTAATGCCATCTAATGCCATTGACTTTCCAGGAAGCGCATTTTCACCCTCCCCCCAAAACATACACCAGATATACATCTTTGTGATGAACATTATTGTGCTAAACATATTACATTGTGAAGATTACCTCAGTCCACTATTTCTAGATCATACAGCCATAAATCACAGCTTTAGAATATTTATAATATTCCCTTGAACACTTAAGGGAGAAGGACAAAATAAAATTTTTCATTTGCTCCTAGAGTAAACATGCTTGTGCTGGTTAAAAAATACTAGTTTCTTTTCTTTTCTTTTCTTTTTTTTTTTTTAAAGAAATTAAATTACCCCACATAACCCCTCTGTAAACCTTTGGTTTTGAGTGAGTTTGTCCGAACTTTTCCCTCATTAACATCAAAACAATTGCTAATAGGCAGGCCCGTAATATAATCCAAGGATCTCTTTTTACTTTTTATTTGTGTTTTATCTGGAATTCCCTTTGGCTTCCAGTGATAATCATCAAGCTCACTGTTTTCTTCAGACAAAAACTTAAGAGGCAATATCCACCCAAATACACATCAAATCAAACAAATCGATCTCCAATTCCATTTAAAGTACACGTTTTTCTGTCTGAGACCAGCTGCAATGCACAGTTCAAATGTATACTGCTCAGTGACGACACCTTGCCTGTAAGAGGAGCAGACACGGTTTTCTAACATCCAGAGAGAGAGAGTAATGCTGTCCTAGATAAAACATTGAAAGCAGGAGTACCCTAGTATGCCTTAAAGTCCCTGAAGACATCATAAACTAATTTGGGGTTCATTTTCAAGATTTTTATGGTCATCCTGTTTTGATGCTTTTTATTAGACGGTGAGAAATTTTTAGGTTTTGCTTCTTGCACCTGCTTTACCATTGGTATCCACTAGGTGGGGATATAATGATATATTTTTTTCTTACGTTTAGGACTACTTGAACATTTATGATGCTCTATGAAAGGAATATTCATCGTCACAATTTGAGCATGCATCATTTAATTGGTGTTTCCTAAAACTGTGATGTAAATCTATATTTTGCCTGAATATTACTTTTATATCAATCTACATTTCCTTTTTTGTTTCTATGTTTTATTATGCATTCTAAAATATGAACTATTGATTGAATTGGTTTCATTTTTATAATGTCCTTCTATATATGGCAATACACAATTGAATGGGTATTCTCAGTTTCAGAGTATAGTTAAAAGTAATCCCTTGAATTATGTAGAGATGCTTTGAGACTAAGTACATGTTGTTGGCAGGGATTTAATTGGAGGGGTTAGAGAAAAAGAGGTAAGAAATTTTCCTTTTTTTCTCTAAGCCTGGTGAGAATACTCCACTCAGCTCTATAGCTGTTAAGAAGCAACGGGTATGAAAGCAAATGAAGTGGTTCTCAGATCTTGCAAGATCCCCTCTTCATAAAAATCTGTCTCTTCTCTCTCCTTTTTTTCCCTCCCTCTTTCTTTACTCTTTCCTTCTCTTCTCTTTCATTTTTTTCCTCTCTTGTTCTCTCCTCTTTACATATATTTATATTTATATCTTTATCTATCCATCTAGATGGATATATATCTACATCTATCCATACATATGTCTATATCCATCTAGATAAATAGATATAGATACATGTATACATACATATACATATAGGCATTTATATTAGATTTTTTATAATGCAATTTATGTCACTTATACATATCTTATAAACATATACAGTTAAGGACTTTATTTTAAAAAAGCAAGAAAAGTATTCACTTTTAAGAGGACTCCATTTGCTTCTGTATTTCGTATTCCATTTGCTTGCTTTATAGAAAGTGATTTGCTAATTACACATTACTAAAAATCTAAGCATTGCATTTTCTCCCTCTTTCTTGCTTTGCAAGAAGATACAATGTTTCCTGTGAATCTTGTACAAGTGCCTTTCTGGAAACCGGGGACTTTAAACTCATCGGGCAGAAGGCAGAAGGATGTTCTTCCCTACTCAAGAACAAACTAGATATAAAACAAAGGACCTATAGTAACTGCCTTAAATCTAGGGATGGTAAAATTTCAAGAGCTAATTTAAAGTGAAGTTCTGAGTTATCAAGCACAGTACTAATGCTTAGAGGATAGCTTCTCTCACTCTTTTCCCAAGAAATACAATACTAATGTTTAAGGATCTTTCTGACAATATCACTTCTCAACTATTGTGACATGTGCACACAAAGGTGCATTTGTAAATGACAGCATGTATACCAAAGACGTGTTTAAACACACATGCACGTGAAGGGAACTGGATTGTTTTGCTATGGTAAATTAAGCCCATATATTTGATCATATGTAAATGCACCCAATGTCTTAGGTTTAAGGAAGCATTATTCTCTCATTCTCTGTGATTTTCTGTGCTTATGATTCTTTAATTTTATATTACCAGGCTCACAGTAACTTTAGCCAGCCATATTTCAAGCAACCTGTTATTTTTAAAATAAAATAACATTATGTATATGGAAAGTAAATAAATCATACTCAGAGCAACACGACCTTTTTAAATTTGAGTCATCAACCAATCCATGTTGTTAAAATCAGTGATATAATTGCCTTAGATTCTAAAAGCTTTTTAAGCCTAAAGCATCTAAGGCAAGTTAGTTTCTCAACATTTCCAATTGCTTCCAGTTGGTAGCATTGTTGCAATGATAACGTTTGATGGTTTTAGACTTTCATTTAGTTCCTAATTGGAATAGAGACAAATGTTGCTGCTTATAAACATGTTACATTCTATAACAAAACAAAGTAAATCATCAAAAGACAAATAGAGTCAATCTTCACACTTGTATAAAGAAATAAAAAACAATACCAACATACTATTGCTGTTTCAAAGGGCAGGCACATGTAAAGAATACACTTTTCTTTACCATTCCTCCTCAATGTTTTGGCAATATTTTTAAGAAAAGCAAGAAAAAGCAAAGAAAATAATTGAATAGTGCATTTTTGTTTATACCTTTGATGCGCAGAAATATCTTTTGCATACTAATGCTAACTACTGTTTTGATACTGATACCACTATAGCTGGCATTGATACTGGTTCCCAAACTGTAGTTAATATCAGTATTCATCTTCCACAGAAATGGTAAATTCGAGAGAGCAGCTCTTTAATTTACCTGAAAGACACAAAAATTATCATGAACTTTCAAATAATTTTTCCCACCTTTTCCTTCTGCTGCATGCAGACCTCTTATCTCACAGACTCTCTCTCCATTCTTTTCAAGTTATATTTAAAAATACAGGAATAACGAAAAAGTTTTAATACTAAATTTTATTTCTATGACTCTTTAGGATACATGAGCCAGGAGTAATTCTTACTATTAAGTTACATTTTTTGTTATTCAACACCTTTTATGAGCCAGGTGTAATCATAATCTCTGATTATGACCTGAAATGTGTGAACTGAAATGATGACTAGGTTACCTAGAATCTGACTTTGATCAAATTATTTAAACTATTCCCCAATTAATCTCATGTGCAAAATTAAAATGATATGTACCTGATTTTAATATTAATCGAATTAATGCATGCAAAGTCCTTAGAAAAGTGTGTGACACTAAAATGTAAAATGTTACCTAATTATTAGAAGTACATGGAGTCTAGAAATGTTTAAGTATATCTTGGTATTAGTTGGCTTATTTTCAAATTTTACTGCAGGGCATTTGACATTCTTCTTTTATATTAGCATTTATTCCTTTCTCTAAAAAGACAAAGATTTTTTGTTTGTTTGTTTCCTAGGGGTATTGAAAGCTTGTGACTAAAAGACATAACTTGACTTTCCCAAAGTTTTGAGCCTTATACAAAAACTTGAGCTTAGGTTATGGGGACAATGTGCCATGCCATGCTTTATTCACCACACATGCTACCTAATAAAACCCTGTGCAAGAAAAATAAGAATTGTCTCTATTCATGATTAAGAAAGAACTAACAATACAATTTTAATAACTACTTTTTGTACGCAGTGACTTTGAATTTACAATTATTTTTCCTTACTTTGTTTTATCTGAACCCCACAATAACTGTGTAAAGTAGGCATCATTAACCCCAAATGAAAAAAAGAAGGCAATGGAGGCACAGAGACTTAAATAACTTGCCAAGACTCACTTGGCACAAAATAGTGGAAACGTATCTGGGAGGCAGTTTTTCTATCTCCAGAGCCCCACTCCTAAATAGATCGTTAGGAGTTAAATGGACCTTCAAATTTTCTAGTCTAAATCGTTATTTATTCAATGAGAAGATGGAGGACGGAGAGGGAACGGACTGGATGATGAGACAGAGGCAGAGTTAGGACCAGAGCCCTTCCTTGTTATTTCTAATGTATTTTTTAAAAAAATATTACAATATCCTGTTATCTGCATTTTAAACAGTTTTTAACTACAAAATTTGAGAATGTCTAAAATTTTAAGAAGTCCGGTACTTATAATAATTAAGCAATTGACCCAATCCTCTGATTCAGAGATAAGAAAATCATTTCCATAGTCTGTCTTCTTGAGAAAGACAGAGCTTCATCACATAAAATCCCAAATTCTGTTATTTGTATAGTGAGAGGTGGCAAATGCTGTTAGCAGTGCCTTATGATAGCAGTTCTCACCACTGTATATCTCTTACAGAACTAATCAGAAGGCTTGTAGTTTGCTTTATATGAGGTCTAGGGTTTTTTCCTTAAACCCCAGTAGAATCTAGACTCTTAAAAAATAATAATAATAACAGAGGTATGCAGAGAAAACAAAAGTTCCTCAAGCAATGATGAACAGAAGAGATGCTTCTCCATGAACCATGCGTTTGATCTCAATTACTAATAAGAATTAATATCTAACTGTGTGTACACGACCAGAGTAGAAAAACATTTTCCTAACAGCACCTTCATTTGGATGTCAAATGTATACAGGTAATACTGAACTTGAAGGGATTATAATTTATCTCAATTTGGAGGGATTCAAAATACCCTAAGCTTTTATTCATTTAATAATGGCTTTGAAAATAAAAATTATGAAGTAGATACAAAAATAAAAGTGCAAAAGGATACACACAGCCTTCTCAGAGTGAATTAAATGTGATTCTCTGCAAAACTTAGATTTCTTTCACTTGCTCATTTATTCATTTTTCATTCATTTATTTAATAATATATTCATGCAACAAACATTTATTGAGTCTACTAAATATAGAGGTCTGTGGTAAGTGCAACTAAGGAACAAGCAAACAAACAAAAATGTACAGACTGCCTTCTAAGAAACTAGATGGGAAATAAAGCATTCATGCAAATGACTACATTACCAAGTTGAGAGCAGCACGTGTCATGAGAGTTCATCGTAAACAAGATTTAATGGAGGTATTAAGAAACAGGGGTGTGCCCTTGTGGAATGGAGAATTAGATGATGGTTCATGAAGGAAGAAGATTTTAATTGAAAAGAAGATAACCTGAGTTTGTGAAAACAGTGGCAAGGACATTTAAAGAGAAGTGCACAAAATGGACGTGAAAGGCAGTAGAAAGGCAGGCAAATAAGTGGGCAGTGAGGATTACTGAGTTATTTTGACTAGAGCATAGAGTAATTCAGAGAGAAAAGATAGAAGATTTTTTTTAATTCCGTTTTTAAGTGAGCAATTTCATTCCTAGAAATGTATCTTACATATATACTTGCGCAAATGACTTATGTAGAGGCTATTCATTGCAGTATTATTGAAATATCAAACTTTGAGACACCTAAATGCTAAGTTACAGGTAAATAAATGATGGTATTCACATGCAATGACTACTGAGTAGCTTTTTTTTTTTTTTAAATTGGAGTATAATTGCTTTACAATGTTGTGTTAGTTTCTGCTGTACAAAAAAGTGAATCAGCTGTATGTATACCTATATCCCCTCCCTCTTGGACCTCCTTCCCACCCACCCCCATCCCAGCCATCTAGGTCATCACAGAGCACCGAGCTGACCTCCCTGTGCTATATAGCTCATTCCTACAGCTATTTTACACATGGTAGTGTATATATGTCAATCCTAATCTCCCAATTCGTCCCACCCTCCCCTTCCTTCCCTGTGTCCACATGTCCGTTCTCTATGTCTGTGTCCCTATTCTTGACCTGCAAACAGGTTCATCTGTACCAGTTTTCTAGATTCCACATATATGCATTAATATACGATATTTGTTTTTACAACAAGCAAACAAATAAAAGAAACAACAAAAATAAGCCTAGGCATTTTCATAGTGTACAAATATTCTGCAGCCTCCCAGTGATATTAATATCAGGTGAAAAAACCAACACATGGAACAATGTACAGTGCATGTAATCAATTGTGTAAAAACAAACAGTATGTGAACATATATGCTTAAGCATGTTTACTTCTGGAACAACACACAGTGATGAAAGTGATTGCCTCTGGGAAAGGGAACTGGGCTGCTAGTGGAGGAAGAGTGGTTTTTCACTATTTAATACATTTCAACTTTTACAGATATTCAATTATTTATAACATATATTGTTTAAAGTTTATCTAGAGACAGGCTGTGGAAATTAAGTTTAAAAAAATACAATGGGAGGAAAATTAAAATAGATACTAGTTGGAAGCTACAGTGTTGAATTTTACTTTTTTTTTCTTTTAATAGTAAATGTCCTGGGTGTGCTTGAAGGCAGAAGTGAGAAGATGGATGGATGGAGACGAAATGAAATAGAAGGTAAGTGAAATTACAGGATTTAGGGCAGAAGTGGAAAGGCTGGTATCTGAAAAGACAAATGTCCTTTCTAGGAGGTGTCTGAACAGAGCCACTGAATCACAATTTTTGGACAGAAGCTGATGGGTCATTCTTCTATTTGTTTTTGTATCAATAACAGTGACTGGGGAAATGTGTGGGCTCAGTGCTTTACCTGGTACAAAGGTGAAGGCACAGTTGCTTTAAGGTAAAGACTGGATGGTTGAGGTATATAAGTGCATGACTGCTTCCCTAGCCACACTTTGTTCATTATAGAACCACTTGTCCATGGACAACCAGAAGATAGGAGTATAATCAAAGTGCAAGGGATTAGGAAGGAGACATAAATAAGTGTGTTTGCCATTCTTAAGGGTCACATGATTTTCTCATCTGTCTATGACCTCGTTGATGAATCTGGTGCAATGCCATAACCTACTCAGTTGATTTGTTTGTTATGAGGATAAAATTAAGTATATACAAACAATATATATATTTTTTTACGGACAATATTTTTTAAAGTGTAAAGTATTATTCAAAGACAAGGTAAAAAAGAAGTACAGGTGGAGACGATTTTGTTTAATTATTTCAGTCTCCTCTTTGAAATAAGTTGCACTGATGGTAAAGTCTGAAATTAGGCTGTAGCCTATTCAGTCAATATTAGATAAATATTTTAATATTTACTATAAATGTGGGCACTTTACTGCATTCACTCTGAAGATGGGCAAGTAAAAAATCTAATTTAATTTTGTTGTATGTCAAGACCCATTTTGTCTTCATTTATGTTAATCTTAGCATAATGTTTAATCCATATTGGGTGAATGAATGACCACTGATATCCAGAGGCATTCTGGAGAGTTGCTATGACCTTTGTCTTCTCCTGTCCCCAATTTTTGGGACCAATCTAAATGTAACCGAAAAAAGTATCCAAAAATAATTATTAAATAATGCAATTCCAGTACAGTGGCATGAAGGTTATTTTTAGTCATGCTTTTTGAAATGGGGAGCAAGAATTTTGGATTAAACAACCATAGAATAAATAAACAGAAAACTTCTTTAGGTAGTACTTACCCTGGGATTTATTCCCTTTATTTCAAATCCACAGTAGTCTAGAGAAACTGACTCACTCTGTAAGAGCATAGAAGTCTACATTTTGAAAGTGGGAATATTAAAGGAAACCCAGCAAAGGAGCATCATGGTTGAAGCTATGAGTACCTATACTTATAACTCTATGTATCTATATCGATCTATCTATCTATCTATCTATCTATCTATCTATCTATCTATCTGTCTATGCATGTATGTGCAAATGTGTGTGAAGTATTAAATGAGACAAATAATTAGGGCAATATTAATTTTCTTAATAGGGTCAATATTCAACTTGGAACAATTGCTAAAGTGGAGAGTCACAACGAATTTAAATTAGTGTATCAGACCTGGTAAAATAAATTTAACAGTCCATTTGAGAGTACCATATACTTTCCAAAAATATATAAAAATTTGAGACAAATAAAACAGGACCTAAATCATGACATTCTCCCAGACATTTTTTATTAAACACATTACCATTACTCTAGGGAAATAATTCAAAAATTTCATTCAGTCAGTCAAACACCACCTTCATAATTCTTGGCATGTCAGTTGGCCATGTCAGAAGTGTTACTGACTTCATTATAATATTTTTATTTATATCAACTTTAATTTGAATTAGATATTTCGAAAGTATTATCTTCTTACATGACGCATTTCTTTTAAACTTTGATATTATAGTTATATTGCTTCTAATTCACATAAAATAAATTTATAACTAATAAACAATGTTCACCTGTTTATCTCCTAGAATTCAATTGAACACTATAATTTAACCACATTTATTAACTCTGGCATAGTGAGAAGGGATAAGTAATTACAAAAAACATTACTTTGGATGTTACTAACATAATTAGAAAAAGAAACAGTTAAACAGTATATGTGTAAAGGAAACAGTATAAGTGTAAAGTGGCACCAAAATACTCCTTAAAGGAGAAAATACCTTGCAGTGACTTTAGGGGAAATAGTGAAACTCAGGGTCTGATCAAAAAGCTGTGTATACACTAACAAACGTAAGGTAGATAGCTAGTGGGAAGCAGTCGCGTGGCACAGGGATATCGGCTTGGTGCTTTGTGACCGTCTGGAGGGGTGGGATAGGGAGGGTGGGAGGGAGGGAGACGCAAGAGGGAAGAGATATGGGAACATATGTATATGTATAACTGATTCACTTTGTTATAAAGCAGAAGCTAACACACCATTGTAAAGCAATTATACCCCAATAAAGATGTTAAAAAAAAAAAAAGCTGTGTATGTGTGGGTTCATCACAGCCCACACGAACTCCCTTCTTCCCACTCTAAGGAGTCTCAGTTTTCTTAGGTTGGGTTCTCCTAGAAGCAGACTTTGAGACAAAGCTTCAAGTGCAAATAGTTTATTCGCAAAATGCAGGAAACATCCAAAAGAAAGTAAGGCATTGACTTTAATCCCTCAAGGAGACTCTGAGAAATGCATTCAGAATTATCCCACCCAGCAATTGAGCTGGGAGATTTATACCCAACTCCCAAGGGTCATTTCTTGAAGGATGGGGTTGGGGAATGATATCGACTTCCCCTGTACATCCAGCCTACTTCACGTGGGCCAACTGGCCAGATAAAAAGCCCTCTCAGGTATACTCAGCTCACAGGAAGCAGGCTGGCATCTGGAAGCTGGCAGGAGCACACCGAACAAGTAAGGTCTACAGGATGTAGCAAAGGAAAAGACAGCATCTGCCACAGTAACTAAATAGGCAAGGTTTTCACTCTCAATCTGCCACAGGGCTAAGAAGGAAAAGGACCAGAAAGCCTGCAGATTTCTTTCCTAAGGCTGCTGCCTATGTCATGGTGCTGGCAAGTTGTTCTGGTATTATTATAACACATACACGCATACTAGTAATAGTCTAGTTAGTTGGTTTATTTTTTAGATTTTCTTTAATAATGATCATAATAATGTCTTATCACTCACTAATTGTCTATGGACTACAGGAGCTGTTTTGAAATTTTGTATAAGGCGATTTATTTAATCTTTACATCACTTTAGCCATGTAATGTCACTAATACTGTTTAAGGTGAGGAAACTAATGCTCGGTATGGAGATTACTCCAGGAAAAGTAACAGCTAAACCTGGGTATTCTGACAGATGGCAAGGTCATTGTCCTTTCCATGTTAAAAACACCTCTACCTTTTAAAAGATTGAGATGCATGTCCCTATGAGAGTCAAGGACAGAAGAAATTTTCGTGATCCAAGGATATGATCTATCCAAGGATAGATAAAATGTGATATAAAATGAAAAATGATAAAGAGATTGTCTTAGTCTGTTCAGAATGCTATGACAACATACCATAGAGTGGGTGGCTTAAACAAGAGACATTTATTTCCTCACAGCTCTGGAGGCTGGAAGTCCAGGCTTAGGGTGCTAGCACCAAGGTTGGGTTCTGGTAAAGACCTGTTTCCTGGCTTGCAGAAGACTAACTTCTCATGTGTCCTCACATGACTTTTCCTGGGTGCATGTGCACGTAGAAATGGAGCTCTGATGTCTCTTCCTCTTCTTCTAAGAGCACTAATTGTATCATGGGGGTTCCTCTCTCAGGATTCATTACCTCATTACCTCCCCAAATCTCATTTCCTAATACCACAACATTGGGGGTTAGGGCTTCAACATATGAATTTTGGAAGGACACAAACATTCAGTCCATTATAACGATATAAGGAGCAATTTCCAAAAATATATTTTGCAGGAAAAGTACTATGTGGAAGAGGATAGACTATAGAAGTTGAATTCAGGAAATGTGATATTAAATAATGTGATTTTGGTTAATATATATTTTTAAAAATTTAATTTGTTTTCCAGCAGGATATTTTAGATTTTAATATGTTAAATAATATTGTGAATAGCCAAGAAGAAGATAGAGTACATATTTTTCCCAAGACTGTTGAAGTGTACTCCTACTTTTCATGGAACACAGTCTGGGTGGAGAAAACTGATTTTGAGGTGTATTTATACTTGCAAACTCCCCCCAAAATAAATATCGTTCAAGTGAATTTATTAATAAATATGCCATTTTTAAGTTCTTAAACTAAGCAGTGCTAGGTTAAGCATTAGAAGTATTTATGTTTTCTTTTTCAGAAATTATGTCAGATGTACACATTGCGAAACATAATTATAAATGTCAGAGATAGGTTCATATGAGGATCTACTTCGTGATTAAGGCCACACACTGCCCCCTATCATTTTTGCACTTGCAATTATTCATAATTTCAGACTTGTCTCATCCAGATCAACTAAATTTCCCTTGAAAAATGGAGAAAGAAGTCAACCTCACTCAGTCACAGCCCAGAAGGAATTCCCCGATTTCAAGGACTCATTTGACATGGTTTTCTTTTAGTTCTGCACCTTATTTATCTTTTGGTAAATCACCTTCTCCTATCCTTTATTTTAAAATTCAAATGAATAAAGTCCTGAAGTGAATTCTTTTTCAGTGTCTTCAAAATTCTCTTCAATGACAGAGAAGTCTTCAAAATCACAATAAAATATATTTAAGGCCTTTATTCTCTCTCCTAAAGTGACACTATGAAATTTCACATAATTTCTAGTCTGCATCTCATAAAATACTGGCAAAATTTATTCAATTCAAATTAAATAGATGTAGCACAGCGTAATCTTTCTCTATTAAATATGTCACTTTTTGCAATTGTTTCTTAATATCCCTCACAGCTTCCATCTAAGATTAGCACTTTCTTTGCTGCCAGAGTTTCACTAACCTACTGAATTATTCACTGAAGCATAACCTTCAGATATCAGGTTAGAAAGACCTTGATTATGGCAGGAAGTGAACTGTATAAACCATTTTTCTTTAAAAGAACATTTCTCAGTATAGCAAAGTCTGAAATGAGATAAGTATTAAATGTGTGTAAAAATTAAGTTCATAATTGATAGGAATTTAGCCAACTGTGACATTCCTGCATTTTGTTTATTATAATGTATAATACCATCCTCAGTACTGCAAAGCAGCATAAAAACATGTGCATTGCCATAGGGCTTATTTCATCTAAGAAGACACCAGCCTGGCTTCAGGTATAAGGAACAAAACTGTTGTATGTTAAACCACATAATGTTTTACACAGTCTCGGAATATTCAGATTAATTTTTTTAAAAACTATACTTCCTTTCTATGTTCCAGTCACTGTTCTTTCCTTCACCATAGCTTTGTTTTAGTGTCCTATAGCAGTAGAGTTCATGGTGAAGTCAGCAATTCACCATGAGCCTCCCTGCAGCAAATTCTATTAGTGGCATCCATTGCTTTATCTCAATTCAGTGCTGAAAGGTCATTAGAATACCGACTAAGGAGACAACAGTCTTGGAACACTTTTGCTAGTGTTGAAGTCAGAAAACTCACCACTCACGGATCAGACACTCATGACCAATCCACTTGGTACCCAAAAGCTAAAGTGCAACCCTGATACAACAGCAGCATGCTTCTACTAGATGACAAGAAAATGCACAGAAACAAATACTGGTCTACATTTAGCTACGTTTATGCCATCAGCCATTGGGAGAGATTTTTTTTTTCTACAATATACTTGACCTAAGACAGCATTTAAATGACTTTCCAAACACTCAGGTGGAGCATATATATTTTAAATATCAGTTCACTTATTAATGTTAGATTTCTCTTACCATTACCAGCGTGGTAAAAGTCAACACAACTTAAGAAAGTCAATAGTAAGACATGATGCATTATTGAAGAGTGTGCTTTGATCAGATTTTCTACATAGATTTGCTGTTCAGATGGAGACAATAAACTAAGAAACGTTTTTCACCATGAATCAATCTAAGTAGTATAGACAGCATTAACAATTTTCTTTTAATGTTGCCCACCCTAGCCCTGACAAAAGTACCGATAGCATTCTCTTCTAAAATTTTAATCTGGTTGAATGATTGTTTGAAAGGCTTTTTATAAGCACTTAGGGAAATGCCAAATAAGCATGTCAAATGACAAGTTGCTCAGCACAAACAGTGCACCAGGGGAGAAGGACCCAAGAAATGCTCTGGTAAAGGATTGTGAAAACACCTTTTCCTTAAGAAACAGAGGAAAATGTTATTAGAACACACATCACAACAGGTCGCCATTTTCTTAAGGTGAAAAATTCACTTATTATAGGTACATATTAATAAAATACTTTTACTGGAGAAAACTCAGAATTTGGGGGGTTTACTGCATTGGCCAAAAAGTTCGTTCGTGTTTAAGTAAAAATAAAAGACTCATTCTTCATTTTCACGAGGAACTCCATTGAACAACCTGTTCACTAACTGACCGAACTTTTTGACCAACCCAATATAAGGAGTTGCACATAGTTTATTAGAGTACTAATGTATTTTTTATTCTTTTTTTCTATTCTATGGATTTTTATCCTATAAGTACTTGGATAATTGAATAAATATAGCACACACAAAAAAAAAAGAGAGAAAAAAATGCTCCCCTTCAGTTGTATGTGTGTCATACCTTGCCAATTTGATATAACTTAATTTTTTGCATGTGGCACTTCCATGTTTTCTGGGTAGAGTATGAATTTAGAAAACAATAAATATCAGCATATGAACATGAAAGACATTATGTGACTTAGAAAGGCATAGTTTGATACCATGTAATGAAGAATAAATAGGTCATTTTCCAAGAAAATTCCCCACAAATCCTCCTCCATTGTTTTCAAAAATGTAGAATAAGGTTAAATTACAGAGAATTTTCCTAGCGATAATTCTTAGTGGAAGGAGGGAGGCTATATAAAATTTCTCTCTCATTTACAATGATTAGGCCCCTAAATAAGTACCAAAATGAACAAGACACTGTCAGCCCTTAGGGAATTCAGTCTTATAGAGGAGCTCTCAGTCTAATCAAAGAGGGTGCGCTCAATCTAGCACAGAGATGGTAAATAGGAGCCGTTTCTCCTCTTCTTGCTCATGTCACAGGTATTTTCATTGGTCGTTTTTCTTGCTGATCTCAAATGTGACTCCAGAATCTTTCTCAACAAAGCATAGATTAGCATTTCAGTTGAAACCACTTCACTGTCTGGTTTAGTGGACAGTCCTTATTCTATGATATTTCTACCATGTCTAAGGTTATGTATTCAGGATTTACATGGATGGAAAACACAGAATGTACATGTTAGGTATGTCAGGAAAATACCTCAGTAAATTGCTTTGAAGACAAAATTTCAATCGTACTAATTTAATTGAAAGTCAGGAAATATCCCAGTGTGAATCAGAATTCAGGGGAGGGTTTAGGGTCATTTCTCCTAGAGATCTTCTGCAAATTAAAATAAGACATGATTTGTTTGATACTCCTGATGATAATTGTAACGAGCTCCAAAATTGTTCTGTACATAAGTTATCAAATTTCATTGTAATTTTTAATATAATGCCTGCTTCCATATGAGACCATCTGCTGTCTGAGGGCATAGAACATGTCTGTCTTGGTCCCTGCTTTGTATCCAGTGTATCATAAGGGGATCCCTGGTATTAAGTACTTAATAAATATTTAATAACTTAATTGGATGACTATTTGAAAGTGCTTGATATACGAAAGTTCAGGCAAAATTAAACAAAAATGTAAATATAAATGCAAGATAAGCTGACTGAATATACCATATTTATCAGGCTAAACCCCGGTATTATCTTGGCTTTTCAGAAGTTCCCCTATAACAGATGTTTTGATGTACTCAAAATATCCAATTCTTGTGGGGGAGGGAGGGATAAACTGGGAGATTGGGATTGACATGTACACACTACTATATATAAAATAGGACCTACAGTATAGCACAGAGAACTCTACTCAATACTCTGTAATGACCTATATGGGAAACGAATCTTAAAAAGAGAGGATATATGTATATGTATAACTGATTCACTTTGCTGTACAGCAGAAACTAACACAACATTGTAAATCAACTATACACCAATAATTTTTTAAAAACCCACTCAGTTATTAACCAGCTTAATCCATGCTGGAAAGGCAGAGGTGAACAGAGACTGCTGGGAGAGAGACGTATAACTGGAAAATGAAGAAGGAACATGGTAGATCTCGTGGAAAGTTAATAATTAAGCAAATTATGTACGTGTTGGGATAGAAGAAGCTTTAGAAAAGGGGCAGTGAATACAAGGATCCTAATCTGTATGCACCTGAGGGCTGCTGAATCACTAGAGCCGAGGTTTCATGTAAGGTGGAGAATCACCTTCCCCTTTACACGCTTTCACTTTCCTTCTTTTCTGTTTTCATTCCTCCTCAAATTTATAGTAACAACTGTATATTTGCACAACCATCCAATGTAAGCAATACTTGTCTATGACCCTTAGATAACTCATGAGAAATCAAATCAATGAATGTCCATTCTGTTAGTCTACTTTCACTAAGTGTATCCATAAGAGATTTAATATTTATATGTAGGAAATTGCCAAAACCAATTGAGTGAATAATTTTTTTCCTCCCCAAATGACTCTTTCTTATTAAGATCCTTCATATGATTGCTAACTAAGACTGTGATACAGGCATTTTATTTACTATCTTCCTCTAGTTTGCCTGGTCACCATGTTCACAGTGCTATATAGAAGAGGTCTGTGGCTGGCATTCTGGAATTCATCAGTGGTTTTTCAAGAGCTAAACATCATTATTTCATTGAGACATCTTTTGCCCCTGTCCCTGATGTCTCTTTTGTTACCAGTAAAACCTATACCTGTGCTACTTGGTGAATGATGGTGGTGGTTTGCCTGTGAAAATAGGCCACAAAGATGGCAAATGGAACTTCTGCTGCTGGTCATTTCCTAGCACTTGCTTCAAAACACACACAGAAAATTTGAGTGATGTCCTCAAGACCTATAACAAACTAGGTCAGATCACTCTTGGAAAAAATACTCATTTCTGTGGTCCCCTTATCACTTCCTTGACTAGCCAAGTGAATGTTTCACTAGTGGGCTATTCATGGAAACCCAATCAAGGTTTGTGGCGGGGTGATAATTTATTTCAAATTTATGATTGTATTCCCAGTATATATTAAAGGAAGTAGCTTGCTCTTACTTTCCCTTTGTAGAGTCATATAATGAGGATTCTCTGAGTTAGGTGACTATTTCATAATTAAGTCAGGGCTGCAGATAGAATAAGCAACTACCTAAGCTGTGTATTTATAGATTTTTCAAAAGTGCTTTTTTACTGATTTTATTTCTCTCAGTGGCTTATCACTATACCTGAAAATTTCACTATAATCACCCTTTATGGAGTCCCCTCAAGATAAAGCTTTCAGAGACTGAGTCGTCTGCTTTGAGGAGGAGTAAGAGAGGGAGGAATTAAGTCTCTGAATTAGCAAATGCTGGAATATTCCAGGACTCTACCCTCAGATGACTCTTATTCTCTGTCTAAGCTCTTTCCCTAAGTGGTCTTAACCAATCCAGTGCATTAAATGAAATTTGCATAAAAATATTTCCAAATTTTTCTCACTCTTTTTCACTGTGCTCTAGTATTTTATATCTAGTTTTCTATTAAACACCTCCACTTGGATGTGTAATTGACATCATAAATCCCATCTGAAAGAAAATTCTCCTCCCAGCTTCCTTCATCTTAGCAAAAGACATCACTCTGTACCAGTTGTACAAGTCTAGATTCTAGGAGCTGTTATTGCTTTCTTTATTTCTTCACTTTGCCAATCTATTAGTGAGTCTAGTCAGTTCTGCATTAAAAATATGCATGTTCTCTTCACTATGCCTGGAATGAACTTATGAAAATGCAAACACAATTATAACATTTTCCTACTTAAATTTCTCCAATATTTTCTCATAGAATTTAGAATAAAATTGCAGATCCTTACTATGGACTGAAATGGTGCATATCACTCTTGCCCCATACAGTACTACTCTCTTCAGGTTCACTGTGATGCTTCCATTACCCTGGATTTCTTTCTTTTTCTTAATGCATTAAGAATATTTATACCCAAGTTCTTTTCTCTGAAATATTTGAACTAGTACCTTTATTTCATTCATGTCCTAATTCTAAGATGGAGAGGTCTTCCTTAACTATTCAATTAAATAGTCCCCCCAGTCACCGGTCTCACACAATGTTAGTATTGACTTTAACAGTGCTTATTAAACTCTGAATTACCTAATTTGTTCATTTACTTAATTTTTGTCTGACCCTTTCTCTGAGAACAGGGATCTGATCTGTCTTATTTACTATTCCCAGAGCCTGTCTGAAACAGTGATTAAAATACTGTAGAAACTTCATACATATTGCTTGAAGGAATATAAAATGGATAGAAGTAAAATCCTAGACTCCTTATGTGTGACCTGTGCATTCTTTCCACTTAATTGGCACATTAGTAGTGAATATCAATGTATATATTAGTTTATAGTGTAGCTTAACGTATAAATTAGACTATGCTATAGGAACAAATTAATCTCTGAATCTCAACAGTTTCATATACAACTTTTAATAATTATTCATAGGAAGTCTGATGCCAGTCACTAGAGATGCTCTTCCATCAGGTGACTCAGGGATCCGGGTTCCCTGTATGTTGTGATGTCTCCCTTTCCTGAGAGAGGTACCACACTATCAAACGTTTGGTCTAGAAGTGCAATAGGTCACCTCTGATAAGTCAGTATTGGCTGGAACTAGCCTCGTGGCCTAATATAATTGCAAGGGAGGCTGGATTATTTAGGGGAGCACATAGTATATAAGGGAAGCAGTGCTACCTCTAACACAACATTAATAGCTAGTTAGGCAAGCTAAAGGAATAAGATGTGGGGGCACGTAGGGAAAAAAAGTCAAGTGATGAACCTGCTGTACAGCACAGGGAGCTCAGCTCAGTGTTCTGTGATGACCTAGATGGGTGGGATGGAGGGGTGGGAGGGAGGTTCAAGAGGGAGGGGATATATGTATACACATAGCTGATTCACTTCCTTGTACAAGAGAAACGAACACAACATTGTAAAACAATTATATTCCCATAAAAGATTTTTAAAAAGTAAAAAGTAAGAGGAGGATGAGAGAGAGAGAAAAAAAAACTGAACTGAAATATACTGGTGTTGATCTCTGGGACCCAGGCACAGCTAATGAAAGGCCAGGAACAGTCTCTACACTGGCGAATATACTTTTCCATTTGGTTTGCAGCTGCAGCTAACATTATTTCTTGTGCCTAATATTGTTTGAAGTTTGCCTCTTAAACTCATGTTCTTCTTGATTTTTTTGCTCTGAAGTATCTTCCCACTGTCAGATGTCTCCACCCCAGGCCAGCCTTTGTGTTCCACTTCACAGCTAATCATCTTAGATTAATACCAGGAGCACTTTTGCCTAATGGAGTTTTAGCCAGAAAGAGAGAGAAAGAGAGCCAGGAAGAAAATTCCTGCTAAGTGAATATGTCTACTCATTTTCCCTGTGTTTCACATGCTCTCTGGTATAAAAGAAATCGTGGAAGTCAATGGATTAAATATAAATGTGAAGTAAGGAAATATGTGATAAAAGAGAGACGGATAAAAACGTACTTGAGCCCAATGGGCAGACCATGTGGTGAGCTGATATAATACCTTAATTCTGGCATCCCTGTGGCTATCCCAGGTTGACAACATTTCAAAGATGGCGATTATTTGGAATAAATCCAAGATTATACTTTAAATAAAAATGCTCATAAATCATAGCTCTTCCACTATGAATAGGACAGGCACATAAGCAATTACTTATAGGAGCAGTATTATCTTGCAATTCAAGCTGTTTCTTAAGTTGATTTAACTAAAAGCTTATTTTTTTGCCCCAGAGTGAAAAATGAAAACGTTCAACTGTTTTGCTTTGTCCTGTATATGAAGTTTAATTAGACGACTCATGTATTCTCTCAAAAAGTTCTATAAATGAAAAATGGGAATTCAAGAAAAAGAAAAAAAAAAAGAAGCTGATATGTCTAGAGGGAAAAGACCTGGGGTAAGTGCTGCAAAATGAAATTGGGTGGGTGGGAGAGAATCAGGACCCAGTCCAGCCAATGACAACATTAAATGTCACAAGTGACTCTGGACTTAGGGAAAAAATATATCTGTTGATATAGGTAGAACCTACAGAAAACAGCTTTTCTGTCCATTTTGTGCTTCAGAGTGAGAAACTCTGACTTCCAGTCTTGGATCTGCCACATACCAGCTTTGTGTCCTTGGGTGAGTTTTTAAACTATAAGTGTCAGTTTCATCATTTGTACACTGAAGATTTAAACCTTAACAGGGTGGGTTTAAATAGAATAAGGCACAATCCTGGGTACATATTACATGGAGCCTTGATGCTGGTAAGGGTACTATAAAGAAGGATATACAGTATGTATACAGATAGATATAGATATCTCTAGCTATCTGTCTATTATTGATCTACCTCTGACATTTAGACAGTTATTTATGAATGCTCATTTAGTTTATAAAAGATGATATATTCTGATTACTGTTTTCCTATCAAAGCTCATATAACACCAGGTGACATGTAAAAGATTTACTCCTTCAATTTCTTAGTGTACACAAATGTTTCATTGCTACCTGTACATCTCAGTGATATGGCTATTGCTTTTTTTTTTTGCAGTACGCGGACCTCTCACTGTTGTGGCGTCTCCCGTTGCGGAGCGCAGGCTCCGGACCCACAGGCTCAGCGGCCATGGCTTACTGGCTCAGCCACTCCGCGGCATGTGGGATCTTCCCAGACCGGGGCACGAACCCATATCCCCTGCATCAGCAGGCAGACTCTCAACCACTGCGCCACCAGGGAAGCCCGCGACTGTTTTTTAAACTCAAGGATTAAAATGGTCCAGAGTAGGGCATGCTATCCACCCATTTGGCATGGGAAATAGCTCTCACACACATGCCGATGGAATAAGGTTTCCGTGATGCAAAGAGAAGCTGTAAATTTAGTATGAGTAAATGTTACGTTACCAAGTAGTGAATAAAATTCAGAGAGATGCAGAGCAGAAATTACAGAAGACAAATCCGTATTAGTTCCAAATTAGATGTCTTTAACACATTGAAAAATACTAAAATGTAATGGGAATGGATTAAGCCTGCAAACTACTTTGGACAAAATTACCTTTTAAAATGGAAAATAAAACGAGTGATGCTTAATATAAAGCTAGTAAATATCACGGAAAAATTTTGGTGGGGAGATTGGAACTTGAAAAATTATTCTAATATTATCTGAAAAGATTTACATTACAGCAGTGACTTTCAATCTTTTTTGATTGTAACCTACAGTATGAATCATGTTTAGAATTAGGACTCAATTCACATACACACTTATACACACAAACACACACAAAGGCAATAATAATTTTATAAATAATATTTACTGCAAATACATATAATGAAGTCTAATATTTCTATATTTTTATTATTTATTAAATGTTAGTGACTTCCAATAAATTCCCAGAACCTTAAATGAATTATGACCTATTTATATATATATACATATATATATTTTTTTTTCAGGGTTGTTAAATGACATTTATGACTGCTCTACATTGCAGGAAGTGCTAGGGCGTCTTTAAGGTACAGGCTCCAGTGACAAACACTGGGTTCATAATCTTGTCTCCACCACCTAAGATGTGTGATCACAGGCAAGTTGCTTAAATCTCTGAACCCCACTTCCTTGATGGAAAGTAGGGATACCCCAGAGATGACCCACAGCCAGGTTAGGGCCCACAAGCCAGCATCTGTTCCAAGGAGTCTGTGCCTCTTCTTGCCATTTGTCTGAAGTGTTGAAACTATAACTCTTGGATACAGCTGCCACCCCACTTCACAGGGCAGCTGCAGGAAGTAAGGAAGTTAAGTCACTCTGCATATGCTGTGCTCTCACCCAGTCAGCAGGTATCCTCCCCCTTCATGCAGGAAGGTCTGGAATTAGGTAGTTACAAAGCCCTGTGTCACCACCTTCTAACTACCTCCAATCTTTCCCAGCTAGGCTAGAAGACGGTAATCACAGGAGAGGCAAGGCAATTAAAAAAACAGAAATAAAAACTCAGGAGAGGCCTCTCTTTCTGCTCTTCTGAAGACTTCTTTCCTGCACAGGGAGGTTCTGCAGGTATAGACAACACCCTGCTTCAACATATCTACCCCCCTTTGAAGAAGCTGTCACCCACAAAGGAGGCAGGGCAGGAAAGGGTTCGATGTTCAGTTTCCTTTAATGACGCCCATTCTCCCTGAAGGGCAGGTGCGGGCAGCTAGGCGATGGCAAGAGATGTTCACTTGAAGATCTTGCCCTGTTTGAAGGCTTTGCCCACGTGCAGGAAGGCCCCATCCCAGGAAGAGTATTCTCGAACCGGTCTGAGTCTCCTCGCTGCTGGGATCCAGTTTCCAGCATGTGTATGACTCATAGTACCCCTGCCAATCTGGACTCAGCGGAAAGGCAAGCTCCTGGCCTCGGAAGACCCAGACTCCAGAAATGGAGCTGCTATTGTTGGTTCCAAAGAGAATGACACTGACAGATGCATTCTTCCCCAGTTTGTCCAATCGCTGGAACATTCCAGTGATGAGGTTGCAGCTCATGAAGGTCTGGGTGAGCTCTTCAGGGAAGCTGTACTAGGAGTACCACAGGGACCAGCCATCTTTATCAAAGTGCTCCCCAAAGTACGGCAGCGCCACGGAGAGTGTGTCCTCGTTGGAGTGCTTGCGCTTAAATTCATCCAACACAAAGGTGCTCTTGGGCAGGGGAGCAAAGGGGTCCTTGGCCTTCGGTTCAGCAGCCGCTGCCTGCGCACGTTCATCCAGCTCCTCCTTGGGCAGGGGCAGCTGTCTTCTTCTTTCCGCTCGGCCTGGGGCTTCTGTTTCTCTTCTCGAGAAGCTTTCTCTTTCCGTGGGGTGTCCTTCTTAGGCTAGCTCTCTGCAAACGTTTTAGCATCAAATTGGGCCATTTTCTTAGAATTTCACCTCCCCCAAGACAGCCCGGAACTGGGGCTGCTTAATGCAACCCCAGAACCTGTTTATAAAGCCACAACAGGGTGCAGACAACTGTGATGTCAGCCAGCATCACACGTTCGGCCACCGGAAAAGTCCTTGTCTTCAAGGGAGCATCCAGCAGCCCCAGAATTCACCTCACCTCCTCCTTTGCAATCTCCGTGGCCTGCTTGTTGTGGTGCATGATGCCCAAGGAGGGGAACACCCAGGTACTGGCTGGGGGAACTATGTCGCTATCAGCAAAGCTCACCCACTGCACCACCTGGGCTGCTGCTTCAGGAGTACTTCCCCGCAGCTCCTCGTTGCTCACATAGTAGGCGATGGCATTGCTCTCGAACACAGAATCCATCATCAACCTCAAAGGCTGGAACCTTGCCAGCAGGAAATTTACGGAGAAATTCGCGGGTACCATTGGTTTGGCCAAAATGGAAGTGGGGTGGTGCGGAGAGCACGCGCACCTGAGCCCTGCTGTAGTGAGTGGCAATGAGGGCCTTGAAGGCCCTGCAGTTTTCAGGATGTGTGTACAGGGTCCCAGCTGCCATGGTGATTCTGCAGAGAAAGGGTGACCTATTTATCTTTAAAACATGCTACTTTACAAAATATTCAATTAAGTTATTAAATTAAGAGTTATAAAAGAGACTTTGCCCTATCATATATTCACATATGTAAGAAAACTACAGGCATATGAGTGAAATGATAGAAATTTCTAAATTACATCTATGCTTACACAATCTCACATAAAATAAGAATGCTATTCCAATTAGTGATAAGATCATATATTACACACACACAAAATTGTTAGGGTAAACTTCAGTCATCTTGGAAAAATGATATTTAGATTCTCTGTTTTACAACTTGCATCTAAGTAAATTGCAAAAGTATTAAATGTAGAGCTATACAAAACAAAATTATAAACGTAATTGGAGAATATAAAGAATATTTTTGTTATTTTGGGTGGTAGAAGGCCTTTACAAGCATGATGACAAAATCAGAAATCATTAAAAAAATTATAGAATCAATTACTTATAATGTACAATTAAAATTCAAATGGCAACCTGAGAATAACTTGAAGCATATATAATATACAAACTATATCTAACATATGGATACCTTCCTTCATATTTAAAATAAATACTACAAAATAAAAGGAATCTGTGAAAAGCATAAATAAACAATTCATAAAGAATAAGGGTTGGGCTTCCCGGGTGGCGCAGTGGTTGAGAGTCCGCCTGCCGATGCAGGGGACACGGGTTCGTGCCCCGGTCCGGGAAGATCCCACATGCCGCGGAGCGGCTGGGCCCGTGAGCCATGGCCGCTGAGCCTGCGCGTCCGGAGCCTGTGCTCCGCAACGGAAGAGGCCGTAACAGTGAGAGGCCCGCGTACCGCAAAAAAAAAAAAAAAAAAAAAAAAAAAAAAGAATAAGGGTTAATCATTTATAATGAAATTTTTAAAAATTCAAGCTGATTATTAAAGGATTTCAAGTTAAACAATAATAAATAACTTTTGTACATATCAAATTGGAAAATACGTATTCTTAGGGTTATAATGCCTGCTATTATTAGCTGACATTTATTGAGTGCTTTCTGTATGTCAGACACTGTTTCAAAGGTTCAGCATCCTGTTTAATCTTTCCAACAGACAATCCTATAAGTAGGTAGCTAACTACCATCTCTAGTTACAGAAGAAGGATGCTGAGATTGGTTAAGTAACTTGCCTCATAACTAATAAGTAGCTGAGTCAGGTTTTGATGCCAGAAAATCTGACATCAGAGCCCACATTTTTAATCGAGTATGAAAAAGCTGTTGTAGGAAGTGTAAGGTGCTACTATATTTCTAGAGGGCACTTTTACAAAATATCCCCAAAGCACTGAAAATGTACTTGTTGCTTGGAATATCAATTCTACTTCTACATATTTACCCAAGATATAGGTAGAAACCTGTGCAAACAGTCACATAAATTTCCATAAAAACTCTTTTATAATGGTAGAAAATTAACAGAAAAGAGATGAAATATTTACTACTTGAGTGCATTATTTGTGGCATATATATGTAATAGAATATCTCTTAGCAACTGAAGTACTACTTTTGAAGACTAGTTATTTACAGAGTAAGTATAAAAAACAGATTATAAAACAATATGCATAACATGAATTTTGCTAGGAGAAGGAGATCAGGAGGAAGGAAGAGAATGAGATCAGAGTTAATTTCTGGCTCCCTCTCTGAAAGTTTTTCTTGAACTGACTGTGTCCTTTGATCATGGTCATGATTCCTAACAAGATGACTGACTACACAACTCTTAATCCTTCTAGGTTCTAGAGACAATACCTCCACTCATTCATCTGTGCTTTAGGTTGGTAGAAGCTCACCTGTGACAAGCGGCAGATTATTGTCCTAACCTTTGTGGTTCCTATATAGCCAAATATTTGCAACTTCCCTCCTTTTAATATAAACCTCCTCAAATATCTATTAAAGTTCATTGTGGATTCAGTCTGGAGAAGATATATAGAAGAGGTTAAATAAATACCCCATAGTCCACATTTCAACTCAAAATATGAGTATAAACTCATAAAATATTTAAAATATTTATTTACTAGTTAGTTCTGTTCACTGAAAAGGTCTAGAGACAATGAGTGACCCAGTAGCAATGAGCACCCCCAGGATACAGATTGTGCTTTTGGAATGATGGCTGATACCAGATTGGGGGTGGGTAGGAATGCAAAAGATGACTCTGGACCATCTTGACATACCAGAGCGTGAAAGTTGACAAAGATTACTGGGAGAAATGGGACAATTTGAACTTCATAAAGGATAAACATTGAAATTGATCTAAACTTGTTGGCTATGTTTAAACAAACAAGTTTAAAAAGTATATTTAAAAAACAAACCCATAATTAGTTACCTGCTGAAGATAACAGAAAACCAATTCATTCTCTTGAAAACTGGTTAAATCAGAGGAAAGAAATAAACATGATCTTGCTTTTCTATATGAACTAAACTATTGGATAAAAAATAGTAGATGAGGGGAGTTGTCTCTGGAAGTATTTTTTTAGTTTTGGATATTTGAAAAGACTTATAAGACTCAACAGAACATGCTCATTTAAGGCTATTATCTAAAGTCAGAGAAGATGATACAGCAAAAGAAAGGGAGTGCAGGTAGGCATTGGGGATCCAAGAGATAGTCAGATGAAATCTCCCCATGGTTCTTATTCACTTCAGCTTGATCTGTGCAATGAATTTTGAATTTTGGCTTTAAAAGAGCTCAAGACAGAAGCTTCCAGGAGGTCTTTTATGCCCTTCTGGTTACATAATCACCCAGCTGTGTAACCAGTTATGCCAGTAGAAAACTATTCATAAACAAATTGACTCTGGAGTTTGGGGATCACCAGGGGAGTTTTGGATTTTAAACAAAACATCATAAATTTCAGTGCACTTACCTTGGTCAAGAGTCAAAGCCAGATAATCCGGGCATCCCTGGAGATAAAGAGAGAGTTTTCCAAGACCAGCTGTAGGTTAACTCTATCCTATAGAGCCTCCTTATGAAATTGTTCCATCTAACAAGTAAAAAAAAAATAATAGAATTGAAATATCACAAGTTTGCAATCCCTAATGAATTAATGGATCCAGACACTTTGCATTCCAGCCACAAACATCACAGAAAGGGAAAAGGGATTTTGTGCTTCTTGACGAAAGAACACATCATCAATGGAATCTGTCTTGAGATTAATTGATCCTCTGGATACAATGCCAATTTTCAGGAAATAAAGGACAGAAAAACATGTTAAATTGCACCAGGAGTACGCAATCAGCAGATCTAGACTGACAAACTCAGGTGGCATGTTTGTAAGTTCTTTAAGAAACTATCAGTTATGTGTTCTTCACCTGAAAAATTATATAGAAAGAAAGGGATAGGGCAGGGGAATCTAAAGATTTTTATTTTAACTTATAAGATATCCAATTAAAATTTTGGGGCTTCCCTGGTGGCGCAGTGGTTGAGAGTCCATCTGCCGATGCAGGGGACACGGGTTCGTGTCCCAGTCCGGGAAGATCCCACGTGCCGCGGAGCAGCTGGGCCCGTGAGCCATGGCTGCTAAGCCTGTGCGTCCGGAGGCTGTGCTCCGCAACAGGAGAGGCCACAGCAGTGAGAGGCCTGTGTACCGCAAAAAAAAAAAAAAAAAAAAAAATTTGGTAAGACTATATTTTGTGACTCGGGTTGCACACACACTTAGATGATGAAACCATAAACAAATTCAAAGAGACTGGGCTCCCATTGGGATGGAGCATGTGGAGGGATTTCTGGGGTGACAAATTCTGTTTTTTCACTTAAGCAGGGTCAAAAGAGCATTTGCCTTATAATATTTCATCAAGTAATACTATTTATGTGTGTGTGGTTTTCCAGATCTGTGTTTTATTTTATGATAATAAAGTTTAAAAATGTTAGAAACAGAGGTTGGGACCTTGAGTGCTAAGGAAAGGAGTCTGAATTTAATTTGATGATGTGCAATTGTTTATCGATTATCTTTAATATAATGAGCAGATTTTGGAGAAATACAGGCTTCAGTGTAAATCACAAAAGATAATTTGAGAATAACTAGGTAAATAGAAATACCACATTTAGGACCATCTGGCAATAGTACTTGGTTATTCTTGAGAATTCTAGATCATATTTGAATAAGAGCCTCTTCAGATACCACTGGCATTGTGGTATAATAACAAAATGTATCTTTGACCACTTCACAAAAAGTGAGCTGGCTCAGGAAAGAGGGAAGACCTAGGCACATCAGGCCCACTGTGGTTCAATGTCAGGGTACCTTTTGGCTTATTGGACTGTATATTGTAACAACAGATAGTAGAAAAGGTGATCTGTGCCTCAGCAATATGTTTAATTTTTAAAAGAATTACTGATCTTCTCTCTCTTTATGCTACTTCAGCACAATAGGTAATGACCTGGATTTAAAATGGGAGGGTTTTTTTGTCCTTAAAATGACTGGATTAGTAAGCAAGTAAAATTACTGTAGCCTTCAAAGAATTTATTGAGAAAGAAATTGGGACCAGAAGACCAAAGTGTAAAAGAGTATAATACTAGTTATCAGGATTTCCCTGTAGTTTTAAATGGAAAGAGTAAGATGGGGGTAAGAAATAACGGTGGAGGGACTTCCCTGGTGGCGCAGTGATTAAGAATCCACCTGCCAATGAAGGGGACATGGGTTCGAACCCTGGTCCGGGAAGATCCCACATGCCGGAGAGCAACTAAGCCTGCGAGCCACAACTACTGAGCCTGTGCACCACAACTACTGAAGCCCGCGCTCCTAGAGCCTGTGCTCCACAGCAAAAGAATCCACTGCAAGAGAAGCCTGCGCCCTGCAACAAAGAAAACCCCCCGCTCGCCGCAACAAGAGAGAGCCCGCACACAGCAACGAAGGCCCAACACAGCTAAAAATAAATTACAAAAAACAAACAGAAAACAAACAAACAAAAGCTTATATATATGAAAAAAGAAATAATCATGGGAAGAAGTAACCCTTGCTGTAGAGATAAAATTAGATTTTCTTTAAACACTGAGTGGAGAGTGGAAATTTGAAATGATATCATAACATATAAATGTCTTTTTTTAATCTGGGAGAACAAGAAAAATGTAGTCTTATGGCCATATTTGTACATGTCAAGACATTCCTGAGAAACTACAAAGGAAAGGAAGGAGGGAATAAAAATTTTGTAAGAAGCGTAACCAGCACTAACTTTCCAGTTCTAAGCTTTAGATGATGGCAGACTCTTTTATTCAAAATGACCTATTAGACAATCTAACCATGAACATTCTTAAAAGAAGTGCTTTGTATACTTAATAACTAATATTCTGTATTTTTGATATAACAAAACATGTTTCTTTTTCTTGAAATAACGTCCAATTTCTAAAGTAATAAGAGAAGCAAATATGGCATAAGTTGCAAAAGTTTATAATATTTTTGTACAATAGCAGGGGAAAGCACACAGACAAACACACACACACAGAGTTCTGTGTGAATGGTAAAATTGAGTTACTTGAGTTACTATATTTATATTTGGTAACATCCTAGGCTGGAGTAATAGGTGGTCAGACCTAGCACACATGAAAATGAAAAAAGAAAAAAGCTAAATACCAGCCTGGATATGCTTGTGATATGCTAAAAATGAATTTCAAGTACTAAAACACAGCATAAGAGGAAACTATCAAAAAACTGCCAAGGTTGAGATTTAGAAATGTCACTCACTGATCCTGTTTCCAAACAAAAAGCTTTTATTCTTATGGCAGGTTTTCACAGCTTAACAGATAAGCTTGTGTTAGGTGTTTGCACATCGCTTCTTTGGAGAGTTATTTTCTGAAACAAGGAAGTCAGCGTGCGTGAGGAAAGAAGGAGTTAATGGGTTAAAACCTGTGTAAATGTTACTCCAGTTAAATTACAGCTTGTTGTTCAGATGAATACTCTCCACTTCTCGTATAGCTTTAAATTATGGACAAATGCTTGCAATTGTGAACTCCCTACATTGTGGTTGCCTGTTCCCAGGCTTCATCAAACAGGGCTGTCCAATGGGATTACTGTAAGCCTTCACGGCAGTCTGCCAGCCACTGATGAGAAACTCATACCCCTGGATGTTAGATTGCTCTCTTTATTCCATCCTTGTGAAGGCTGTGATTGCTGTCACGGTGTTAGGTTAGAAATTAGCATTTTGTGGCCCAAATTTTGCCATCCAGAATACACTCAGGAAAAAAAAAAATTCGGAGAATAGTAATTCTTCTGTCAAAAGAAAAAAAAAATCAGGGCTACCATGATACAGACATCTACAAAACTTAGGTCAGGAAATGTTGTGTGGTCCTGGTGAGCAAAGCTGATGCAGGTGGCGTTTTGCTGTTGTCACAGGCCTTGCTTAGAAACCAGTGGTTTTTATTTTATAAAACTAAGACTGACTGAGAGAAATATGTTGTGCCCTTAGAAGTGTTAAAAATAATCTTGGTCTTTAGCATTAAATTTTTAAAAATCTGAATTAATCACAAGAAGCTAGTTAGTACTGGGCCAAAAACCCAATTCTTAACATTGTTTCAGTTCTTATATCTAGAAGCAATGACAATATATTATGTGCTCTTTTGCAATAGTTTATATATATATATGTCTGAGTATGAAAAGAGGAAAGATAAAAGAGTTATAAAATATAAAGTGGTAAATATCATTAATTTTGTTTGTTTACCCCTTAAATGACAAAATGACTAAAGTAGCGCTATTATAATAAAAAATGTTTCATATCATCAATGATTCTGTAAATGTCCTTGCATTAATATTTTCTCTCTATCCTTTATTTGCTTATACTTGTGTACTTACTAAACCATTGTTAAATAACTACTGATTTTTTAGTTTTATGTAAACCTGTCTTCTGGTTAGGACTTACATGTAATTCAATTTCTACTCTTTACAGTAGAGATTAATTACAGCAAGAAAAATGAAAAGTGATTTAAACTTAGTAAGAAAAAATGTTATAGTTTCCTTATCTTCTGATTCTTCTTAGGCTATCCACAGACATGCTAATTTTTCCTGTCATTAACAGTGAGCAAGCTAGAAGAAATCTGACATGTGAGGTGCACAGATTCTGTTAGGAGCCTTCATATATATCCACCCAGGTTTATCTGTCATCTTTAATCATGCAAAAGGCAGAATTACTTAATCATTTCATTTTATTGAAAAGAAAAAGAAAGATTTACATTAAAATGATGACATACAAGAGAAAAAATAAATTGAAAATGATTGTGAGGAGAAGGTAAGGCAGAGACTAAAGCTCCGTTGGTTTTGTGATGCTCATTTAAAGCAATGATCTAGTAAAACCAAGACATAAAAGCAGTGATGATGTTAGCTGTTGGGGTATAATCATCTTACCTTTGCATTCCTGATCTGCATTCTCAGAAAATCATGTGGGGAAGCTAAAACGAATAATTCAACGTTAGACCTAATTATCCACCCCTCCCCATTCTTATCCTAGATTGAATTATATCCTAATAATAATCTTATATAAAGGACCATGACCCCCAAATTTAAATTCAGCACTTTGAAGAGCTTTATACAAAATACTTGTTTTAATTTCAACAGAACGATATAAGCCAAATCAATCAGAATCCAAGAACTATCAAGTTCAGTGTATATACATTAGTGTAAGCTTATTTTTCTCGAGCAACATGTTATTTTTGTTCTTAATATGTGTTATCAGTGTTCTTTACTCTTATAGACAATAAACTGTTTTACATAGGCAAAATCTTTTCTGCCTTTTTATATTACAGGAGACAGATATTTCAAAACAGTTGTCTAGGATATTCTCACTGGTATCTGAGCCCATCTTTTCTATTTTATGTTATTTGTTTCTATTTTTCCAATTGAAAAAAAATAAGTAATTATTCTGAAGATGAGAAATTTTTAAAAGTTTGTAAAGATATTAATTGACAATAATTTTTAAAGTTTTTTAAAAATATATAAAACAAGGATTTTTGAAACAATAGTGAGCTTTCTTCCAATATTTTTTTCTCGACCTTAAAATACATATTGTCTTGTACATTTGAATTAAAATATTTCTGAAAACAATCTATACATGAATGGAGTCGTGTTGAAAATAATCAATTATGTTGAGTAAGAAGAGCAATTATATACAACGGAGCTGAAATTTAGAAAAAAAGTGTTTTGATCCTTCTAGAACAAATGATAACTGTGTTCATTCTTTTAACTTTGAATAAACAGTTGTTTAACACCTACTATGTGCCAAGAACTGTACTCACTATTATGAACAAAATTCCTGGTCTATAAGATACTATATTACATTTTTACCTATAGCATAAATTATTTAAGAATCAGAAAAAAAAAAAAAGAGAGCTATACTCCCTGCTCTCCTAGATATGTAACTGGCCATATTTTTACTAAACTTGGGTGTCTTCTGAACATATACCCAGGTATATAAGCAATTGGTCAGTGATATTAAACTAATTCAATATTTCAGCATATTCAGAATTTATATAGCATTAATAAATTTACTTTTAAATTAAATGACACAGTTTGAGGTGATTCAATAATGTTTTCCATATAAACATATACAGTCAACAGAATATTTCTATGCAACTGAATATAAAAATTAAAAGGTATAATTGAAAGAGTGACATAATTTTTACATTTAAGTTACAAAGATTATACAAAACTACAGTAATTGTAATTTTGAAAACCATATAATCTCTAAAATTAGGTTTTAGAAAAACATTATTTATGATATCTTCCCTAAGGACTGAGAAGCATATATTAAAAATCAACCATTCTTTTGCTCATCTAAAGTATTTTTAAACTATAAATACCACTTTAAATCATAATCCATTTGAGCAGGTAAAGAAAACTCTGCTTTTCTTTTATTTTATTTCACTGATGATTTTGCTACTGGGAAATTCATAACTCCCCTTTACATATTTAGACAGTCTCATCATTTACAAAGTCTTATACAGTTATTTGTAAAATAAAATAAAGAATAAGCAAAAACTCACAATATATCTAAATAAACCTTTCATAGTATTTAAGAATTAATTAAGCAAATAAACATCTTACTCTTACACATGTTAAAAATATAGTTATATTTAAAAAGGTATTAACATACATGTTGAAAATAGGTAATTGATATTAATTCTATGAATGTATATTTGCAGTGAATTTTGAACTTATTGCAAAATAGAAACAGTGAAATAAAATGTGCAAACTATTGCAATTTACATACTCTTACATATATACAAATGAATACTGTGAACAATTTTTTGAAAATAAATTCACAATTTTTAGCACAGCAAAGATAATTTATTTCCTTTTTCCAATGATCTATTTTAAATATATTTTAGTATATTTGTCACAGATTAAATCAAAGACCATTATTTATGCTTGATAAGGATATAAAATTTAATTAAAATACAAATTTCTGCTCTATACTACTATACTGTTGCTTCTCAAAGACAGACAAAAAAATTCAAGCTTAATTTATTTTTATATTGTTGCTGTGTACTTAAACCTTCAAAAGAAATCTGTCCTTTAAATGTAGTTTTCCTTAAAGTATTATATATTTAAATTACATGAAATTATCTATTACTTTAAAATAAAAATGAAAACTTAGGCTAACAGACAGAAGCAGTTAGAAAAATAAGAATTGTAGTATCAAATACCAAAGGAATGATAACAAATAGGGTTACTTCAATTTTATAGCAATAGGTGGCACTGTTACCTAAACACTGTGATTTGAATTGAAGAACAGTGGAAATGGGTTGTCTCTGTATATAATTTCACATATGTAAACAAATGAGAACACAGATGTAAACTTTAAAAATTCTAGGGAATTTCGCTATCATTATTGCTTAGTATTATTTTATGTATACAGCTTGCAGTATGTCAAATAGCAGAAATGCAGATTAAAATTTATGACAATAAATGATTAAATAGGTAGACATTTAGTAGGATTCATGAAAATGTTGACTTTTTAATACAAGTAAAAATAAACCACTTAATATTTTTCTTGCAAAATGTTCCTCTTAAATTTCTAATCCTATGGAATTTAGTATTGGAAGTTTTCAGATGTTCTAAAAACCAAACAATAATTCAAAATGCTTAAGTTGATTAATACAATTTATTTTATACTGCCATGTTTCTTCTGGCATTGTTTTGTGTAGTGATGTAAATAAGGCTATCATGTGATGTGCCTATATGTTAAGAATAGTGATCCTTGACAATATGCCACCCATTAGGCTGATAATACAAAGATGGAATTTTTTCACCACTGCCAACACAGTCATTGTTTACATCTGAAAGAGAAAAACAAAGGAATAAAATAGGTTATATATGTGCTCACAGTGTTTATATGGGAATGAGAATAGCAATAAAGATTGAAACCTTACTAAAACACACAGCACCTCTGTAAGTGCTGGATGTGTTGACCCTATGGTGGGTGGATTGCAATATGACAATTCCTTCCTCTGGGCAGACACAGCCTGTCATTAGGGCAAGGCTTGCAAAGTTAGATGCAGCCCCCATGCCTCCTGCCATCCTGGCTATGTGGCCCAGCGCAAGCCATAGTCTGAGCCAAACTTTGCAAATTGGTTAATGTTATATCAACTAATGGCTGACATTCCTTCTCCCAGAATTCTCAGAAATGATGGCCAAGCATATGATTTGATGGTCTTTACTACCATGCTGTTTTGCGCTTAGACAATTTCTACTGTCTTAAGAGAGAACCACAGCACTGGGGTAGACAGTGGGATGCATGATGCAAAGCCTCTTCAGAAATGAAAGCCTTCCTTTTGTGCCGCAAATGCTGCCGGAAACAGTTCTCAGCTTCCAGCCCCCTAAGGAGCTGAACAGAAGTGTCTGGCCCAAGGCCACATTTGGTTTCTGGGGAGACACACCCCTAATGAAAAACATAAGGAAACCTTAGCCTCAACTTGAGATAAGTCTTAAGGGTCACCCTAGCTCCAGAACTTCTCAGAAATGGTTGAGATCTTCATCCAGACTATATCACAGCTCAGCTTCTCACTCTGCCCAACAGTGCTTTCTTACTTTCCCTTTCACAGAGGTTGATCCCTTGGACATTTGCTGAGAACCCTCTTGCACACTAATCTCTATCTCCAAGCCTATTTCCTGGGGAATCCAATCTGTGCCCTGAACTAAGATAGGATACAAATTGTACTAGAGTCAGGGTGGTCTTGTAATATTAAGTTCTCTCCTCTGTGCTGTACAGCCAGAAACTAGATCACAACATGGATGAGACATTTCACAAATGAGTTTTTGACTATAAAAATGATCTCAACATGTGAATAACCGGTTAAAGAAAAAGAAAAATTTTATACCAGCAACTAACACTGAATAATTCTAGTAGAATAATTTAATACTCAGTAAATGTTTGAACTGAAGTTATATGTTGAACAGTATAATTTGATCCATGTTTATAGCATATCGTTCATGTTTCAGGCCCTAGGGAGGGACAAAAAGTTAACTAAGACATGGTCTCTGCTCCCAAGAAGCTATTGGATCGGTAGCATTTCCACTCTGTTCACAGCCCACATTCATTTATGCTTTATTATTTAAGGAGACTCAGATATCTATTGTGCGGAACTAACAATTTTCCAAGCATACAGCGTTTTTCAAGTGATGTAAACCAAGTCATATTGAGTAATTTGGATTTTTTTGGTAAAAAAAATTATACTTTAAAAAGAGAATTGTATTTATTCCTTCATCAGATCTAATACATTTCAGTTGAATGCCATAGTTATGAATTAAAATTTATTTCTAGAGGGCTTCCCTGGTGGCGCAATGGTTGAGAGTCTGCCTGCCGATGCAGGGGACATGCGCATCCGGAGCCTGCCCTCCGCAACGGGAGAGGCCACAACAGTGAGAGGCCCGCATACTGCAAGAAAAAAAAAATTTTTTAGAAAGATACACCAGAAAGTATTATTATAAATAATTTTCATGGTGGCCCTAAGCAATTAATACCTTTTTTAGAACTACTAAGAATCGTATTTATTTATATAATTCTGCAGTCGTAAGAATATATGATCTATCTCTGCTTCCACCCTCATCCATGGCATCCTTCTCCCTCTTTGGCAGGATAGAAATGGAGTCTAAAAATGAGTCTCAGCACAGGACTTGAGGGAGTTATCACTAATCAATCAGAGTTGACACTGGACCCTTTTTGCTATCCAAACTAGTCAAATTATATCACTTTATAGTAGAAGGTGCTAAATTGAGATTTAGAAAAATGAAAACCCTTGCCTAGAAAAAAAAATGACTTGTTTTGGTATCCCGATCTTCCAGTCTGGCTCCTTTCTCATACCTCTCTCTGCTGTGCTATCAAACCACTGAATTACCAAAATTCTTTTTTAATGAAAATGAGTCTATAGATTAATTTGTCCTGTACTATGCTCCTAGATATACATTGTTGAAGCCAAATTGTTTGGCTTCAGCACCTTTGTATTTCATATTGATAAATCATGTAGAATCTAAAACAAAATTCAAGTGGATAAATTTATTAAGATAGTCCTTTTCTAATTTCTTATAATAGTAAGCCAATTACCAAATTCAGTAGCTGATTTCAAGCTTTCATCAAACATTGGCATAAGGTATTATTAAAATTTCTAATGATTTAAATTCAAGAAACAGATAAAAGAGCACTCAAGTGTCACAGTTATATGGGTGAGAGCTTCTTACCTTTTTTATTATAAAACATAGCTATCTTTTTGGATAGAGAAAATAATTTATAATAGCAGGCCTTGGCCTCTAATTCACCTTGCTGCATTTTGCAGTCGAATATGTCTAATGGTAATACCATTTACTATCGTTGTTGTACGCACTTCATGAGTTCATTTCATGGAGGCATGATACTTGGCAAAACAAAGCAAACAAACTCTTATTTTTTTCCAATCACTACAAATGGAAATTTTAATAGTCTATAAATTAGAGCAATGGGACACAATGCAATATGAAAAAGGATAGTTCAGAAGGTGGCCGAAGAAGACACAGAGCAGCAACAGTATCCATACCTTAAGAGATAGACTTTGAAAATAATAATAGCTCTCCACTATGGACGTTTATAAATGCCAGGAACAGGTTTAAGTGCTTTTTAGGTACTTTTCTATGCTTAATATGCTCTATGATTGTTTTTATTCATAGTTGGAAGATGAAGTAACCAAGGACAGAGAAGTCAAGCGAGTTATCAATGAACCCAATACTGGGAGAGATGAGATTCAAATATCCACGCGGTCTAACTTCCAAATTGGGTCTGTGATATTGTATGATAGCTGCCTCTTGGGAATTTCAAATAAATATTAATGATGAATATGTCAACATTATGAGGCAATTCTACTTTTTCCTTTAAAAAGTAACAGTGTCATCTAAAACAAATCTACAAAGATAACATGTTTGCTAAGTCATCACATTGAAAGCAGCAGCTGCAGAATCCTGTGGTTAGACTCCAGAAATGTACTGAACCCCTGAAAGGACACACAGAATGCTACATGTATGTGCATATAGATTTATCTGTGGGGACTGGGTTCATAGAATCCATAACAATCTCAAAAATATCAGATTGGTGACACAAAAACTTTTACAACAATTTCCTTAGTATGTCATTTAACTTGAGTCACAAAGATATATATGTATATATACCCATACATAGTGTACATATAATAGCTAGGTCTGTATATGAAGGCACTTGTATATTAATGAGTGTATGTAAACAACATACAGAATCCTAGTAAATGCTATTTTGCATGACTTTAGCAGGAGACAACATTGCTTTAACCTTCTTTTCATCCCAAATACTTTTATCACAAACTTATCTCAAAATGTTGTGCCAGTGCAAATAATTTACCAAGAAATGTTTTCATTTAGTTTTCTTTAAAGACTTTGTATTTAAAGGAACTAGAAAACTGTGATCACCTGTTGGGAAAAGTTCTACTGAAGCAAAGGCTGAGGCATTTGTTTGTATGCCTGGTGTGGTTTATACTTCCTGTATACATGCATGATGAGGACAACCTTTGAAAAATTTGGTTCTAAATGTCAAGAACCAAAAAGAACTCTATCATGTGTGTGATTAATATGTTTCACTATCTAAAAGAACATTCCATCATGTAGTAGGAATGTCACATTACCATAATTTTCTTATATCAAATGCATACATTTAGCGAGTACATTATGATAGTGTCTGCCCTGAAAGAAGAAAATCCGTTTTGTACTGAGCTTCATGATGTGCCAATGCTGAACTGTCCAGTATACTTTAAAAATAGATCAATATTTTAGAAGTAATTTTTGTATCCTTTGTTTAGCATTTCAATACATTTAAATAAGCTGGCGTTTTTTCCACAGAGTACAAAGTAAACTAGAGTTTGGTAAGAATCTTGTTAAGAGGATCAATGCAGACGCAATGTAAAGTGGACAAGGTGTATCTTTTCACTTTTGCTACTTGTTAAATTGTGTATTTTGTCCAAATTGTCCAATAATTACCAGATCTTTATTTAATTTTAGGTTCTGTAGTAGAATGGTCATTATCTGCTTTTCTCTTATGCTTATATATCAAGTATAATTTATTATAGGGACTTATTTGAGAGTTAAATATAGCAGAAAAAAGAATATTTGTAAGTCAAAGAAAGTAAAACCATGAAATTTCTACTGAATTATTATAATTTTTTAACTTGAATTCTAAAATTTAGAAACCTGTTCAAGATATGAGTATAAATTATAAGTGGAATATATAAATTTGCCAATATTCCATTATTTGGGGTTTTTGATTTTCATATGGTTCAAGTTAACATATTGGGGGATAATAATGCCATTGTTATCCTATGACATATTTATAAAAATATAACTTTTCTTTGAAAATGATATCATATTTCATCTACATACTTTACAACTATGGTTACAATATTAGTTCTTCTGCCTCACATCTGCAAGTATATACTGTCTACTTAAATTGGATAATCATGTTTTCATTAGAAGCCCCTATTTCCACATCTAGAATGCACGCTTATTGCACTAAATTTGCAAATGTGTAGGTGATATCGGAAATCGTCTGTGATCTTAGGTAGCAGTCTGTGGTCTAGTAGAGATCCGGATCTTGTCAGATTTCTATGGTAAATTATTTGTTCAGAGTTTTCTTCGTTTGCACTTTGCTTCACGATCACCAAGTAACACACATTGTGTCACTCTACGCTGATTGTGACACTAGCTGGCGCACCTCTCTATACTTCCCCCCCCCTTGAGTTTACAATGCATCATCTTGTACTTTCAAATAGCATGTCTCTGCTGGCCATACAAACAATGTACCTTTAGACACTGCTTCTCTCTTAAACTCCAGACTTTATTTGTAAATTACATACATATGTATGAGTGAATATCTTTTTTAAAACTGTATTCATATTTTCCTCTAAAATGTTTTTCCAAAGCTGGCATCTAAAGAGCTCTATCATCTTCTCAACTCAAAAGAGGCTTAGGATCATCTTTGATTCCCCCTTTTTCTTCTTCTTTCTTAGTAAATGATATTAGTGGCTCCAAAATAACTTTTCTTTCTCTTCCCACTGCCACTCTGTTGATTCTGGAAGTTATCATCACACACTAGAACCTACTGTAATAGCCCCTTGATTTGTCCCCATGATAGTTTTCTGCTCCCCCAACCATCCTTTACACAATCACTAGATAAATGAACTTATTACTATCCATTTCCAATATATTTCATAGTTCCTAAGTGTTTCTCAGTTGAAGGTGAGATGATCTGGCTTGTTATTTATAGTCCTGAATAATTTGGATCCTGTATGCTCTCGCCTGCATTCCTTCTGGCCTCTCCCCATCCTTTTTCTTAAATTATTCTCTTTAGTAAAAATTTTACTCTACTCATCTATCTCATTACTTGAACTTGTAATATTGCATGCACTAGAGTATTCTCTTCCCAGCCTACTTATCAGCTATACTTCTTTAAACTGTCCTAACAGTTATTCCCTAATATTTTGAAGAGATTACTTTGTGCAGCCTTTTGATAATCTATTGTCTTGAATTACAAATTAAAAATTTATTGTTATTTAATTTTCATGTTTTCTTTCCCTAACTAGACTGTGGACTTCTTTTTTTCCCAACATCTTTATTTGAGTATAATTATTTACAATGGTGTGTTAGTTTCTGCTGTATAACAGAGTGAATCAGGTATACGTATACATATATCCCCATATCTCCTCCCTCTTGTGTCTGCCTCCCATCCTCCCTATCCCACCCCTCTAGGTGGTCACAAAGCACTGAGCTGATCTCCCTGTGCTATGTGGCTGCTTCCCCCTACCTATCTATTTTACATTTGGTAGTGTATATATGTCAATGCCACTCTCTCACTTTGTTCCAGCTTACCCTTCCCCCTCCCCGTGTCTTCAAGTCCATTCTCTACCTCTGCATCTTTATTCCTCTCCTGCCCCTACGTTCTTCAGAACCATTTTTTTTTTAAGATTCCATATATATGTGTTAGCATGTGGTATTTTTCTCTTTCTGAATTACTTCACCCTATATGACAGTCTCTAGGTCCATCCAGCTCACTATGAATAACTCAGTTTCATTTCATTTTATGGCTGAGTAATATTCCATTGCAAATATGTGGCACATCTTCTTTACCCATTCATCTGTCGATGGACAGTTAGGTTGCTTCCATGTCCTGGCTATTGTAAATAATGCTAGAATCAAAATTGTGGCACATGACTATTTTTCAACTATGGTTTTCTCGGGGTATATGCCCAGTAGTAGGATTACTGGATCATATGGTAGTTTTATTTTTAGTTTTTTAAGGAACCTCCATACTGTTCTCCAGAGTGGCTGTATCAATTTACATTCCCACCAACAATGCAAGAGGGTTCCCTTGTCTCCACACCCTCTCCAGCATTTATTGCTTACAGAGTTTTGGATGATGGCCATTCAGACCGATATGAGGTGATACCTCATTGTAGTTTTGATTTGCATTTCTCTAATGATTAGTGATGTTGAGCATCCTTTCATGTATTTGTTGCCAATCTGTATATCTTCCTTGGAGAAATGTCTGTTTAAGTCTTCTGCCCATTTTTTGATTGGGTTGTTGTTTTTCTTGATATTGAGCTACATGAGCTGCTTGTATATTTTGAAGATTAATCCCTTGTCACTTGCTTCGTTTGCAAATATTTTCTCCCATTCTGAGGGTTGTCTTTTTGCCTTGTTTATGTTTTCCTTTACTGTACACAAGCTTTGAAGTTTCATTAGGTCCCATTTGTTTATTTTTGTTTTTATTTCCATTTCTCTAGGAGGTGGGTCAAAAAGGATCTCCCTGTGATTTATGTCATAGAGTATTCTGTCTATGTTTTCCTCTAAGAGTTTTATAGTGTCTGGCCTTACATTTCGGTCTTTAATTCACTTTGAGTTTATTTTTGTGTATGGTGTTAGGGATTGTTCTAATTTCATTCTTTTACATGTAGCTGTCCAGTTTTCCAGCACCACTTATTGAAGAGACTGTCTTTTCTCCATTGTATATTCTTGTCTCCTTTATCAAAAGTAAGGTGACCATATGTGCGTGGGTTTATCTCTGGGCTTTCTATAATGTTCCATTGATCTATATTTCTGTTTTTCTGCCAGTACCATACTGTCTTTATTACTGTAGCTTTGTAGTAGAGTCTGAAGTCAGGGAACCTGATTCCTCCAGCTCCATTTTTCTTTCTCAAGTTTGCTTTGGCTATTCGGGGTCTTTTGTGTTTCCATACAAATATGAAATTTTTTGTTCTAGTTCTGTAAAAAAATGCCATTGGAAGTTTGATAGGGATTGCATTGAATCTGTAGATTGCTTTGGGTAGTATAGTCATTTTCCCGATGTTGATTCTTCCAATCCAAGAACATGGTGTAACTATCCATCTGTTTCTATCATCTTTAATTTCTTTCATCAGTGTCTTATAGTTTTCTGCATACAGGTCTTTTGTCTCCTTAGGTAGGTTTATTCCTGGGTATTTTATTCTTTTTGTTGCAATGGTAAATGGGAGTGTTTCCTTAATTTCTTTTTCAGATTTTTCATCATTAGTGTCTAGGAATGCAAGAGGTTTCTGTGCATTAATTTGGTATCCTGCTACATTACCAAATTCATTGATTAGCTCTAGCAGTTTTCTGGTGGCATCTTTAGGATGCTCTATGTATAGTATCATGTCATAGGTAAACAGTGACAGTTTTACTTCTTCTTTTCCAATTTGGATTCTTTTTATTTCTTTTTGTTCCCTGATTGTTGTGGCTAAAACTTCCAAAACTATGTTAAATAATAGTGGAGAGAGTGGGAAACCTTGTCTTGTCTCTCATCTTAGTGGAAATGTTTTCAGTTTCTCACCATTGAGAACAATGTTGGTTGTGGGTTTGTCATATATCACCTTTATTATGTTGAGGTAAATTCCCTCTATGCCTACTTTCTGAAAGGTTTTTATCATACATGCATGTTGAGTTTTGTCAAAAGCTTTTTCTGCATCTACTGAGATGATCATATGGTTTATCTTCTTCAATTTGTTAATATGGTGTATCACATTGATTGACTTGCATATATTGAAGAATCCTTGCATTTCCTGGGATAAACCCCTCTTGATCATGGTGTATGATCCTTTTAATATGCTTTTGGATTCTGTTTGCTAGTATTTTGTTGAGGATTTTTGCATCTATGTTCATCAGTGATATTGACCTGTAGGTTTCTTTTTTTGTGACATCTTTGTCTGGTTTCATTGTCAGGGTAATTGTGGCCTCGTAGAATGAGTTTGGGAGTGTTCTTTGCTCTGCTCTATTTTGGAAGAGTTTGAGAAGGATAGGTGTTAGCTCTTCTCTAAATATTTGATAGAATTTGCCTGTGAGGCCATCTGATCCTAGGCTTTTGTTTGTTGGAAGATCTTTAATCACAGTTTCAATTTCAGTGCTTGGAATTTGTCTGTTTATAGTTTCTATTTTTTCCTGGTTCAGTCTCAGAACATTGTGCTTTTCTAAGAATTTGTCCATTTCTTCCAGTTTGTCCATTTTATTGGCATATTGTTGCTTGTAGTAATCTCTCATGATCCTTTGTATTTCTGCAGTGTCAGTTTTTACTTCTCCTTTTCATTTCTAATTCTATTGATTTCAGTCTTTTCCCTTTTTTTCTTGATGAATTTGGCTAATGGTTTATCAAATTTGTTTATATTCTCAAAGAACCAGCTTTTAGTTTTATTGATCTTTGCTATCATTTCCTTCATTTCTTTTTCATTTATTTCTGATCTGACCTTTATGATTTCTTTCCTTCCACTAAATTTGGGGTTTTTTTGTTCTTCTTCTTCTAATTGTTTTAGTTGTAAAATTAGGTTGTTTATTTGAGATGTTTCTTGTTTCTTGAGGTAGGATTGTATTGCTGTACACTTCCCTCTTAAAACTGTTATTGCTGCATCCCATAGGTTTTGGATAGTAGTGTTTTCAATGTCATTTGTTTCTAGGTATTTTTTGATTTCCCTTTGATTTCTTCAGTGATCTCTTGGTTACTTAGTAGTGTATAGTTTAGCCTCCATATGCTTGTACTTTTTAGAGATTGTTTTCCTGTAATTGATATCTAGTCTCATAGCGTTGTGGTCAGAAAAGATACTTGATATGATTTCAATTTTCTTAAATTTACCAAGGCTTGATTTGTGACCCAAGATATGATCTATCCTGGAGAATGTTCCATGAGCACTTGAGAAGAAAGTGTATTCTGTTGTTTTTGGGTGGAATGTCCTATAAATCTCAGGTAAGTCCATCTTGTTTAATGTGTCAAAGAAAGAGAGAAGAGAGCAACTAAACCAAAAATAAATCCACCAATGATAACAAGCACTAAAAACTATACTAATAAACAAAACAAAACACTACAGACAGAACCCTAGGACAAATGGTAAAAGCAAAGCTATACAGATAAAATCACACAAAGAAGTATACACATACAAACTCACAAAAAGTGAAAAAGGGAAAAAAAATATATAGAGAGAGAGACAAAAAAAAAAAAAAAAAATGAAGGGAGCAACAAAATCAATAAACAAATCTACCAGTGGTAATAAGCTCTAAATTCTAAACTAAGATAAACATAAAACCAGAAGGAAATTAGATGTGGAAAGCAAACCCCAAGTCTACAGTTGCTCCACAGTCCACCACCTCAATTTTGGGATGATTCATTGTCTATTCAGGTCTTCCAGAGATGCAGGGTACATCAGGTTGACTGTGGAGATTTAATCTGCTGTTCCTGAGGGTACTGGGAGAAATTTCCCTTTCTCTTCTTTGTTTACACAGCTCCTGGGCTTCAGCTTTGGATTTGGCTCCACCTCTGTGTGTAGGTCACCTGAGGGCATCTGTTCCCTGCCCAGGCAGGACGGGGTTAAAGGGGCAGCTGATTAGGGAGCTCTGGCTCACTCAGGCTGGGGGGAGGGAGGGGCACGGAATGCGGGGTGAACCTGAGGTGACAGAGGCTGACGTGACGTTGCAACAGCCTAAGGCACGCAGTGTGTCTCCCTGGGAAGTTGTCTCTGGATCACGGGACCCTGGCAGTGGCAGACTGCACAGGCTCCCAGGAGGGCAGGTGTGGATAGTGACCTGTGCTCGCACACAGGTTTCTTGGTGGCTGCAGCAGCAGCATTAGCATCTCATGCCCATCTCTGTTATCTGCACTGATAGCCGTGGTTCTCTCCCATCTCTGGAGACCGTTTAAGTGATGCTCTGAATCCCCTCTGCTCGTCCATCCCGAAACAATGGTCTCTTGCCTCTTAGGCAGTTCCATACTTTTTCCCGGGCTCCCTCCTGGCTAGCTGTGGTGCATTGGCCCCCTTCAGGCTGTGTTCACACAGCCAACCCCCGTCCTCTCCCTGGGATCTGACCTCCAAAGCCCAAGCCTCAGCTCCCAGCCCCCATCTGTCCTGGCAGGTGAGCAGACAATCCTCTCCGGATGGTGAGTGCTGGTCGGCACTGATCTTCTGTGTGGGAATCTCTCCGCTTTGCTCTCTGAACCCCTGTTGTTGCGCTTTTCTCCGTGGCTCCAAAGCTTACCCCTCCTCCACTTGCAGTCTCCACCGCAAAGGGGTTTCCTAGTGTGTGGAAACCTTTCCTCCTTCACTGCTCCCTCCCTGAGGTGCAGGTCCCATCCCTATTCTTTTGTCTCTATTTTTTCTGTTTTCTTCTGCCCTACTCAGGTAGGTGGGGATTTTCTTGCCTTTGGGAAATCTGAGATCTTCTGCCAGACTTCAGTAGTTGTTCTGTAGGAGTTGTTCCTCATGTAGATGTATTTTTGATGTATTTGTGGGGAGGAAGGTGATTGCCACATCTTACTCCTCTGCTATTTTGAAGGCCCCCTGACTCTGGGCTTCTTGAAGGCAAATTATTACCTAACATTTTCCATCTTTCATTGCCTCTTAGTGCTTAGCATCATTCCGAATGCTTAAGGTATGCTCCAGAAATACTTTCCAACTTTATAGAGTATAAAATATTAAACAACTATTGCCCAATTTTGATTTCTGGGAAAAATCAGAAGGAACATAAGTTAACAAACAGTAAGGAGAACTGCCTGCAGTAAGGAGACACACAGGACGTGTCTGAAAAGACGTTGCATAATCCAATAGGGTCAAAGAAGCAGGATGTAGAGAGCTGAGCACATGCTGCCGGTAGAGGTGAATCACAGAGTGATGGAGGGAAGTGGTTTATGATTAGGAATATTTTATTATTTTTTGTTTGTTTGTTTTTGTCTTTTTTGCGGTACACGGGCCTCTCACTGCTGTGGCCTCTCCCGCCGTGGAGCACAGGCTCCGGACACGCAGGCATGTGGCCATGGCCCACAGGCCCAGCCACTCTGTGGCATGTGGGACCCTCCCGGACTGGGGCACGAACCTGTGTCCCCTGCATTGGCAGGTGGACCCCCAACCACTGCGCCACCAGGGAAGCCCAGGAATATTTTAAAAGAGCTTAGCAGAGACCAAAATGAAAGTTTGTGAATGTCTGGTTTTACAATTGTATTTCCAATTCATTTGAAGACTATTTCTTTTTAGGTTATAGTGTCTGATTGTTCACTCTTTTTACATTTATAAATGCTGTTAAATCTGATATGGTGCTTAATACTTTTATAATTTAAATGGGATCAGTTGGGAACTATGGCGCAGAGAAAGTTGAAACCATGTAGAGAACTGTACTGGGGAAATCAACCTAATCACTGGCAGGCAAATACACACAACTCAATGTGATGACAAATTTATATAGGATAAGAGGACATAACACCCAATGGAGGTAAATCCACTGGGCAAGGCATGAAAGCAGGAGGTTTAAGCTGAACTTTGGTGTTAGTGCTAGTTATGATAATAATTATTGAAATGATAAAAATAAAAAGGTGGTGGTGGTTACACCACCACCATATGGCATCACATATGTTGGTGATGTATTATGATTCTGGATTATATTAATTAGTAGAGTATAAATTAAGGAATTCAAGGTATAAGCTTAGTTCTTTAAGACTGGGTCTAAAAGTACAAGGTAGGAACAATCCTTGTACTGTAGATGTCAAATAAAACACCTTGGGTCATAGCCTTTACTGTACTAATGAAACTTGCTGCCCCAATTCACTGGGGGAATAATGTGTGGTATAGATAAATAAAAATGAAAATACTGTATAATTTATGACTTGTGCTAGTCGACGCAGGCTCTGGGCTATAGTGATCAACACTTCCTGGGTGCCATTTTGTTCAATACGGTATCCCCTGAAGTTACACAATGCCAAAGTCTTGGTTGGGCCTGGTTGTATCCATGCACATAGCTTATTGATCCAATGAAAATGCCAGATATCAATTTATCATCTCATTTGAGCAAGATCAAATTGCTTATAACATTTTTGCTTGCATTTTCAGGTTCTAGTAATATGGTTTTATTATTATGAATTCAAGTTGTAAATTAAAATTCATGGAAATATTTATCATTACAAATGCATCATGTTTTCTGAAATAACAAAGCTAGACACACAACAATAAAAAATAAAACCAACAAAACACAAACAAAATCATGGTGCCTTGTCAAAAGAGCAATGATCAATCATTTATTTATAGAATTTTATCATATCAGCAACTTAATCATAGTTGATTATATGTATAGATTTAATTTGATTATGTCAGATGGCGACTTCTTAAAATCTTAATAATGGGGAGAAATTTAAGATGCTTTCTGAAAAATATTGTTTATAATTAAAGATAATGTATCGACATCTCTGAATTCATTTTATGTTAGGCTAAAAATCTAGATTTTTTTCTGAAATTATGAGATCTTCCAAATGATTTTCTAGATCCCAGAAACTGTAATAAGTTGGACCATGCTGTCAGTAAGATCAGATACTGTAATAGAATAAAAAAAAACTTGTCACTTAAGCCTCAAAACATTCTATAAATTAATTTGATAGTTTATATTGAAGCATGTCAGGCAAGTAGAAAAAAATATGTTTAAATGTCAATAATAATACCTGAGTTTTCTGTTAACATTCCCCTTAATGCTGGCAGAGAATTTGCTGACAAATACAGATCTTTTCCTTGCAACTGTAAGTTAGTGTCTATCTGTAAGAAGTCCTCATGTGACAATGTCTTTTCCATATTTGTGTCCTAGGAATCTAGTACATTATCTGGTTCAAACTAGATGTTGATTCCATGGCTAGTGAATAGATGAGTGAATTAAACTGCAAATGAAAGCAGGAAACAAAAAAATAAAGAATATAAAGGGTTTAAACAATATGAGTACAATGCCTCTGGTACATAATCTGCACCAAAAAAAATTTTTTTTCCCTCCTTTCCTGGGTTGCTACATCAGTGTGTTCACAAAATTGATGGAGTCATTGATACCCTGTTGTCTGGCAGTGACAAAGTTGTGCTTCCTTCAACTAATTCCATCTGTAGACCATTTTTAATCTTTCTTATTTTCTTTTTCATGTTAGTTTTCAACCCCTGGTGATCAGGATTTAGTTTCATTTTTTATGCTAACTCACCCACCCTTAACCTAACATTAGGCAAATTTGAAAATTCTTTGTTTAAGAATGCAATCCCCTTGCAGATATCTTTATGAAAGAAAACCAGGGGTCAGAGAAGGGAAGTGGATTGCACAAATCTATGAAAGGACTAAGTGGCAGAGTCAGCAATTGAATGACTATCATCTGTTTCATGATATATGGAAACTCCTGTTCATCCGGGGTGATATTTTCTGGTCATCTCCGTCTCCCTTCCTAGAACATCTGGATCCCATCTTGTCCCTCTCTGACTCTACTTTGTTCCCTGTGATATGAGATGTGTTTTGCATCACCCAGTCTCCCTCACTTATTGACTTTTGGTTGTTTCAGCTAATGGGATGTACCAGAAGAATATGGGAGAGTGGGAGAGAAGATGGGGAAAAGTGTGCATGTTTTTTCTCTCCTCCTTTTGCTCTGCACTGCAGTTTGTGGTACTTACTGGGTCTCCCCATAACCTAGGGCTCATCCTCATGCCTTCAGTTCCCACTGAGTGCCAGTAACTCTGTTTTCTCCCCCTCCCTTTTCAGGACTAGACTGGCCCCTTTGTTCTCTTAAACCCAATTACACCTCTGTTAATAGATCTTTCTTTAAAATCTCTTCTAGTGTCTGAGTTGTAGTCTCTTTCTTACCCGGAAACAGAAATGAACAATAGATAAAATGATCACTTAAAAACTGGGAAGCTTTGTTGATTAAAGTTTAAAATCTAAATTCAAATGCTCAACTAAGTCTAATTTTGGTTCTCAAATCTTATGTAATATTTTTCTTGCATTTTCTTCATGAAGTTAAAATTTTAAGTTAAAATGCAAACTTCTAACTCTGTTAAGATGCAGAATGAAAGAAAAGGGATTATGTTTTATAAAATTATTTTTTCTTGAATTAAAAAATTTTATATTTGGAATTATTATTTCTTTTGAGACAGTAAAGTACTTCTGGTAAGGAGTCACTTTTTCCCTTTCCCTTTAAATGGCAGTGAGTTTATTGAAAGATTTCTGTGTGATGGTGCAATGTTTAAATTAAATATAGATTTGGGGTTCTGAGCCTGCTGAGATGAGTGTGCTGAAAACATGAACAGACCAGTCATAACAAACTGGAATGATGGTTGTTGAATTGGTTGGCATTTGTTTATTTTGTAGACAAACAATTTGACTATTTCTCAGCCTAAACTGAAACAAATGGCTTTGGTGGTGTCAAGATTAGATGATGTAATCAGGGTTTACATCTTAAGCAAGTCAGTTCTTGGGTTCCATTAAAGTTACAATAAAAGTGGCATTAAAAAATAAACTTTGTCATTGCTACTTGCTTTTCCTCTGGAATTTTGTAGCACAATGAACCAAACTATAGCTTCAGTCTATTTTTAGTACTGTCATCTCCAAGTCCAAAACTAATTTTGTCAATCCATACAACTACTTCCAGTCTTTAAAGCTGTCCATCAGAAACATTATTGCTTGCCTGGACTATGTGTTTAGAGACTCTAATCTTTTATACCTCCAGGTACAAAAGTCACGTCTACACAGCTATAACTCTTGACAGAAGAATCCAGCTCATTGTGGCTCAGCACTCTTTTTTTTTTTTTCTTTTTTTGCGGTACGCGGGCCTCTCACTGTCGTGACCTCTCCCGTTGCGGAGCACAGGCTCCGGACGCGCAGGCTCAGTGGCCATGGCTCATGGGCCCAGCCGCTCCGCAGCATGTGGGATCTTCCCGGACCGGGTCGTGAACCCGTGTCCCCTGCATCGGCAGGCGGACTCTCAACCACTGAAGCCCTCAGCACTCTTTTAAAGGATTTATTTTTTCCACTTCACTGTCGAACATAGATTGATATCCCATAGAGCCATACTTTTTATCTAGACCTTCATTAAATTTAAATAAATACATATGAAAATATATGATCCCATCTATGATTAACTTATTTTATAATAGAGTAGTTAAGAAGTATGCCCCTCAAAACTATGATACCATGCATTAATTTAGTAAAGGAAGTACAAATAAAATGCCTTGAGAATTCAGGAAAAAGTGGATTATTAAAATTACTTTTGACACTAATAAACTGGTTTTACTTCTAAATATAGTATATAAGCTAGACTATGTTATCCTAGTTATAGTATATATTATATTATATATCTTATATTATATAAGGGTATTACACTAGCTGGATTGAACATTTTTTGAGGGCAGAGACCAGGAATTCGTATCTCATCAGGGACAAAGCATTACTTCTTGCCCACAATAAGAGTTCAATAGCTGCTTTTGAGTATTGAAATAATAGTAATACTCCAGCGTGAAACAATTCAAAAGGGCATGTCACTTCTTGATCAAATGTTCTGAGAAAGCAACTGTTTCTGAGAAGGGAACCAAATTTGGAGTAGAGATCATAAAAATAAAAAACATAAGCATGCAAGATGGGACCCTGCATTCTCCACATCCAATGCCCTCAAACTATGGGTAATCCTAGAATACCGAGACCACAAGGATCTCTTCATTTCCCTGGAAATTGCTACATTTTGTCACCAATCCCCAAGACCTAGAAAAATAGGGAAGAGTCACACTGAAGCCACTGGACCTCCTGTACATGCCTCAGTTAAATTCTAAGTGTACTGAGTATCCAACCTCACCTTCAGTGACTCTCTGCCCTAGATTACTTTGCCCTTATTTGAAACCACTCTACTCCTGAAATCAAATTCCACATCTCCCACTTTCTAACCTTCTAGATTGTATTTCCACCACCCTGAGTTTTAGATCATTTGGGAGAGCCTTTTTTCTAACCCATTGATTGCTTCAATAGCTAAGATTTATTGAATGTTTTATATGTAGTGGGTTCTATGCATAGCATTAGCTCATGGTTTTCCCCTCACACTAAACTGGAAAATTCCGTATTCTGAATCAATCCAAATATCTGTCTTTTTCACATCCACACCCAGCCTGTTTAGCACTGTTGGGGAGACAACACAATATGCAAGTTGTTGTCACTTGTATTCACGTGGAGCACTGATGAAAAAAAATCCGTCTCTTATCCTCTATGACAACTGTTTCAGATATCTTCTTTTTTTTTCAAACTGAGTAATCTTCCTTTGATTCTTAGAAAAAATGTTTGATTCCTTTCAACTTTTCAGATAAACTGGAAACTATCAGATAGGACCTCCCTCAACTTTTCATCATAAAAATCTCCAAAAATGTTGGCCTGTGCACCATCCTTTCTCCCTTCCCTCTAGCTATAATGGAAAAAGAGTTCATTCTCCCAAGCAGGGACAATCCTTCCCGCTACAGTCTCACGCTCATGGACTGTCAGCGCTCACCCATCATGCTCTCTCTTCCATGATTCTGCCTCCTTCTCATTTCACTCTCACTGGCGTTCCCCACAGGCTCCCCACACCCTCATTACACACAATTTAAATCATCTTTCTGGACCTGCTCTCAACCACTCATACACTGTAGCAGTTAATTGTCTGCTTCTTACCCCTCCTTCAAAGTCATATTTCTCAGAAAGCTTTATATACTCACCATCCATTTTTTTCCCCTATGACCTCAGTCTTTTACCTCAAACACTACCACCTTCTCCAAGATTACCATTGTCCCTACTATATACACATTTAATATATTAACAATTATTGTACTACCTCTAACTCACATTTTAAAATATATTAATTCTTAAGAAAAATATTGCCCAAGACTGATTTCCTGCAGGTTAGCTTCCAAAAACGAATATGATCTTTTACAAAAGTCCATGGAAATTGGCTACATACCCATGCTTAAGGCAATCAAACTTGATTAGCCTCAAGGTTAGGACCACAGCTCCTTAATCATGCCAGAGAAGAAGCTGGCATCCTAAGCAAGAATGCTGATATGGCAAATAGAGCAACCAGTATCATTTAGCTGCAACAGCGAGGCTTGAACCCTAACCCTTCATCAGGCCAAAGAGGGGCCAGTGGTACCCCTACTGCAATTAATTAGCTTCCAGGCTAGTGCTGGATTAAAGATTCTGCCAGAGCATATTTCTCTTGTATCCTGGCCCTTGAGTGACCAGGTAAGGAGATGGTTTTTCCCTACACCTGCAGCTAAAAAATCACACAACCTGAGTGTCAGGTTGCCTCACCTGGAGTCTGATGGAGATCCTTAATGGAGCTCTACATGTTGTATAAGACACATGGGAATTGGGGACCTGCTTATCTGCTACTCTTCTGGTCTTGGCAGTTTTCTCCATTGAATATTGCTCTAGGAGGAAGAGAGTATGTGTTCCTTGGTTATTTGACTTTGCTTGTCTGACAATTTGTAGACATTTTCCTTTAGAATTTAAACAAAATAAAATTTATGTAATAAAAATATAAAATTATTTTTCATCTTCCCAGATCCCACTCATTGCCCCAGGAATAACCACTACTAACTCATTGACTAATTAGTATATATAGATTCAGACATTTCCTATGGAGGTAGAATATACAAATATAATATAATAAACATATAAGTACAGGGAGATAAAGATTGAAAAAGAAATACATGAGAATATTTGTTGAAAAGTACATGCAGTCATTTAATTTGTTATTCTGCAACTTGTCTTTTTCACTTGATAGCATAATTTGGAGATTTCATAGCTCTGCCTCATTCTAACAGAAGCTTATTATCTTTAATATAAAGAAATCATAATTAGATTAGTTCTTCCCATATTGAAGGACATTTCAGTGCATCCTGGGTTATCACTGTTATAAATAAGGCTACAATGAACATCCTTATAAATGCTACTTTATGAGCATTTGTGATTATTTTGCTAAGGTGTATGTGTTGTAAGAAATAATTATGTTACTTAAAAGTTGGGTTTCTGATGCTCAGTTTAGTGTAAACACAGAATAACACCATGGAGAAGCACATGAAAGTGGGAGATTCTTTTCCTCACAGGTCCTAGAGGAAGGAGGCACAGCTTGCCACCCAGTGGGTCACATAAGAGACACTGTCCGGTGTCTATGCAGGTGCAAAGCTATGCAGGTGCAAAGCTGAGAGAGAGTGAGGACCTGTGGGCAAGTGCTTTTGTTGAGGGTCACAGAGGAGTACACAGCAAAGGACATGAGAGGATTTCATTTGTGTTTTGCATGTTACTTGGTCGTAGTCAGGTGAGGATAAGCAGGGGGAATTGGCAGGACCATCCTTTCCACATGGGGGAACATAGTTGCCCGGGTGTGATGTCCACAGCCTGTTTGTGGGGATGTTGAGGCAACAGGAAAATATAATATACATATATTTTTTTGGCTGCACCATGTGGCTTGCGGGATCTTAGTTCCCCCACCAGGGATTGAACCCAGGGCCTCAGCAGTGAGAGCACCAGGTCCTAACAACTGGACCGCCAGGGAATTCCCAGGAAAATATGAAGTTTTAAAAATATACAATACAGTGTATATAAGAACGTAAGCTCCATGAAGGCAGACACCTTTCATCCTTTATTAACTGCTCTATCCTCAGTGCCTAGAACAGTGTCTATAATTAGTAAGTAGATGCTCAGTAAATAGCTGTTAAATGAAGGAGCAGCTTGATTTGTGCATTTCAGCTTTTGATAGGTATGGGTCAATGGTCTTCCAAGAGGTTCTACCGGTTTAGCTTCTACCAACTCCATATGGAAATTTCTCTTTCCTCATACTCATGTCAGTACATGATATGATAAATATCTATATAGTTTTCGTTTTTGCTATCTGTTGGGAAAAAATAAAACTAAACAAAAACTCTATTATTTAAATAACCATCTTGCTAACTAATGGAGCAATTTATAGGCTTTTAAAATATTTATTGACCATTATATTGTTTTTAGTAAAGTTTCTATTTTTTACTGTTATTTGTCTTTACTCATTTATAGAAAGTCATTACAAATTCTGGAGACTAATAATTTTTCCAATATATAATACATTTATTTGTCATAAACTTTTTGTTTTGTTTTTTAATTTTTTTTATTGAAGTATAGTTGATTTTTAATGTGTTAATTTCTGCTGTACAGCAAAGTAATTCAGTTATATATATATATATGTATTCTTTTTGTAAATATTCTTTTCCATTATGGTTTATCATAGGTTGCTGAATATAGTTCTCTGTGCTATACAGTAAGATCTTGTTGTTTATCCATTCCATATATAATAGCTTACATCTGCTAACCCCAATTTCCCACTCCATCCCTCTCCTCCCCCTTGGCAACCACCAGTCTGTTCTCTATGTCCATGAGTTTGTTTCTGTTTTGTAGATAGGTTTATTTGTGTCATATTTTAGATTCCACATATAAATGATATCATATGGTATTTGTCTTTCTCTTTCTGTATTTGTCGTAAACTTTTAATGCTATCTTTCAGTGTATGGAAATTTAAAATATCATAAACTAAAATTCATCAATGTTCTTTTTTATGGTTTCTGTCTTTTAGGTGTTACTTAAGAAGGTCTGTGTACTCCTCAGATTGTATAAACATTTTCCCCTAAAATTTTGTTAATTCAAATGCTTATTTTGCCCTCTAATTATATTCATTTCTGGAAAAGTTGGACTAAAGACTTCAACCCAGTTAATATTTAGTAAATATTAACTTCTATTTAAATTTATAACATTTATTTCTTCTTATGTTTTGAAGAGTTTTGGATGGGGCTCAGGAATTTTTTTTTCTTCTATCATAATTTGATTATTTGTCCCTATTTTTGCAATTCTTAAATTCTGAGATGTACATTTTTTTTCAACTCTGCTGCTTTTTGTTTCTATATTCTGAGGACTTCCTTGACTTTATCTTGTAAATTATTAACTTTGTTTTAAGCCAGATATCATTTTATGATTAAGGCCATACATTTGGTTTTTAAAATTTTTTATAATTTTGACAATCTTATCTTAAATTTTGAAACAGTATTTTTTGTCCTCTACTTAACCCTTTTCCAAGGCAGCTCATCATTATTCCTTTACGGATAAAATATCTCCTTGACTTTCTCTGAAGACATGGATTAGAATTCATCTCTGTTCCATGAATAATCTCTGTTTGCTCTGGGATCAGGTATTTTGGTTGCTCATTCAAATCCTTATCTTTAGTGAGGAATAATTTCCTCAGTTATCTAGAGATGTCTGTGTGCCATTCATATCCTTGGGTGTTGAATACAATTAGCAGGCATGGGTCTCTTAGAGTCGTATACCTTACTTTCCAAAAGGTCACTGCCAAAAGGTAGGAGCTGATTGTGAGATGAGTGCACCCGGCTGCACGTGCGCTATTGGTTGGTTTTACTTTAGCATATATGAGCATGAGATATGCAGGCAGATCCTGCAGAGAATTTTAGGATATTTCTCTTGTTAGAAGGGTTGTACTTCTCTTTCTTCTTTTCCCACGGGAGTTGTGGAAGTCCAGTGTTAATGCAAGTCCTGTCCTACTTCTCTTCCCAAACTCTCACCCTCTTTAGATAGTGTTCTCAGCACAGAGCACCTTTTCTAAAAAATCATGCAGTTACTTTATCCTCAGCTGAAACAATGCTCCTGGGTGCAGCTCAGTATATGTTCCCATACCATCACCAATGGCTGCTTATTAAGAATGGACTTTCTTTAATTAACTAGTACCACGATTTGTATTAGTTTTCTATAACTATGTAACAAATTGCCTAAAATGTAGTGTCTTAAAACAATTCCTACTTATTATTTCACAGTTCCATAAATCAGAAGTCCAGGCATGGTATATCCGGGTTCTCTGCTCAGGTTCTCACAAAACTGCCATTGAGGTGTTGTCTGGGGCTTCTTTCTATGAAAAACAGTGTAAAAGTGTGTACATGGAAGACTATGTGATAACATTGGAAAACTGAAGTTTCAATAGCGATTTTGCCCATGTTTATTGAGACCTATTACAATGAAAAGATATTATAGCTTTAATACTCAAAATCCCTTTGTCATTTCCAGTGTCTCTGACACTTAAAGTGATTGTTTAATCTATCTCATTTTTTCCCAAATTAAAATCTTAGAAATGTACTTACGTGTCTATTTTGTATTAACCCAACTTTACTTGGTAGCATTCCCTTATCTTAAAAGTGGCAGGAATGTGCCCTTGTAACGAGAATCTTAGAGGTAATATAGAGTTCAGACAGAATAAGACTATTTCTTATTTTAGTGGAGAGTGCTGTGGACATCTGATGCCAATCTAAGATCCAGAGTTGAAGATTATAGTAAGAATTCAGATGAGCTCAAGCTAAATAAATAAAAACATTTTAAATAAAGACATCAGCATATTGTGAAGAGAAAGGGGAAGAGGGAAAGTGCAAAACTCTTAATTTCTGCTTTTTCTGAATTAATCACAGCTCCTTTTAGTACGTATCTCCTTGGAAATGGAACCACAACACATTTGGAATATCTTACACAGGATGGCCGAGAACAGGCTATTTAACTAGAGGCCAAGAGCAACCTGATGTTCTGAGCTACAAATTGAAAGTGAAGGTTACTTTCTGGTAGACTTTATCTTAAAGCAGTAAAACGAGTAACTGCAGCTACAACTGAATGTATTGATTTTGTAATTTCAGCAAATTAAGAGCAAGACAGAAAACCTATTAAATCTTTCCACTGATTGCCAGGGTACTTTTTGGTGATTCTGAGGTTGACATTAAAATTACATGTACCTATCTCTTTAAAGTAAAACATACATTATATAGAAGATGATTAATGAAGTTTTGATGTTTGTATATTTTCAAATTTTAAAAGGGAAACTTGCAAAACCTGATATTACGAATGTCAAAAACGTATCTAATTTGCATAAATTAGGGTTAAAGTTGGATGTACATTTATTATGTTTTAATAAATTAAACTTTTCACAGATCAGGAGATTTTGATTAAAACAGAGAAAGAAACTCTGATAATAGCATTTACATGTCAGAACATTATGTGTAATGACTATATAAAAATATATTACAAAGAATATGGAAAAAGTAAATTATATTTCGTGTGTACAAGAATAAAGTAAACCTATTTTAGTTTTATGTAACACATCAAACTTTTAAAAATGTAATTTTAAGATTCCTTAAGTGAATGTATTAAAATTTACATTAATCATAATGTCAAAGAGGAAACTGGTTTTGAAAAATTTGATAAAAGGACTGATAATCTCCAGTTAAAATAAATTCAGGTCATGATATCTTTTCTTTTTACACTCACGCCACTCCATATATCATATTTCTTAGTAGGTAGATTAACATTAGAGGAAATACAACTTTGAAAATATTTGGGGGTGGCTTTTTTCTACAATTAGGGAAAATCACAACAAAAAATTTCATAAAATCATAAGAAAAATGTAATAAATTGGGGCAGCTCCAGGTTTAGATAATTCAGTGATTCTATCACACATGGTTCTATTTTTTAATTGTTGTTTTTTATCTTTTCACTTTGTCCTCTTCAGTGTGTCAGTATTTTCTTAATGATTGCAAGACACTGCTATGTTCACATAGAATTCTGAACAGTACATTTGAGGTGGGAGTTTTCCTATAGGGTATGGTATATGCCTCATACTAGAAACCAATATATATGGTGTTATTTCCACCATGGCCACAAAACCCAGGGCTGGAAACCAAGGAATTAGAGTAGGAGTACCTTTTACTCTCATATATAACAACCCATTCACAGCATGAGTCTTCATACTTCCCCAGCCTTGGAATCAGTAAGTACGAAGGCCCTTGTTTCCAAAGGAGGAAGCTTCCGTCAAGGAACACAGTCCCAGTGCCGTTAAACTGGAAGCTGAGGCTGCTCCCCGGCCATTTATGGCTGTTTGTGTCTATAAATCAGGAGAGAAGAGTGTTACTAAGTTGGCCAGGATAATTTAACCTGATTATTTGCTTATGAATATTAACAGCAAATGTATTAAGTCAATATTAAATGAACGACTGAGGATCTAGAACTTTGGAAATAAGAATTTGCATCCCTCCACTAGGTAAAAAACACAGATGAATCAAGGTGTTGGCAGAGCTCAAGGGAAACAGGATGGAAGGAAGCTCTGATTATCAACTTCCCTTGATACCAGTTATAGAAGTAAAGACGGCAGCAGCTATGCCAATATTACTGTAAAAGTTATACTATTTTTAAACTCAGAAGTACCTCAAAATCTTAATTTAAAAATAAAGGAACTGCATATAAGGAATGTAAAGTGACCTATGTATAGTCACGCAAACAGTCAACAGCAGAACCCACGTTTACTGATCTGTTAGGCTACGTCCTTTTCATCAGGTTATGCTGCAGCACTGTCAGTGCCACAGTTGAGGGAAGGTGAGAGAAGGTCTCTCTAAGGTGTGGGGCAGAGATAGGGCCCTGGTTGCCTGCTCTAGAGTCAATGATGCATTGAGAATGCCAGGTACTCTCCAGTGTGAGATGCCAAGTTTAGTTTGATCATCTCTCCCAAAGTGATCTTTTTAGGTCCAAGCCTGAGAAAGAAATATGGGAATGCACTAATAAGCAGAGCAGACTCACATCCACTGGAATTATTGTATTTAGGTTAATAACAACTTTATAATTTTCCCCAAAGATAATCATTGGTATTTATTTATCTTTTTGTATGACTTGAACACTTATTCTAGTGGTTTTCCTCAATTGAAGAATGTCTATTATATGAGAGAAACAATGTCTAAATGACATTTCTCTAGTTTAAAAAAGAATGTTGTCATTACCCAGTTCCTTCCTTTCCTTTTTAAATACGGAATTGTATAGTACATGGTAAGACAGATCATGATGTTCAAACATAAGAAACTATTATTTATTTCTTTTTATATTTATGTTCATAATAATGGCTTCATAATAACACATAGATTTATCATAGATTTACTAGTGTGTTTTATTAGATATTTAATTTGTTTTTGATAATTTTACTAATATAAAAATCACCATAATAAGCATATTTGCACCTGCATCTTTATATACAGTAATAAGTAGCACCTTAGAATAAAAATTTCAAAGTGTATTACCAGGTAAGGGAATATATAAAATTTTAAGTGCTTGCATTAAAATATGGATTAATATCGATACATTATATCTATACAATATTACACTAACTCTTCAGTGATATAATTTGTCTATTTATTCAATTCTTTTATATCCCTCAGTAAGGCCCTGTAATTCTTTTTATGTAAATTTTTGTGTTTCTTGTTATTTTTATTTGTAACTATGTCATATTTTTGTTGGTGTTCTGAATGGGTTTTCTGTTTTATTATATGTTCAAATTAGTTATTACTGGCACAAAAAAGCTATTGATTTTTACATACTTATTTGAAAATAGACAGCTTTTTGAATAGTCTTACTATAATATTCAAATATTTTTACTAGAATAAAATACTTTTATTTCAGTAGGTTATGCAAATTGTATTTTGGATCTCGGGGCCTTTACCTTTCCACTGTAGATATTCATATCTCCATATATATTTTTTAGAAAATAGAAGATATAAAAAATTAATAAAAATAACTACTTAGGTATAAAATTCTTGGGTCACAATATTTTCCTAAGACTCTGGTTTAATCACATTTTGGTCAGATTGTTCTCAAGTCTACTGTTGAGAGGTAACAATTTTCAGTGTCTTATACGATTTCCTGATTTGAGTGGAAAATCAAATTCATTTAGCATTGCTGTGCCCTCTTGTAATGACTCCTGCCCCAACCATCTGATGATTTAATTGCTATAACTTCGGAAGTTTATAGTAAACTTCAATGTCAGTAACCCCTGCTTTCAAGAATTTTTCTATCAATAGAATCTATCCTAGGGACACATACATCCCATCACTATTGCTACCTGTTCAATATGCTCAGTTCTTCTTAGGAAAATGTTTTTTTCCTAGGTGTTGAAAGAGACAACCAGAGCATTGGGAAACGTGCCCTGGTTGCTTCAGAGATTAGTACCTGGGTTGTTAAGGTCCAGTTTCTGTTACAGAAGGAGTGCTGTGTATCTAGGACTTGCGACAGGGGGGAAAGTAAAAGACTCTTCAATTTTTTAATGTAAGCCATTTCATGGCTCTTGCATGAGGAAAAACTGCTCCATATCCACTCGGTTAAAATAAGAGATGACAAACTAAGACTTTTGAGCTTATCTGTGATTAAAAAAAATTAATGGACAGATAATTGAACAGACTTTACAGAACTGGCAATATTTTTACAAGTGAGAGAGGTACTCTATAGTTTTCTGGGTGGAATGAAATTCTGTGAATCATTAAGTTCAACTCAAATCGAGGAAAAAAATGGTTATTTGGGGAATTCTTTTTCCATTAAATATATACATCTCTCTCGTTTCCTAGCATTTTACATTTTAAAGAAGTTGTTTTTGTTGCTACGTTTTTTTCTTTATACCTAGTTTTACTTTTTGTCATGGCTCAAAACATTATACTTCAAAGACAATACTGAAAGTTCTCTAGGGATTTGTGTTGTTTTATTGAGTAATCTTTGATCAGATTGTAATGGAAAATCCCTGCAGGTGATATAAAATGTGTACATACATTTGAATACATAAAATATGTATTTTTTTATGTCATCCATCTTTGACATTTCTAAATATGGACTTATTTAGCATGCTGGCCCCAAAACGATGGGCTCATCTTGGGAGTACATTTCAAAAGAGTGACAATTTTAAAAATTGATGATGAAAATAATTGGATTTATAAATTCTTTGAAAACCAGGGAGTCTATCTCAACAACAATAGTAAAAACTGCTACTGGAGTATATAGAAACCTAAGCTTAAAGATATATAATGTCCTTGTTGCATTAAATATATTTTAAATTTTGTTAACCACCATGATGTTCACAAGCTTGGAAGGCTTAAAAGTTGAATACTAACACATTTAAACTGAGGGATAATTTGTATATAAAATAAATATGTGATGTTACCTCTATTGGCATTTATAAGTCCAAAAATCCTAGATTTTATTCATATATTATGTATTTTTATGTAGGCTCACATTTGGTTTTAAAAGAAAAGCAAGAATGCTAAAAATTAGGGTTATCCATTTGTTCAGTTGTCGCTCATTAAATTGTCTTTTTTTTTCCCCTGAGGCTATATTTACACTTGGATAGTTATGTGGGGAGTGCTGAGGAGGAAACATCTCTAGGATTTGAAACAATTGCAAATAGTTATATTATGATAAACAGTCAAAGCCAATAAGCTGCTTCAATGTAATTCCTTTCTATTTACTTGTGAAAACAAAAGCTGTAGTGAGGGTTTAAAACACCCCTTTTCAGGAAAAAAAAAAAAAAAAGGCAAATAAACTACCACCAACGAAATGCAAATAAAAATACTTGTGATTACATTTCTGAGCTTCTACTTAAACGTTCTGTGTTCTTTTATGGGATGGTCAGTCAGATGTGGCCACAAGAAAGAACACAAGAAAGGCACCAGAAAACAAAGTTTATTACTCACAGGTCCTAGAGAAACAGAGTTACCACAGGTCAGGAGGAACCACATGGGGTGGGGGGGAATACCAAGGAGTAGGGCTCGACTAAGCAGATCCAGGACTCATGGTCAAATACCTTAATTGAAGGTGGTAGTGGAGTACACAAGAAAAGGCATGAGAGGATTTCACTGGTGTGTTACTAGGTCATGGACAGGGGAGGGCAGGAAGGAGAACTTGTTGTAGGGAGGGGCCATCCCTATCACGCTGGTATACCTGATCACTTGGGCAGGGTGTGCATAGCCTGTTTGCAGGGATGTTTAGGCAGCAGGGAGAAAATATGAAGTTTCAAAAGTTTGTAGTACACTATAATACTCCTAAAAAAACAGGAAGCTGTGTTACCTTACAGACGACATTGTGTGTCCAAGGTCCCCAAGACCAACCTCAGGTTCAGTTGTTCACTGGAAAGATTCACAGAACTCAGAAAAGCTGTTATACTTATGATTATGGTTTACTAAAGTGAAATGATACAGATTAAAATCAGCAAAAGAAAAAGGTATATATGGGTAGAGTCCAGGAGAGACCAGGCACAAGCTTTCAATTGTCATCTTCCAGTGGAGTCATATGAATAATACTTAATGATTCATGTAGTGATGTGTACCAACACATATGAAATACTGCCAACCTGGTAAGTTAATCCAAGCCTTAGTGTCTAGGGATTTTACTGGTGGTAGGCAAGGAGCACCAACATGGTTGATCTTAGGTACTCAGTCTCTAGTCGCACCAGAGGTCAGGCTGATTCTGCATGGCTCAAGACTCCCACCATAAGTCACATTGTCATCATAAACTATCTGATGTGTATCAAGTCCCAGGTTAAACAAGGATACTGTTATGAGGTAGCATATTCCAAGGGCTTAGAAGTTGCCTGCTAGGAGCAGGTCAAGGGGCAGACATTTCTTGAGAATGTATAGGGCTTGAACACCCCAGACCTGCTAGTCAACCATTTCTTTTAAACTTTTTTGAGGTATAATTGATGCACAAAAAATTGCATACATTTAATGTAAACATTTTGATGAGTTTGAATGTATGCATGCTCCCCAAAGTAAATACTAAACATAACCATCACCTCCAAAAATGTCCTTGTGTTCTTTTATGTTTGGTTTTCTTTTCTTTGCTTTTTTTTTGGTAAGGACACAACATAAAATCTATCCTCTCAACATATTTTAAATTGTACAATACCATATTGTTAACTTATGGGTACTTTGTTGTACAGCAGGTCTCTAGAACTTATTCATCTTGTGTAACAGAAAATTCATACCCATGGTAAAACAATTCCACATTTACCCACCCCCTACCCCTGACAACCACCATTCTATTCTCTGCTTCTATGGGTTTGACTATTTTAAATGCCTCATATTAATGGAATCATGCAGTATTTGTTCTTTGACTGGTTTATTTCACTTTGTAGTGTCCTCTAGTTTTCTCTATGTTGCTGCAAATGGCAGGATTTCTTTCCTTTTTAAGAACGAATCTTTATGGAATAAATAATATTTCATTGGTGGACTATTATAAATAATATTCCACTGATATACATTGTATCTTCCATATTTTCTTCATCCATTCATTTCTTTTCTTTTTTTTTTTTTTTGTGGTATGCGGGCCTCTCACTGTTGTGGCCTCTGCCGTTGCGGAGCCCAGGCTCCGGACGAGCAGGCTCAGCGGCCATGGCTTACGGGCCCAGCCGCTCCGCGGCATGTGGGATCCTCCCGGACCGGGGCACGAACCCGTGTCCCCTGCATCGGCAGGTGGACTCTCAACCACTGCGCCACCAGGGAAGCCCTCCTCTCCATTTTTAAAACAGTTAACATTACACTTTTCTGCATGTTTCACCTAGATTTCAAGACACAATTAAATAACATGAAATATTTATTTGTGATTTATGTTAGATATAATATTCAGAGTGGTGTGTGCTTTATGAGTGAATGAACTGACTTATGGGTTGATGAATCTAAAGGGTAATCTTTTAAAAGAAGAAAAATCCAATGGTGGAATTGCAAAACTACCTATGGGTGTCTTGTGGGAACTTTACCATTGCCATATTGTTAATCTTTCTTCTGTTCGCTCTTCATCACTTATTTTATTTTATTTATTTTTTCAAAGATTTTTTTATGTTTATTTTTTTAAATTATCATTTATTTTTGGCTGCGTTGGGTCTTCGTTGCTGTGCATGGGCTTTCTCTAGTTGCGACGAGCGGGGGCTACTCTTCGTTGCGGTGCGAGGGCTTCTCATTGCGGTGGCTTCTCTTGTTGCAGAGCACAGGCTCTAGGCGTGCGGGCTTCAGTAGTTGTGGCACGGGGGCTTTAGTAGTTGCGGCGTGCGGGCTCTTGAGAGCAGGCTCAATACTTGTGGTGCATGGGCTTAGTTGCTCCGCGGCATGTGGGATCTTCCTGGACCAGGGCTCGAACCCGTGTCCCCTGCATTGGCAGGCGGATTCCGAACCACTGCGCCACCAGGGAAGCCCTATCACTTATTTTAAAAGGAGATATTCTTCAGGGAACAAAAATCTTTGTATATGTACATGACAATAATAAAGGCAAAAACAAAGTGTTAGTAAATTCAACAGACAGATGGTAACATGTCATATATATGTTTCACTTTTACTTTGTGGAGAGTCTGTTAAAATGATATATAACCGCGTGGAAGTACAATTTTTATCATTATCTCAAGAGAGAATAATCAAATACAATATTTGTAAATTTAGGATATAAGGCAAATTATCAACACATAGAAGTAATTGACACCGATACAAGTACAGCATCAAGCAAAGAAGATTATATTGTGTTAAACTGAATATTCTCTGTCCTTCATTATTTAAAATATAGAAAACTAATTTTTTTCAAGCAAGCATCCCTCATCCCCTGCAAAAAATTGCTATACTTGAAAAGATTTCAATCTTATATATATGCACCTAGTCAACTTCCCTCTGTGTATAGAATATGTAGCATCTGAATTCAAGGAATATGATTTCAAACTCTCAATACTCTAGTGCACATACACATATCCCCATAAGTTGTAAATAGCTGTTATCACTTGTTAGGATAACTTAATTAAACTTGCTTATTAAAAACCTTTAATTCGTTAGTGATAAAATCTTGATTAGTACATTTTCCTGCTAGGTGACCTTCTAATTTAATAGAAAATGAATTTTTAAATGGGGAAGAATGCCTGTGGCAGAGATTTTGTGCTAGTGAATAGAGTTTGCAATACACATAGGGATATATTTGAGCCTAATTAGTAAGGGTGCAGATGAATTTTTATTTCATACACCAGAAGTGTCATTGATGAACCACAGTGAGGAATTTGAAATGCATTCAGATTGGCAGTGTGGGACTGAAATCTGTGGGAAAATCACAAGCTAATTCATTGATTGCCCCTTGGAAATTACTGCTGTTAATTGTTAGGTAATTAACATGGAGCTACAATTATACTGGCCTAAGGGGGTGATTAATGTTTCAACATGTCACATTAGCAGCGGCTGAATTTTCAAAGCTTTTCTTTTCACATGGTTTAGGAGACAGATGGTATATTGTCTATGGATTTTTTTCTTTTCTTTTTTTTTTTTTTACTAAAGTTTATGCTGACAGCAAGTGTGTGAATTTTCTGTTCTTGAGCCTCTTTTTACAGATACAAATTTTAACATAAGAATTTGATAACTTTTATGAAATAATGCAATATTTGCTAATAATATTCCTCTACCTAAAATATATATTGTTAAATCGGAAATTTATTTTAATTTTATGTACTGGTATAAAAGCAAAACTGTCTTAAATTTGAGGAGTTGGCATTTTTCTTTATGACAGGTCTTAAATTATTTAGTGATGGTAAGAAGTAAAAGAATTGTACAATATCATATTTACAACAATCAATATAATTTAAGCAGAAACCAAATAAACCATACTGAACAAATGCATTTAGTAACAGTAATATAGAGTGCATTAATATCTCTATCCTTTAGCATCTCCCTACCTCTGTCACCTTTTTTTCTCCTTAAAGCTATATATTCTCAATACTCCAAATCCTACTTGAGCCTCATTCATTGCGGCACGGATTTTTTAGAACTATCCTCTGAAACAAATTGATCCCTAAACATCAAGGCTAAAAATGAATGGACAGAACAAATCAAATCGATTTTTTATTTAGGGAGGACCCATGCAGAAACCAACACTACTCATTACAAAGTTAGCTTGAGATGTTACATTATGTGTTAAGAATTTTCTATACTAATACTTTTTTTTTTTTTATCTCTATAGCACATTTGTTAAACCGTCACAGAGTTTGGGGTTTAACTATCTTATGATGCAAATAACTCTGAAAAAATTATATCCAAAATGTAGTTACTTCTATAATTGTAAAAATCATTTTTGATCTTGTAAAACTAATTTTATTTGACATTAATCAATACTTTATTGATACCATGGATGCAGACATAGGTTCCTAGAGCGGTATTTTGTAGCCCATTTGTTTCCTTTTGGAAGCCTTTTTGGCTGAAATGGTTAAAAAATTTCAAAGTATTTTAATTTTTAATGCAAGTCAATGCGGTGGTACATTACATTTTGTAAAAAGATACATGCAATACTAAAACCTAGGTGGGCTCCAAAAAATTCTTAAGGTCTCCAAAGGTGGCTTTAAAAAAAAAATCAGTTAAGGCACATTATCTAAAAAGGTAGAATGGATTTTTAGCAGTTCAAAGAACAGCTTCTTTTATAATTCTTTTTCTGTGAAAATTTGAGATGTCATCTTTCTTGGTAGCCCCATACTGAGGTCTTTGCTGTGACTGCCGTCTCTAGCTTTTATATTGATTTGTATTACTTCAACAAATGACAGAAATCTTTATTATCTACAGCCAAGCCATCTATTAACTTTTAATGTCCATTAAAATCAAAAAATGTGAAAGAAAACCAGTACTTCTAATTTAGTCTTTAAAAATAGAGAATTACTAAAATCTCGATTTTAGGCAATGCTGTATTCAGATCTTTATGCATTTCTTTTACATTCCAAATCAATTGCAATTGTTCAAATGCCTATTTTACTGCCAAGTTGACATTTCACCTCAGTTCCTCTTTTCTTTGCTTATTATAATTTTACAAAAAAAAAAAAAAATGCTTGCCATGCTGGAAAGAGCAGAATATGCTGTGAGACTAAATTAAGTGCATACATTTTTACTGGAGAAAAACTTTCATCAAATGTCTCCTTTCATTCTCTTTTAATAATGGGTTTAAGGTGAAATGAAGGATTCTGACTTTGATTAGAAATCGTAAGCAGTAAGTTAAAATTTGCATTTGAAATTTCCTTAGGAAAAGTGATGACTTTATCCACTTAACTTGGGCAGTAGGGGTCACTCTAATTCTTTAAAGATCAAGTGATAGGAAGATTATTAGCCACAGACAAGATCGTTCTTAAAGTTACTTTAGGGGAGCAGAGAAACTCTTTTCTAAATAGAAAGACAAATTAGAGCAGTGACAGATTTGATGTACACACTACACATACACACACATGCACACACACACACACACACACGTGCACACACACACACACCTACGCGTAATGCAGGACTATGGTTGTCCTGCATTAGGTTTTGTTGATATTTTAGGGCTATTGTGGTTTTAATCTTGAGTTGTGGTTTGCCATATATCAAAGGCTTCCAGAAATCCCATGACTAACCCACCTCATGAATGTTATTTGCACATTGCTACTGGCTCTTTTTACTTCACCCTGATTGTAGCAATCTTCATGCTTTTTTTTTTTTTTTAATCATGGGTGAATAGCAGTCAGAAAAGTGCTTCAATTCACATTAGACATAAAAAAAAATTGAAAATTTATTTTTCATACCAATATTGGTTTGTCATTCTTAGTGATCAGTTCAGTCTAAAATGTAAACAAAATGAACCAGTCATTAAGAATGGCATGACACAGTAAAATAGTCATTTTTAAGTCAATTATTTTATGTTCCTAGCCTTTGAGATCTCAAAATCTGGTGGTAGAGATAGAAATGAAAATAACAATTACAGTGTTATAAAGTAAGGGCTGTACTTGAAATGAAAGCAAAGTTCTGGGGAAAAGGAAAGGAAAAACTGAACCTGTTGGTTTAAATTAGTGGCAGTTTTTTAGTCAGTGATGGGTAGGGGTACTTCAGGAAGAGTGACGTGAAAAGCATTAGGAAGGTAAGGCCATGAGAGTAGTTGAGAAAGTGAGTAAGATCTAGGGGGACTGGGACTCAGCGTTCCTGACTGTCGTGTTACATTTGGTGGGAGCAGTCATGACAGTGGATGGAACTGAAGCTCCTCAAGGATATTGCACACCTTGTTTAGTCATATTTACTTACTTCCATGAGAACTGAGGCTCTGACATGATAAGATGAAGTCCTTTTTTAAAAAAAAGTCACAAAATTATCAGTTTAGTTGTTACTCAAAAATGATCAAAAAATCAAGTTAGACAATCACTCCTTATTCATGAATCCGGCACAAATTTATCAAGCACCTACTATATGCAAGGTGTGATTTTTAAGTGTTAGATTTACAGGATCAACTATATATATGAGAAGACTGCTCTCATACAGCTTACATTCTAGAGGAAGGAGATAGATTCCAGAGATGAGATATGATTAAGTTAATGTAAGGTAGTGAACATGCTCTGGTGAAAAAAAACAGTGCAGGGGAAAGAGTGACTGGGATAAGGGAGCCACTTGACATAGTTCACATAGAGAAGTTCTCTAGAGAAAGGGGCAAATGAATTGTCACCTGGTTGAGAAAAAGAAATGAGCTACTCGAGGATTTGGAGGACTGGCATTTTAGGAAGAAAGAAGAGTAAGCACAAAAGCCTAAGGCACTTTAACATAAAACATTTTGAGAATTGCAGTAATGGTTTCTCTTTACCAGTTGGAGGCAAATAACACAGTGGAGCAATTTTGAGTATAGACTCTGGTGTCCACCTAATCCGAATTCAAATTCTGACCAGCCAGTCAGGGACCTTAGGCAGATTATTTAAGTATTCTAATCCTCAATGTTCTCTTCTCGAAAATGTAGTGATACCATACATATCAGATAATTTCTGTCAGTTGTTTCAGATATAACAGTGTTAAAACTTTTAGTAGAGTGCCTAACATAAATGTAAGCAGTTAATAAAGCTTACGTTACCCTCTTCGGATTCATCTCCTCCTCTGTGGTGTGGAACTGCACTGCTTACCTACCCAGTATGTTTTTGTTTGTTAATCCTCAAACAGCATGTATATTTATCTGTACGGTGGACTCTTTTTTCACATTCTTAATTCAAAATTCGATAAAGAAGATTATAAAGAATGAAAGCTATCCCGTAGGAAGGGAGTATGTTGTGTGTTCTCCGTTATCCTTAATTAATTCTTAAACGTTCTGACTATGATTCTTCATTTATAAGAAAAATATCCAGTATAGTTCAGGTCTGTGTAAGGAATGATCATGTTTGGGAATAAACAATATTATAGATCTGTCAAAAATTCTTCTGAGTTAAGAAACTACCGAAACAGGCTATTTTTATAGGCCTGCCAATTTTGAGTGAGCCTTTTAAAATCACTTAGCTAGCTCCTGTTGTTTTGTTCTCCCTCTGATTTATTTGCAGCCATTGCTTCTAAATAAGACTTTTCTTGTCCCAGAACTAAAACGCTTCCTCTGTCTCTAGCATATGCAACAATCCTGTTCTTAACTTTTCCCTCCCATGTCTTTTGTTGACAATATATCTCATACTATTGAGCCTCACTGACGATTCCCTAAACCTCTTTTTCAAAATAAATCCTCTGACCTTCTTTTTCTAAAGTCTAAGGACCAAAACAGACTCTCACCAGCCCTCCAAGTAATCTCACCTTTTCCGTCCCTGCCTGTATACATGTACTCCTGCCGCAGCAAACTGACTTCAGTCATGCTTTGTGAATACTTACCACAGAATCTCCTTGTGTAAACGATGTCCAAATTACTCTTTTCTCTCAATTCTGCCCATAACTTCCTCCTGCCTCTTTCTATGATAGACTACACAGTGCATTTCTGGAATGTTCCAAGGGCTATACAGGTAAACATCCTTATTATATAGACTTATTTTATAGGTCTATGTTTCATACATCTTTCTGCATATAATAAAGAGGTAAGTTGTTACAACAGAAAGGGACCTTAAAAATAATGCAATTCAATCTTTACTGTACATAAGCAATAAAAAAGGAATTCAGATTATACTTTAGAAAGAGATCTTCACAACTCTTACTCTATTTTCTTTGCAGTTTACAAAAGATCATAAAGTTATGGTGTGAGGGTTAGCTCCAACCAGCAGATGTGTTTTGTTTGGCCCTCATAGAAACTTTTAAATATTTTTAGTTGTTTCCAAACTTTAATAATCTGAGATTTCATATAAAACTGTGGATTTCCAAATTCTCTTAGAAGTCAGATTATTTGATAATTGTTGATGCTCATGACTTAATGACAGTGCTTGGCTACATCTAAGAAGCACCCGCATTAGAGAGATTGATCTCCCCAGTTGGCAAGTTTCAACTCTTCTCTAATATCTCACACTCTTCCCTGTATTACTGATTTATGTTACTTGCCTGTCTCCCACAGAAATTTGACTTATGGCATCCTTTTTCTATAGTCCAGTGCTTCTCAAGTGAACTGATAAAAACCTCTGGGGATCTAGGACTGCAAAGAAGTATCAGCCACGCAGTTCATAGATGTACTGTTGACCTGTAGGTGTACAATGGTGCTTCAGTGGGTCCGTGAAATTCCACAAGCATGTTCCAAGAGTTGTCTCTGTGTGAGGCATTGAACTAGGCTCCAGGGTCCCAATGACAAATGAAACAACCCTTGGAGGATTTTACTTGATGACAAAACTGTATCGAAATATCCTCGAGGGTTTGTACTATTATGTCTTATTTGCATCTGTAGAATAATAAAAAAAAACTGTATGTAAAAAACTGAATGTAAAAAACTGTAGAATAATCAGCATAAGATATATTTATTGTTGTCAATATAACATAATCATAAAGGTAGGGTTTCTTTAATGAAAGTTACTGTGTAAAACAAATAATATTAAAAATATTCAGCCAACAACAGCATAAATGATGAAACTTTATTGGACCATTTCACCATTGGTTATTCTCAATTGCAGAAGAGTATTCCTATTGGTCACAATAAACAAAAATGCTTCTTCCTTTAAAGGTGCATAAACATTTCATCTTGAAAGTGTGACCCTAATGTTTTTATGTATTGATGTCCGTTTGCTATTACGTAGGGGTTCTTAGAATTTTAAACAGCAAAGCCATTGGCATTGCTCTTGCTAAGCTAAGCCATAGTTGAAAGCTAGCAACCCAGATCTTTTTTAACCAAACAGATGCTTTTCACTCACTATTGGTAGTACGTGCATAACAAACAATTTTCTCAATGGTGATGATAGATTTTGCAGATCTATTCACACTCTGTTGCTCACTTACCCTGCTGACTAATGGAGGTGTATGTTAGGCATCTGCCTATGTTATGGGTAGACTTAGCAACTCAGGAAAAGCAAAGCCATTGTTCAGCACAGAATTTGGCCTTCATTGCCACCATGATCTAATTAATCGAGGCGACCAGCGTCCAGCATAATTAAGACCTCAGAATTCTTTCCGGCACCAAAACTTTTATCTGAATAATTTCATTGAATGAAAAAGAATAAATTGAAATAAAATTTAATGTTCATACTCATTTACTCTCTAGAGCTTATTAATACATGGCATGAGATGGCAGTTAGAGAATGGAAAATGCAATGCTTTCTATATACTCTTTCCAAACTCAGTGAAATAACTCAAGCAAATAATAGCAATGGAGTGAATTCTGGTGAATACTAAAGGTAAAAGGACTTCAAAAGGTCAAGGTCCTCATTATTCCTGTTTGCTGAATGCCTGGTGAGCCCAATACTTTATACATTGTACTGAAGGACTTTGTCCGTGTCCCAGAGGCTCAGAGATAATATTAAACGATCATGGACAATTGTATTAGCCAAGCAGCTGATTAGTTTCAAAATAGAGATTTTTCTAAATATTTTTTAAAAAAATTTGCCTATTTTTATTTTGTCATTCTATACTTTTGTTCCTCATACTTCTGTCTTTCCAGAATTATATATATATATATATATATATATATATATATATATATATATGAGGTTAGGCCTTGCCCCTGAAAAGAATCATAGAAAATTTGATTTTATGAAGAGCCTTTTTTTAAGTGAATGTAAAAATAGACTGGATGTAGAGAAGAGGAACATGGATTGTTACAAGCGTGACAAGAAATACAGAAAGCAGCACAGAGCTGGTCTGGAGAGGTGAAACGTATAATGAATGAGTCTACATAGATAAAAGGGGTGTTGAGAATGGAGGAGTCGAGAGCTGATTTAGCAATACATGCAAACGTGGTCTACTCCAGAGTGAAAAGGATGGTTCGCCAGACTGAATTTATATCTTTCTGAGGGTTGTCCAATTCTGCCTATTATGCCCTTTTAACAAATAACAGTGGTGACTTTTTGAAAAACATGTAATAAAATATATTTTTTGGATGTTTTGTTTACCCCAATGTTTACTGAAATTTCATTTGCATGAAAAATAGCTTGCCCCACTCTTTCGGTAGTTTTTATTACTATTTATTATAATTCATAAAAGTTTCATATTTAGTAAGAAAATGAACAGTTTGTATATCTAAATTAAAAGGAAATCTCCCTGTTGAATCACGTTTTCAACTTATTGGGTATTTTTTGGATTAGTGACTGTAAAATACATAGGCATTTTCTCTGTTATCTATGACATCTGTCCTTGTTAAAAATATTAGTTTTGCAATTTCTTTCACATTTAAAATATTTTCTTTTGCCTTAATTTGTTTTTGAAAGAAATGTCCTTCACTTTCACTTCTCAAATTATGACAAATCAGAGTACGTAAGAGGGTTAAACTGGATGTGTTTTAGAAGAGTAAAGAGGACTTCCCTGGTGGCTCAGTGGTTAAGAATCCGCCTGCCAATGCAGGGGACACAGGTTCGAGCCCTGGTCAGGGAAGATCCCACATGCCATGGAGCAACTAAGCCTGCAACTAAGCAACTACTGAGCCTGTGCTCTAGAGCCTGTGAGCCACAACTACTGAGCCCGCCATGTCACAACTACTGAAGCCCGCGTGCCTAGAGCCCGTGCTCTGCAACAAGAGAAGCCACTGCAATGAGAAAGAAGCCCATGCACTGCAACGAAGAGTAGCTCCCACTTGCCTCAACTAGAGAAAGCCTGCACGCAGCAATGAAGACCCAACGCAGCCAAAAATATAAATAAATTTATAAAAAAAAAAAAAGAAGAGTAAAGAATTCACTGAGGCGAGACTAATCATCATTTAGATTATCAGGAGAAAATGATTAATAAACAATGGATTATGTGAAAAATTCTATTGATGTTGTGTTTAGGTAGCCAAATGTTCTAGCTTTACAAATGAAAAAAATTCCCTAAGCAGATTATGGGAGAAAGTAATCATTCAGATTACAAACTTAAGAATTTCAAATTACATACTTCATCAAGTTGAGCCTGTTTTAACTTACCGAGTAGATTTGGTATAACAGGATGAAAAAATTACTTGTGTTTTAAGTACATGGAAAACAGTCTTCCTATGCTTATCATTTATTTTCTGTACAATTGCTATAATAGATAACTTTGAGGAAAATAGCTGAGAATATATATCTCTAGAAGATAGTGGTCAGAAATATTCAAAAGTATGTTCAAGTATAAGTATTTATATAGCTATTTTTCCTTAGGAATTTATTTTGCTAAGTTAAATTTTTGAAGTAGCTCAACTTTTTGGAAATCTGATTTTGAAAAGCAAATCTGGAGAGATGTTTGGGAAGATGTACTGAAGATGTTTTTTCTCAGGTGGTTCTCTGAATTGAAGTTGAAAATTTGACTCAATAGAGTTTTTCAACAAATGCTGTGCATATGGGCTTTTGAACTTAATATCCTACAATTATACCATATTTTATATGCTAAATCCATATTAATTTTTAAAGGTTAAGAACTCTGAAGTTGAACAACCTGGGCTCAAATCCTAATTTATCACTTAAATAATGATATTAGACGGATTATTAAGTTTTCCAAGGCACAGTCTTTTTATCTGTAAACTGATGGTAATAGCAATGTCAACCTTATTATTGCTATTATGGTAGCAATGAAGGTAGGGATGTAAAACATTTAGAATGGTACCTGAGAATACTCAGTTTTTCTGGTTGTTTGTTATGCTATACAATGCTATGAAATATTGTTGAGATTTCCATGGTTATTAAAAGGAATCAAGAAATCATTTTCTCTCAAGTCTAGACTTTGAAATAAGTGACACATTGTCAGTCATCCTTCTCTTTCAAAGACTTATTATGGTTTGAATTTTACTTACGTGATAACTTTAATATTGCCCTAGCCATAACCTGCTACGATAAAATAAATATTACTAGTATACCAAGTATAAAATCTAGTTCTCCAGGATGGGGCAGCCATTCCCAGCATTAAAAGATTAATGTCACAAACTGTAGTAGGGACTGAATAATGATGGGGAGCTATTACTGTTCTCAATGTTGAATCTGTAAAATTAAATGAAAATAAACTCACTCAAATTAAGTGTGGCTGACTCAGAGCTCTGTAGCTGTGTTGGGAAAAATGAATTGCAGATTAATCTTGATAATGTGTTTCCTTTTGATATTTTTACATTTATATCATATTGTCTTCCAATGTACCCTCTTCATCTTGGTTTTTAAGACCTCAAAGGCCTGGGACTTCCCTGGTGGTCCAGTGGCTAAGGCTGTGCACTCCTAGTGCAGGTGGCCCGGGTTCAATCCCTGATCAGGGAACTAGATCCCACATGCTGCAACTAAGAGTTCACATGCTGCAACTACAGAGCCCACCTGCCACAATGAAGATCCCGTGTGCTGCAACTAAGACTCACCGCAGCCAAATAAATGAATAAATAAATAAATAAATAAAATATTAAGAAAAACAAAAATCAAGGTCAGGTGCAGAATGAACAATGACAAAAAAAAAATCTCAAAGGCCTTTTTACTCAAATGTCTATTTGCTTTATCTGAAAGAAAAATAGTGATTCGAACTTTGCTTTAAATGGGTCTCTATAGGAGAGAGTGAGGGCCGATTCTTACCTGAATTCTTTTGACAATTTTCTTCAGGCTGACAACTTCATAAAGGAATGATGGTAGATTTGGGGAGATAGGCTATAGAGAGTCTCTCTGATTTGATACTGCTATATTTTACACCAAATTTATGACACAAAACGTTTTAATAGATATGGCTTTGAACATATCTTCTGCAGTCTGTAGCAGATATATATCACCACCTAGCAACTTCTGAGAAGTTAATAACTAATAATTCACAGAAGTTTTTAAAACTACTATACAAACAAGAGAAAGAGATAAAGACAGACAGGGATATGAAAAAAGCCTACAGAATTGTATAGGATATGGATGGGTAAGCATATTGTTGTTGTTCAAATCTTAGAGTTGACCACTTTTAGAAGCCTATATCCTTCAAAAGAAACTGGAATTTTACATTACTATTTAAATCTTCTTTGACAATTGTAAATATCCGCCAGTTCTCCAGGCACACCAGGGAAACTTTACCTACAACAGGCTCCATACAAGAAAGTAATTCAGAAATATGGTTAATGAATATAAGTATTGTTGAATAAATTACTGGTGGGAAATGATCATTTATTCATTTAAAATATTTATGCAATTCTAATGCTATCTTAGGAACTAAAATATAAAGATTAATATAACTAACAATTATCCTTGACAATTTAAGATACTTGGTAGTAATTACTATTAATAAGAAAATTAAGGGCTTACTTTTTTACTTTGTGCTGGGTTATAGTACTTCAGCAAATTTATGTGGTTGAAAATTTTGTAACCATTTTTCCCTTTGCCTGAGCTCACACATTGAATAAATAGCATTGTTATACTCTGAAGCCAGAATGGTCTGTCATCAAGTCCATGTTCTATACAATTATTCTAAACTATCTCTTATGTAGATGGTCCTGTACTCGGTACTTCATATATGTGATTTAATTTAATTCTCCCCCAAACTTTTTGAGGTAATTGGAGTAGTATTATTAACTCTATATTATGGATGAGAAATGGCTAGAGATACCAGTCAGGTCTTTCAGCCCAAACCGTTTCCATTTGGAGAACAATTTAGCTGCAACTTGTCAGCCACTGACTTTCCCAGCACTGGTGGGAATCAGTGCCTTAGTCCGGAAGGGGTGGTCTGGGCAAGGTTCTAGAGCATCCACTGCATTGTTTAGTTCCTGTACATCCTCCAAGTTCAGCTCAATTGTCATTTTCATATGGAATTCTTCCCTGGTCCTTATAATTAAGTCAAATCCTCTTTATGTGTTCTCAGGACACCATGCACCTTCCCTTTGTAGCATTTATCAGACTTTCAGTTCAGTTTATTTGTGAGTTAATTTATTTGTCTTCTAGGCTAGGTCTAACACTCCATAACATGATGGACAGGGTCTGAGCTTTGCCCAACATTAGATCCCAGAAACAAGTAAAATATTACGTACATGGTAAAGGCAGTATAAATAGAAAGGAACTTATAAGAGCTCGACAGGGCACAAGCTAAATGCATCAGGCTCTCTTTTACACAGGACTACTGGTGATAACAAAGTGGGAAAATTGTTCTTACTTTTCTAACTTGACCAAGGTGGAAGAGGCTAGAATGAAGACATTTGCAATAAGAAGCATAGGCGTGAGGTAGCCAGTCTTATTTTTTACTTCTTTGAGACTGGGTTTTAGTGATGGACCCACCTAGGCAGGAGGAAAGAGGTAGGTCCTGCTATTTGAGGTGGTTCTGTCCATGAGTATGCTCCCTTGTCATAGGCCAGCATATGGAAATTCAGGCTGACAAATGCTCCACATGGGGGTAGCCATTAGCTCTTAGCAGTGGCTCAGGTTACTTACCTGTACAAGTGAATCCCAATCACAGGAAAACCTCATGGTGGCTTCTTCTTGCTCTCTTTTTTAGGGTTCACAATAAGTAAACTGTGACTTTTACCCAAATTTCCTATGCATTTCTGGAGTCTGCAATTCAAGTTTATGTCTACAGCAAAACTAGAGACCCATCATTCTAGTGGCAACTCCAGGCTGTGATATTTTTTTTTTTGAGAACATATTTAAGGCTCTGCAGAGTTGTATTACCATGTAATAGCTGTACAATTACATTTGTATGAAAATGCAGTGTCCCATGATGAGTTACTCATTTGATTCATTTTCTTTTATCTTCAAGCAGAATACCATTCTCTTCATATTCCACTAGTTAAGAATGAGTTACCCTATTATCTGAGGGTGCTATTGCAAGAGTTTACATGACAAAAGAATCCCTTACCCTAACCTCTCCAGACATCAACTCACCTCCATTTGGTAAAGGAGAAATGAATATCTGGCATGGGATGGACTCTGAGCATCTCTTTCTCTCTCTCTCTCTCTCTCTCTCTCTCTCTATATATATATATATATATATATATATATAGTTTTTTTTGCAGTATGCGGGCCTCTCACTGCCGCGGCCTCTCCCGTTGCGGAGCACAGGCTCCGGACGCGCAGGCTCAGCGGCCATGGCTCACGGGCCCAGCCGCTCCGCGGCATGTGGGATCTTTCCGGACCGGGGCACAAACCCGCGTCCCCTGCATCGGCAGGTGGACTCTCAACTACTGCGCCACCAGGGAAGCCCGTGAGCATCTATATTTCGATGGAGCAAATCTAAATTATCTGGATCAGAGAACCCTGAGAAATTTCTTCAGTTACAAAAATTATTTCATATAATCCAATACAGTGTCATTTGGTGTAGATCAGACCTAACACTTCCTTTTTAATAAATATTTTGTAATAACCCTTACTCTTCTGAAATACAATTCATTTATATCTTCAGTTACCAATACGCATGATTAAACAAAAAAGAATCTGTATAATATCTTAACTCTAAAAGATAAATATAAAAGAAAATAATCTTTAACAAAGTAGTATATTTTTAATTTACAAAAGTTTGGTCATGACTATGATGAAAGACAGAGGCTAACACTTATATGTAGAAATACTATGAATATGACAATTACAGACCAAGATTGATACAGGCATGGTTACTGACAGCTCAAATACCATGTGCAACCTTGCCTATATTCACCTGTTATTCAAACTGGTAATTAACTCTCAGCAAAATTTCAAGTAAGGCAAAGTACACACGACCTTCCTTTGGTTTACACAGTAGATGTATTCCTGGAAGTTTCAATATATATTAAAAACCTGCCCCCAAAGCTTTGAATTTATATGTAAAATGGACCTGGTTTCTAAGATAAGGTACATTAAAACAGATTCTTCACATATATAGATGTCTGGTAGAACATTTAAAAATTGTGTGGGACTATCTGTTACATTGCAGGGCATCCAACATCTCAGACCCCCATCACCTAAGTGGCATATCATCCCTCATCATTGTTACAATTCAGTATCTCCATAGATTTCCAAACTACTTCCTGAGAATAGTGGTTGAGATCCACTATGTTAGGTCCTCTGAGATCCTTGTTGGTTTAATTTATGCACCCAAATTGTCTACTGAGGACCAGAGGGGAAAAGCTTTATTTGTTGAAAAAGATCCTTGAACCCATAGTTTCAACAAATAGCCTTTATATATACAAATGTGCGTGTCATTAGTGCGTGTGGTATCATATGAAAATTTTGGATATTTTCAAATGTATATAGTGGAAACTATTATAATTTATAAAATAACACTAGATTTAAAATAATTTAAGATAGGTGGCAAATTTTTTGGTTTTACATTTGGTTAGCTCAGAAATAATCACAACTATCTATTATCATGTGGAAGATCATGAATATTTCTTGAGGTGAAAAGGGTCTTCAAAATAAAAAATGTAGTTTCGAAGTGCAAGTAATAATTATGAAGGAAAATTTGATTTATTGCCAACAGTATAATAAATGTAATAATATCAAGATGAGGGCCAGTATAGAAGGTAAGGAAGCATGCTATAAAGGCCACAGTTTATAGCAGATAAATGGAGGTCACGCAGTAGCAGCTGGCAAATTAGGAGGTAGATCAGTTGCTGAAGTGCCCTAAAGGCTGTCAGAAATGCTATTGATTAGTCAGTGATCAATTTTATCAATATTAGTAGGGTGGAGAGGGAAAATTGCCTTCTTCTGTCTCTTTTTTAATGTCCCATTGCCCTCGCAACTTATGGATATACTTAAGCACTTTATAAACTACTTTAAACAACTCATCAGTTCTAGTAAAATCAGTACATTTGCTACCAAATATATGTATAAACTACTTTAAACAACTCAGCCTGTATTACACACTGATCAAATTTGTGAGTAATTCAATTGCTAAGGCTTTTGTTTTAAGGTTCTCCTGTTTCTTTCTTCTCTTCTTCAGGTACCCCCCAAAAGAGAAGACAGAATGCATAAAAGATGAACCACATGCATATTTCATAATAAACATTTTTAGAGATAATTTTAAAACTAGGCTGTGTAACAAGAGGTAAGAGTAAATAATAAGAAAAATAAAACAATAAAGTTGTCAGAGTTGGTATCAATTAAGCCATCGCAAACCAAATAAATGAAGAATTCTATATCAGTGAATGGTCATTTTTGAAGGGGATGATCATTTCTGTAAAATGACAACAGTTGAGTTAGCATGAAAGTAAAATAAGAAGAGGTAGCCAGGTTTACTTTACAGACATACTGAATGTTGAATTCTGCTAAAGTAATTTTTTAGACTTTATTTCTGTACAAAACTGTTGATACAATTTTTTGTCTGCTCAGCTTCCTAAATTGACAAATAGAGGCACTTCTACAGCCAGAATCATGCATAGGAAACCTTTCTACTTAGTGCTGGAGTCTTTCAAAGATTTTTGGATGTTTGACTCAGAAAACAAATTAGACATGTGAGAGGTTGGGTCAGAGTTTAGAAGGAAGTAATTTTTTTCCAGAATCTTGTTCCAAAGCAATTACATTTGAACTTGAGTGTATGTGTCAGGAGTAGTGGGTTTTTAGATTACTTCCTAATAGTCCTGAGTTTATGTTATTTTTGTGAATATCAGATTTAGTCTAATGACTGACTATATCACATTCTTTTCATTTCAGCTTTAGAGTATTTCTTGTGAATGTTTTTGAACTTTGTGTTTTTCTCCTCAAAGAACTCAAATAGACAGCTCAAATAGACAGAATGTTATTTAATAACATTTTAAAGTTTGTTTATTTTTATAATTTAGAGAATCATCATTAGCTTGGTTGGTATTGAGTAGAAATAGCTGTTAGACAATTTTGGTCAATAATGTAACAGCAGGGCTTCCCTGGTGACGCAGTGGTTGAGAGTCCGCCTGCCGATGCAGGGGACATGGGTTCGTGCCCCGGTCCGGGAAGATCCCACATACCGCGGAGCGGCTGGGCCGTGAACAATGGCCACTGAGCCTGCGCGTCCGGAGCCTGTGCTCCGCAACGGGAGAGGCCACAACAGTGAGAGGCCCGCGTACCGCAAAAAAAAAAAAAAAGTGTAACAGCATAACAATCTACCTTTCTCCTTATTGTATTTGGTCTTCACCACCAATTCAGCATTTTAAAGTCAGACCTATTATTTATTCTCCTGTTCCTCTTCATAGTAGACTTATTTGTATGAATGACATCACCCTACTTCCAGATAATCTTCAACTCCTTTATCTAGTATCTCCTTTGTCTTTTACCTAATCACTTCCCATGCCCTGTGGCTTCTTCCTTCACAATGATTCCCCAGCCAAAATCTCTCCCTTCTTGATTATACTACCCAAATTTAGCCCCTAGAATAGCTTCACCAATCCTGCACATCTACCAAAGTTAATTTTGTTAGAACATCATATCTATTTGCTTAAAATGAAATGTCCAATAATTTTCGACTGAATATATTCTAGAGAATATAACCTGATATACAATTCCCACTATAAATTATTCTCCAAAAATTTCAGGCTCATCACCTCTTTCCTTTAGTTTTCCTCTAAGTTCAGTTCTTTGTCCTGAACATCTAGAGCTTTACCAATTTCTGTGATTTAATTCATGCTCTTTGATCTACCTGGCATTTTCTCTAGCTTTCCACCTCCATATCTAAATTTGGTCTATCCTTAAATCTCATCTACACGCTCAATAATTTCCTGATTGTCCCAGCCAAATGCGAACTCTGTTTTATTTCACAAATTCTAAGACATTAGACATTAAAAATATTAGACATTAGCCATTAGAAATATTCAAGAGATTTTTCTAAGTTTGTTTGTCGACTTAATGGCAGAATTCTGTATTCTCCTGAGTCTGTGCATATCAATTACACGGAGTCACACTGATTTACTATTTTAATTATTTGAACCTTTACTATCTAGATAAACACAGGCCTGGTGGCCTTGTGCCTTTGAAAGAAGTGAAATTCACATTGTATGAGAAAAAAGACCTTCATAGCAGTGGAGCTCCAGCTGGGATGCCCATCAGGAACGACTGAAGCAAGCATTCAATGCAGTAATTCCCAGGCAATCTTGTGTTCTCCTGTGAAGTCCAAGCTCATCAGTGCTGAAATCAGTTCCAACTTCAGCATTTGATGAGATCTTCAGAGGTGGAGATCTTTCACAGATGATTTTCTGAGATCAAATCATACAAAATTTTAACAAAAATCTTACTAGAAGTTCTTTTAGTTGACACAGATGCTGTGTTGATTTCATGCCCATTAATGAATGAATCACTTGGCTGTACCCTGCTAAGGATGGGGAAAGGATGATTTTTATCTGTATTCCCTATCAGGAGATGGTAATTATGAAGCTCTGGCTGGGGTAATTTGATGTGAGGCTTTTGGTTTCTTCAAGCTGCTAGGCAGCATGAGGCAGTGATGGCTGCAGCATGCTCTGTACTCCATCGCTTGTCTCTGTGCGTGTTTTCATCATTCACACAGTGGTGGGTGTATGAATGACTACCTCCAAGCACTTCCATGAGTGCTTATACTCTGTTGAGGTGAAAAGACTTCCTGGAGGAGAAAAATTATACATTCCCATGGCAGAGTAAAATGGAGTTAAAATTAATGTATATGTGTGTGTGTGTGTGTGTGTGTGTGTGTGTGTGTGTGTATGTGTGCGTTGTGTGTGTATTGCACCAAAATTCTCTCAGAGGAAGCTAATCAAGCTTTCTGTGATTGTCTAAATGTATATACATAGCTACCAGAGTATTATGTTTTTAAAAATTATTTCAGACTGTGGGTATAAAAATAAGTGAGTCTAGAATTCTTGGCTATTTTTTTAGCTCCTTAAACGCTATAAAGTTTTAAAGGGTACCTGATAAAGGTCTTCTTATTTATTAATACTGCTTTCTGAAATCCAGTTGATTTTCAATTTTTTCTGTAGTTTGCCAGAAATTAAATAGTTTAATAACTTAATCATTGCCCTAGCTTGATATTTCATCCTCCTTCCCTGAGATATGCAAATATATGTCTCTTTGCTAATATCTTTTCTCAATTCTCTAGTCTGAAAGCTGATGCAAAGAAGTCATTAAAATTGATAGCAATATCTACCACTTCAGTGAATAAATTACACTTTCTATTTCATGGAGGTCCCATTATCTCCAGCCCTGACCCCTTCTTACTTCTCTACTTGAAAGGATCCTGATTTATCTCAAACTCTTGTGCAATCTTCCCTTCATTTTCTACCCTTAATTTTCTTATCATATTTTTTACACTTTTAACTTCATTCCATCATCGCAGTGCTTCTCTATACTTCATATTTTATCCTGTACATTTTCTTCTTTCTTGGCTTTGATTGGTTGTAGACTCTCCTTCTCTGCACTGACTTTTTATTCTAACAAAAGCCATATTTATTTTTAGATGATACGCATAGCCCTTGAACACACTTTAATTCATCTTTCAGTATATTTCATTTACTCTTTCTCAAGTACCTTAACTCTCCCCCTTTTCTTTTTCATTTGGTTTGCATGTAATGTCTCTACTCAAAATTTACTTTTCTTTCTATTAAAAATCATACTTTTGCCTTTTTTATATTCCTTTGGTTGCTCTGATGGCCTAACCAAAAATCCAACTTCATTACTCTGATTTCACTGTTGTACTTTTTTATCTGTAATAATATCTCCTGTAACTTAAACTACTTTTGGAATTACAAAGAAAGCACATTTTCTTGGCCTTTGAAAAATGTAAGAAAGTCTTGTAAGCAGAAAAGTGGTAAGTGCAGGAAACACTGTGTTTGTGGAATCTTTGTTGAAACTTTCAGCTTTGAGCTTCCTACACAGACAACCATTAAATGCTGCGATAATAGAACTAGTTTCATTGTATCCTCTTTGTTTGGCTATCTCTGTGGTTTATCAGCCCCCATAGAATATAGAACTGGAGGGGGTCTTGAGAGGTCATTTAATCTATTGCTCTATGGCCTGAAGGTTCTAAGACCTCATATGCCTTATAAGATACGTTTCACTTTAGTTCTTACCGGTATAAATGGTAGTTAGAATTCTTGGTAAATATTTGGGAAGGTCACCAATGTCATAGGGAAGAAATAACTTGTATAGACAGAAATTATAGAAGTGTCATCTACTGAAAATTTGGAACAAGAGGTTGTTAGAACAAAGCATTTAGCAATTGAAAAGTATAGGTCTCTGTCTGAGTGCAGGATTTTTGGTACAAACCAAGATAATAATAGATTTTAGTGGTTTGGCCTATGTTTCATAAGGATGAATATCCTCAGCTGGTGATAATGTGTGCTTTTATGTCATGTGGGAAACAATGAGTCAAATGTATTGAGAATAATATGTCTGTCTACTTTCTATACAGCACTGCCAACCCTTTTAGAAGGGATGACTTATTTTTTCCATTAGATTAACATTCTGAGAAGAAAATGGGTATAATATTGGAAATTCTTACAAGAATGTAAATACTCGGTCATTATAGATTGAACCAAGCAATGATAATTTAAAAATGAATCACTTTGATTCTAACGATACTTCTGACTCAGTCTCAGGTTTGTATTATTAAAATGCCATGAGTTTTCAAGACCAACTTTCAATTGATATTTAGAGAGGTAGGGTGGGGGCAGATTGAATAGCATCTAATTATTTTTATGGATGAAACAGCTTCCAAGTTCAGATCTCTATATATTAGTTGCAATTTTAGGGAGATTTAGTCTATCTTTGGTGATTCTTTAAGGTTACTGATCCATTGACAAAAATATTAAAACTAGACCAAATATTAATGACCATTGCTTTCAACAAAAATATCAAAATTAGCCTCATATTATTCACCTTACATACTTAGATTATTTTAAATGTTATAGTTTTTTTTTAAGCTATCATCACTTCACAAGTTATTAAGAATTTCAGGAGTGTTATAAAAATGATTTGAAATTAGTGACACACTTCAGTACAAATGTTGAACAGATATCTCACCTTGATAGATGTGTTCACTTAGTGGCAATCAAACTGTTGAAATTCAAAGGACTATCTATAAATAGTTGTTGAGAGTGATAAATAAACAACAATTAATGAAAAACTGGAGAAAATATTAAATATGCATGTGGAGGCAATATAAAGCATTTCAACATAGAAATAAAATTTAGACACTCAATATATGTTTGACATCTGTGCTAACATTCTTCTGGTTTTATGAAAGCTTCTAATATAAGCCTTGAAGACATTACTTTAACATGAACATATTTCTAATAAAATATTTTATTTATGACAGAAGAGTTTTGAATTAAAGAATAATCTAACCTACAAAGCAAACAAGTTCAAAGTCTATGGCAATTTAGAATAGTATCCTTGTTATACTAAGTTAAAAAAAACAAACTATCAACAGATAAAAGAAATGTTTTCCAGGATTAATATTTAGAGAAATTAAGGTTAATAACACAGATAATTGACATCTGGTATGGTAACTAACATATACCAACTTTGGTATCAAGCTTTGAGTTCATAACCACATTGATTCAACATCATCCAAAATAATTTTATTTCATTATCAGTAGTTTAGATCAGAGGAATTTCACTTAAATTCTTTGATTCTGAGAATAACTGCAGGATCAACTGTGGGACTCTCACTTCAAGTGCTCTGATTCTCTGTTTGTCTTTATGGTCAGATAAGGATATTTACCTTGAAGAAATTGTTAAGAGAATCACCTGGAATAATGCTTGTGTATAAATTATGTACAACAGCAGCTGGTACATAGCAGATGAACAATAAATTAGAGTTCTTCATCACATTGTTATTATCATTTATGCCTAAACAATTGTAATTACTTCCTTGTCAGGCAAGGTTCTCCAGTATTCTCAATAGTATTATACATGCAATTTTCAAATTAATATTCTCCAAATAACATGTCAATTGCATCATGTCGATGGTCCAAATTGTCTTCTTATTAAATTAAATTACTGGGTGGGGCCTTCAAGATGGTAGAGGAGTAAGATGTGGTGATCACATTCCTCCCCATAAATACATCAAAACTACATCTACATGTAGAACACCTCCTACAGAACACCTACTGAATGCTGGCAGAAGACCTCAGACTTCCCAAAAGGCAAGAAACTTCCCATGTACCTGGGTAGGGCAAAAGAAAAAACAGAGACAAAAGGATAGGGATGGGTCCGGCATCTCGGGAAGGGAGCTGTGAAGGAGGAAAAGTTTCCACACACTATGAAACCCCTTCACTGGTGGAGATGGGAGGTGGGCAGGGGGTGAAGCTTCGGAGCCACGGAGGAGAGTGCAGCAACTGGGGTGCAGAGGGCAAAGTGGAGAGATTCCTGCACTGAGGATTGGTGCCGACCAGCACTCACCAGCCCGAGAGGCTTGTCTGCTCACCCGCTGGGATGGGCGGGGGCTGGGAGCTGAGGCTCAGGCTTCGGAGGAGGTCAGGTCCCAGGGAGAGGACTGGGGTTGGCTGCGTGAACACAGCCTGAAGAGGGCTAGTGCGCCACGGCTGGCCGGGAGGGAGTCCGGAAAAGTCTGGACCTGCTTGAAGAGGCAAGAGACCATTGTTTCGTGGTGCGCGAGGAGAGGAGATTCAAAGCACCACCTAAACGAGCTCCAGAGATGGGAATGAAACACTAAAGGTGTTGCTACAGCGACCAAGAAGCCTGTGTGCAAACACAGGTCACCATCCACACCTCCCCTCCCGGGAGCCTGTGCAGCCCGCCACTGCCAGGGCCCTGTGATCCAGGGCCAACTTCCCAGGAGAACACAAGGCACGCCTCAGGCTGTTGCAATGTCACACTGGCCTCTGTCGCCACAGGCTCACCCTGCATTCCGTACCCCTCCCTTCCCCCAGCCTGAGTGAGCCAGAGTCCCCTAATCAGTCTCTCCTTTAACCCCATCCTGTCTGAGTGAAGAACAGACGCCCTCAGGCGACCTACATGCAGAGGCGGGGCCAAATCCAAAGCTGAACCCCAGGAGCTGTGAGAACAAAGAAGAGAAAGGGAAATCTCTCCCAGCGGCCTCAGGAGCAGTGGATTAAATCTCCACAATCAACCTGATGTACCTTGCATCTCTGGAATACCTGAATAGACAACGAATCATCCCAAAATTAAGGCAGTGGACTTTGGGAGCAACTGTAGACTTGGGGTTTGTTTTCTGCATCTAATTTGTTTCTGGGTTTATGATCTAAGTTTAGTATTTACAGCTTATTATCATTGGTATATTTGTTAATTGATATGGTTGCTCTCTTCCTTTATTTATATATATATATATTTTCCTTTTACTCTTTTTGTGAATGTGTATGTATATGCTTCTTCTTTTTTTTTTTTTTTTTTTTTTTTTGCGGTATGTGGACTCTCACTGTTGAACCTCTCCTGTTGTGGGGCACAGGCTCCGGACGCACAGGCTCAGCGGTCATGGCTCACAGGCCCAGCCGCTCTGCAGCATATGGGATCCTCCCGGACCAGGGCACGAACCCGTGTCCCCTGCATCGGCAGGCGGACTCTCAACCACTGCGCCACCAGGGAAGCCCCTATATGCTTCTTGGTGTGACTTTTTCTGTATAGCTTTGCCTTTGCCATTTGTCCTGGGGTTCTGCTGTCCTTTTTTTTTTTTTAGTATACTTTTTAGTGCTTGTTATCATTGGTGGATTTGCTTTTTTGTTTGGTTGCTCTCTTCTTTCTTTCTCTCTTTCTTTTCTTATTACTTTTTTATTTTTTTTAAATTACTTTATTTTATCTTTCTTTCTTTCTTTCCTTCTTTCTTTCTTTCTTTCTTTCTTTCTTTCTTTCTTTCTTTCTTTCTTTCTTTCTTTCTTTCTTTCCTTCTTTCTTTCTTTCTCTTCCCTCCCTTTTCTTCTGAGCCATGTGGCTGACAGAGTCTTGGTGCTCTGCCTGGGTGTCAGGTCTGAGCATCTGAGGTGGGAGAGCCAAGTTCAGGACATTGGTCCACCAGAGACCTCCTGGCCTCATGTAATATCAAATGGCGAAAACTCTCCCAGGGATCTCCATCTCAATGCGAAGACCCAGCTCCACTCATTGACCAGCAAGCTCCAGTGCTGGACACCCTATACCCAACAACTAGCAAGACAGGAACACAACCCGACCCATTAGCAGGGAGGCCGCCTAAAATCATAATAAGTTCACAGACACCCCAAAACACACCACTGGATATGGCCCTGCTCACCAGAAAGACAAGATCCAGCCTCATCCACCAGAACAGAGATACCAGTACCCTCCACGAGGAAGCCTACACACCCCAATGAACCAACCTTACCAACTGGCGGCAGACACCAAAAACAACAGGAACTATGAACTTGCAGCCTGCAAAAGGGAGTCCTGAAAAACAGTAAGTGAAGCAAAATGAGAAGACAGAGCAATACACAGCAGATGAAGGAGCAAGGTAAAAACCCACCAGACCAAACAAATGAAGAGGAAATAGGCAGTCTACCTGAAAAAGAATTCAGAGAAATGATAGTAAATATGATCCAAAATCTTGGAAATAGAATGGAGAAAATACAAGAAACATTTAACAAGGACCTAGAAGAACTAAAGAGCAAACAAACTATGATGAACAACACAATAAATGAAATTAAAAATTCTCTAGAAGGAATCAATAGCAGAATAACTGAGGCAGAAGAACGGAAAAGTGACATGGAAGATAAAATAGTGGAAATGACTATTGCAGAGCTAAATAAAGAGAAAAGAATGAAAAGAATTAAAGACAGTCTCAGAGACTTCTGGGACAATATTAAATGCACCAACATTCAAATTATAGGGGTCCCAGAAGAAGAAGCAAAAAAAACGGGGATGGAGAAAATATTTGGAGAGATTACAGTTGAAAGCTTCCCTAATATGGGAAAGGAAATAGTCAGTCAAGTCTAGGAAGCACAGAGAGTACCATACAGGACAAATCAAGGAGAAACATGCCAAGACAAATAGTAATCGAACTATCAAAAATTCAGTAAAAGAAAAAAATATTAAAAGCAGCAATGGAAAAGGAACAATTAACATACAAGGGAATCCCCATAAGGTTAACAGCTGATCTTTCAGCAGAAACTCTGCAAACCAGAAGGGAGTGGCAGGACATATTTAAAGTGAAGTAAGGGAAAATACTACAACCAAGATTACTCTACCCTGCAAGGATGTCATTCAGATTCGAAAGAGAAATTAAAACCTTTACACACAAGCAAAAGCTAAGGGAATTCAACAACACCAAACCAGCTCTACAACAAATGCTAAACGAACTTCTCAGGCAAGAAACACAAGAGAAGGTAAGACTTAAAATAACAAACCCAAAACAATTAAGAAAATGGTAATAGGAACATACATATTGATAACTACCTTAAATATAAATGGATTAAATGCTCCAAACAAAGGTCATAGACTGGCTGAATGGTTACAAAAACAAAACCCGTATATATGTTGTCTACAAGAGACACATTTCAGATCTAGGGACACATACAGACTGAAAGTGAGGGCATGGAAAAAGATATTCCATGCAAATGGAAATCAAAAGAAAGCTGAAATAGCAATTCTCATTCAGACAAAATAGACTTTAAAATAAAGACTATTACAAGAGACAAAGAAAAACACTACATAATGACCAAGGGATCAATCCAAGAAGAAGATATAACAATTGTAAATATTTATGCACCCAACGTATGTGCACCTCAGTACATAAGGCAAATACTAACTGCAGTAGAAGGGGAAATCGACAGTAACACAATCATATTAGGGGACTTTAACACCCCACTTTCACCAATGGACAGATCATCCAAAATGAAAATAAATAACGAAACACAAGCTTTAAATTATACATTAAACAAGATGGACTTAGTTCATATTTATAGGACATTCCATCCAAAAACAGCAGATTACACTTTATTCTCAAGTGCTTATGGAACATTCTCCAGGATAGATCATATCTTGGGTCACTAATCAAGCCATGGTAAATATAAGAAAATTGAAATCATATTAAATATCTTTTCTGACCACAATGCTATGAGACTAGATATCAATTACAGGAAAAAATCTGTACAAAATACAAACATATGGAGGCTAAACAATACACTACTAAATAACCAAGAGATCACTGAAGAAATCAAAGAGGAAATCAAAAAATACCTAGAAACAAATGAAATGAAGACACTACTACCCAAAACCTATGGGATGTGGTAATAGCAGTTTTAAGAGGGAAGTTTATAGCAATAAAATCCTACCTCAAGAAACAAGAAACATCTCAAATAGACAACCTAACCTTACATCTAAAGCAATTAGAGAAAGAAGAACAAAAAACCCCAAAAGTTACCAGAAGGAAAGAAATCATAAGGATCAGATCAGAAATAAGTGAAAAAGAAATGAAGGAAATGATAACAAAAATCAATAATACTAAGAGTTTGTTCTTTGAGAAGATAAACAAAATTGATAAACCATTAGTCAGACTCATCAAGAAAAAAATGGAGAAGACTCAAATCATAGAATTAGAAATGAAAAAGGAGAAGTAACAGCTGGCACTGCAGAAATACAAAGGATCATGAGAGATTACTACAAGCAACTATACAACAGCAAAATGGACAACCTGGAAGAAATGGACAAATTCTTAGAAAAGCACAATGTTCTGAGACTGAACCGGGGAAAAATAGAAAATGTAAACAGAACAATCACAAGCACTGAAATTGAAACTGTGATTAAAAATCTTACAACAAACAAAAGCCCAGGACCAGACGGTTTCACAAGTGAATTCTATCAAACTTTTAGAGAAGAGCTAAAACCTATCCTTCTCAACCTCTTCCAAAATATAGCAGAGGGAGGAACATGCCCAAACTCATTCTACCAGGCCACCATCACCCTGATACCAAAGCCAGACAAAGATGTCACAGAAAAAGAAAACTACAGGCCAATATCACTGATGAACGTAGATGCAAAAATCCACAACAAAATACAAGCAAACAGAATCCAAAAGCACATTAAAGGGATCATACACCATGATCAAGAGGGGTTTATCCCAGGAATGCAAGGATTCTTCAATATATGCAAATCAATCAATGTGATACACCAGATTAACAAATTGAAGGATAAAAACCATATGATCATCTCAATAGATACAGAAGAGGCTTTCGACAAAATTCAACACCTATTTATGATAAAAAATCCTCCAGAAAATAGGGATATACAGGACTTACCTGAACATAATAAAGGCCATATATGACAAACCGACAGCCAACATCGTTCTCAATGGTGAAACACTGAAACCATTTCCACTAAGATAAGGAAAAAGACAAGGTTGCCCACTCTCACCACTATTATTCAACATAGTTGTGGAAGCTTTAGCTATAGCAATCAGAGAACAAAAAGAAATAAAAGGAATTGAAATGGAAAAGAAGAAATAAAACTGTCAGTGTTTGAAGATGACATGATACTATACATTGGGAATCAAACAGATGCTACCTGAAAACTACTAGAGCTAATCAATGAATTTGGTAAAGTAGCAGGATACCAAATTAATGCACAGAAATCTCTTACATCCCTATACACTAATGATGAAAAATCTGAAAGAGAAATTAAGAAAACATTCCCATTTACAATTGCAGCAAAAAGAATAAAATACCTAAGAATAAACCTACCTAAGGAGACAAAAGACCTGCATGCAGAAAACTATAAGACACTGATGAAAAAAATTAAAGATGATACAAACAGATGGAGAGATATACCATGTTCTTGGACTGGAAAATCAACATTGTGAAAATGACTCTACTACCCAAAGTAATCTACAGATTCAATGCAATCCTTATCAAACTCCCAATGGCATCTTTCACAGAACTAGAACAAAAAATTTCACAATTTGTATGGAAACACAAAAGACCCCGAATAGCCAAAGCAATCTTGAGAAAGAAAAATGAGCTGGAGGAATCAGGCTCCCTGACTTCAGACTATACTACAAAGCTACAGTATTCAAGACAGTATGGTACTGGTACAAAAACAGAAATATAGATCAACGGAACAGAATAGAAAGCCCAGAGATAAACCCACACACATATGGTCACCTTATCTTTGATAAAGGAGGCAAGAATATACAATGGAGAAAGGCAGCTTCTTCAATAAATGGTCTGGAAAAACTGAACAGTTACATGTAAAAGAATGAAATTAGAACACTTCCTAACACCATACACAAAAATAATCTCAAAATGGATTAAAGACCTAAATCTAAGGCCAGACACTATAAAACTCTTAGAGGAAAACATAGGCAGCGCACTCCATGACATAAATCACAGCAAGATCCTTTTTGACCCACCTCCTAGAGAAATGGAAATAAAAACAAAGACAAATAAATGGGATCTAATGAAACCTAAACGCTTTTGTGCAGCAAAGAAAATCATAAAAAAGACAACCCTCTGAATGGGAGAAAATATTTGAAAATGAGGCAACTGACAAAGGATTAATCTCCAAAATATACAAGGAGCTCATGCTGCTCAATATCAAAACAACAAACAAGCCAATCCAAGATGGGCAGAAGACCGAAATAGACATTTCTCCCAAGAAGATATACAGATTGCCAACAAACACATGAAAGTATGCTGAACATCACTAATCAGTGGAGAAATGCAAATCTAAACTACAATGAGGTATCACCTCAAACCAGTCAGAATGGCCATCATAAAAAATCTACAAACAATAAATGCTGGAGAGGGTGTGGAGAAAAAGGAACCCTCTTGCAATGTTGGTGGGAATGTAAATTGCTACAGCCACTATGGAGAACATTTGGAGGTTCCTCAAAAAACTAAAAATAGAACTGCCATACGACCCAGAAATCCCACTACTAGGCATATACCCTGAGAAAAGCAGATTTCAGAAAGAGTCATGTACCACAATCTTCATTGCAACTCTATTTACAATAGCCCAGGCATGGAAGTAACCTAAGTGTCTATCGACAGATGAATGTATAAAGAAGATGTGGCACAATATATACAATGGCATATTACTCAGCCATAAAAAGAAATGAAATTGTGTTATTTGTAGTGATGTGTATCAACCTAGAGACTGTTATACAAAGTGAAGTAAGTCAGAAAGAGAAAAGCAAATACCGTATGCTAACACATCTATATGGAATCTAAAAAAAAAAAAAAAAAAAAAAAAAGGTGCTGAAGATCCCAGGGGCAGTACAGGAATAAAGACACAGACTTAGAGAAAGGAATTGAGGACATGGGGTGGGGGAAGGGTAAGCTGGGATGAAGTGAGAGTGTGGCATGGACATATATACACTAGCAAATGTAAAATAGATAGCTAGTGGGAAGCAGTCGCATGGGACAGGGAGATCAGTTTGGTGCTTTGTGTCCACCTACAGTAGTGGGATAGGGAGGGTGGGAGGGAGACGCAAGAGGGAGAAGATGTAGGATATATGTATATGTATAGCTGATTCCCTTTGTTATACAGAAGAAACTAACACACCATTGTAAAGCAATTTTACTCCAATAAATATGTTAGAAAAATTAAATTACTTATTCTGGCCATCATATTTCCCTATGTTTCGCCTTAGCCTGTTTTGCCAGATTAATTTTTCCACTAGTTCCAAATGCAACAACCAAACTGCATTGCTTTTTACTCCAGAATATATACTTCATTCTTTCTCTCACTTGTATGCCTTTGTTAACACTTCCCAAGTTAGTGTGCTGTGTAGTGTCATGGAATCTGTGCTGGCATTTGCCTTTTTGTCTCAAATCAATTTCCTGCCCTTGCTCTCTTCTGCACCTTCATCACAGAGAACTACATTTCCCAGATTCCTTGATGATCTCATTTCTGAGTAAAATTAATCAGAGGGAGGCACTTAAAGAAAACTGGAAATAAGGGAAAAGTAAAAGTATTTCTCCCCTTTTTATTCTTCTTTTCCCTCAAGCAGTCTGTAACAATACCTGCATCTCCTTCATGTTCCCTGGTTCAGCCAGTCCACCTCTTCCACTGTGGTCTTATCTTCTACTGGAAACTCTGGACCTTAGGCTCTGATTAAGCTGTTTCAGTTCTCCTCCAACCTTAGGGTGGAGTTAGCTTTAAGAGAAAGGTATTCTCAGAGGTAGTTGTTTTGAGGTGTTGGTTTGGCTCCTGAGCATCTCCATTACTTGTGTATCCATTTTTCTGTGTTAAGTTCTCTTAGATTACAGAATATACTGGATGATGACTGCTAGGGAGTGCCATGGATTTGGGTTTAAATACTGGCTTTGTGATGCTGGGCAAGCTACTTCTCCGAGTCTCAGTTTCTTTGCCAATAACCTAATAGTGTTCTGGGGTATTAAATAAAGACAATGTATGAAAACACAAATATAATATCCTGGATACACCAGTTAATTGATACTTGGGTTTTCACTCCTCACTTTCCCTACTATGAAACTTTTAAATGCATATGTATGGGTTGAGATTCATTAATTATCAGAAAGTTAAGGGTATAAAGAAAAATCTTTGATGATGTTTACCCTTCTGATGCATCTCATTATTTATATCATTTATGCTCTGAAATTGTGTCTTATTATTAGTTAGAATCTTAAGGTGTTTTAGTTGTAAGACATGTTAGATAGATTTAATGGATTATTAAACAACCATGTTATAACAACCATTTTTTAGGCAAATATGGAAGGTCCTATACTAAGAAAATATTATGTGGCTCAGGGGACATGTGCCAAGTGAGTACGGATGAACCAAATGCAAAGAAATCCCAAAAGTCCTGAGTGAGACAAGTAACAGGAGGAGGAAGGGATTTGTTGGATAAACATTAAAGTCAGAGGATTAGAATAAGGAGTTGGAAGGAACTTTCCAATTACTGAGGATTTTCGATTTCTACCCTCAGTCTGAACAAGGAACTAAAACAATCTGAAGGCCTATGGAGGCCACCAAGTTGGGGATCAGAGACACGCTTTCTTCTCCTATGACAGCTCGTGATGATGGGGCACTTCTATTTTGTGTCTCATGATTATTCTGGGGACACTTATCCAGACCCCAAACTATTTTTCTATTATTTCTCCCAGAACCATGAACCACTGTGGTCTAGTGTTGCTTGTACCCAGGTATTTACATTTTGTCCTGGGAAGAGCACTGTCTAACATTTCCTTTGTCTTCCTTATTTCAGGTATAACAAGCTTGTGAGCTCTGATTGTATGAAGTATCCAATTCCAGGAATGATGTCTGCAAAAGAGAACAAAGGTTGGTTCCATGTCCCCCAAATAAACAGCCTTTTGCTTTAAGAACTTGGGATCTAGAGAACCTCATCAAAACATTTCATTTCCTGGGTTGGAAAAGCTACATATAAGCTCTCTTTAAAACTAGGACACTGAGACCCTTCCACAAACCATTGTATGTATCTGGGATAAATTTTGGTTAGATATGGTAGGACAGGAAATAACTCAACCTGCAATTGGAGATTATTGGTGTAGAAGTAACCCAATTTCCCCAAAGACTTCTTCATCCAAGGATTTAGATGCAGAGGCTAGTGTCAGGTGAGATCTGGGATAAGCAAAAGCTCTTCTTAATTTATTATGACTTGTCAGCTATAAACCTCAAGAGAAATTTGGTTTCCTGAGGGCCAAGGACTCTTCTGGCCTCCCTACCTCTAAATTTTAACCATCTTTTTAAGTCATAACTTTTAACTTTTAACCCACAGAATATTCTGGAACATTGAACAAAGATATATTAAATATTTGATCCAAAAAACACAAGTTATTAGATCTCTTAAATGATCTCTGTCTAACATAGTTTTGCTTGTCTAAATATAGAGGCAGCTAAGCGATTTTAAAGATGCCCGTTACTCCTTGAAAATACATGGGATTCAAAGGTTTTTCCCCTAACTGTAGCTGTTACCACAGTAATGGAAGTTAACTCAATTTCTTGATATAAGATTAAACCAGGTTACTCTAAACCATGAAACTAGTTTTTCTTGAGTAGCTTTACTCTATTTGTTGTGTTCCTAAAGGGAATGATAAAAGATAAAGGTATTAGCCAGCAGGATAGACAAGTATAATGAACTATGTATACTATGATGAAGATTTAATAAGTGCTAAAAGAGAGGGGCTATGAGAATAAAGTAGAAGGAACAATTACTTCTGATAAAAGCATTGGGTAAGATCTAATTGAAATCACATTTAAGCCAGGGATGAAAACATGGGGAATGTTTAGCTAAGTGAAAAACCAAAGGAAGAGTATACCAGGTTGAGAAAACAATACAAGCAAAGTCACAGAAGATGGAGAATGGAGAAGATGATTGGAGAGCCAGTTGGTGTGGACTAGAGTTGATAATTCCTAGTGGAATGTATTGTGAGATATGTCTGGGAAGATAATTTGAGACATAAAACAGGATTTGGACCTTGAGGCTACAGGACTGTATTATTTTGACAAAGAGACACCAAAAATGGTGGTAAAGAGACATCATTTTAAGGTGTTGAATAGGTAGGTATCCAATGCTATTCACCCTCTATTTTGGAAAGGCAAATGTGTGAGTATCTTGGAAGGTATATTGGTGGAGAGACTAAGACTAGACCAGACAAGAAATTTTGCGTGCTTAGAATAGAAACTATGGATGAACAAGAAAAACATTCTAGGCGTTGAATCAATAAGATCTAGGAACTAAGAGAGTCCCTAGTGGACAGAGCAAAAACATTTTCAAGGTTTCAGAAATTCATAACTGAAAATGAAAACAATGTTAATAGGCCACAATAGAACACAATATGTGAAATAAATTTTCAAAGAGGACAAGCAGTTTAAGATATTATTTGGAAAGGTATGTGGGTACCTGTATATGTAAAGTCTTCTTGAGACTGCAGCTCAGGAGAGAGGTTGCAATTGTGGCTGAGTCTTGCAAATACAGCAGTTTTTAGTTTTTTGGCCTCAGTTCATGATCTGCCAAAAGGATTCCCATCCGTGATCACAGGAGTGACTTCCTGTAAATATCTCCTGAGTCTCAGACCTACATTTTCAATTACCTATTTGTTGCCCCCCCAGAGATGTCTAAAAAAAATATGTCAAACCCAGCATTTCTAAAACTGATGTCATCATTTCTATTCTTCCAGCCAAACCTTTTCCAATTTCTAAGGAAATGGATGTCAGTGACTGCCATTACTATCAACCCAGATGTCAACAACTTGAACTACAGCAACACAAAACACACATACAAACACAAACTTGTGAGTCATGCTTGACTCTTCTCCATGTTGATATTACTAGTCTAGGCCCTAATTATTTCTTTTTAGGATTACTGAGACAAATTTCTACCAGGAGCCATTGCCTCTAGACCATCTGCCAAATCCCCTTCCCATACAACTACCTGAGTGACAGCTAAAAATGCCAATAAGATCATTTCACACTTAATCACACTGCCATCTATTTGTTTATGTACCTATTACTCTCTCCATATGTTAAACTCTATTAAAGAAGGAGGAATGATATTGTTTTATTTTTTTCATGATTAGTTTCTGGAGCAGTAATCATTAAGAGTTTTTTTTGTTTGTTTGTTTGTTTGTTTGTTTTTGCGGTACGCGGGCCTCTCACTGTTGTGGCCTCTCCCGTTGCGGAGCACAGGCTCCGGACGCGCAGGCTCAGCGGCCATGGCTTACGGGCCCAGCCACTCCGTGGCATGTGGGATCTTCCCGGACTGGGGCACGAACCAGTGTCCCCTGCATCGGCAGGCGGACTCTCAACCACTGCGCCACCAGGGAAGCCCAAGGGTTTTTGAATGAATAAAAATATTTATATTTACGAATAGTTAATACACAATGGTAGTCAAAGCTGTGGCAGTGGGGTATGTCCAAACAGAGCAAAGAGAAAAGAGACTCCCGAAAAAAATTTGACAAAAGGAAATAAAAGTAAATAAACTGTGAAGGGTGTTAAGAAATGCATAATCATAAAAGAATCAAAGGAAAGTAATATTTCAGGGAAAAATGTTTTAAGAAGGAAGACTTATTTACTTACTTTACCTCTGAAAGCACTAAACTACGAACACTCTCTCCTTGACGCAAGTTGCTTCTTCCTTCTTCCCAGCTGCCTGAAGTGTTCCCTTGCTTTTTCTCTAATAGCCATGTACACACTGCCGTCATCCACATTTCCATCCTATGCCTGCTTCACTTCCCATTCGGTCCAATCTCCCCGGGCAATTATTACTTACAATTCTAGCATATAAACGATCATTTATAGCACAGTGCCTGCCAAGTCTGTATTTCCAGCCCGCTTTGTTACTGTGCTCCAATCTTACAATCCAGCTTTCAGCAAGATTATTCCACGTCCATATTTCCAAAATGAAAATTGCCTTCCTCCCAAATGTGTTCATCCTATTCCTCCTGTATTCTATAGATCTTGTTAAAGGTAATTTTTTTTTAATTTCATAAGCTTGAAACATATTTCTTTCTTATATTAATTCTGATATTCTACTTTCTTATATTCCATTTCATGTCAGTCACCAAGTTTCATCAGCTCTACCTTCTAAATGTCTTACATTTTCTCCACAACCATCTCTGCTTCCACTGTTTTATTTTGTTTGTTTTAATTTTTTAATTTTTTTTCTTTTTTTAATTGATGCATAGATGATGTACGATATTATATGTTATGGGTGTACAATATATCTTCCACTGTTTCCATTCAGTTCTTTGGCATGTGTCATATGGATCATTGTAGTAGACTCAAACAGGTATGTTCACCACAATTTCTCCTAATCCAAAGATAATTTTCTAAGTTATAGTGTTGAACAAACTCATGTGCTTAAAAACAAAGCAACAAATAAAAACATCTTAACTCAGTGATCACAGAAAAATTTCCAAATTCATTAATATCTTAAACTTGGACCCTTAAAATATGATTGCAACTATATTTTTTAGTATCATCATCTTTAAGTGCTTTTTCCACATCACAAATAGAAAAATTCTCAATTTAAAAAAAATTCAATATGCCTTGTTGTATTTCCATGTTTTTGTAGAATCTGTTTTCATATCTTGAAATTTTCTTTCCCCATCCACTAAAAGTTACTTTTTGGAGAATATTTGCTTCTCCTTGAAGAATTGTTTTAAATGTCACCCCTTTTGTGGAAATCTTTTCAGATTTAAAAGTGTTAAATCCAACTCTTCAAAGATGAAAGCCTCTGGTCTGTAGTTACAAGCTATGCATTCTTACAAATTTATATCTGTGACAGTCATTTAAATTGTGATCTTAATAAAAGTTGTCTGTTCAAAAGTAAATTACCTCTACTCATTATTTCTGCCCTCTGAATTATCTCATCTGGTATGTGTACATCTTTTTAACCTTATTAGTTTTTCAATGAGTGTTTGCATTTGTTTCACTGCTAATACTAAATGAAAACCCATAGCTCTGGAAAAACCAAATATATACATTTGTACCATAATGAATTGCTTAGACCTAATTTGTATCAGATGCTCAGCCATTAGATAAAGAGGCGTTTCTTGACTGGAAACAAAACTATGAAATCGCTATCAAGAAATTGATCCAATTTTTTTCTTTATTTTGTCTTGCTAAGAAAATAAAAGACACAAGCTTTGCCTTATATCAGTTCTGTATTGACATTTTTTTTTCCCACCTGAGAGCTACAAGACATATTTAGCAACAAGCAAATAATCAAGAAGCACACTAGGCAGAGACACGTCCAGTCTACGGATGACAATCCCTGCCAAGATGCCATCTGAACCACGATGCTCCAAAGTTTGGCCAAAGTGACCTGGTAAAAAGAAAGCTGAGTGATGCAGAGGGGGAGCAAAATGAAATTCTATCGTGCTAAGCATCACAATTGTAAAATCAGGACGAATAAGAAGAAATGAAAAGCTATTCATCGAAGCTGCCTCCACATGGGACAAATGATTCTTATGCTTGAAGTAGATTTAACTGTCCCCAAATGGCAATTTCACTCTCTCACAGGAAATGAAAATAAAAGCAAGCAAGCAGCCAGTTAGAAACACTCACCACCTTCTGGGTACAGCCACTTGAGAACTGGTAGAATGTGTAGCCCTGTAGGATCCACACAATTACAAAAACATCTGAACGGGATACTTGAAAATGATCTTTAACTCTACTGGGATGTTGAAATGACTTTTTTGAACTTTTCTCATTTTTTCTCAGGTTTCTTTTTCCTGACTCTCTAAGGTAAATTATGACTTAAATGTCTCATGTTAGGCTTTCTGTGTAGGATTTGGGGGCTTATCATAATTTTATTTTGTGTATGTTGAGAGGTTTTAATAAATTGTGTCAACCAGAAAAACAGTGGGAATCATTGTTTCAGATGTGAAGTGACAGCTTGCAGGCCTAAGCTGTTATTACTTGAAATTCCATTGAATTCTACATTTCAGCACTCTTTTCTTTTCTTTTCTTTCTTTTTTTCTTTTTAATTCAGCTCTTCATGATCCATGTATGTTTGCTAATTACAGAAGTTAATTCTTGAGTCTCAAGCATTGTACAGCAATTAAGGCCATGTTGTAAATGCAAAAGCCTGTGTATTTGGAATCATATGACAGGCTTTTTATTAATTGTGTTTGTCTGTTTGTGTGTGTGTGCCTTTGTTCAGGATGCTATAATAAAATACCATAGACTGTGTAGCTTATAAACAATAGGAATTTATTTCTTACAATTCTGGAAGCTGGAAGTCTGAGATTAGAATGCCAGGAGGGTCTGGTGAGAACTTTCTTCTGGGTTGCAGACTTCTCCTTGCACCCTCACGTGGTAAGAGGTAAGGGCCTCTTTTGCAGAGACATTAATCTCATTCAGGAGGGCTCCATTCTCAGGACCCAATCATCTCCCAATGTCCCTCCCTACCTCCTCATATCATTACCTTGAGCATTAGGATTTTTTTTTTTTTTTGACCAAGCCAGCAGCATGCGAGAACTTGGTTACCTGACCAGAGATCGAACCCATGCCCCCTGCAGTGGAAGTGCGCAGTCTTAACCCCTGGACCACCAGGATTTCGGCATATGAGTTTGGGGTAACGCACTCAAACCATAGTAGTGTGTGTGTGTGTGTGTGTGTGTGTGTGTGTGTACATGTGTATAGTTCTAATTGGATCTGCCACTTACTAGCTTTGGTAACATGGGTGGGTTCTGGGAGTCTCCGTTTCTGAACTTTCAAAATATTTATATATTAGCAAGAAACCCTGGCCCACTCATTTCACAGATTTGTTGTGAAAATCATGAGATCATGTGTTAGGTCATTTTGTAAATTCTAAAGTAATACACACATGAAATACCTTGCTATTTACATGGCAGTATTGTTTAAAAAACACTGAACTAGGGGGTCATGTCACTTAAAATTCTAATTTCCCTTTTACTACTTCCTTGTTTTATGTCCATAGGTGAGTCAATGAACCTCTCTAAGCCTCTTTTAGGAGGAAACTGATTTTGGACTCATGATTATTTCAAAGAAACATGTGTTTCATTTCTCCTGTTACGATTTTTAGTCAGTAGTTACGATCTTGGCCCCTTTAGACTCCCTGAAATCAAGAGCACAAATTTGATATTTGTGTCAAAATTTAGAGTTGTGATTTGGGTCAGAGAACAGAGTAGCTATAACTGGTAATAATAATAGTAGTTTATACTTCTAAAGTGGTTTACATGAATACTTGATGTCATTGTCACAATATCCCTAGGAGGTAAACAGTATCAGTATTTTAAACTTTACAAATGGAGAAACTGAAGAACTGTGAGGTTTAGTTCACATAAGTAGTAACAGACAGAACTTGGGTATGAACAGAGGCAGGTGGACTCCAGAAAACCACTGTGCTCTACTAGCTGAGAACCATGATGTAACTAGTTAAGCTAATCTGAAAATATCTGTTAGTCTTATTAGTCTATACCTAAAACAGTAAAAAATAATACCTTAGTCTAGCTCTTCTAATAGGTGGAGATTCAAACATTCTAGGGGTATTTGAATGAGAACATCCAAGTTATTATGAATGCATGTCTCTGTGTGGTAGTTTCTTAGTCAGCTTAGGCTGCTATAACAAAACACCATAAACTAGGTGGCTTATCAAAAACAGAAATTTTTTTCTCACAATTCTGGAGGCTGAGAAATTCAAGATCAATATGTTGGTCACTTCTGGGTCTGGTGAGGTCTCTCTTTCTGGTTGCAGATGACTGTATTCTTGCTGTGTCCCCACGTAGAATTAAAAACCAAGGATCTTCTCATTTTGAAGACCGTCTTTCCTTTTCTTCAGTCTATCAATTACTCAGACTTGTTTCAGTTTTGCATTCTCTTTGCTCTACCTATTTGTACAATGCTTAGAGCATGGTTAGGTCTTTTACATACTAAAAAGAAAAGATGCTTCGTACAAACATTTTAATTCTTCAAGCTATAACTTAACTTCCTTTAACCGTCAACATTTTTCAAAGAGTAATTTATATTTACTCCTTTTCTACCTATAAGTAACATTTGTAATCTGGCTTTAGCTCAAACACTAAATAAAAATAAATCTCTTAAAAGTTGTAAATGTGTTCATCATGACACAATATAACCTTTCCTTCACAACTTTCTCCTCCTTGACCTCTTTTTAACACTTTGGCCTGATTGATTGATCTTGCATTCCTGATCTTGATTCGATCTCCTTTAGATTTCAAAGCATTTCAGAATGCAAACTACTAGCTCTGTATCCACCCTCTACATAGCTCCTTAACTGATTCTTTTTTTTTTCATCCACCCCATCCCAATATGTAGGCATTCCCTGTGGTTCTGTTATCTGCTTGAGGCTCTACCTACTCCTCCCCCTTTGCCTGACTAACTCTTATTCAGTATTCACATCTCAGATTCAAGGCTTTTTCCCTCAGTATAGCAAAATACCCAAGGATGGGGGATTTCAAACTTTAACATAATGGAAGCGTTACTTAAAAGTAGCTGAGTAGGGTGATGAGATCATCGTATAAATATACAGCCAATGGAAGAACAATTTTTTTTTTTGGTGGCGCCTTCTACCAGTTTGGTCATGTTATAGAGGGAAATGGCTATATGAGGGGATCCAAACAGCTGTAACACTGGAATTCAGGCCAACTTTGTCAAATAGGTTGGTAGTGATGTCTGCACCTCTGTGTTTGTGTACATCTTGATAAATTAAACTTTGCATATCTCAGGGTAAATGGAGATTAGCTTTTACTACTTAGTTTTAACTAAATTGACCTTGCAAAAAGGACAAAGAAATCTTGCAAAAAAATGTAGGTTAAAGATTATTTTAATATTGTTAGTAAAATCAGACCAGAAGTAAATGGTAGTGCTAACACTTCTCCCCCTAGTCAGAAATCCTGATATGACACACATTAAGTACTAAGCAGTGATGATCCAAAAAGTTCTGAACAATTTGTTCATAAAAAAATAGAGGGACTTCCCTGGAGGTCCAGTGGTTAAGACTGCTCTTCTAATGCAGGGGGTATGGGTCCGATCCCTGGTCAGGAAACTAAGGTCCACATGCTGCTCAGCCAAAAAAAGAGAAAGAAGCAGAAATTAAGAAAAACACTTTTGAATATATAGAGTTATATTCTTTAATGAAGAAGTTCACTATATTTATTGGATGATGCCAATAGAAAAACATTGTGTATTTTAACTTGCTTTTAAATAATATCAAATTTATATAAGAGTTTTAAGTATAGTACAAAAAAGCCCATTTAACCTTGACCCAAATTCACCGTTTTTACCATTTTGTGAGATGTGCTTTACCACTCCTTCTCTATATATGCATATACAGGTTTTTTTTTTGTTTTTTTCTTGAGAGTTAGTTGCAGGTGTCATGCACCTTTACCTCTAAATATTCAGCATGCATTTTCTAAGAACAGGGATAATTTCTCAGATAACCAGAGTGCAATTATCAAATTCAAGAACTGTAACATTGATACAATCTAACACTATATAGCGTAAGATATTATTTACTATATACTCCATATTCAGTTTATGACAATTTCCCTAATAATACCTTTTGTGGCAATTTGCCCCTTATGTAGGATTGTGGATTACATTTAATCTCTTTTCCTTTGGAACAGATCCTCAGCCTTTTTCTTTTAAAAGTTCAGCCAGTATTTTGTGATGGCCCTTCACTTTGGTTTTGTCCAATATTTCATCATAATTAGGTTCAAATTATTCATTTTTGGCAGAAATACTACGTAAGTGATGCCTGTTGCTTGGTAAATCATATCAGGAGACACATACTGTTGCTTTGCCCAATATGGTGATATTAAATCTTATTAGATAGTTGTTCACCAGATATCTCCACTATAAAATCACCTATTTTCTTTGTAATTAATGGACAATCTGTGAGAAATATATTGAGGCTATGTAAATATCATGTTCCTCATCAAACTTTCATGCAATAGATTTAGCAGCCATTGATGACTCTTGCCTAAAGCAATAATTATGTTTGTTGCAACATAGTGAGGAGTATATTTTCAAAGTAAATATCTAAAACATTATCTAAATATCTAAAACATGCCACACTCTTCAATTTGGCAGCAATTTTTTGTCCCATTTTTAAATAAATTAAATAACATTCTTTAAATTTTTATTCCTTTCTTACCTCATTCATGATACTTTTAAATTTTTTGAGCACATTTTATACCAAATCTATACATTTAGGTGGCAATAAATGCTGTATGGCAATAAATGTATGTCATAAATAAACATATAACTTTAGATATGTTAGCAGAATTATCTCAAAAACATTTTATTGACTGGAGTTTTTCACCAAAAATTTTGGGAAATTTCCATCACGGGTCCCTTGAAAAGCACATGGAAAATTCTGCTGTTAGTTCTTTAATTTTATTTCCCACAAACACTCAGTAGCTTTTATTGGACATTTTACACATCATGTTTTAGTACAAAATTTACTCATTCAAATAGAGATAAACTTAAATGATCTTGAAATACTTAAATGCTGCTTAATCTAAATACTAAAGCTTAATGAGTAGAAATGGTAGAAAAAAGATTCCACTCAAAGACTCACTTTGTTACTTGTAACTTCTCGGAATGCAGACTTGCAAAATTCCCACTCTCCTCTGCTTCCTTGTTATTACTGTCATTTTGTCTAGTGATAAACATGATTAAGAGTAGTACTTGATGAATTAGGAGTGTAAGCTATGGCCAAAATAGCTTGTTATGGCTCTTGAATCACATTTAAATTGACTTAGTACTTTGAGTACTGTACTCAGGAAGGACTTGTTGCTTTTATTAGAATTAGCTTTCATGGACAGGTTGGTTAATTCTAGCCTTGCCCTTTAGTCTACTCAGCTCTGATTCCTTCTCAAAAGAAGCAACTCAATCTTTCATAGGACGATGAACATCTAGTATATAATAATTTTTGGTTGTCAATAAATTTTGCTCAAATGATAGCATGATACTGATATCCTAAGCAAAGATTAAAGCCCTTATTAAAAGTCTGCATCTTGGGGATTTTGTTAATAATGTTCAAATATCTTTATCTTACTTTCCTTGCTACATCATCAAACATCAGTGGCAAAGTTGTAGAAAATGTGGAGGGGAACACTACACTTCATAAAACTATGAAACAAATACAACATCAAGTCAAAATCTATACAGTATGACCACATACAAAAAAACAGGAAATGTGTACTCTGCTAGGATCTGGAAATACTACATGAACAAGACTGAGCAGTTTCTGCTCTAAGGAAAGCTACTGTTTAGTGAAACAATGAGCTAGAAAAAAATTCAAAGGAATGAATTCTTTTTAAAATTACTACAGAAAGGGTAAAAATGCCTAGAACAAGTATAACAAGAGCCATTCAGTGTGTATATAAAGAAACTTTTAAAATTCTGTTAAAGACTATAAAGAAATATGGCAATAAACAGAAAGGCTTCCCTGGTGGCGCAGTGGTTGAGAGTCCGCCGATGCAGGGGATACGGGTTTGGGAAGATCCCACATACCGCGGAGCGGCTAGCCCGGTGAGACATTGGCTGCTGAGCCTGTGCATCCGGAGCCTGTGCTCTGCAATGGGAGAGGCCACAACAGTGAGAGGCCCGCGTACCGCAAAAAAAAAAAAAAAAAAAAAAAGAAATAGACCTAAATTTAATTTTCCCAATGTAATATATAAATGTAATATCATTGCAATAAAAATATATGTATACATCATGCATACTTCTGTGTGTTTGTGTTTATGTATATATGTGTATGTATATATATATATTTGAAATTAAATAAATGAAAATAGAAAGGGAAATTCTGAAAAAGAAGAGAATTGACAGTGTTGGAGTTACTAGCTCTATGAGATATTTAAAACTGTTTAAAATGTAATGTGATTAAAGTATTTTAGTGCTGATATGTAAGTAGAAAGACAGATGGATGAAGAAAGTAGAAAATTCAGAAAAAGATCCTCATGCATGGGCAACGTAATATACCTAACCCTCTTTAGTAACCCTAATTCTTTATAAGAAAGTAGAACATACAGAAAAGTGTAAAGATGAAAAGGTCATTACCATTTTATTTCATGGAAAAATATTGTGATTTGTTCCCTGACTTATAAAATCACATTAATTTTCATGTATTATATATAACATATAAATTATAGATTATATGAATAAACTAAATAAAAACATTAATAGTTTAAAAAATAAGTTACATTTATTTAAATGAAATTATAGTTATGTAGTGTGAAGAAGTAGACAAAACTGCAGGGAGGGAGTATTCTTTGCCCCTTTAGCAAAATCCATTCATAAAATATATTTTTTTCTAGCTTTATAAGACAGGGAAAAATATGCTCGAGTTCTTTTCTTCACACAGTATTTTCTCTCATTCAAAGAATAAAAGCAACCTTTTCAGAAATTAAGCTGATTGGAAAATGCAAATGCATGGAAATGCAAAATAACTAGAATAGACAAAACGATTTTGAAAAAGGACAAAGATGAAGGACTTTCATTACTAGGTATCTAGTTACAGTAAGGTATCAAGTTACTCAAGTTAAAGTAATAAAATCAGTAGTACCACAGGTATAAGGATGACATATTGATCAATGGAACAGAGTGCAGAAATTGACTCACATCTATATAGTCAACTGAGTTTCGACAAATATGCCAAAGTAATTTAATGCGGGAAAGACTAGTCTTTTCAACAAAGTGGATATCTACATATAAAGAAATGATTCTCTAAACTTACCTTACAAAAAATAATTCTAAGTGGATCTTAGAGTTACATATAAGATTCAAAGATAAAATTATGAAGGAAATAGAAAACATTTCTAACTGATTGATAATATAAAACACAACATGTTAAAATTCAGCTATAGCAGTACTTGAAGAAAATGTATGTCTTTAAATACCTCCATTAATAAAGAAGAAAAGTGTAAAATCTATGACCTAATTTTCCACGTTAAGAATTAGGAAGGACTTGCCTGGTGGCGCAGTGGTTAAGAATCTGCCTGCCAATTCAGGGGACACTGGTTCGATCCCTGGTTCGGGAAGATCCCACATGCCGTGGAGCAAATAAGCCCATGCTCCACAACTACTGATCCTGCACTCTAGAGCCCTTCAGCCACAACTACTGAGCCCATGTACTACAGCTACTGAGCCCATGTGCTACAGCTACGGAAGCCTGCGCACCTGGAGCCCGTGCTCCACAATGAGAGAAGCCACCACAATGAGAAGCCCATGCATCACAACGAAGAGTAGCCCCTGCTTGCGGCAACCAGAGAAAGCCCGTGGGCAGCAACGAAGACCCAGCACAGCCAAAAATAAATAAATAAATTTATTTTAAAAAAAAGTTAGGAAAAGAAGAGCAAACTAAGCCCAAAAGTAGTTAGAAAAAAGAAAATAATAAGAATAAAAGTGGAAATAAACAATATAGGAAACAGAAAACAATAGTGAAAATCAGCAAATCCAAAAGTAGGTTCTTTGAAAAGACTAATATAATTGATTAACTTGATCAAAATGAATCAGAAAAAAGAGAAAGAGTGAGAGAAAGCACGTGAAAGGAAAGTTTCTCTCCTACATAGATACTCAAAATATCCATAAAAAGGGAATTCCCTGGCGGTTCAGTAGTTAGGACTCCGAGCTTTCACTGCCGAGGGCGAGGGTGTGGTCCAAAAAAATAAATGTCCATAAAATGATTTGTACAAGAATGTTTAAAATATTGTTATTCATAGTAGCCAAAAACCTGAAAACAGCCAAATGTCCATCAAGTGGATAAATTAACAAATTGTAGTTTATTCAAATAATGAAATACTAATCAGTAATAACAAGAGTTGAAAAAAATACACAAAACCCTGGGAATGCTTCAAATATATATTTAACAAAGGAAAGTAGGCACACAACTACTATATAGTCTATGATTCTATTTATGTGAAGTCCAAGAACAGACAAAGTTAATATGTGGTGATAGGAATCAGAAAGTGATTGCCTTCAAGGGTGAGGGTATTGACTGGAAATAAGTATAAGGAAAGTTTCTGGGCCAGTGGAAGTGTTATATACCTAGTTTTGAGTGACAGTCACATGGGTGTATAAAATTGTCCAAAATCATCTAAACAATTCATATCTGTGTATTTAATTTTATGTAAATTATACCACAATAATTTATAAATCAATCAGAAACATACCAAGAATAGATAGGCCATTAAGATTATATATTACAATTTTTAACACATATTAATGTGAGAATCTTGACAGTTAGAATCCTTGTCTAAAAGGGAAGTATATAAAATGTTAGCATAATAGTCACTTGGAAATCATATAGTATACTTTTTTAAATTGAAAAAATAGATGAAGTGAAAGACAAATCAAAACCCAATTTAATTGATATTTAATTGATATTAAATAATCTTTTACATTTTCTATCCTACATTTGACTATTTTTGTATGAGTTTTAAAGATGCAATCCTTTCAACAGCTTATAATTGACTCCTACAGAATTTCTGTGGGATGGAACTAATTATGTTTCTTGTTTCCTCCCCATTCCTTTCTATGCAACTTAAATTTGATATTTCATGAATATATAGTAATATATTTATTTTAGTTTACATCAAACTTAAGAGAATGTAACAAAGCACAGATACAGTCTTAAGCAAGATAGGTAGCTATGAACAGAATCATCTGATCAGTCTTAGACCACGTTGTTGAATTTGATGGATTGAGTTCTTATGAATTAGGAAAATGAGTGATAGATCCTTTAAAGAGCCCTTTAGAGAAAAAATTTAAGAAAGTTACAATATATATTTTTTCACATACCTCCTTAAGTATGTATAAATTTTTTTTCTATAAAAGTCAATTCCAGAAAATAAGTAGAAGCTTTTGTGGGCAAAATTAACATAACTATAATTAGAAAACATCAAAATTGCAGGCATCATCTACTTTTAATAAATTCATCATCTATTCTTATTGCTTAAAAGTACATTACATGTGCATTTTAATTTCACTATGAATGGAATCTTTTGCATACCCTTGGCAGCAAAAAGACAAAGTCAAGGCTGTCAGGAAAACAATCCACAGAAGCTCCTGCTGAGTGTGCAGCAAGCTGTCCAAGTTTTACATGAAGAGGTCAGAATTTTCTTGGAGAGTCACTTTCCAAGTATAGCGTGCTATCAATAATTAGTATCCTGACTACTCAGGAGATGGTTGTAGACACAGCTGTTTTTTAAGGTAGTGGGCACATCAATGGCAAGGCACTAGGTATTGATTTGCGCAGTGACATCCTTCTAACTATGTCATCTGAGTGAAAGAAGCCCCAAATTAACCAATAATAAAGTGTTAGAAGTTGTAATAGCTGTCCTCTTAGGACTTGTTCTAGAAGAGTATAGATGCTCCTCCCTCACCCAAGCCATCAATCCTGCTAAAGGACTCACAGTGACATTAAGTTGACCAGTAGGACAATGTAAAGACTACAGTAATGTTATATCCTATTTGGTATGTGTGTGTATGTGTATGTGCCAGTTATATATCAGTTTTCTGTATGCAAATACATAATAACGTATGGATATCTACATAAATAAAATATACAGCCATGCTATCATGATCTGAAGAATTCTTAATTAAAGAGAATCATAACAATCAAATTGCATTTTACATGTTTCGTAAAACAAATCCCACTAATTTGATAAAACTATTTTCAAAGTCAAAAACTAAGTTATTATATTTCCATCAGAATTAGACAAGAATAAATTCTTGGCAAGATTTGATTTTTGTTGTTGTTTTTTTTACTTTCTGATTTTATTATATTTTCTATTTTAAATATGAGCCTTGTCTACAAAGTTTATGAAGAGATCACAAATAAATCTGGATTAGACTATACTGATATCACCAAAGCCAGAGGGCACACATGTTTCAGAAACAGTCAATAAAAAGATTATAATTACATCTGTTTTGGTCCAAATTATCCTTTGATCCATCATTATATTAAAAATAATTATTAATTTGCAAACTTTTGGATATTATCTTATAATTTGATATAAGCTTTCAAAACATACATTTTCTTGTGCTGGTCTCTAAATTTTTGTGGTCCTACTCATTGAACTGCATGGATTTGCTATTTTAGCTTTTGCATGACCAAAAATTAGGATCCCATCTTACCATTTGACCCATCCCCCCCTTGCCTCATATATATGAAGTTTTTTTATAATGGGTTTTATAGAAACAGAACTTTAGAAAACAGCTCTCACTTTTTAAAAAAATAGAAGCTGACATCAACAGGAATGATACTGGCATCAGTAAATATAAAGTTCAGCTTGCAATAGCTTTCCATAGCTCATATCAGAATCTCAGCACAAACCATCAGTATTCTATAGCCTGATATATGGTCTAGTTTACATTAAAAAAGGGAAATCAGCTTTATAATACTGGACCCAGGCAAATTTTTCCAATTTCTTTGGTGAAGTTATTTGTAGTTTCTAAGGAGATGTATAATTATTATTGCATTGCCCTTGGTGTTGGCTAGTTCAAGCATAATACAAAATTTGCCTCTAATTGTTATCAGGAAAAGAAAGAACGGTGAAGAAAAATCTTAGCTGGATTACAGCCTATGAGAAACATCTTGTCATTGGCTGTTATCTTTGTTAGATTACTTTCCCAGGCAAGTATGGAAGTTGCCATTAAAAGTTGATCTAAAATATGTGCACTATTATTGAATCTCAGTTGGTCAGGGCTGATTATTCTCCATTTGTCTTTTGGGACCATTCACTGCTCTTCTCTTTCCTACTCTGTGCTCCAGGAGGCTTATATCTACAAATTTCTCATTTGTGCTCTCTTGTTCTCTGGATTTTTACTGGGTTTGGCCAATGTAAGGCAGCAGCAGGAGAGTAGAAGGTGGGAGGAGAGAGACTTGAGAGGGACTCAATTCCTTCCTTCCTTCCTTCCTTCCTTCTTTCTTTCCTTCCTTCCTTCCTTCCTTATTTCCATCCTTCTCTCCCTTGATGTTATAAGAAGTGGCTACCACCTTTTACAGCTACAGCCCCTGTCTAGTGACCTTAATCTTATGGCTCCATTGCTCTCCAGGTTCCATTGACATAATTTCCTCTCCTACATCTTCAGGCTTGGAGTAGTAATGGCTGCATGTTCTTGCTCCTCTGCAGAGCTTCACCATCTTACTTAATTCCCTTAACTCTACCCACACCACTGTAAATTGTCTCTTCAATAGACTCTTTATTTAAATCATTTGGGATTCAGCCTGGTAAATCTAAATATATCATGCACACATATTGTACTTAAGGGTTGCGACTCATGTTCCTATTATCTTTTTGAATTGAGAACAAGATTATTTCCTTAATTTATGAAGACATGATAATTGTACCATTGGGGGTATTTATAACATCAAGCTTTGAATTATAGAGTATGTATGTGCAAAGCTTTGAAAGCAGGCCTCCAGCATATCTACATTTCACTGATGAAGAGCATAAACTTTGGCATACTGGGTCTTCCATGGATCCAGGTGATCTGTCAACAAAAACAGTGTGTAGGGAAGGGCTACAAGTCATGATTATATTTCATGAGGCATAAAATCAGAAAGTTTGTGTCCTTGTCTTATGTAGCTTTACTTTGCTTTAATAACCTATTAAAAAGCTGCTGTTCATTCATTCATCTCAACTTATTTGTAACCCAAAATATAACACCTTAGATAAAATAATTCAATAATTTTATTATTGCCTACATATCATAGTAACTAGGTTTGTCAATGACACTTGAGTGATGAGGTCTATGCTTCCTCCCCTGGAATCTGGGCAGAGACTTGTGACTGGTCCAGTGAAAAGAAGTGATATCATGAAGCTAGAGATTTCTAGGCTTTTTCATAAAAATGATTCAGCTTTTGGCCTGCTCTGTTTCTTCAGACATAAACCTTTGGAAACTTGAATGCCATGAAAATCTGGCCACCCTACAGATGCCATCTTAGAGAGATCATGTGAAGAAACAACAAAGATAGAGAGAGTTGCAGGATGAGCTCCATCGATTTGTGCCTTGTGTCATGTGAGGAAAGACATGAGGACCCCAATCACAGTCATCATTTGACAGTGACTGCATGGGCATCCTCCAACTAGAACCACCCAGCTGAACCTCTCCTGAATTGCTGACTCATGGACATCATGACAAGTAATAGGTTTTTGCCTTTGTTTTAAGCCACTGTGCTTTTGAACAATTTGTTACACAGCTATAATAACCAAAACATGTACCAATTACTACAGAAAAAAATGGAAAAATAAGACTCTCAAGACTTCTGAAAGTTATCCCTCCACCTGCATTAGATGCTCCTTTTAATGTAAATTTTAAATTTTAAGTTACATTTAAATTAAATGTAGTGTATTTTTTAAAGCACTTGCTTATTAAAACACATATTTATGGATTCCTTCCCAGATTAAAGGAATCAGCATCTTTTGTTCTGAAGCGCCTGGAATTAGTTCTCTCGCTCTCTCTCTCTCTATATATATACACAATATTTGTATTAATGCTTTTGAGTAGCCTCTCTAAAAATGATGGAATTTAGGAGATCTTGCAGCCTGAGAAAAACTCCAAATTAAGGAAGGCAGCAGCCATTGCAGAAAGATCACAGATTTAGAATCAGACAAAACTAAGTCCCACTTCACTGACTCCACTACCCACTTGTAAGGATACACTTTAACTGTCCTGATCTCAGGTTGTCTAGAACATGGGGATGATTTCTACCTACCTTGTATCAGGGTTGCAAGGATGAACTACATTGAGCAGCGTATAAAGAGAGCCTCTTTCCTCAGTTAACACTAATTCTTTCCATTTCTTGCCATAGCTGTAATAGTCTAAATAGTATGTAACAAATATTCAGGATCACACAACTAGCCAAATTTAAGATAAAAAAGATTTATTTATTAGAGTTCAATATATTAAAGAATGTAGATTTTATTTTTCAGGATCATCTTTATTTTTTTTAACATCTTTATTAGAGTATAATTGCTTTACAATGGTGTGTTAGTTTCTGCTGTATAACAAGTGAATCAGCTATACATATATCCCCATATCCCTTCGTCTTGCATCTCCCTCCCACCCTCCCTATCCCACCCCTGTAGGTGGTCACAAAGCACCAAGCTGATCTCCCTGTGCTATGCGGCTGCTTCTTACTAGCTATCTATTTTACATTTGGTAGTGTATATATGTTCATGCCACTCTCTCACTTCATCCCAGCTTACCCTTCCCCCTCCCCATGACCTCAAGTCCATTCTCTACATCTGTGTCTTTATGCTAACACATATATATGGAATCTAAAAAAAAAAAAAAAAAAACAGGTTCTGATGAAATTAGGGGCAGGAGAGTCAGTTTTTTATTAAAGGTTTCTTTACGAAGGTTCCCCAAACTTCCATCCCTCAATTTGTCTGCCTTTGTTTGCTTATTTCCATACAGCTAACACAAGATATTATTTTTTTACACTTTATGTATAGTTTCAAGGTTTACAGAGAGATAATCAGGTACAATTTGATCCTCAAAAAAAAAATTACAAAAGTAAAATGCAATCCTGAAACTTAAATAATTTTTGAAGGTTTTATTTTTTTCACTCATCACGGAATCAATATGTTTATTCTTGATTAAATTTTAAAATGTGATTGTAAGAATATAAAAAGATAAATTGAACAAATTAAGATCACATGTCAGTGTATATTACTTGATGATATTGACTTTCTTTGAAAATTTCCAAGAAAAGTTTCCTCAACCAAAATATATTTGAAAACTTCTCAGATTTACCATTGAAATAATGTCAAATATATCAACAATATTGTCAGCAATGAATATCAGAATATAGATGATATGCAAATATTGAAATCTTGGCATATACATATCTGATTGAGACATTATTATTTACCCTGCACTCCTGTGTTACCATATGCCCTCGGGTTCTACTTAATAAACTCTCCTGAAACCATAAACATTTTTTTTTGCTGCAGAATTTACTGGCAATTGACAGTCTTCAGAAGGAGGAGTGACATTAGTTGGACCATAAGGCCAGAAAATATAGGCCATCAGTCTGGAATCTGGAACACTTGTGGAACAGAGGCAATTTCCAAGAGTAGCCCTGATATGGAAAAAAATGCGTGGCTGTTTAGGTGTGCTTTCATACTTGGACCACAGGAAATTCTTCATAGATCCCATGGATGCTATTCTGTAAGAGCTAGTCCTACAAATATGGGCAAGAAGCCAGGAGGGCTACCACGACCCTTATGTTAACATAAGACAGAGCTTAGCATCTAAAGCTATTACTAGCCATACATATTTATTCTTCTTATTTCCTCAGAACCAGGCATTTCAGTGAAAACTGTGTCTTGGATGTACTCTCATTCATCACATTAAAATTTTTTTAATAGCTTTAGGATACAACTTTTCCAGAAAGACTGTCTTTACAACATGTGACCCCACAAGTCTAGACCCCAGGGGGATAAAGTCCGGAGATGTACTTAAGTAGCACTTTGAGCCCAAAGAGACTTGGCACATTAAACTAATAAAAAATGACTGTAAAACCATCTGTAAACATGAAGTGCCATAAAAATGCTTATTAATAAGCATTTTTTTTCAATTTATATTTATTTTTATTCCAAGATGCCTCTTAAAAAATGCATTATGGTTTATTGTGTATAATGTCTTTCAAACAAATTATATTCAAGGCATTTTAGAGAGTTAAATACACATCAGTATGTGGCATAAATTATAGAAGCACACTTTGAATGGTAAATGAATTAGTGCATTCAGTCATAAGGCCAGAGAGAAATGGGTTGTGTAAGCGTCTGGTTTGAAATATCTAGACTCCCTGGAACCAACACTTCAAATCCCAGCAGGCCAGCTCTGTCCTTCATCCTTCTGAGATGAGTCCATTCAGTTTACAGTCTGCTAGTTTTCTGAATGATTCCTTGGAACAGTAGGCATGTCTGCTCTGTGTGATCATTTTACAGAGTCAGTGCAAGGAAAAAAATCTTCATGAGAATTTAAACAGAACTAAGATATCATTTTATGTGGGCAATATTTTAGTGGTGAAGAGAGGCTGACTTAGAACATAGCAGGAGTGAGGGATGGAAAAGAATATTCAACGTTTTAAAAGAGAAAAAATAAGTTAGTATCTGACTGATTGCTACTACTGACCCCTAGAACTATTAAGTATAGGGAAATGGATTCCAATATAATGATAGACTTTACAGCAGCATGGAATTGACCTACACTACATAGTTGATATTTTGGATTGCCTTATGTTTTTTTATGAAGCATTAATCTGAATCTGTAATGAAAAGTATTTATTATCTGGACAAAACTTACAAGATTTTAAGTATGAAGCAGAAGAATAGGGCCCTATAATGTAATAAAAATAACACAAGTCACATTTGAATGTAGCCTTTCTAAAGACATGAGCATGGTGCTTCTAAGTGGTGATTTTCAAGATTTCCCTGTCTCCAAAAACTCTGCCAAGTGTCAGGCATATGATTATAAAAAAGCGGCATTCAAATAATCTGATACAGGGGACATTAATCTTTCCCATATAATGACTTGTGTTGGATTTTCCCAGTTTCCTATTAGGGTTATGAGGATGCTTATAGCATAAATTAAAACTGGGAATGGACATGGTACCAGGTTGTTCCTCTTCCACTTTGAGACACTCCACAAGTCCTGGTGGTAAATAAAAAGCCAGGATAATCTAGATGTATCTTCAAATTTCACCAGTAGATTTTGGCTGACCAGTGATTGTAATCAGCTGTTTAAGAAAAACTTATTTTTCTTAAAACTAGTATTTGATATTTTACTTTTCCAAGACACCTCCGTAAATCTACTCTTTTAACCTTCCACTGTTTCGGAATCCCTGCTATTACCTTTGCAAAGGCCATAAAAACAATCCATAGTACTGATGAGGTGCCATACAGACAAGCTGGAAAAACTATCAACTTGTCCTGAGAAGGATAAATTAACAGAAATAAAATAGAAGCATGAGACCAACCTCTGGACTTTTATTAAATACCTCATCACTATAATGTAGGTATATGTATAGCAATCCTGAAGCAAGGTAACCATTGCTGTCTACGTCTGTATGAATAAAGAAGAATCATATTATCAAGCCAATAGATAAATTTCTGCCCTTATTTTAATTTTTTCACTTAGATAACACTTGCTCTTATTTTTAGACCCAAAGTTCTCCTCTATCAGGAAGGTTTGCCCAACTCACTTCTTTGGCTTAGATCCCTTCATATGGCTCTCACAGCATCCATGTGTCCGTCACATATCTCATGTAAGGCCTAGCAGTCATTATCATCTCTCTGTCTGTCTTTCTCCTCTACTTTGTATCCTCAGTCTGCTGTGAACTAAGGGTAATACTCTCCAATAAAAGGAGTTAAATATTTTAATAAATAAATAAGTGAATAAATAAATCTCTTTCAAGATTGCCCCCAAATTTCTCCCTTTCCCTGATGTGCACATCCTGTATAATCTTCTGCGTTTGAGTGTAAATATGATGGGATATCACTCCTGTGATTAAGTTATTAATCAGTTAGTTTTGAGCCAATCAAAAGGAAGATTACCCAGGTGGGCCTGACCTAATCAGATGAGCCTTAAATTAAAAGGGACTTGGCCCTTCCTGAGTCAGAGAGATTGGAACTGTGAGAAGGACTGTGGAGGGGACCATGGAACAAGGACCTGAAAGAGGTCTCTGTGAGTTGTGATTGGTCCTCAGCCAACAGTTAGCAAGACAATGGAACTTCAGTCCTACAGCTGCAAGGAAGTTAATTCTGTCAAAAACCTGAGGAAACTTGGAAGTGAATCCTTTCCTCATCAAGCTTCCAAATGGGAGTATAGGAGGCCAATCAATACCTTGATTTCAGCCTGTGAAACCCTGAGCAGAGGATTCTACTAAAACATGCTGACCCATGGAAACTGTGAGGTAAAATTTTTGTTGTCTTATACTACCGAGCTTGTGGTAATATTTTATACTACCATAGGTAAACTAATACAGTGACTTTTCTTACTAAAACTTGCAAACATTCCCCAACACTGTGGTCCTACCCAGCTCTCTTTTCTATTTTATTTTTTATCATGCTTATCAATGCCTATCTTAATACAAAATTTATGTATCTATTTTGCTTATTTTCTGTTTATCTTCTTCACCATGGAAGTTCCATGTGGGCAAGGATATTTTTATTGTTATGATTCATTTATTTTTATAACCCTGGTAACCTCAAATATGGCATAGCATATGACAGCAGTCTATATTTGTAGAATAATACATGCATGCATGAAGGAATAAATAAATTAAAAAAATATTTAACATGTCTACCACTTGTGTTGGAGGTTAGAATATACATTAGAACTAAATAAACAAGTAAAAAAATAAACCAATATACTTAACAATACAAATCAGCCTAATACCTTAAAAGCTCTGATTGGATTCAAGGAAGAAGACTAGATCAAATCCCATAGAAATATGTAGTTACTGACAACTTGTTACTGATTAGATATAACATGTAGGAATTTCATTTGATCTGTGATTACTGATTTGCATTTTTAACTTGAATCACAAATAATGTAAATAACTAGTAATTTGAATTTTTAACTTTTGCTACCTTTCTCTTAACTATTCATTTGATTACTAAGTGCATTTAAGCTATAGATTTCCCAGCCAGGTGGGCAAAATAAAGGACATTTTTTAAAAATCCAAATTGCTAAAGTGATACAGAGCTAAGATATAGCAGAGATAGGAGCTTCAACAATTGGTATGTCTGCTGAATATTTCATTAATGTAAAAGAACAGTTTCTACTTTTTGTAAAATTTTAAAATGTAAAGAGCTCAAATATGAGAACTGCTCTTATGCATCTAGTGTTAGTCAGAAGTAACTGGTCTATGAAATAGAAGTGATTGATAACATGGAAAAATAAATACCATTTCAGACTTTATAGCCAGACAAATATTACTGCTGAGTTAAAGGAGTATTCTATAGTATCGTAGGATAATTTTTAAGAATGTCAAGGAAAGATAGATACTGTCCCATAACTGGTATGTTAGGCAAGAAGATATATCAACAGTTTGGTAGGTCCTCACATTTAGAGTTTCAAATGAACTTGAAAAGTTCAATTTGATTAGAGAATAGCTAAAATAATAAATGTTTCTTCTTAGCAGATTTTTATCTTCAGCTTAGATTTTTGAATGTGTGTTCACAACATAGACTAGTGGGCATGAAATTAAAGACAAATATTAAAGAGTTATATGATTTTTTAAAAATACCAGAAGACCACCACAAATAACAATAAAAAGGAATTCACTGGTAATTTAGAGAATGAAGACATACAAGGAAGACACAGACACAAGTTTGGGAACAACAGAATAATCTTCCTGGATTACAAACACACACACACACACACACACACAAACAGTAGTTATATGTCAATTATATCTCAGTATTCAGCTGGAGACAAAGAAAAAAAAAACAGTAGACATTTTGAACTCACAAATTTTTTTTCTGTCTACTCTGCCAAGGAGAATGTTCCAGAGATTTTTAAAAGGTAAACAAATATTAATGGAAAGAACTTGAAGCCCTAGATATGTCAGAAGTATGAGAGAATTTGCTACTCTAAAGTATTCACAACTCCATGCTCAGAAGAATTTCATTCCAGTCTACTGAAAGAACCATTCAATGAGATTTCTGAACTACTTCTCACATGCTTTAAAGTTAACTATGTATTTTCTAGATCAGCCAGAGAACAAGTTATTTTCTAAATATTTAAAGAAGAGGAAGTAGAGTAAAGCATTAGACAGTATGACTCATTAGTAGAACTATATATAATTCTCTGTGGTGTGGTAGGCACAATTTTAAGAGGACATCAAATGACACATACCCCATATAATTCCTTCCTCTTGAGGATGGGCAGGATCTATGACCCACTTTTATGGAATGCAACAAAAGTGATGGGATATCACTCCCATGATTGTGTAGCATTATACAGCAAAAGTGAGGGATTCTGCAGATGAAATTACAGTCCCTAATTAGTTGATTTTTAATTAATTAAAAGGGAGATTATTCTGGGTGGTCCTGGTCTAATCAGGTGAGTCCTTTAAAAACCCACTAGAACATCCCTGAAGTCAAAGATTCAAAGTATCAGAGACTCTCTCACCTGATATCCTTGAAAAAACAAGCTGCTATAAATTATATGGTCACAAGAAAATGAATTATGTCTACAATCCAAAGGAGTTTGTATGCACATCCTTCCCTAATCAATTCTTCAGTTGAGAATGCATCCCATCCAACACCTTGATTTTAGATGTGTGAGAGTCTGAACACAGAACCTAGGTAAGATGTGCCCAGCCTTCTGACCAACAGAAACTGAGATAATAAATGGATGATGTTTTAAGCCACTCAATTTACAGCAATTTGTTACACAGCAAAAAAAAAAAAAAACCTAATGTAATGGGTACTGTAGATTTTTTGTAAAAATTGCGCCAATTAATCTCCTTCCTATTTTCACACCCTTTGCACTGACTGACTAGCCTTCCATTAAGAGTTTATTTTCCACTCTGAGTCTGATCTGCATTGTGACTCAATTTAATCAATAGAACGAGGCAGATGAAATGTTTTGTCATTTTGAAGTATCCTGTTTTCTTCTTATGATCTTTGCTCCAGGTGTAAGAGCAAGTCTGAGATAAACTACTGGAGGATGAGTGATCGCATGGAACAGAGCTGAACTGTTTCAGTTGAGGACAGCCAAGACCAGCCTAAACACAGCTATCTGTAACATATGTAAGAAAGCCTAGCCAAGATGAGCAGATCTGCTTAAATGACCAAGAACTAAAAATGTCTAGTGTAATTTACTTGAATAGAAGCTCCAGTATTTGTTTGTATAATATAGCTGACAAAAAACTGAATGAGCTTAAGCAGGCATAACAGTAGTGCATGGTCTAAAACAAGGGAAATTAATATTTCTTACTTGCTTTTAGGACTCTTAGTTGAAATAGAGTGTTCTATCTGAGAACTGCTGCTAATGTGCGGGCATTGATGAAATTGTTTTCCTCAAAAGGAGTTTATATAATAATAAGAATTTGAAAGCTATCAATATTTCACATTCATATAAAAATAGATTTTTTAAAAGATTTAAAGAAAAAATATAGATGATGAGACTACATCACATTGGAGGCTTTATTATGCAAAAGAAATCTTCAGTATTTTTGGTGGGGCTAAAGGCCAAATACTTCTAACCTATAAATGAAAATTCCAATAAGAAAGAGGTTGGTTCAGTTGAAGGAGTAATGTTCTGAAACTTAGAGCATAAAAAACAAAACCAAAAAGAAAAAACAAATAAACAAAAAACCCCAACAATCCTCATAAACCAGTGCTTTTCCAGTATCTAGAAATTGCTTAAGCCTGGGATTACTGTTTCTCATCCCATCACTGGATCTGGGATCTGTGATTACTGGCCCCATGCCACTGGGAGAATTGATGCACTGGACAGATGGTAGGACTAGATGACTTCTAATATTACTTCCAAATTTAAGAATGTTTATTAGTTTGTATCTTGGAGCTTGATTTTAATTATATTTACATTAATCCCTCATAATTTACTTTTGCATTTTCTAAACTCTTACTCTTTTAGATAGTTCCATTAAAATTTGTATAGTAGAAGCTTGGAAAATGATTTCAATATGGAATATATCATGAGATGTAATAGTACCGTCAGGTCTGGCCATTATAGTTTTCTGTACAGCATATACAAAAAATCCCCCAATATTCAGAATAGTTACTTATTTTAGAATACAATTTTCTTTTGTCTTTTTAAAATTCAAATACATACATCAAAACACATGTATTTTTAAAGAACAACACAAAGAACAGCAACATGCATTCAGATTACATTTTAAGTAGAATAAACAGATCATGAATATTTATGTATTTGGAAAGACTTGTATTCCGCACGTTGTATGACCAACCAAATAATTATGCAAAGATAGTTTCACTTAAAATTACAAATGCCATATTTTAGTTTGTGCTCAACAGTTTATAATGTATATTGATAATGGAGGGAAATGGCTTCTATTTAAAAACAATACATTTAAGTTGGAAAAATGCCATTACAGCATATTTTAAAACGTTAAAATGTCTGGAATTGCGTTACCCTTAAGAGCTAACAAAGGTCCCAATGCTGACTGATGTTTAAAAACTAGACATTATTTCCTCTGTTGAAGAGAATATATTTCTAAGATTTAGTCTGATAAGTTCTTATGCTCTGATTTATGCATTTATTGTGTTTAGCTTGTTCAGTTTGATCTGTACATACAAGAGGAACTCCAAATAAAGGTTATTATGGGTTAGGAACAAAGTGACATATCTCTAATAGGAAATTATATGAATGGCAATTTAGTTCTTTTATCTTTTTCCATGACAGATCATGTAATTAATCTTAAAAAAAAAGAATTTGTGATCATAATCTCTACATAATACTCTGCTAGACATTTGGGATGTAAAAAGTATGATACCAGAAGGGGATAAAGAGCATGCCTACAAAATATATAGGTTATAATAAAAAGAACAGAAATATTTTACTAAAAGACAGGATGGTAAGTAAGATGCTAATATCCTCACATTCTGTTAAATAGAAAAAATATGGGCTTAGGAATCAGACATCATTTCAAATTCAGGGTGAACTACTTTTTAGCTCTGTGTCCTTGCACAAATATTTTGACGGCTTCAAACCTGTTTCTGTGTTTATAAAATGTACAATGTAAAGCATTTGTTACATAAGAAAAGTTCTTTATGTGCTAGTTTCCACACTTTCTTCCCTTTCTCCTCCTCTCATTGAGTCATCCTAGCCCAAGCCAGTGTACCACTACACATTTGGCATCTGGAATTCATGTCCACTTTTAATCACTATTAAAACTGAAAACACCCATTCTGTATTTGCTGTGGAAATGTATTTTCCTCTCCTCACTTAAGTCTAGAGGCAATGTTTTAAACACAGTATTTTTACAATAAATATATTGTATATTTATGGAAACCTTTAGATAGGATTGAAAATAATTTTTACTTTCTTAGTAGAAAAAAAAATCTCAATAACTGACATTAATGTTAGAGGGAAAAAAGAACTTGAAGAACAATTTTTTTCCGAAGTATACTCTCCTGAAATATGGAGGTAGATTTCTTTTGCCTCATAGATTTAATCTTTATTCCAATTAAGTGTAGGCTTTAAGATTAGAAATGTACACAGTGATCATTTCGTCCAGTCCTCTGCTTTCAGACTGGTAATTCATTATTATGGCAATTCACAACTGACGCAACTGACGTTAAATTGAAAAGGGAAGGGGGTTCCTATAAAAGGACTCGAATGGCATTTAACAAGCTACAATATAAAGTTGCACTAGGATGTTTCACTGTGCTTTGTATTTCCTATCTTCTCAGCAAACTTCTAACACCTTATTCAGAACTTCAGAGAACTTCTCCTGTTCTCCTATTCTGAAGAGTTTTCTATCTAGCAGTTAAAGATATAAGTTCTATACAGAGCAATTTAAGTCATTAGACTTTCTCTGGCAGGAACTGACTAGCTATTTACCAATTCTGTCTCTCTCTTCCTGGAGAAGAAATTAAACTACATAAATAAAATACATTTTCCAGCTTCTCTTGTGATTAGTTGTCAGTGTGACTGATTTCTAACCAATAGAAAGCAAGCAGAAGTGATGGGTGCCACTTCCCTGCTTCTTTAGAACAATTTCTCATGCTGGATCTTCTAGACTCTTTGGCCATTCTGGTAAACTGGAATGGAGAACACTGATGACTTTTGAAGTAACTTGTTACAGGTAGAAACACCAGACAAAAAAGAGTTTTAAGTGATTGCCACCTCTTTGGCAAGACCAGCATTGGACTCTCTCTTATATTAGGAAGAAAAAAATAATGTCTATTTTATTAAACAACAGAGATTTTGTGTTCTAAACATTTTGGTTGTTAACATTACTTTATCCTATCCATGAAGTTTAATACCTAAGACAAATGTTATGGGAAACACATATGCTTTGTTCTCCTATTGATTTAAAATATATTTGTTTTAGATATCTAAGTATATATAATATGCATACATATGTGTTATATATACAGTTTTATATTTATTATATATAATACATACATGCATTATACACGTATTAATATTATTTTATATAATATATATAGTATTTACAGAAATTAAAGGGAAAAGATTGAACTACTGCACTGTAGATAAGAAGGAGAACTAGCACCAGAAAAGAGAGCATGCCAGATGTAAAGTCTTACAATTGAAGAGTATGGAGGTGAATATTGCATGAGAAAAAAGAAGTATTTGAAATATTGGAAAGAAGAGCCTCTCAGACATTTAATGTGATACCACAAGAAGCACTGTGTGGCATCGGGGAGAGAGGCAATCATTGATTGGTGCTATCAAAGTTATTTGTTCAACTGGACAAGGAGAACATTTCCAACCTGAAGCATGAAATGAGGAAAAGTGTAAACGTATATTGTCAAAATCGCTTCTAACTCCTGCCAGTAGAAGCACTGGAAGTGGCTTGGTGTACAAATGTATTAGAATCAAGGATTTCTGAAATAAAGAATCAAAATGAGAGAGGTCTTGAATTAAGGCTATGAATGTGGAAAAATAGAGAGAAAAGAGAGGATTTGAAATATGCTATTAAAAGTATCAGCCAAAGATCAATGTTTTATTAAAAATCTATCCTGTGTGGTGCTAAAACCTTGAGAAATATTTGTTCATAAGAAAGACAGTGCCATTGAAAATATTATCTGACCTTGTTAGTGCAATAAAAACTATTCCAGTCATTAATGTATCTTGACCTTGGCTTTTATATATTAAAATAACTAATTCTTATCCTTGAGGAAGTGTCTGGAAACTAAAACATACGGTTGTTTGCAAAACCATTATTACAGATGAAAATTCTTGGAGTTTTGTAACTGCAAATGAGTGTACAGTAGTCTTTTCACACAAAAATGATCAATGTGTTTCATTCTGGAAAAATAATCAGGTACATATGGACATATGAATAACAAAGCAGCTATTGGTTAAGACCATTTGTCTTAGAGCTAGTTACCTTTGGAATCAATTGAGTTTCTGTACTAGTGGTCGTGATTTCTGGAATGATTTTGCTTTTTGTCTGAGAGCCTCAGTTTTCTGATATCCAAAGTGTGGACAAGACTGTCTCTCTCATAGAGCGATTGTGGAAAAAATGAACTAATATTTGTAACGTATTGGGTTTTATTAAGCCAGGTACAAATTAAGCTCTACTAAAATCATTTAAAGCCTTAGTGAACACTAACATTTTCATCTCTTCTCCTAGTGGAAATCTCAGACAGGGTTCTGTGTCTTTACCTGGATACACATATAAGTGTATATGTACCTGCTTATATATTTTTGTATAAGGGTACACGTGTTTATACATGTATTTGTTCATATATACATATATGTTATGTAAGTTCTGTGTATATATACATATTTATGTGAAGAAAGAGCAAAAAAGACCTGGATTCTATGTTTACAGATATATAGTGAAATAAAGCAAATAGATACTAATAGTACAAGAATTTACAGAAGTAGACAATGGAGGCTAACTATTGCTGATAACAGCAACGTGAATATTTAAGCTTACACTAAACATTAATATTTCTGATTCTGAGAATTAAGGACTCTGAGTGCATATAACTTTGAAATATTCCAGTGATTAAAGGGTCATCTTCTCAATTATGTGTTTACTTTAATATGCAGATATATGATCAATTTAACAAAATCTTCTAAGGAAAAATTCCAAAAACTATAATTATAGTCAGATATGTATCATTAGCTTTGATATGGTTAAACTTCACTTAACATCCATTTCTTCAGGTGTAAAACAGATTAATAGTTTGCCCACAATATCTTCTAAGGCTGTCATAATTATGAAATAATGAAAATATGATGAGATTAAAAATTGAAGATTAAAATGGTATAAAATAGATGATATTATTATCATTGTTGTGAAAGACATAATACCAAGAACACTGGTTCCATAAACTTGTATAACATTTTTGTCAATAAGGTCTTAAACAGAAAGCAGTAACCACAAATGAAAAAAGAGCAATGATGGTTAGATGTTTGTCTTTCAAAAGAACACTGGGAAAATTAGGAAAGATTACAAACAAAGGCATAAAAATAATACTTTAAGAGATAGAAAATGTATCTCATGAAAACAAGAGAAAGTAATTAAGATGGTTCTGTCTGTAAGATAGAAGAATAAAAATTGGTTTATCTTAGCAAATAAAGAGGCTCTATCAAACGTATGACATTATTCTGCAGGTTTTATTTTTTTAAAAAATTGACAGAGAAGTTTTGGATGAATATAAGAAAGATCACCCATGACAGGGTCAATACTGGAGAGAAGAGCTATAAAAAGTAATACAAATTTATTTTATTGAGTGTATCTGTCTATCATCTATCTATCTATCATCTATTTATCTTCTATATATGCTTTGGATTATCTGCTTGAAAATCAAGAACTAGACCAATTTATCCCTGGAATCCTCTCTAGTTCTATCATTTCCAGAATAAATAAATGCATTTGCTAATTTCTCTACATGTCAGTCCTTTTTACTAAATCAACAAGACAAATAGCATTTAAATTTATCATTGCTAGTAACTTCTTACAGTTTTTTTAAGTATATAGACTGATTTTGTTTGTGGCTGATAAAATATCTGATTATTTCACTAGTTTTCCCTAATATTGTTTATAAGGTTATGAAGTGAAATTAATTCACGCAGGGAAATATGTTCAAAATATAGGAACCTTACTATATTAGGACTATTTAAAATGAAAAGAGTGAAGATTATTATAAAATATAAGAAATATTATTCCAAACATTTGTTTACTTTCTTTGAAAGTGGGTAAGGAAATCAACAGAATCTGAAATACAGGCTAAAATACCATATGTTATGTATGGACTATAAAGATAAGGTATCTAGCTCTGAAGTGATTTTTTAAAATAATATTTTCCATACTTGAAATTCTAAATTATCCAGTTCTGTCTTGATTGACTTAGAACAGTCAACAATCAACAGAAACAGAAAATTGTGTTAAGAGAACTAATTGATTTGTGGAATTTTCATTTCAGTAATGACCTTGAGCCTTTGCTGCCTGTAATGCCCTCAGATCATGTCATGGGGCTCTAGTAAAGATCTATCGTCAAATCAATTACAAAAAGCAATGGAACATCTGATCCTTCTCTTGAAATTAACTAGGGAAAGTAGGATAGCACACCTTCAAATGACACAATGAATTATTATGTTTTCAATGACCCAGGAAAGAAAGCACTAGTGATTGATGGGAAGTGATATTTAAATGAGAATTGTACATTTCTGGGATTAAACATGTAGCAATGATCATGAAAATTAACAGAAACTTAAATCTGTTAAAATACTTTCTTTTTTTCATGTTAGCCATGGAAGTGTTTTCTTCTCACTATTCTCTGTATCCAAAACCACAATTCTGGGAAGGGACCTACATATTGAGGTTACTGCTGTACCATTTAAAAGTATGACGGTGAGTATAGCAGACTTCTCAATTTCATTTTCATTACTATATAAGAAAAATATGCAAAATGGACCATCATATGTTAACTGCTACAATTTGTTTCCCACTATGGCAATTCAACAAAATGAAGTTAGAAAAATATGGTCAAAGATGACAAATTTAATTATAGTAATTCATTTGACAAAATAAATATGAATATTATTTAGATAGTGGTTCTATTCTGTAAACATAAAACTCATAAATAATAGATGCAACTGCCTCCTTCCAAAAAATTCCCCAATATTTCCTAATTGACTGATATTTTAGATAATTATTGTGTTTTTATATGGACCCTTGGAGTCTTTTAATTAGGTGATCTAGCACCTAGACTTATAATGTAAGTTTAATATAGAGCGTTATTCTTAATTATCTTTGTAGCCAATACAAATTGCACTGTTTTTATTGCAAATGGTTATAAAATATTAAAAATTCAATCCAAATATTAAATTAAGGAATAATTTTCTTTGGATGCCATGTAAAATACAAATGTTTATAATTCTCTTGCCTACATAAAAATCTACCCTTATGACTGCAATATGGTGGGTAAGCACATGGGGACTTAGGAGTTCAGACCTTGCCCCACCCCTAATTTTGAAGTGTGTAGTCTTGGTTAATCTACTAATTTTCCAACCTCAGTTTCTTCATATGTAAAATGGTATTGATGGTAGTCATTGTCATATGATCTTTGTAAAGATGACATTAAGAAATGAATATAAAATGGTTAGTCAGAATTCAGAGGTAGTAAACAGTGTGAGCTATGATGATGGTCAGAGTCGATTATTAAGTATTCCTTTAATTATGTTAAATCCTTAAATGTTTCTATTCAATTAACTATAAAGACTTCAAACTGGCAATATAGTGTGTTTTATTTAATAATGCAAGGAGTTCAGCTTTCTTTTAAGTCGTGGTGAAGTCATTAATAGGCCTATCATAATATTTTATAAATTTTTGTGTAATACTTACTATGATATTATGACTTTATATTAAAGGGTGACAGTGAATTAATATAGCCATTTGATGTGTGTTGATAGTATAAATTACTGCATTATCTTTGTAAGGGAGGTAAACTATGTTCGGGAAACACATTCCTAAAGTACCAAATTTCCCATTTTTATACCTAATGGGATAAATGAGTTTTCTATTTCATTAACACAGACTCTTTAGTAATTAGTCACATTAAGTTGAGCACAGAAAATAATCTCAGTGTGCTCAGAATTTCGTCCCATTCACTTAATAGAACAGACATTTTTATCACCTTTGATTTCTGGGATTTCTTGGCTTTTAGCACTAGTATTATGGTATTCTCAGGATAGAAGCAGAAGTCTTAGATGAGAATAGACCGTCTTGCTAGCATCTTCCCCTTCCTGTCTTAAAAAAGACCCAGGCTGCCAAGGAACTCTTGATTCAGCCTTGCTTTGTACTCAGCCTAGTCCCTGCCTGTAACAACTGAAAGACGCTGGAGGGTATCATAAAGGACCCCGTGGAGTGTTTTTCTCTTCAGAGATCTTGAAGGAAAACATAGCTCTTATCTTTATAGTCTCACTGCGTTAGAGGTCAAAATAGGGGAAGAAAGCTCTTTAAATTCTCATGTGAAGAATCAGGGACATAGAAAAGTAAGGAGTGTCCTTACACAGAATCCTAGACATAAACACAAATCAACCATCAGTACTTGCAATTAGGCATTAAACTTTAAATGTCTCTCTAGTGTAGCAGTAATTATTATGAAACGTGTAAATATGGAGGGAAGAAGAGAGAAATGGTTACACATCTTCACCTTGTTTCAAAGAAAAGGAATTCTCACTGATGAACTGTTAAATGCCCAGCAATCTGTTTGGGCAAATCAGACACACACATACACAACCTGATAATAATAAAATATTTAGTTAAATGATATTTGAAGATAATAGTAGCAGAGCTATGCCAGTCAAAGCATAGCTAATTACTAGATGGATTCAAAGGTCCCACACCAGTACAGAAACTTTTCCTTTCTAGGTTTAGCCGAGAGGTCCATTTGGTAAGAAATAGGATTGGTGGATAACATTAATGGTAAAACTTTTGATGACTGCAAGTAGAAATGAGGTTAAATCCTTAATATATTGAAAATATATGAAAATGCATAAAAATGTTTCAGGTACTAAACAAAAGTCCCTCCTGCGTATACAACAAAATGAAAGGTGAAACAAAGCAGAATGAAAAGCAGTGGACCAAGTCAACATATTCTTTGGTATTTTGCTCTAACATTTCTGAGAGAAAACAGTAAAGGAGAACAAAGTTCTTGTGCTTCAGGTTACATGGGCCTGCACATAGGTAGTTGGAATAAACAGTGAACTAGAGAAATGTTGTCAAGGACTCTTGTACTCAGTGTGGATTTTGTGCTAGTGTAGACAGAGAGACTAAAAATTAAATAAAAAGTAAAAACATAATTTTGTGCTTAGTATTTAAAAACTCTGGTATCAGCAGATATTATAGAATAAGAATAATGTAAGGCACAGAATAAAATTAACAAAAATGAATAATAAATGGTAAAAAAGAGCTGGAAAGACCTTGTATGAGGGACTTCCCTAGTAGCACTGTGGTTAAGAATCTGCCTGCCAGTGCAGGGGACACAGGTTCAAGTCCTGGTCCGGGAAGATCCCACATGCCACGAAGCAACAAAGCCTGTGCACAACTACTGAGCCTGCGTGCTGCAACTACTGAAGCCTGTGTGCCTAGAGCCCGTGCTCCACAACAAGAGAAGCCACCACAATGAGAAGCTCATACACCACAACAAAGAGTACACCCTGCTCGCTGCAACTAGAGAAAGCCTGTGCGCAGCAACGAAGACCCAACGCAGCCAAAAAAAAAAAAGACCTTGTATGAGAGACTGAGCAGACTCATCAACTTCCCTGTGAGGCAAGATGGTGTTGTGGAAAAAAGAGATCTGTTGCATATTATTTGTAGTTTATTATATTTGGAATTTGGCTTAAGTGATCTATAAACTCTACATAGTCTATTCCATTCTCTATATTTAGCTATTCTCAATTTAGTATGTTGTATTCTTTATAAAGTCATAAAAGTTAAGGAACACTGCTGGATTCATTTAGTTTCTTGAATGATCTAAATAGTATAAACATATTTTAGAGCAGTATCTTGGTGCAGCCAGTTCTGTCACTGAGATATTTAGGCAAACCTACACTTCACTGTCACTGGTAAAAATATTGTGTGGAAGAAACAAACCAGTATGCACATAAGGATGATAAGTTAATAACTAGGCAAATCCAAGACCTGGGTTCACTACATATATTAGTTTTCCTTTGATGAATAATAAATTTGTGGCTCAAAACAACATACGTTTATTATCCCAGTTTCCATGGGTGCAGAGACCACAGATGGTTTGGCTAACTTCTCCATTCCGGGTCTAATTGGGCTGAAATCTAGGTGTTTAGCCAAGGCTGCAGTTCTCATTTGAGGCTTGGGGGTCCTCTTTCAAGTTACTGTTGTTGGTAGAATGCAGTTCTTAGCAACTGTAGGACAAGGGCTGTTGGCCCCTAGAGGCCACCCACATTTTCTTGCCACATGTTCTTCTCTACAACACAGCAGTTTGCTTGTTCAAAGCCAAGAGGTGAGCATCTCAGTTACTTGAAATCTTCACTCAGGCAAGGGTTGAACTCTGTTTTAAAGGGCTCACGTGATTAGGTCAGGCTCACTCAGGAAAATCTCCTTTCTGACGAACTTAAAGGCAACTGGATTAGAGACCTTAACTACATCCCTGAAATTCCTTCACCTTTAGCATCATAACATAACCGAATCATGGCAGTGAAATCCCACCACATTCACAAGTCCTGCCCATAGCTAAGGGCAGGAATCTCGGGGATCATCTTAGAATTCTGTTACCACATTACAATACTGATGTAATATGCGTTGATGTACAGCGGGATTACAGACAGTTCTGGTCTCTTGTACTTATTTTCCTTCATTTCTATAGAGGTTATGATAATAGTTCCGTTTCATAAGATTGCAAGGATGAAGTGAAGTAATAATTGCAAAGGGCTTGCAATAGAGCTTGAACCTAGTAAGTGCTACATAAATATTGTTAAAAAAAAAGGAATACTTAAAATAGTTACTGGCACATACTAAATATTCAAGAATGTTAGCTGCTATTATCTTTTTAAAATTATTATTAATTCTTGAAATGTAATGTTTAGTCAGAAACAGTGAGTGGTGTTTGGCTTGTCTTTTATAGTTGTGGTACAAGAGATAAAAATATATATTATGGGGCTTCCCTGGTGGCGCAGTGGTTGAGAGTTCGCCTGCCGATGCAGGGGACACGGGTTCGTGCCCCGGTCCGAGAAGATCCCACATGCCACGGAGCGGCTGGGCCCGTGAGCCATGGCAACTGAGCCTGCACGTCCAGTGCCTGTGCTCCACAATGGGAGAGGCCACAACAGTGAGAGGCCTGCGTACAGCAAAAAAAAAAAAAAAAAAAAAAAAATTTATATATATATATATATAATGCATTTACCTTCATATTAATACAGTGATTTATACAAATAAGGTATTTGAAATGCATACTATCTCATATATATTTTAAATTGCATACTATCTCAATAACAACATGATAATTAGGAATAGTATGTTTGAAGAACTGATTAATTTCGGATAATGATTTTCCAGTACACAAGAGACATGTGCAGTTTTTAGTATAATTAGACTTTGAATGCCAAAGTTGTGATCAATAAGAGTTAAAAGACAATTTGCAAATGCTTTACTTATGGAATTTATACAATCATTTTTTTTTAAAGAAAAGTCAAACCCCATTGTTAAAAATATATCTAATGGGATTATTTGCTAATGTCGCCATTATCTTAACTTCAATCAGTGTTTTACAAGAAAAGAGGATTATCAATAATTCTTTCAGCAAAATAAAAATTTTTAGTTTTAATTTAACATGTCAATTTAATTAATAGTCAACAAAATGGCATTCTAAATTTCCTTCAGATGGCAATTCAATGACATCTATTGATTTTGTATTACTGGATTGAATATTGTCATCATTATTTCTGTGTGGCATGCTTTGGGCAGGATTTGAATTATGCCACATCACACAACATTTTCTTTTTTGTGTGATGCATGTGTATGAATTGTCTCAAATGCTATAAAATTTCATACTGCTATAATAAGAAAATCTCTCAATGTATAGTATATAATATTACATGTATTCATATATATGTGTGTGTATACAAAATATTTCTCTAGCACAGTCAATAGTTATTAAATTAATTCTTCATTCATTCAGCCTTTACAGATCACCTCTCATCAAGCACTCTGCAGAGCATAATAAAGCTCTTATATGTGATAAAGATGAAAAGGACCTAGGAGTGTGACATTCAGAGCAGTCTTAAATGTCATACTAAAGAGTATGCACATCATCCTTTAGGGAATAGAAAGATTTGACATCTCCACATGGCCATCAAATATCTTGGAATAATTTGTGATTTCTTTCTTTTCCTTACATACCACAACCCTAATCGTGTTGGTTTTACCTTGAAGATATATCCAGAATCTGCCCCATTTATCACTGTGACAACCCAAATACAAGCCACCATCTCCTCCTACCTGGGCTGACCATCTTCAATCAGTTTCCTGCTTCTGCCTCTGCCCGCTTCCTGTCTGCTCTCCACAGAGGAGCCAAAAGGATCCTGAAAACTTAAATCAAATCACAGCATTCCTTTTCCTAAAACCCTCCAATGGCTTCCCATCTCACACTAGTGTAAAACACAAAGTCCTGACAATTGTCTACAAGGATCTGATGATATGGCTATTCACTACATTTCTGGGTTCATCTCCAGCATGTGTTTGCCTGTCACTCCCCAATGTTTCAACCACATAGAACTCCTCGTGTCCTTAAACACATGAAGGACACTATCATCTCAGGACTTTCATTTGTTCTTCTGCCTGCTTGGTATTATTCCTTCCTTTAGGTCTGTTAAATGCAACCTTGTTAGATAGGACCTCTCTGAACACATTCTATGAAATAGGATCTCTCCCTCTCTTCTTTATCATCAATTGACATGCATTTGTTTATCTGTTTGTTTTCTCCCTCACAGCTCTGAACCATTACCCTCATGGAGCAGACAATGTGTTTTGTTCCTTGACATACCTCAAACCAGAAAATAGTATCCTGATACTTAGAAGGTGATCAAGTTTTATTCAATTTTATTAAAACTTAAAAAAAAATTGTCTGGCAGTAATATTAGAATTCTAATCTCTTCAAGCAAAAAGGTTGTTTAGCTCATGCTTTTTCTCAGATTCTGGTAGCATTTTTCACTATTTTTACATTTGTGTATGTGTGTCATAATCATTTTTATTGGAGCTAACCTCTGGAAGAAAATCTCTCAATTTGGGAAAATTTCAGTCTAAAATATAAGAGAAATTAAACTAAATTTTGATTCTTTTTGATTTGTACTTCCTATTTTTCATATTGTTTTCTCCACCTTATTCTTCCTTCTTGCACTAGGGCTTCTCTTTTTCATTTCCCATATTGAACCACTAAATGAAAATGCATACGTTCTCTGGTTAAAGTTTATAAAGTGAAGGTACTTTTACCTTTCATCACTACTCCTAAAAAGGGAAGGAAAAAAAGAGTAAATATTAGACAAAAGAAAACCTATATCACAATAAAACAAGAAAATGCCAGAAGGTGTAATTAGGAAGGCATCTGTGAAGTCTGGTCTTGGTTGCTGTAGAAGGCTATAGCCTTCTTAGAATTCCTGCAGTTTATAGATTTCTCTGAATTTGAAAGGCTTTCTCAAGGATCTCTTAAGAGAAGATAGTGTCTAGAGGTCTGGCATTTCAGAAAAAGCAAATATCTCTGTAGAGAACCAGTTTAACTTTGAAGAAAGTAAAGGAAGATAAAGATAATATTGGAAACAAGTTAACCTTATATTATTTCTGTCTACAACCTACTCTTTTGGCTAAAAATGAGGAAATAGGAAGGTAGTGATCCATGGTAAGATGAAGAGTCTTTGCTATCATAAACACTTACGTGACAGAATGGAGGGGAGGTACATCTGTCAGGGTAAAATGAAATTGCATGCGTAATGAAAGTTCAAGAAAAACGAAATGGCTAGAAGCTGTAAGCTGTTCATCTCAGTACTCTTCTTCAGAAAAACTATATATAAGTATATTAGCTTTCCATCGCTGTCATAATAAATGACCATAAACTTAGAAGCCAAGTATTGCTAGAACAACAACAAAAAATTATCTCATAATTTCTATAGGTCAGAATTCTGGGTGTGTTTGGTAGGCTCTCTGAATAGGGTCTCACAAGGTTGAAATCAAGATTTTGGCAGAGATACATTCTGTAATGTATATAATTGGACAAATCTACTTCCAAGTTAATTTAGGTTTTTGGCTGAATTCAGTTCCTTGCATTTGTAGGACTGTCATCCTTGTTTCCTTGCCAGCTGTAAGCCAGGGTCTTGTCTTTACTTCTGGAAGTTGCCTGTATTCTTTCTCATGCTTTCCATCTGCCCCACTGTAGCAATAGCAGATGGAGATCCTCTCACATTTCAAATCTCTCAGACTTCGGCTGCATCTCTCTGACTCAGCTGAAGAAAGTTCTCTGCTTTTAAGGACTTATATGGTTACATTGGGTTCACATGCATAATTCATAATAACATCCCTATTTTAATGTCAGTAACCTTACATCTGCAAAGTTCCTTTTACCATATAATGTAACACATTTACAGGTTTCAGAGCATAGGGGATGGTCATTTATGGGTGACCATTCTGTTTACCACAATAAGAATTATTAACATAGCAGTAATATACTTATAAACAGAATGTAAAATCAAAGAAACACAAGCTTAAAGCAGAGAAGGAAGATAAGTTGAACACAAGAAGAATCACCCAAGGAAATGGGTCAAGAGTTCTGAAAACAAAAGTTCTTCATTGTTTTAAAGAAGTGATGTTGAGAGTTCCCTGGTGGTCTAGTGGTTAGGATTTGGCACTTTCACTGCTTTGGCCTGGGTTCAATCCCTGGTCAGGGAACTGAGATCCCATAAACTGCACAGCCCAGCTAAAAAATAAATAAATAAATAAAACTAAAAAAAAAAAAAAAAGGTGTAAATAATGATCTCCCTTTAAAAAAGAAAAACAAGCAAACAAACAGGATACATGGATTGAAAGATGATGTCATAAGACAATAAGTAAGTTGAAAAGAGATTTTATAGAGCTTAGCAAAAGAATTGAAGAAAAATTAAAATACTGCAAAGATGAAAGTTATATGTTAAGTGAAAAAAAAAAAAAAACTGGACAATCCTGAAAACATAAAAGAAGCATCAAGAAAAGAACTGATATAATTACTCAAAATGAAACAAATAGAAAATTTTAAATAATTTTAGAAAATATATGTATATAAAAGAGATGGAAAAGTTAAATATAGGTAGACATAATTAGATGTTTGGGAGATTAGAGAAAATTGAAAGATATTTATAAATACAGCAGAAGAAAACTTTTTTTGAAAGGATCTTTAAATAGACCAAGGCAAAACCAACTTCAGAAGAAATTGAAAATGTTATAAATTGGATGTATTAAATGAGTTGAGATAAAGGAAAAGGTGGAAGGAGGACTAATAGATTGTCAAATAATTGTGCTAACCTCCTCACATCTCATCTTTCATAGCAGGTGGTCAGTAGGACCTAAAATTAAAACATTTAACTTTAAAAATAATGACTCTAAACTTAATAGTTTTCATAACCATTTTATCTTAAACTTAAAGGAAATAAGAGACATTTGAAAATAATCTCTAGAGTAGTTAACAATGATAAGAGTTCCTATTTGAATTTCAGGGAGGAAGAGGAATTTAGTGTTAGTTAAATTTATTTTTCTCAGATAAATTCAGGTAAAATTTAATTTTTAAATTCATTTGTATATAACTGTACCTATTATCTACCTAACCATTTAGTCATCTTCAATCTACCTACCTGGTCATCCCTTCTATCCAAATACATTGACAAGAAGTGCCCTTTTACTGGTAATGTCTCCATCTAAGGGTGGATCATGTCTGGTGTGGTGACCAAGATGAAGATGCAGCAGACCAATGTCATCCACCAAGACTGCCTCCACTACGTCCGAAAGTAGAATTGCTTCGAGAAGCGTCACAAGAACATATCTGTGACATTTCCCCCAGCTTCAAGGATGTCCAGATTGATGACATTGTCACAGTGGGCTTGTGCCAGCCCCTGAGCAAGATGGTGCACTTCAATGCGCTCAAGATCACTAAGGCTGTTAGCACCAAGAATCAGTCCCAGAAGTTCTGAGACTGAACCCTCATCCACTGCCACAAACAAAATAAAGTTATTTTCCCAGTCAAGAAAATAATAGAAAGGAAAAATTTTTTTAAAGGCAAACTGTGTAATCTATTCGGGGTACAATAAAACTCTTGAGTGTCTCTCAGAATGTGTATCCAAAGATCACTGGGGACTACAATAGCATATATCTGAGACTGTAGGCTCTATTTCCGCTTCTGGATTGGACCAGTTGCATTAATGGGAACTCTTCCCTAGAAGAATGACTCACAGGCTGACTCTAAGAGAGTTACAGGCAATCTGGATGTGGCAAGAGTAGACAGCTTTGTCTAGACTTCCTTATATTTATTTAGTACATATTGCTTCTGTTGTAGTATACATTGCTTAGGGTGCCCAAAAGTTGCCTGATATCTGTGCCCGGTGAGACTGGGAGTTTGACTTTCTCCAATACGTCATCATCATAATAGTCTCTTGAGCCTTCCCTATAAGCACAGAGGTTCATGTGCTGCCAACGTGTTATGATCTGTACCACTTACTCTGTTTTGCCTTTTACTGTACCCAAAAGAGAAGTACATATTGCTTTTATGTAATAAAATTTTAGATAGTAGGGTTTTGGAGGCTTGAGAGTAAAATTCTCAATAATTAAAATGACCTCTTATATAGGTAATGATCCAGTGGGCTTTGCTTACAAAAACTGATTTGTAAAGGATAACAGCTGTAGGAAGCAGTAGTACCCTAATTCACCTTTTAGTCAATCATGTGGAAAAATGAATGTTGTAATTCTCACCTTTATTCATATTTTATCATGATCATAATTTGACTCTGCAAGCAGCTTTCCTTGGAAGGCTAAAAATAAAATTAGAGAGGTACTGGAAGTCACTAGTACCTCAAATGTGTGGTACTGGAAGTCACAATGACAGTATAATTACAATGTTAATTTAATCAGTACCTGTTAAACAGTTTTAAACAATATTTTTATTTCTTCAAATTTCCAATCACCAAATCCCTTCTGGTATCAAACCCAGATATATTATTAATATTATTCCCCAAATTCCATTAATTTTAAAATTTGTATCATAATTCTGTATATCTCAAAATGATATTTTGCAATGTCTTTACATTTCATCCTTTTGTAATAAACTGTAGTTGGTTAAATAATTTAAAGTACACAGTACTCCCTAAATACATTCTTTACCAAAAAAAGCTTCTCATCCAAGTGCCTGTGAATGTTTTTTCTCTTCTCATTCACAGTGACATACAACAAAGAAACTCTGCTAAGAGGACAGACTGATACAAGGTGCATCTATAATGCCAGTCATCAAAAAAAAATGGTCAGAGACCCTGCTTATGGTCAAGACTCTGCCTTACAAGTCACTTCAGCTCTGCAAGACTCACGGTCTCCTCTATAAAATGGAAAGGTTGAAGCACACTGGATGGAGTGCAACGTTTCTTCTAGCACCAAAATATTACTTGTAAATATTAGGGGAAAATGGATATTTTTAAATATACATCAAAGGAATATTAATAGTAAAAAAACCTTAAGATATCAAATAATTTATTGTTTTCTGCAGTTACGAATTATTTGGTTTAAAATACTCCTTCTAGATATTGTTCCAAAGGATCTAAAGTTTCCTCAATTTGGAAACTATCAGTATGCCTAACCACATATTTGCCACTTTCTACATAGGGTATGCACGTTATATTTATATCTCTTTATATTACTAAAATATGGTCATTTTAATTTCCAGTGAGCATGATTGAACTGTTTTCTGCTATTTCACACACTAGTTTGCAGAATTTAATTTTTTTTGTAAACAATTTTTGGTTGATATTTTAAAAATCAAAGCATTGAAATGTGTTTTGTGCACATATTTTATTCAAGAGTTGAGACCAGAAAGATGGTTCATTTTCTAACATTTGCATTTTTAATTGACTTTTGATACAATTGGTTTTATTACATGTATCGTGAATTGCATTGCAGTTAGTCTATCCAATACAAACTGAAGTCATTTACAAAACAACTGAAATCACAATACATAGTTTTTTGTTTTTTTATAAATTTATTTATTTATTTTTGGCTGTGTTGGGTCTTCGTTGCTGTGCGTGGCCTTTCTCTAGTTGCAGTGATCGGGGCTACTCTTTGTTGCGGTGAGTGGGCTTCTTATTGTCGTGGCTTCTCTTGTTGTGGAGCACGGGCTCTAGGCGCACAAGATTCAGTAGCTGTGGCACACAGGCTCAGTAGTTGTAGCTTGCGGACTCTAGAGCACAGGCTCAGTAGTTGTGGCACACGGGCTTAGTTGCTCCGTGGCACGTGGGATCTTCCCGGGTCAGGGCTCGAACCCGTGTCCCCTGCATTGGCAGGCAGATTCTTAACCACTGCGCCACCAGGGAAGCCCAATACATAGGTTTTTAAAAAAATAGTGGACTACTTTAAATTTTATTTAGCTGCTAAATTTTATTTAGGGTTTGAGCTTTTGCGGTAGAAGATAATTTAAAATTATTGAAACACTTCACATATTTTAAAAACCACTTCAGTGGGGGAAATGATGGTGTTCAGAAAATGGCTGCTAGGGTATAAAATTATTAGAGAGCTTAAGTGCATCAGTGTGAAAGTGATCGAGCTTCTTTGCTTGCACATTGCAAAGCAATTGAAAATTACTGAAGTGCTTCAAGGGGCTCATGTTTCCAGAAGAGTTTTCAGCCTTTCTTCTTCAAAGTGCTTTACATTTTTGAATGTCTGAATAATTCCATAATGTTGCATATATACCTCTGGTCGTGATTATCAGTTTAGAAGTCATGCAAATATTGAACTTCTGAGCTGAGTTGAGCCAATGTGAAGTGATTGCGGATCATTGATTTTAAACAGCTAAAACAAATCCTTGAAGCCAGCTCTCCATTTGAAACTCAAAATGCAAAATTTAGGCTGTTATTCAGAAAAATAAAGCTGGAGTAGAGAGATTTTGGAGGAGGGGAGGGGAAGGTAATAACTTTTTTGTTTGTTTTGCTTCTGTATAATATAAATATCAATTTCAATTTAAAAATTTAGTCAGAATGCAATTTTTTTGTAGAAAACTGAAAAATAGTATAAAAGAATAACGAAATACAGACAATTAATGAAATAATTTGTGATCTGAAAGCCACAGAATTCACATCTGATTTATAAAATTACCAATAATAAACAATATATTTCCAGAATTGCTAATGCAAAATTTTAGAATGATTCTAACAACTCTTTTGGCTTCCTCTTCTACTGGGTTAGTCAATACTTAAACTACCTTGTTTTAAGGCCATCTATCTGATGCTTTAAATGTATGTAATATGATATGTAGCCAATCAACACAGATTTATTGAGCACCTACAATGTGTCAGGCACTATGCTGGGCACTGCAGATAAAATACAAACAGAACATCTATCCTCATAAGCCTTATAGTTAGAAAGACTTTTAGAAGCTTTACAAGACAATGTTCCTTTACAAAACAAGAAAATCAAATAGTGTGACTTTCTCATTGTCAGGATTCTAGGGTGAGAGGCAGAACAAAAATTGGCCTTCAGAGGTAAGGCCCTCTCCACTGAGCTACACCACTAAAAGTTCATTTCAGTTTCATTTTCCTGGTATGAATACATTTTTGAAGTTTGTGAAAAGATAAGATCAAATGGTTGGAGGTTGTCAGAAATACAATGTTGATAATTTCTAAGGATAATCTGACCTCAGTTCTCAGCTAAGCACTATATCAATAAAAAATATAAACAAGTTGCATAGTATGTAATTTAGAGTGATTGTTTATACCTGAGTGACTGAATATTCACCTTCAGAACATATGGATCAGAAATCTGATAAACTGTCAATATAAAGTCAGTAGAAGTATGAATGCATAATGTCATTATAAGAGTAAAATTATTTTAAAAAACAACAAAAAATTTATATACAAAAACATTATTAAGAAAATTAAAGTAAATAAGTGGGAAATAGCTAAATAACTTTACTTAGAATTTTAACAACTTTATTGGAGTATAGTTGCTTTACAATGTTGTGTTAGTTTCTGCTGTATAACAAAGTGAATAAGCTATATACATACATATAACCCCATGTCTGCTCTCTCTTGCCTCTCCCTCCCGCCCTCCCTATCCCACCCCTCTAGGTGGCCACAAAGAACAAAGCTGATTTCCCTGTGCAATGCAGCTGCTTCCCACTAGCTATCTATTTTACATTTGGTAGTATATATAAGTCCATGCCACTCTCTCTCTTCGTCCCAGCTTACCCTTCCCCATCCCAGTGTCCTCAAGTCCATCTGCATCTTTATTCCTGTCCTGCCGCTAGGCTCTCCAGAACCATTTTTTTTAGATTCCATATATATGTGCTAGCATACGGTATTTGTTTTTCTCTTCCTGACTTACTTCGCTCTGTATGACAGTCTCTAGATACAACAAGCTCACTACAAATAACTTAATTTCGTTTCTTTTTATGGCTGAGTAATAATTCCATTGTATATATGTGCCACATCTTCTTTACCATTCATCTGTCGATTGACACATAGGTTGCTTCCATGTCCTGGCTATTGTAAATAGTGCTACAGTTAACATTGTGGTACATGACTCTTTTTGAATTATGGTTTTCTCAGGGTATATGCCCAGTAGTGGGATTACTGGGTCATATGGTAGTTCTATTTTCTGTTTTTAAGGAACCCCCATACTGTTCGCCATAGTGGGTGTATCAACTTACCTTCCCACTAACAGTGCAAGAGGGTTCCCTTTTCTCCACACCTACTGCAGCATTTATTGTTTGTAGATTTTTTGATGATGGCCATTCTGACTGGTGTGAGGTGATACCTCATTGTAGTTTTGATTTCCGTTTCTCTAATGATTAGTGATGTTGAGAATCCTTTCATGTGTTTGTTGGCAATCTGTATATCTTCTTCAGAGAAATGTCTGCTTAGGTCTGCCCGTTTATGGATTGGGTTGTTTGTCTTTTTGATATTGGGCTGCATGAGCTGCTTGTATATTTTGGAGATTAATCCTTTGTCAGTTGCTTCATTTGCAAATATTTTCTCCCATTCTGAGGGTTGTCTTTTTGCCTTGTTTATGGTTTCCTTTGCTGGGCAAAGCTTTTAAGTTTCATTGGGTCCCATTTGTTTATGTTTGTTTTAATTTCTCTTTCTCTAGGAGGTGGGTCAAAAAGGATCTTGCTGTGATCTATGTCATAGAGTGTTCTGTTTATGTTTTCCTCTAAGAGTTTTATAGTGTCTGGCCTTACCTTTAGGTCTTTAATCCATTTTGAGTTTATTTTTGTGTATGGTGTTAGGGAGTGTTCTGATTTCATTCTTTTACATGTAGGTGTCCAGTTTTCCCAGCACCATTTATTGAAGAGGCTGTCTTTTCTCCATTGTATGTTCTTGTCTCCCTTGTTATAAATTAGGTGACCATATTTGCATCGGTGTATCTCTGGGCTTTCTATCCTGTACCATTGACCTATATTTCTGTTTTTGTGCCAGTACCATACTGTCTTCATTACTGCAGCTTTATACTATAGTTTGAAGTTGGAGAGCCAGATTCCTCCAAGTCCGTTTTTCTTTCTCAAGATTGCTTTGGCTACTTGGGGTCTTTTGTGTTTCCCAACAAATTGTGAAATTGTTTGTTTTAGTTCTGTGAAAGTGCCATTGGTACTTTGATAGGGATTGTATTGAATCTGTAGATTGCTTTGGATAGTATAGTCATTTTCACAATGTTGATTATTCCAATCCAAGAACATGGTATATCTCTCCATCCGTTTGTATCATCTTTAATTTCTTTCATCAGTGTCTTATAGTTTTCTGCATACAGGTCTTTTGTCTCCTTAGGTAGGTTTATTCCTAGGTATTTTATTCTTTTTGTTTGGTAAATGGGAGTGTTTCCTTAATTTCTCTTTCAGATTTTTCATCATTAGTGTATAGGAATGCAAGAGTTTTCTTTGCATTAAGTTTATATCCTACTACTTTACCAAATTCATTGATTAGCTCTAGTAGTTTTCTGGTAGCATCTTTAGGATTCTCTATGTATAGTATCCGGTCATCTGCAAACAGTGACAGTTTTACTTCTTTTCTGATTTGGATTCCTTTTATTTCCTTTTCTTCTCTGATTGCTCTGGCTAAAACCTCCAAAACCATGTTGAATAATAGTGGTGAGAGTGAGCAACTTTGTCTTGTTCCTGATCTTAGAGGAAACGGATTCAGTGTTTCACCATTGAGAACAATGTTGGCTGTGGGTTTGTCTGATATGGTCTTTATTATGTTGAGGTAGGTTCCCTCTATTCCTAATTTCTGCAGAGTTTTTCATAAATGGGTGCTGAGTTTTGTAAAAAGCTTTTTCTGCATCTATTGAGATGATCATATGGTTTTAATTCTTCACTTTGTCAATATGGTGTATCACATTGATTGATTTGTGTATGTTGAAGAATCCTAGCATTCCTGGGATAAACCGCACTTGATCATGGTGTATGATCCTTTTAATGTGCTGTTGGATTCTTTTTTCTAGTATTTTGTTGCAGACTTTTGCATCTATGTTCATCAGTGATATTGGCCTGTAGTTTTCTTTTTTTGTGACATATTTGTCTGTTTTTGGTATCAGGGTGATGGTGGCCTTGTAGAATGAGTTTGGGAGTGTTCTTCCTTCTGCTGTATTTTGGAAGAGTTTGGGAAGGATAGGTGTTAGCTCTTCTCTAAATGTTTGATAAAATTCTCCTGTGAAGCTCTCTGGTCCTGGGCTTTTGTTTGTTGGAAGATTTTATTTTATTTTTTTAAGGTTTTTTTTTTTTTAGATGTTGGAGGTAGGAGTTTATTAATTAATTAATTAATTTTGGCTGTGTTGGGTCTTCATTTCTGTGCGAGGGCTTTCTCTAGTTGTGGCAAGCGGGGGCCACTCTTCATCGCGGTGTGCGGGCCTCTCACTGTTGTGGCCTCTCTTGTTGCGGAGCACAGGCTCCAGACGCTCAGGCTCAGTGGTTGTGGCTCACGGGCCCAGTTGCTCCATGGCATGTGGGATCCTCCCAGACCAGGGCTCGAACCCGTGTCCCCTGCATTAGCAGGCAGATTCTCAACCACTGCGCCACCAGGGACGCCCTGTTGGAAGATTTTAAATCACAGTTTCAATTTCAGTGCTTGTGATTCATCTGTTTAATTTTCTATTTCTTCCTCTTTCAATCTCGGAAGGTTGTGCTTTTCTAAGAATTTGTCCATTTCTTCCAGGTTATTCATTTTATTGGCATATAGTGGTTTGGAGTCATCTCTCATGATCCTTTGTATTTCTGCAGTTTCTGTTGTTATTTCTCCTTTTTCATTTCTAATTCTGTTGATTTGAGTCTTCTCCATTTTTTTCTTGATGAGTTTGGTTAATTGTTTATCAATTTTGTTTATCTTCTCAAAGAACCACCTTTTAGTTTTATTGATCTTTGCTATTGTTTCCTTCATTTCTTTTCCATTTATTTCTGATCTGATATTTATGAATTCTTTCCTTCTGCTAACTTTGGGGGGTTTTTGTTATTCTTTCTCTAATTGCTTTAGGTGTAAGTTTAGGTTGTTTATTTGGGATGTTTCTTGTTTCTTGAGGTAGGATTGTGTTGCTATAAACTTCCCTCTTAAAACTGCTTTTGCTATACCCCATAGGTTTTGGGTAGTCGTGTTTTCATTATCCTTTGTTTCTAGGTATTTTTTATTTCCTCTTTGATTTCTTCAGTGATCTCTTAGTTATATAGTAGTGTACTGTTTAGCCTCCATGTGTTTGTATTTTTTACAGATTTTTTTCCTGTAACTGATATCTTGTCTCATAGTGTTGTGGTTGGAAAAGACACTTGATACAATTTCAATTTTCTTAAATTTACCAAGGCTTGGTTTGTGACCCAAGATATGATCTATCCTGGAGAATATTCCATGAGCACTTGAGAAGAAACTGTATTCTGTTGTTTTGGGATGGAAGGTCCTATAAATATCAAATAAGTACATGTTGTCTAATGCATCATTTAAAGCTAGTGTTTCCTTATTTATTTTCATTTTGGATGATCTGCCCATTGGTGAAAGTAGGGTGTTAATGTCACCTACTATGATTGTGTTACTGTTAATTTCCCCTTTTATGGCTGTTAGCATTTGCCTTATATATTGAGGTGCTCCTGCATTGGGTGCATAAATATTTACAATTGTTATATCTTCTTCTTGGATTGATCCCTTGATCATTATGTATGGTCCCTCTTTGTCTCTTGTAATAGAGTTTATTTTAAAGTCTATTTTGTCTGAATGAGAATTGCTACTCCACCTTTCTTTTGATTTCCATTTGCATGGAATATCTTTTTCCATGCCCTCACTTTCAGTCTGTATGTGTCCCTAGGTCTGAAATGCGTCTCTTGTAGACAGCATATGTACGGGTCTTGTTTTTGTTTCCATTCAGCCAGTCTGTGTCTTTTGGTTAGAGCATTTAATCCATTTACATTTAAAGTAGTTATCAATATGTATGTTCCTATTTTCATTTTCTTAATTGTTTTGGGTTTGTTTTTGTAGGTCTTTTCCGTCTCTTGTTTTTCCTGCCTAGAGAAGTTCCTTTAGCATTTGTTGTAAAGCTTGTTTGGTGGTGCTGAATTCTCTTAACTTTTGCTTGTCTGTAAAGGTCTTAGTTTCTCTGTCTTATCTGAATGAGATCCTTGTTGGGTAGAGTAATCTTGGTTGTAGTATTTTCCCTTTCTTCACTTTAAATATGTCCTGCCACCCCCTTCTGGCTTGTAGAGTTTCTGGTGAAAGATCAGCTGTTAACCTTATGGAGATTCCCTTGTATGTTATTTTTCATTTTTCCCTTGGTGCTTTCAATAATTTTTCTTTGTTTTTAACTTTTGCCAATTTGATTACTATGTGTCTCGGTGTGTTTCTCCTTGGGTTTATTCTGTATGGGACTCTCTGCACTTCCTGGACTTGGGTGGCTATTTTCCTTCCCATGTTAGGGAAGTTTTTGACTATAACCTCTTCCAATATTTTCTCAGACCCTTTCTTTTTCTCTTCTCCTTCTGGGACCCCTATAATTCGAATATTGGTGCATTTAATGTTGACCCATAGGTTCTGAGACTATTCTCAATTCTTTTCTTTCTTTTTTTTTTTCTTTATTCTGCTCTGCAGTAGTTATTTCTACTATTTTATCTTCCAGATCACTTATCCTTTCTTCTGCTTCAGTTATTCTGCTATTGATTCCTTCTAGAGTATCTTTTATTTCAGTTATTGTGTTGCTCATCACTGTTTTTTTGATCCTTAGTTCTTCTAGATCCTTCTTAAATGTTTCTTGTATTTTCTCCATTCAGTTTCCGAGATTTTGGATCATCTTTACTATCATTACTCTGAATTCTTTTTCAGGTAGGTTGCCTATTTCATCTTCATTTATTTGGTCTTGTAGGTTTTTATCTTGCTCCTTCATCTTAACATATTTTTTTGTTGTTTCATTTTTTTTTTTTTTGAGGGGTGGGGCTGTATTCCTGTCTTACTGCTTGTTTGGCCTGAGTCGTCCAGCACTGGAGTTTGCAGGCAGTTGGATAGGGCCTGGTCTTGGTGCTGAGTTGAGGACCTCTGGGAGGCCTCACTCTGATGAATATTCCCTGGGGTCTGTGGTTCTTTGTCCAGTGGTTTGGACTTGGAGGTCGCACCACAGGAGTTCAGACCTGACTTCCAGCCTGGGAACCAAGATCCCGCACACTGCATGGTGTGGCTAAAAAAAAGAAAAAAAAAGTGATCAGAGAAAAAGAGCAGTACAATATCAAAGAATAAAAAACAAAATAAAATTAGAAAGATAAAAAATATATTACGAAAAATAAAAATATAATTGAAATAACTGGAACAAGGTAAAATGAAACCACAACAGAAAAAAGGAAAAAAAGAAAAGGTGGTGTGTGTGTGGGGGGGGGGCACAAGCCAAAAGGAGAGAACAATAACAAAGTATAAAGAATAAACTAAAAATTAGAAAAATAAAGATTAATTAGGAAAAATACAAATATAAATGAATCAACAACAATGAATCAACAAGGTAAAACAGAATCCCAGTCTAAAAGAGGAAAAAAGAAAAAAAAAAGCCTTGGTATGGGGGCAGAGTGTAGGCTGGGGTGGAACTTAGGCAGGGATGGGGTTTAGCATGGGGCAGGACCTAGGTGGGCTGGGGGTGACTTTTGAGCATGAGACGGAGCCTAGTCTCAGGATCCACAGAGCTGGAAAAGGATTTGGGGACAGGACATAGGTGGCACGATATTCAAGTGTGGGGCGGGACCTCTGCTTAGGACCTGCGGGGAGAGGCAGCACGTCCAAAGGGGGGCATCTGGAGTGTGGAGTTCTGAAGTTTGGAGGTAAGGCCCTGGTGAGGATGTGTGGGTGGGGTTTAAGCCCAGTGTGTTGGACGAGGTCTCAGAGGGGGTCTCCGAGTGTAGAGGTGAGGCTCTGGGTGGGAGTGTAGGGGTGGGGCTAGGGCTCTGCACGGCAGGAGGGTGGCTCCGAGGGAAGAAGATTAGGTCCAGGAGCCCAACAGGCTCCCCAGTGCCTAAGTGGACAGGGAAAGCTCTGGCCGTGTTCCCTTCTGTTCCTCCATGCCACCCCCACCATCTCCCACAGGGTCTCCCCTGTCCCCGCTGGACCCCTAACCATGGGTGGGTCCCGCTGGGTGTAGGAACTCCCTTCCCCCAGCAACCCCTCAGGGGTGCCGGTCCATAGGTCCAACCTTTACTTTTGCTCCCCCTTCCCTCCCTCCCACTCCCTCAGGACCCATGGCTGGAGGGGGCCTCAGTGGGCAGTGGGTCAGGCTCGGGATCTCAGCAGGCTCCCAGGGGCCCAAGTGGGTGGGGGAAGCCTGGCCATGCTCCCTTTTGATCCTCTGCCCTCCCAATGGTCCCCCAATTTCCCCCTTTGGACATGGGATCCCTTCCATTGCACCTCCCCCAGCCCTTCCCTACTTGCACCTCCCCCAGCCACCTCTCAGGGGCACCAGTCTCATCCAGCCTCCACTTCTCGTCCCCCTTCACTCCCCCCCCCACACCCCACATCCTACCCAGTCGCTAGGGGTTCCTCCCCTCCTCTTAGGTGTCCGTGGTCCCCCACTGGTGCCTGGTAGGTGCCCTAGTTGTGCGGAGACGCATATTCTGCATCCTCCTAGTCCGCCATCTTAACTCCACCCTGAAATATTATATATAGCTTAGACAACAGATGTTTTTTATAATATAATATAATATAATATAATAATATAAGGAAATACAGATTTGATTATATAATTATCCTAATCTTTTTAGTATTGTTTTTTATATTTGCATTCAGAAACACAAAAAGCAATTTTATGGACATTATTTAATTTTTAATGAGATAATTCCATTTAGGACATGATTTTTTCATGTAAAATTTATTTTTGTGAATTCTTTACATGTTGCAAGAATGGATTAAAGGGAAATTTCAAAATTTCATAAGAAAAACTTTAAAAGAAAGCACAACATTCCAGATAAAGTATATTTGATCCAGTAAAGAGTATAAAAAGAAGAAATAAAAGAAAAAAGTTTCAGAGAAAAATGAGTTTTTCTCACCACCATGTCAAACATTTTGGATTCAAAGGCAAGAGTACAAAAAGGAAGCCAAGAATCATATGTCTAAATACTTAAAAGTTAACAAACTTTCTTGATAATATAACTTCATAAAAGCATAATTGAAAAGTTAGTAAGTCCAAGGTTTCTAATAATGCAAAATCATAAAAATATTAGATAATTTTAATTAAGAACTTCATGTAATAATTGTTTAATAGATGATTTTCACCAGAAAGTCTCTTGAAATGTCTCATTCAATTTTTGGAGACCAATTATTTTTCTGGCATAATGACTTTTCCAGCCTCCGTCTCACTAAATAAACAGTCTATAAGTGATATTTCAATACTACAGAGTAGTATGACATATTATATGGTTCACATGAGAGAAAAAAATTCATTATTATTTTGGATAGATAGTATGGTACAAAAGTATACCTAAGCAAAATAAGATAAGCAATAAGCCAGGAATACACCTTTAGGGTAAAATAAAGGTTAAACACTGAAATACTTCAAAACATGGGAGAACAGATCCAGCACAGAATACACCGTTTCACAGAAGATGTTCCCTCCTATTCCCTGTTGCTTCACATATATAAGCAAAGCAAAGCGTTTTGGATTCATTCAAACCTGGCATGCAATTCAGACTTGTTCTTTGCAAGATGTTCTGTCTAGAAACTGTTGTGTCAAATAAGTTGTTGAGCCTGATTTTTCCTGAAACTGTAAAGTCCAAATATCATTTCATGTTGAAGCTGACATATACATTATTAAACAAAAATGTTATACTTGACAAATATTTCCTGTAAGTACACCAAAACTACAAATTCAGGATACAGAATTGTTTGTAGAATATTATTTTCGTTATTTAGAACATATTCATAGAAGAAAAAAAAAAAACTAGAGAAATCTTACCTTTAGCATTGATGAGATTTTTAGGTGTTTTAATTTTTTTCTTTATCATTTGCTATACTAAAATGGTGCAAAAATGTTTTAAATGTGTTGAACATGTAACAACCCTTTAGCAAGGTACAGAAATATTGATTTATGTTGACACAAAGCCATTAATTAAAAATGGTTTTGGGGCTTCCCTGGTGGCGCAGTGGTTGAGAGTCCACCTGCCAATGCAGGGGACACGGGTTCATGCCAGGGTCCGGGAGGATCCCACATGCTGCGGAGCAGCTGGGCCCGTGAGCCATGGCCGCTGAGCCTGCGCGTCCGGAGCCTGTACTCTGCAACGGGAGAGGCCACAACAGTGAGAGGCCCGCGTACCGCAAACAAACAGAAACTGGTTTTGTATGAACGATCAACTAGCTTCAATTCTACCTAACAGTATTAAGAACCAGCTCACTACTTAATCTCAAATAAAATCTCATGGGAAGTCTTGTCAACAGTTTTTCTGTAATCAAGATATTACCTGTTTTAGACCAACATGAATTATACAAATAAAATTAGTACTTGTTAAGCACAATTTTGTTGATTTATTTAGAAGGTAAGAAAAATGCATTGTGTACTTGGCTCTTTTCAAATACTTAATTCAACAGATATTTTTGAGAACAGATATTTTGAGTTCATTTCCAGGTGTTATATTCCAGAGATGAGATGCGGTCCCTACCAGGAGTTCACGGTTTTAGAAAGGAGAGAAGTATAACTATTACACATTTATATTCTCTGTGTGTGCACGTAGGGCGTATTTTAGATAGCTGATATATAGGAGAGATATACATACACACAAATATACACATACAATAATATATATGCATATATGTATATGTTTATATACATTCTTGACATATTTATTTTTTAGATAAAGAATAAATTCAATGAAAAATAGATTTGTATTTGCCAGGACTTATCAAGTAATTCAGTACATACAAACACTTTTAACAAGGTTGCCTGTACTTTGTGAAATCAAAGCTGAAATGTGAGTCTTTTCTGCTTTTCATACGTCTGCCTATACTCCCCTGGTAGACCCATGGGCAGGGGCCGGAGCGGATTGAATTTAGTGATGTTGCCCCAAATCCCCAACAGTGAACGCATGGTTGGATTTGAGCCTCAGTGCTCACATTTATGAGTCCTGTGACAGTAAACATTTTAGTTCACTTGGTTGAGGCTTACTTTCCTCACCTGTATGCTAAAGATTTATTTCAAAGAATAAATGAGATAATTAAGTGAGATTAAATACACTGATTGCCACAGTGTCTGACCCATATTAACATAACACGTTCTCAGTTATAAACATGTATGTATGCACATATGTATAAAAAAACGTGAGGTGCAGAAAGTTAAGTAAAATGGCTCATGGTCAGCTAAAAAAACTTGATAGGGACTGTGTGAATCCAAAGTTTATGCCATTTCCATAGCAACTTGAAACTCCTAAATTTTCAAGATGAGAGTCATTATTACTCCTCCTTGACTCCATAGGATTAAATATACTGTTCACCTACTTTGTGTCAGGCACTAGTCTAAGTATTTTATGTAGGATTTATTGATTCTTTGTAATCAATATTTGATCTTGAGTTTGAACTGTACATCGTAAGTTTTATCTATTTTTTCTTATATGGTTACAAATTTTAGTGATTTTGGCATACAAACAATATAGTCAGAAAATCTACTTTTGTATGCAGACTCTAAAATGAAAATGTGTAGGAACTTTCCTACTCATTCAAATGAAAACATGTCCAATTCCCTAGAAACAAAATAGAGACTTATCAAATATCTTGAAAATTATTTTGTACTTTACACTGCTCACGGCTGAGTCCCAGTTATCCTATCCGGCTAAATGAAAAGAAGTCTTACTGCTTTAGTTTGCAGTAATATGTCTGTCAGTTAGAAATGCCTGCAAGACAATCACTCAGTAACATTGATGGAGTATCCACTTTGCACAAAATACTGTGCATTGTTAGATAGCCTTGATATTACTAATGGTGCCAAAAAGCCAGACTGGAACAAAGGTGTTGTTTGATATTTGTGTTGTTTGAGACCGTTGTGGCATTTTAGTTAGTTTTCTGTTATTTTAAGTCTAATAGTTTTTTAAACTGATTATATACCCACCAAATTATCTGCCTATCCAGTCAGAATAACTTCATATCCATAAAAGGTATCCTTACAAAGTGAAAAATCAAACAGTTGTACCTTTAATACTTGTAAATTACCATCTATCTCCAGTTGGAAACTCTTCCTGAAACACAAATACATGGATGGCATTCCTCTGCTTCAAACCTTTCAAGAGTTCTTCATAATCTACCCCACTCTTTCTTATTAGAGGGGTCTAAGAAAGAGTAGCTGTATCAGAATCCCCAGAGATGGAGGCTAAAAACTGTCATTCTTGCCTCCTAACAGAGTAAAATTCCCAAGGATGCCACCTAGAATCCATATTTTTAATAAGCACCCTTCATGATTGTTTTGCACAGGAACTTTTCTTTGCTCCCAGATGCACAGGATCCTGCCCATGACACCTGGCATGATTTATAAAGACCTTGATAATGAGGTCCCCTATTTGCCTTTTACAGCCTCATTTCCCAATGACTGCTTTGCCGGTTATTAATTGATTGCCCTTTAGAGTCAAATCCACTTTTCTTCGAACTGCTTCGTGATACTGGCCTTGAACCCTGTAAACATTTCTCACTGGTCAGCTGCTACACTGTGAGGCATTATGAACAGAGGGTGCTGGAGGGACACTGCAAGGTCATTATCAGGCGCAGGTTTGTTTCTGGTTCTGATTGTTATTTTTGCAGGCTACTTCCAGGCTTCTATGGCAAGGTTGCCACAGGTGTGTCCCAGTGGTGTGTTCCTTCTCCAGCAGGCCTGGCTGGCACTCCAGAAGGTGGTTTCCTGCTAGTCAGCTCTGTCCCGTGGGATCCTAGCCACCTTCTCTCCCATCTCATGGGCAGCAGCCACTCCCTCTCCTTTGAAGAGTGACTCAGTCTTGGAGGAAACCCTCCTCTATGTTTCTTTCTTCCTTAAATTCTTTCCTCAGTCTAAAAGGTAGTAGCTACTCTCAACCTTTTCTATCTCTATATTCTTTGGAATTCTCTTTTGCCTCTAATAAATTTCAGATTTTTGTGCAACCTTCTTTCTGGATGCTCTCTGACCCATTCTTATTTTACAGTATCTTCCAGAATCAGGTTAAAGATCACCTCTTCAAGATTGCCTTTTTTAGTATCTTTTGATGAAGAGGAGAACTTTCCTCTCTGTGCTCTCATAGGGCCTTTGTCATCTCTCTTCTACAGAATTTATCTCCCATAAGCAAAATCGTTTATTTAATTCTCTGCCACTCTCCATAGTCTTTGAAACGGAAGCAGCAGTATTCTATCATCTAGGTGTCCACATCACCTAACACATGCTAGGTATCTAATAAAGCATTTGTTCCATGAATAGCTGCTGCTGCTTTTTCTTCTTCTTCCTCCTCTTCTTCTTCTAAATTTATTATTTTAATGAGGGAGGTTTTGAGGGTATATAATTTTGGGGAAGTGTTCTTTATCTCCATTCTGTATAGACTTCCTCAGGGCTGACTGGGCTTTTTGTCTTGTCTGAATCCATAGAGCAATATGCTTTGTAGATAAAGAAGCGAGCACACTATAGTGATTTCTGTTACATTGAACACTGAGCTGTTAGGAATTGGACCGATGCCAGGACACATTTCTCATTGACAGTTAAACACCCATCAACTGGTAACGATGACTCCTAGTCACTTGTGACACGGACCAGGCAAAAAGGCTGTGATCTAGATGGGAAAGGTATTTGATCTCATTACTCATCTTTGGAGACATTCACTGCCTCAGAATGTTGGATGACTAGAGCTCTCAATGAACAGAAAGCTACAAAATAGAGGATTGTTTATTAGAAATACACACATGCTGTTGTAAAGAATACACATATGCTTTCTATTTGCTTTATGTGTGTGTGTTTTTGGTAAACAAACATTTTCTCAGCTATTAAATTCTAGTTTTCAGAAGTAGCAAAACTGTTCATGATATACACGAAGAAAGTTGGTGTCAAAAGGGAATGATCTATGTTTTACACAGTATTTCCTTCTCAACAGTTGATATTAAAATGTTAATATTAGTTTTTAAAAAATATTGAACTACTATTGCATATACAATATGAGTATAATGGCAAGGAATGTTTTTCAGAACACAATCATTTGGAAATCTGTACTGCACAGAGTAAGGTCAAGTTTGGTTTCTCAAGCAAGTAAAATGCAATAGACTTCAGTACATTTTTAAGACTCTTCCAGCACTAATAATAATAAGGAGCTGCCTTATTATTTTTGACAAAGAATCTATGCTTTATCTAAGGATTTCAGAACCTTTGGACTTTCACTCTTCTTTTGTGAGGAAATTACTCAAGTTCTCAACTATGGAAAGTAATATGACAATTAGTGGCATTTCATTTGCCCCTAATATTCCATAAACTATTGGCAAGAACATGATGCAGAGCTGTACTCTGGATAGGATACTATTTAGTTTGTTTCTAAATTACGGGTATTTAATATCATAAAACAAAACTGTGTAATATGCACATTCAACAAATTTATCACTATATATTACATATTATCACTATATATTACCTACCTTTTTCTGTGTATCATTAGTTTATTCCTCAAAACTGTGAGGTTAATAAAATAATTTATTTTATATATTAGAAAATAAGATTCAGATAAGCAAGGAAACATTGATTCAAATTAGTAACATTCTAAAATCACTTTGGGGGTCAGAAAATATATGAGATATGAAAAATTAAATAATTGAAGAAATTCTCCTTTGCCTAGGAAAAAACCCCTAAAAACTCTGGTTAAGGATAAGTTTTAATAATGTGACACTAAAATTTACCAGAATGAAAATCAAACACACCATTGGAATGGTTCCTAATTTGGTATCTAGCATAAGTTTACCTCCTTTTCCCAGTTTTTCTTGGAGCACCACCGGTGAAGCTGAATTACTGCACTATGATTTGCATTCTGTACCTTCCTGCAGCACAGCATAGGGGTTAAAAGCTTGGAGTCAGACTACCTGAGTTAGTTGATTAGCTCTTGCACTTACTAGCTGAGTGAATTTAGGCATGCTATTTACACATTCCGTTCCTCAATTTTATTATTTGTTAAATGGAAATATAAATATCACCTCTCTTTGAAGTTTGTTATGTGGATTAGATGACATATTATTTAGCAAACATTCATTGCTAGCTCTTAATCTTCAATTTTAAAAAATGAAGTATTATGATCAATAATTTAGTCTTTACCAGATAGTTTAATTACAAATATATGTACATTTAATTGTCACAAGTTCCTCTTACATGATTTTTGCTAGGTTCTATATTTAATTTTTGAACGAGGTTATACATTTTTTAAAAGTGTGTTTTGCTTAAGCACTATAAAGGTACCTTGTCTACTCAACAACAATGCATCAAGTAGGTTTAACTGATTAACAAGTCAATGGATGCTAATGGCTTCTGATTGTCTGCCAGTATTGTTTAATGCCATGGTGCACATCAATTACTGATGCAAAATTTGCAAATTTTATTGTTTTAATATGCTTTATTTAAGTTTTTCAGACATGGCTATAAATAGTCATTCTAAAGGCAGATTATAAAAATGCAAATTCATTTCTATTATGATCTGCATATGATAATATGCAAAGCACTTCAATTGCTACAACATTATATTTGATTTTTTTTTTTTTTGCATTTTGAAGAGTTGCAAAGGGCAAAGGTTGTAAACATACACAAATCATGATTATATTCTGATTTGACACATTTACCTGACATGTCTCCATATATCAGAACTTACCTTTCAAACTGCGGAAGAACTAGGTTGTGAAAGGTTGTGAGAGATGTCAAACTACGATGCCAAACAACTCTTATCTCTAGATGTGTCATGGTCAGCCTTCATTAAAGGTCCCTGATCTCGCCCACAACAGTATGGAAACCTAAACATAGAGGTCTCGCTGCCAATCATTATTTAGGGTTTGTTGTTGCCTTTTGGAACAGTCACCATAGGAATTAAAGTGAATTCATTAATATACTTGAGAAAATTATGGGCTCTGATCAGTAGGAAAACTTAAGTTTTTCATTTAATTTTATCTGGCTCAAATGAAGCCAGAAAGTATCTTACATAATTATCTTTCTCATTCTGGAAGGATATTAAGATGCAGCCTTTTTTTCTATTAAAATATATTTTTAAAAAACATTTCCAAAGCAAATCTCAGGGTATTTTTATATTTTTGAAGAAAAGTTAAGGCAGAATTTCAGGAATGAATATATGAATAAACTTTATATAAGAATGTTATACATCAAAACAAACAAACAAACAAAAAACCCAAAAAACCTCTGGGATTGTTTACCAACTAAAATGGCTAATGTTTCCATCTCTCCAAAGCAGTGTTAGTATAGAAATTGCATTACTATGCTTACTTTACATTGATTAATGTGGTTATATAATTTTCTCCCTACTAGTCTCTTATTGGTTTTTCTATGCTTTTATTTTCACTCTTTTAAAATGGTCATAATATATCTGAAATATCTCTATTTATTGTCTTCATTGAGTACAAGAGGAAATCTGATCTCCCTGATAATATCAACTAAAATTTACAACATAATGTATAGTTAATAAAGTGTTTTTCAATTAACCATGATGATGATGATGATATTTTTTAAATTTCTCTTTTAGTTAGAGCACTTGACTCATTTTGTTATTCCTATTTGTTGGCAACACCAAATAGGTCAAAATAAGTCTTCTAACACATAGTTGATCTCACATACTCTGGCTGTCAATTGAGCATATTCTAGTCTAGTTAACATCCATCTGAGTATAGCAACTCCTTACTGTGAATGTCTATGTTCAAGATACTTTATAGTAAATGCAATTCTTGCAATACCTTGTAAGTGAGGCATGTGTCATCCAACATAGATAAGAGAGCAGCTAAGACAGAGAAGATAGGTGATGTACCCTTAGTCACCCAACTAGGATGTGGCAGATCTGCTATATAAACTCTTGTTTCTCCTTCAACTACGTGACGCAGCATTTATGAAAATTGAGTCCTGTTTCCAGAGTCAAAGTGGATGTAGTCCCCTTACTAAATGCACAAACTTGGACAACTTGCTTTACTTTTTTGAATCTGAATTTCCTCCTCCTTGTAAATATAAAATTAATTCTTGGTCAAATTCCCAGAAGTGATGTATGGTAATGAGCATAGCTGCTGCCCAGCAATTGGCACTAAAAGCTGCAAATTACTTTATTACTCTTTTATTCTCCCTCCCTTATTTCTACTATTTCCCCTCCCATCTTCCTTCTCTGACATGAAAGAGTAAAATAGATGTCCAAGTTCAATTTCTGGCTCCATTTTGTTGCAATCTATGTGACTTTGGGGACATTATTCTACCATCTGAACTAGTTTTCTTATATCATAAACAAGGGATATCCAGGTAGAATATGTACAATGTTTAAAGTACAGTAAATATTAAATATTGGTTCCTTCCTTTCATCTTTGTTTTTTTAAGTATGAAGCTCTATGCAAACGTCAGGTCTTATTATTATTAGGAGCTGAAAGAGTGTTATTAAATTTACATGTAATTTGATATCCAGAGGGACCCAAAAAAGGGCATTTAACTTCTTGTGTTCTAACTTTTCAAGCGCCATTTGCCAACGCGATGTCATGGTTGCTTGCTGATTATTTAGAAACCAGTACTTGTTTCTTTTCTAGACAGGAAAAAAATATTCTCTTCTTAATCTACCCTTTCAGTTGTACAGTAGACACCAATCTCTCATATATTATTTGAGCATTGGTCCTTTCCAAATACATTGCCAGTGCAGAGATTTTATTATTCTAAGATTGATATCTTGCCCCTTTGTCTCTATATTAATTCTTTTTATCTTATTTATGAAATCTCAAGATCTGGTTCTTCTTCTTAAATTAGCTAATTTAATATTCCCATAGCTGCTTTGTTTGTCAACTCTCCATCAACTCTGCCATGCTTTTCTAGGCATTTTTCGTCTTTGACCATTTTCTTCATTCTCTATTTCCCCTTCTATTTTTGTCTCTCATTTTCTATTATCTGTGTCCCTGCCTTTAGTTCCTCTAATATCTATTTTTTTTCTTTCCTTCCTTGCCACTTCTTCCTGGCTGTGATCCAATCTCCCTTCTTCCAAATAAGAAACGACTATTTTTCAGAAGATACAGACAAGGTGGGTTAAAGGAAGTAGGTAGTATATTTGTAAAGAACATAAATGTTTATATAACATAAAATACATGGCAAAAGAAAGATTCTAGGCTTGGAAGTGATTCGTGTGGGTAGCTAGAATTTTCTGTGGCAGATATATTTCCAATGCTAACGAGTAGAGGTTTGATGTGTGTCCAGTAAATGAAAGCTTGCCTGAGAAGACCTTGGAGAAATCATAACCTTGCTAGGAGGTAGTACAAAATTAATTCTGCATTTTTAGTGCTTTCAATTTCTTACATGTGATTCCATTGTTATGTCACTCCTGTCACTTGACAACCGTGCAAGGTGGCTTAGTGATGTTATCTTTCTGTGTTTCATTGTTAGTTGCATGGAATGTATTTAACTATTCACGCTGCTCTCTGTTTTCTGGTGTTCCTGTTGCCTTTAAAGTCTTTATTTTTTCTGCACCTTGTTCAAGATGAATTTGCAATATTTTTCTAGGTATGAGTTGCAACTTGTGAGGTTGAAACATATGATATTGACATCTCTTTTTATCAAGTGCCAAATTTTTGAGTTTTTTCCTTAGATATTTTTGAAAGCAAAATTTATGTTCATGTAAATAGACAACTGAACCAAGACATTGCTTTAATAAATTTACTGCTAAATTCTCATGAAATACTTGTTTGATTTCTCAATATATATAAATATGTACTTCTATAAAATAATTCTAATGTATTGTATTCATATAGAATTGTAATAAAGTTTCACATATATCATCTTCTTTGAGATTCACATAAACTCTGTGAAGTAAGTAAAGTAGATATTGTTCCTCCTATTTATAGATAAGATAAGGGCTTCCAGAAGTTTTTGGACATTCTCAAGGTCACATGGCAAGAAAAGAATTGAAACTGGAATACTTAGGTCCACTATATTTATTCATAATTCATTGCTTTTTTCCACCAAAATTTAAAACCATTGATATAAGTGTGTATAGTATGTACCTGCCTTAATGACTTTGAATAAAAAAAAAAATCATTCGTATTTTCTGTCACCATTATCATAACAGCTATAATTTGCCAGCCACCATACTTACATTATCTCTCATTCTTACAGCAGACCTATAATCCAAGTCTAATTAATCCCAATTTATGGACGAGGAAGACGGTGTCAGAGAGTTTTAATAACATGTCCAAAGTTATTATCTCAGGTACTAAAAGCGCTGCTCTTGCTTTTTTGTTCGACTGTGTCGTATGTCTTGCAGGATCTTAGTTCCCCAGCCAGGGATTGAACCGGGCCCTCAGCACTGAAAGCAGGGAGTCCTAACTGCTCTGGACCACCAGGGAATTCTCACAAGTCTTGCATTTTAACTTGCTCTACATCTGTCTGAGTGTGTATGTTTTTTTTTCTGCACTAAACAACATAATTTCTAGATAAATTCTTTAGTACCATTTTGTTTTATAGTTAGGAAACCTAGTTTACAACTGTTACTCAGTTAAAAAGGAAAAAAAGAGAAAAATAAGTTACAGTATATCACCAGCAGAACTTCCAGGCAACGTTCTCTCTAAATCCACTTCTCTAATACTTATTTTTGCATCAGGGAATCTGTGATCACATCAGTGACTTGGACTCATGTACAGTGATGTACCTCCAAGTGACCACTGAGGCCAGATGCAGATTGAGATAGATACAAAATGATCAGAATATCTCACACAAACACATACATGTACACACATACATTGCTCAAAATCCAACCTGTCACATTTCAATGATATCAATTGTATTTGTTTCTATTGCTATGGAAAAATTACCATAAACTTAGTAGTGTAAAACGATATGAATTCATTTTCTCACAGTTTCTGTGGATCAGCAGGCTAAGCAGCAGGACTAATCTGGGTCCTCGGCTCAGGATCTCCATAGATCGCCACACTGCAATCAAAGTGTCAGCTGGGTTGTTTTTCCTTCTAGACCTGCGTTTGTCTTGCGCCAACTGAAGAAAAATGCACAACCTAAACGTTGAGAATTATGTTTTATTCAGTGGACTTACTGAGGACTTAAGCCCAGGATGCAGCCTCTCAGATAGTTCTGAGGGACTGTTCCAAAGAGGTAAGGGAAGAGCCAGGATATATAGGAGTTTTTGCTGAAAAAAATTAACATGTATTCGGACATCAAAAGATTACTGCTAATCACACGAATCAGACATCTCAAGTTAATGATTTAAGTGTTCCTGTGTATGGGAAGATGCAAAAGTCTGGGCTCACTGAAGTTATTCCTGTTTATTATTATTATTTCAGCTGTAAGAAATTTATTTTTTAACATGTTTATTTGTTTATCTTTTTCATGGAAAGGAATTTTATTTCAAATATACCAGTGCGTATATGTCAATCCTAAACTCCTGTTTTTCTCCATCCTGAATTCCACCCAGAGTGCATCACAGAGGACAGCTGCAGTGGCTGAGGGCTTGATGGCTGCTACATCCTTTGTTTACTGAAATGGCAGGTGACATTCTTTGTCCACATTTGCAACTTGATGTGGTTGTTGGCAAAGTTAAGTTCCTTCCAGTTGTAGGACTGAGATCCCCGTTCTCTTGCTGACTGTCAGCAGAGGATTACTCTTAGCCCCTCCAGGCTACCTCCATTCCTTTGCCATGCTGCCCTTTCTCAGGCCCTCTCACTACATGGCAGCTCACTTCTTCAGGGCTGGCAGGAGGACTTCTTACTCTGATCTGCTAAGACAGAGTTGTATGTAATGTAACACAATTACAAAGTGACTATCCCCAAACCTTTGCCATATAACGTAACCTAATCAAGACAGCACATGCCCTACCACTTTTACCATATTCTCTTGCCTACAGGTAAGTCACAATTTTACCCACGGTCAAGGAGAGGAGATTACAAAAGGGCATGATGGATTGGGAGTCATATTTTGTCTAACATATCAATTCACGAAGCAGAATTTTCTAAGAGGAACAAATAAGTGTCACCTTCTCTTTCCACTCAAGCTGGTGGGAAGACGACTTAACTGACAGTAGAGAATCTGACACCGAGGAGTTTCTTGAGGAGAATAAAGTTTTCCCTTGTCCATCTATGGCAAATAGCTGAGGGGTGCTTTCGCTTCACTTTTCACTATACTCTGTTGAAAATTTATCTTGCCATCACCTTTCGCTCTTTCTCTTCTACTTGCAAACTAATGCATTTCTGATGATGTGAATACATTGTAAAAAGTAACAATTAGTGCCAAAAAGCTGCATATATATGTTTTAGTATAAGAATAAAAAGTCTTCAACTCTGAAACATTTAAAATCATATTTACCAATAAGTTTTTAAAAATGTGTATATATAAAGTAAGAGTGCTGGTGGGTTTTAAAATATTCTTAAACATTACCTTATGTGCTTTGTTTCTGCAAGATATCTTTCATTTTAGCCAAGACTATAATAGGGTAAGTTTCCACAATAATAGCATTTCTGAGAAAACACAGCTTCCCAACTGATAGGTATATTCAACTGTAAGAGTTTCCACTCCCTGGGAATTCAAGAGTCAGGGTCTAAGATTTACTAACTGTGGGTCGATTTATTATCATGGAAGCCTTATTTGTAGTTCAGTACCCTCTACTGGCTGACGGTCTGAGTGACTGTAATACTGATGATAATTTATTGCATAACAGTAATATTTTCCTATTGTAGCATTTAAATTAATCAGGTAACAGGGAGGATCTTTTCTGTTCTTCATTCAAAGGCATTTGTTCGAGTTGTATCTTTCTCATGTCAGAGAAAACATTAGACATGATTAGCTGCAGGTATCTGCGATTCATGATATCCAAGCAAAGTCCTTTTTATATTTCATCTTATAATTGTATTTGCAACTTAATGTTTGAAGTGTCAGTCTTTGTAAAATTAGCTCATCTTGTTATGATTTAGAGCTTTGATGTGAGTGAAAGGCTTCAATTGCAATGCAGAGTCACATCTGAGAGTAAACTGCATAGACAAAGAAACTTAGAAGACTAGTAAATCAAATACTCCGAGCTGTCTATGTGGATTATGAGAGTATTTGCATAACTTTGAAGTATTTATACTGATGAAATTACAATAATTAAAATCATTGCTGTGTCAATTGCTAGAGGCCACAAGGCATAGCAATTACTAGCATGCAAATCAGACTTTGTGTAAGCATTTTAAAGAATAATTACCTTATTTGATTCAGATGTGCCTGAAAGGCATTAAGAATCATTTGAGCTATTTTGCCGTCAACAATTTTAAGGCTCGTAGATAATGTTGTTGTTATTATCAATTATTTACTTTTGTATATCACTTTTCCTTATTTTGGTTGAAACTAAATGCCACAGATAAAATAAAAACACACAACTTTGCTGTAACTAGGAACAATTTACAATATCACTTAAATCTGCATCTCTCTTCAGCAAACATTTTTCTTTCTAATGGGCTTGACTCTGCTATGTCATCAGTTTTGTGCTAAATAACTAATGTATGCTCGATGTCTACATTCACACAATTTAAGGTCAGGGTTGTGAATTGCAGGAAAATGCCAGAATAAGAAAGCCAGACATAAAAGGTTGCAAAATATTGTCTCAAATATATTTGTCACAGGATATGTATAGGTGGACACTTAGCCAGCTGAGAATTTTAGTCCTCTAAGTGCAAATATTTTACTTTCTAAATTTAATACCAAACCTTAGGTAACACACTGAAATCAAAACAGGCATCATATTGGAATATGTGATAATTTAGAAACTGTGAAGTACTTCCTCCAAGACTTTAAATAAAGTGATGGTTAAAGCAGGTGTATTCCATACGATTGTTGTTTTAACACAATGCTGAGTCCTGATCTGTTTTGATGTACAGAGTAAGTCATTTAAATATAAAGACTTTTTTAAAAGCATGTATCATGCAAAATAATTGAGTCATAAATCAATGAATCAAGGCAGTAATGAGGACTGTCACCCAAACTGCTTTATTTCTTTGGGCTTGCTGAATTTTACCATGTCTCTCAATAAATATTTTCTCTAAATAGGTAGAGTTTATGTGTTATTACCATTGAAAATTCAAGGTGTTCTTATGATCAAAGCTTTGCTATTTTAACATCCCTTACTTTGGTTTGTTGCTTGAAAGCTCCTGAACTTTCCTAAACTCCTAAACTACCAGATAGACTTAACCTAAAATCCATCTCTCCTTTTTGGATGACTATGGAAATGGTGTCTAGTTTTCATTTTACAAAATGTATAACTATCTGAAAACTAAAGCACTCATCCACAATATATTTTGAAAATTAATTTTGGATTATTTAAGTTAGCTTAATAACTTTACTTGGAAAATATCTTCTGTGAAAACATATATAAAGATACAAAGGAGCTAAGAAACTAGTAATAAATATGTGAGGTTTGTGCCTCTCTTTTCTACATCTATTGTATCTATACAGTTAATATGTCCTCTCATGAGATACAAAGTACAACAGACAAACATGTGTGATCCTCTTCAATAAGAGCTCCTAGAAGAAAAGTCCTAGACTCATATCAGGCATATTTTAGACACTCACTAAGTATTTGTTGATTGGCTGAGTAAAACATCTACATAAGAAGAATCCACATTTACTAGAAAATATATTTGTCATACAAAATAAGAAAAGTAAGCTTCTGTATGCAGCAGGAAGTTTAGTTACCACATCTTGCAAGAGAAAAAGAGAACCTGGATTTCATCATGCCAATTCTTGATGCCATTAACAGTGGAATAGCTGAATTTGGATATTACTATAATTTTCAGCAACAAAAACGTGTTGAAATATGGAAAAAAGGCATTAGTGTATAGAAGTTCTTATAAAAATAAAGCTTTTGACAAGCTCTAGCGTGTTCAACCACTGGAAATTGAAAAGATTTACTGATTTTTCATTTTGATATATTTTTAATCCAATCTTCTTTGTTCTGGCCTCTCTTTCTTGTTGAGTGACTGTGAGTAAATTATTTGAGTCTTTCCATGTATTTCAAACTGCATTTTTATTATTTTAAATAAAACTTTCAATAGATGTGTTCCTTCCATTTCCTTTCTATCTTGTAAGGATACGTAGAAAGAAAAGTTCCACCAATGACTCTTAATTACATTAGTTTCCAGCAACATCTTATGCGACTTAGTTACAGGGCTTCTTACAGCCCATAGTAAAGTAAAAGATGTTCCTTTGTTCCCTGTGGCAAAATAAATTGGTCATTCATATATACAGTCTGGGCAAAAAGTTGGGCAACATGAACACTTTTAGAATTACAATGCATTTGAATTATAGTGTCATTACTGTTGGTTCTCTCTTTAATAAAAGATATATGTTCTTACCTACAATGGATCATAATTCTCTAGAACACATTGAGTCAAGATCTACAAAACAATCTAAATTCTTTCAGAGTAATTTTCCAAAGCTTTCCCAGAGACCCTGGCCAAAAATTAGCACGGACCAAATTATACATCAATTTTATCTTCATATGGTAAGAAAAAGAAATTGCATAGTAGATCACCTCTATATAGATGATTTTATTTCACTTTTTATATAGTTTGCATTCAAAACATTAGGATGGTACGCTCATATTTATGTCAATATTTTTTTGTGTGTGTGGGATCTTAGTTCCCCGACCAGGGATCAAACCCGGGCCCATGGCACTGAAAGCAACGAGTCTTAACCACTGGACTGCCAGGGAATTCCATATGTCAACATTCTTAATGTTCACAGGATAGCATAATTCAACAAGGCTTAGCATATAATACAGTATAGACCTCATATGGCCCAGAGCAATGACTCAGATGAAGCACAATCACAATATTCCCTGGAGAACATTTTAAACATGTAGTTTCATTCTCTTCCCCAGAGTTGCAGAAGCAGAATCTCAGGGAAGTCAGTCTTGGGACTCTGCATTATAAAGACATTCTCCAGAGATGCTTGGGCATAGTTAGGTTTGATCATCACTGTCAGGTTCCAGTGTGCATAGAGAGGCCCCAAAGTGTACCAATATGTCCCAGAGACAGCAAAACAAGTGAGAGATGGAGCCTTAAAGCTTGGTTAAGCGTGTCTGGTTTTTTTCCCTCTCTGTAAAGCAAATAAACTTTTACTTTTTTTTTTTTTTTATATATAGCTTCAGTGTAAATTTCATTGTGCAAAAAGATTTATAGCCAAAAATAATGTAAAATATATTTATTCCTTACCTACTGCTTTTTCTAGTTGATATTGTAGCTTTGAAAAATAGTTAGGCCTCTAGTAAGATCTCTTTTTCTCCTAAATATATAGGAATGGGTGAATATCTTCTTAATATGAAAATAACCAAATATATATCAGAAAACAAATTTCAGCATCATGTGTAATGGTGAAATAGCAGAATTTCCAAGAAAATCAGAAAAAAGATTTTTTCATACATTATCATACTATCTATGATATATTTTAATATCATTTTGAAGGGCTACTTAATGTAGTGGACATGAGAATAAAGTATAAGTTTTATATTCTAGAAAGGAGAACTTAAAATTACCATAATTTATAAATCCAAGGGAATCAACAAAGAAACCATTAGAAACCACTAGATAATAGATCATGCAGTCATTTAAAATTTTAAGTGTCAAAAACAAAACCTTTCTATATACAAATTCTGACTAATTAAAATATATCATTGAATAAAATAAACAATTAAAAATAGCAATAAATAAAATATGTAAAACCTCATCATAAATGTTGAGGAACTATGTGAAGAAAACTGCACCTTTCTATTGAGAGGTAAGTCTAGAAAGACATAATAGAGTATAATAAAGATATGCCCTATTTTTGGAAGAAACACAATATTATGAAAAAGGAAGAAAAATAGCATAAAGATGTCAAGTGTCTCAAAATCAATCTATATACTAAATGTAAGATTAATGGAAAAACAAACAATTTCTAAAGGTCTCTGGCAAAGACTGTAAAATTTATGTGGAAGAATAAACTATAAAATTATAAAAAAGAAAAACAATCACATGATTGCAAACGATATAAAGCCTAACAAATAGATATCATGATATTCACAAAATTCATGTAATTCTGGCACTGCAATCCATAGACAAAACAGTCCAGAAATTAAACAACGGAATATGGTAAAGACAACTTTTCACATTAATAAGGGAAAATATATATATGGGGGGGAGAGAGAGAGAATTCTGCTTCTAGGTAACATAGAGTAATAGAGACCAGAAATACCTTCCTGCCTGAAACAATTGGAAACCAGACAAAATATCTAAAACAATGGCTTGCAGACATTAAAAACTGGACAAAAAGGACAATGACCACGGAAACAGGATTAGCAATTGAGACAAGCCCCCAAGTTGTCCCAGCTTACTTCCTAGAGAGAAATTCCAGGACACAGTGTTGGAGGGACACCAAGATGGAGTTCAGCCATTTTCTTAAGGAGATAGAGCTGGGAGTCCAGGGAGGCCATAGCACCTAGAATTGCCAGGACAGATGATCTTAGAGGAGAGGATTGCACATAGAAAGAACTTGAGAGATCAGTAGGGGATCACCCTCAAGCCTTCAGCTGAGTACGAGTGAGTGCATACATGTGAGAAAACTACCCAAGGCTGGGAAACAAATAAACAACAAAAGCAGCAAACGAAAGAATTCCCATAATTCTTTAAAGGCAGGGAATTTATATTGTCACCAGCCAAAGTAGAAAACCTAGTAATTCACAGGACATCAGGTAGAGTGTGCAGAAAGATATTGCCTCAGTAGTGGAACAAAGTTAGTCTTAGACTAAAGACTGATCTGGTCATGCACATCAAAACTTAAAAGCAAAGCAAAAATGGATCAATTATTTCAAGCAATTTAACTGCATCTCAGTACAGGGTTCAAGAATATTTATAGAAATACAAAAATATCCAGCACTCAATAATACAAGATTAAAAGTGCCTGGCACCCAATCAAAAATTACCAGAGATGTAAAGAAACAGAGAAATACAACCCACAATAAAGAAAATTTGAATTGCTAACAACAGAGTGAAAAATGATTAAAGGTTATATAATTAGTAGAAAGAGAGATAAAACAATTATAAACATACTCCATATGTTCAGGAAAGTAGAGAAGAAATTGAGTGTGATATTTCAAGACATAAAAGATACCCTATGGACCTAAACAAAGAAATGAAGAGCATTGGAATGGTATATATATGAGTAAATATAAAAGGCTTCTTTTTAAATATTTTTAAAAGATAATCTGCCATTTAAAACCAATAATCGTAATAATAATGAAGTTTGGGATTTTCAACCTATTGAGAAATAAAATGTATGATAACAGCACAAAGGCCAAGAAGGAGACAATGGAAGATAATTCTCACAAGACTCTTGTAACATACTTCCCACAGTAGTGAAGAGATTATTCCTCTTCCTGCTCTGATTTGCACTTTTCATTTAAGATTGAAAACATCACTGCTTATTTTCCCTGATTTCCTAAAATCTCTTCTTAAATTCTGCCTGAAGTCTCTCTCTTGATAAGGCTCAACCATTAGATTCCCCAGCACAGACCAGGAGAACCTGTACTGCCATCCCTGGTTGATCTTACAATGCCATATTGTCCCGCAGGTTACACATGCTCACTGCTCCTCCTTTATTTGTCCAAACATCCTCATGTAAATTAACTCTGAAAAATGAATCTGACCACCAGTTCACCACACATATGTGAATGAATCCCAGCTAAGTCTGAGATGTCTCCAGTTACAAAGAACTAACAGTGGAGCTAAGTCAAATAGGGAAGTGATTTTTAGTTATGGAATAGAGAGATTCTAAATCAGTACTAAATTATGAAGTTTCTATATGCACTTTTCTTTTGCCCTTTTATAACGAAGTTTTGAGAAACTCGCCAACAGTGAAAATGTGCCCACTCTCCTCTTTTTTTTCTTGCTATGTTTAACACTACCTTAGAGAAAGGAAATATTCCTTCTGGTTGGACTAAATATACCACTTTCAATTACCTGGGAGACTGAAATGGAATTACATATCATGAAGGACTTTGAAAGAGCTGATGTAAGTTGCTAATTTGATAAGCATTGTGCAGGTCAGCTTTTTCTCTGCAAACTTCTCTCAACCTCTCCTCCAGTTTCACATTTCACAGAGACATATTCTAACACATCTTGAGCAGAGTATGATAGACTTGTGAACAATCTGAAGTCAATCCCCAGTCCTGTTGTTTCTCCAATCTAAACCTTAAGAGTTTTCCTTTCATGCATGGATAAATGGAAAGGAAAAGAATATCATCAGGACTCAATGGAGAGTCTCCTCTGATACAAAGTTATTCATGAAGAAAAATTAAAGAAGAAATGCACTTTAATTTTTAAATAAATCAAGCAGTAAAATGTATGTATTAAGCAAGAGAGGACTATTTAAAAGAACAACATAGAATGTGAAAAGAAGGTGCAATTAAGTAAAATAAGTAAAATACCAATATATTGTACACTTAACTATAAAACACAGTGAATCATCTGTAGAAAAGACAAACAATAAGTATTCACAGAGCACAGAAAATTATAAAGAAGAAAATCACATAGATAGAGGATAATTATGGAAGTCTAACCTACAAATAATGACTCTTCTCAAAGAAGGAAAAAACAAATACAAAAGAAGAAATAATAAAAATGTATTAATTTTTAAACTATTAAGGCCATTTACCCAAAGGCTCATTATTATCTGGGAAAAATTACTGAAAGGAAATCTACACAGATTGTTCTTGAAAAATAATGACTAGGATTCCAAAAATAAAGAAAAAAAAACTTTTGTAAGTATCCATGTAGAAATAAGTAACTTTTAAAGGAAACATATTAGAGACCTAAAGAAATTAAAAATGAAAGGAAGAGAAAAATTTCATGAGTCAGATTTTCTTCCTAAAAGAGCAAAAATAGCAATATTAATTGTTTCAAATGTTTTTTGTAGCAAGTGGTTGAAAGCAAATAAATTATTAGATAGTGCAGAAATAATAGAAAACTTAAAATATAAGGCATTAAACAGAACAAAGGGAATCTTTTTTATCTTCCTAAAATATTCAATTGCAGTGAGAAAAGGAGTGTCCTATATTATACATGATAATTCACCTCCTATAACAAACCATTTAAATGGTTTAATACAATAAATGTCTTTAATGTTGCACTTCAGTGCAGGTTCTGGGAGTTCTTTATTCCATTCTAGGAAATACTCTCCAATTTAGTTGGTCTATTATTTTCTAGAGCCTTGCTATTCTCCACTGAAATTTCAGAATATGAACAATGCATAAGTGAAGAGAAACTGTGAAGAATTGCAAGAGGAAGTTTAGAGATCAGTCCTAAATGGCATTAATAATTTCCTTACATATTCCATTGGCCAGAGCCTCATCATATGGCCTCACCAAAAGCAAGACAGGATAAGTACAGCTAAGCACTGTCTTAGGGAGAAAAGGAAAGAAACTGATATTAGTGGTATTAGTGAACACTAGCTTTCTTTGTTACAAGTACTAAACATTTACGTGTCAAAAATAACAATAAAAACAAAATATTAAGTTCTAGAAAAAAACTGACAGGAAACTGGAAGTATTATAATATTTTAATACATAGTTATAAGTTAAAAATAAAGAAGGTTCTAATCAAAGTAAAATTCTAAATATGGGAAATATAGATGATACTGCCTTCTGAGGTGTGTATAGAATGTATACAAAAATACTAAGGTATTTTTCAATAAAGAAAACTTCAATGGAAGAGATTGAATTGGTTATAAATTGGCCATTTGAGTTAGTTAACTTATTTTATATAAATTATTCATTTCATGACAATGCCTTTTACAACCATCGATAGGTACAACTACATAGACATGGATCTAAAAGATGCTTTAGAATATTAATGTGATATCTGGAATTAATTGAGAAATTACCACCAATTTACTAATTTATATAATTTTTGAATAAAAATAGATTACTTAAAATCTAGGTGGGAAGAAATGTATTTCAAGTTTTTGTAAAAGAAAAAACATGAAGAGGAATGTGTAATTTACTGTGATTATTAACTTGAGTGAAAATGTAATGTTTTGACAGTGCAATCCAGCAAATTGTGCAAAAAATAATACCACAATTGTATATAGTTAAGACAAATACATATCAGTATTAAAGATGTGGATGGAGAAACCACAAATATAAAAAGTACTCTAAAACTGCTGGGAGTTCCCTGGCAGTCCAGTGGTTAGGACTCGGTGCTCTCACTGCCATGGCCCTGGATTCAGTCCCTGGTTTGGGAACTAAGATCCTGCAAGCTGCATGGCATGGCTAAAAAAAAAAAAAAAAAAGCTTAGTTGTACTAATATGTAAAACTACAAAATGCAATTTTACTATAAATACTGAGTTGTAATCCCCAATCACAAAATTTTATGCAGGCATGAATATGATAAAAGTGGAATTCAAACCCTTTGCAAAAGTTTCTATGAATCGGCCCATAATTTTTTGGCAAACCTGCAAAAATATTCATAAATTTTTGCATAATTTTTTTTCTCTTTTGCTACATCTTTGCCATAACTCCCAAATACCAGAAAAAATATTTGTGTAAAGAGTTGTTCATTAAAGTACTTATTTATTATTATTTTTTAATAAATTTATTTATTTTTGGCTGTGTTGGGTCTTCATTGCTGTGAGTGGGCTTTCTCTAGTTGCGGTGAGCGGGGGCTACTCTTTGTTGTGGTGCGTGGGCTTCTTGTTGAGGTGGCTTTTTTTGTTGTGGAGCACGGGCTCTAGGCGCGCGGGCTTCCGTAGTTGTGGCACGTGGGCTCCAGTAGTTGTGGCTCACAGGCTTACTTGCTCCCCAGCATGTGGGATCTTCCCGGACCAGGGATCAAACCCGTGTCCCCTGCATTGGCAGGTGGATTCTTAACCACTGTGCCACCAGGGAAGTCCCAAAGTATTTATGTATATACTATATGAGACTACATACACATTTTTTTAAATGGTGATTAAAAGATACAAAAGATGGAATATATTTGCAAGCCTCAGAATGTCACCTTATTTGGAAATAAGTTTGTTGCAGATAAAATTAGTTAAGTTAGAGATAGGGTGGGCCCCTAATGCAATATGACTGGTTTCCTTATAAGAAGATGACCATATGAAGTCACAGAGTTACAGGGAGAATGTCATGTGCCAGGAGACGGAGATTGGGCTTATGCTTCCACAAACAAGGAATACTTGAAGCTGGAGGAGGTAAAGAAGAAGTCCACAGAGGCTTTGGAGAGGGCATGGCCCAGCTGACACCTTCATTTCAGACTTGTAGCCTCCAGAGCTGTGAGAAAATAAACTTCTTTGGTTTAAGCCACCCAGTTTGTGTTACTTTGTCACAGCAGTCCTAGGAAAACAATACAACAGTCTAATTCCTGATTTTCTATCTTCCCTAAACCTGCTCCTCCCTTAGCTTTCTTCAATTTAGTAACTCCATCCATCCAGGTGTTTAGGACTAAAGCCTAGAACTCATCTTTGACTTCTCTGACTCACATTCGCCATATTTAAACCATCAACAAATCTTAATGGTTTAACCTTTTAAATGTATCCAAAATCTAAGCACGTTATACACCTCTTTTTTCACCACTCAGTTCCAAGCACTGCCATTGCTCATCTGGATTACTGAAATAATTTTCTAATTGGTCTACCACCTTCATCTTTCACCCACTGCTGTGCATTCTGAATGTAGCATCCTAAATGTGTTAGAACAGAGTCAGACCATGTCTCTCATTGCTCTAGATCCTACAGTGGCTTTCCACATTAGACAGAATTAAAGCAAAAATCCTTAACGTGGTCTAGATGGGTCTCTATGATCTAGTTTACTTTTCTTCCCCAATTCCTACCATTTCCCATACCTCTTTGACCTCATCTCCTACCAACTCCGCCCCAACTCCAACGACATATGTCACAGAGCCTACTTGTTTGCTGTTATCTATGTCTAAAATGTATCTCATGATTAGTTTAGTTTTCATGTTTAAGTATGGTCTTATCTCTAAGACCTTCCCTGACCGCCTTATTCTCTGTTGTTACAACCTCAATCCTCCTCTGCTTTATTATTCTTCATAGGATTTATCTCCAACTGGCACAATATAAAATTTACTTGTTTGATTATTATTTGTCTTCTCCCACTAAAATGTATATCCCACTGAAGCACATTTTAATCCTTTATTGGTTGCTGTGTCTCAGATCCTAAAAGAAGGCTTAGAACATAATAAGTATTTTATAGATAACTGTACAAATTAATAATTACAAGGGAGACATACCATTCATCAATTTGAGCAAAAAAGCTATTTAAAAAGACTATGTATATTTACTACATGCTGCGAGATAAATATTGTAGCTGTAAATGACATATTTCTTCATTTAAATATGTCTAACAAGACCAGTTTTTGGAATTAAACGGTTTTATTTACCTTCTTTAAAGTGATAAAACTGCATTTTTTAGTAATAAGATTCAGCATTTCACTAAATCATATCTTTCTTTTAAATTGTACAATTTAGTAATAATGCCAGGGTATTTGTCAAAGAATCCCCTCTAAAGTAATTAAATTTCCTTTTGCTTAAAATAATGCATTAGAAATGTATAAGATTATTATCAATGATAGACTCCACTTTTTCTCATGCATTTTCTTTGTATAAATTGTGTTGCAAAATGTAAACATAAGCAACTGTGAACCATCAACTCACAAATAATCTATCCCCCAATTTAAAATTTGATATTTCTATTCAGTAAACTTAATATTCCTGACCATATAAGTATATTAAGTAGTAATATCTGATTACCAGAAATTTCACATTCTTATGAAATGTCTTTGAAATGTCGAGTTTTCAGGCAGAGTAGATGTCTATTGTATTTTACTGCCAAAATAACATGTTTCAAATAGTAAAATGGCTGGGGAATACTGACCGAGCTATTAATAAAACAACCAGCTTTTAGCTGGCAAAGCAGCCTTCTTTCCATCAAACACGTCTCAGCCTTTAATAAAGAAACTCAAGTGGTGTAGGTGAAAAATTACTTTTCTCACCCGGTCATCTGTCTGTCATGTATTATTCAGGTCACCAATGTTTGTCCTGAACTGTATCATTCTGTAGTTGTGTCAGGTATGAGATATGTTCAGTGTAATTCCATCAGACTTCGTGAAGTTGATTAGAACAGATCACCTTTCGGCATGGGCACAAGTTACCTCAGCAGATTGAGTGAAAAAGACTTATTTATCTTTGCCTTATAATAAAGAAAGAGATGAGCAAATTTATCCATTAACTTGAAAAGACTCACATATTTGGGGTGAGAACAAACTATAGTTGGTAATTCTATTGAAAATACTATAGGGCATGGATGTTTCTTCTGGAGTAAAAAAGCTTAAGTGGAGTCTGCATTTGATAGCGTGACATATTTAACCAAAGTACATGCATTTTATTATAGTCCTTAAAATGGTAAATGTTTGTCCCACAACAAAATTATAGAATGCAATAAAATGTGCCAAACCTTTGACGGTTTCCATTGCCTTTTATCCTGCATTCTTTTTGCAAAATAATTTTCACTTTGAGTTTACAAAAAATCATCTCCAAAGTTTATGTAAGCATTATACTGTTAGGCCTTGATTAAGTCATAGGCTAATTTTAGCTAAAAAGATTCTAAAACATTACATAACTCAAAAATATTTGTGAAGAGGTTTGGACAAATCCAAAGATATATGAGTTACGTGTAAGGAAACCTAGGTGTAAGATCACGCCTGATGTGACCTGCGGTCCTCATGTTCCTTATCTGGCAAATAAATGAGTAGGACTCATGGGTCCTGGAGGTGGGAGTGAGCAAAATGACACATACGTGATCATACAGTAGAGTAAGTCTGTGTTCTAGTTTAGACTCTGCTACTTATTAGATTCATGATTTAGACATGTTTCTAAAAATGAAAATAAAAGACCATATGGTAGCATATCTAGCATATAGTAATGTGTGTGTAATGTATATGTATGTATGTACACACACAGATATTTAAGCATTGCCTCACTTCAAATGGTTTTAGATACACAAAATAGGAATTAGGGTATATTCTTTATTCTCACATCTTCCAGTCACTGATTTTAAGAACTCTTGAAATAAATTTTGAAAAATATAGAACACTGTCACTAAGAGCAAACTAGGTGACTTCGTAATTTTGCAAAATTTGCATTGTTACATATAAAAAGAGAAAAAGAGTGTGAAAATCTAGTGGGGAATCTACCTTTCTCTTACTCTGTAAACCTATGTATTTCCTTTAGCTGGGTGCCATAGCTCAAAGCAACAAGTATTTATTAAGCTTCAGGAAGTGGCCAATGTTTGCTGTGCTGTGAAGCACACTTGCCAGGTATAGATTTTGTCCTCCAGAGAAAAATTTTTTTTTGAGCCGATGAACAGGAAGCCTTACGTGTATGAAGCAAACCAGAAGCATATAAAGTGTAATCAAGTGTTAGTGTCTCATAGAGCAAATTTAAGCTGCTAGATAAATTTTGAAAAAGGGAAATACAGAAGATAATTTATTTTGTGTAAAATATTCAGAGGGAGGAACTGAAAGATAAAACTAAATTTATACTCATCTTACTTTACATCCTTAGATCTTGTACTTTTTAAAATTGTTTGAAGTCCATACATAGACTTCTAAGTTCTCTGTGTGAATTATTCTATGGGATCATTTTTTATTTTCATGGCTGGCAACTTATTAGTGATTTAAATAGGCATCCAAACCACACCCCTTCCATTGTATATGTCTGGATTACCTTTAAACCTAGCTAAAAAGGTGGGCTCTGATTGGCTTACCCTAAAGCAGTCAAGGTAGTTTTACTGAAAGTGAGACACATGAGTTAAGTTTCTCCAATCAAAGGGAAACTCAGAATCTTGTTCGATGCTTGAACATATGCATGTGGCCTTCTAGATTCCCAGAAATATTCTTGACTTTTTCAAAGCCCACCTTGGACATTTTATTCCCGTTTTTCATTGTAAGTTTTTTGGTTAGCCTCTTGTTAATCTTAACTTGTATCACTGCCTCAGGCAATTGTGCTGTTAAACAGTTTTCTCTGATTTTTTTGAACAAATTATATACAGAAATGGCTATTCTCACAGATAGAGATCTGAGTTCAATAAAATAAAATGAGTCCTGAAAATGGAGGTTTTCAGTGAGCTACCAGACAGGTCAAACAGTGGTGGTTTTCCAGAAATGCAGTGTTGGGGTGAGCTCCAAGTTATTGTGTTCTCTCCAGTGGCTCGTAAGGCCATTGTTTTTCAAGGTTACTAAAAATTTGGGTTAGGGTGATGGGAATAGGGCAAGTTAAAATACCACTAAGCTCACTGTCCTTACCATGATATAGCCAGTTTTCTTGAATAAGTGTTCCTTATACAAATCTTTTGTTAATTTCTAGACTTCTGGTAAGGTTAAAACTAATCAAAAAATAAGATAAAATGGTTAAGTACAAAAATATTAAGTATAACAAAGTATATGCAGTCAGAAGTATAAAGAATATTTGCATAATTTATAACACTTCATGATGTTAAAAATAGCATTATTGTATTTAGTCTTCATAATGACTCACATGGTAGGTATTTATTTTCCCTACTTTCTAGATGAAAACAACTAAGACTTAGAGAGTACTAGTCATTTGCCCAAAGTCACAGTTAATAAATATGGAAAAAGACAGATTAATCAGATTAATCTGACTATATTGCCTTAATTTAATTAACATCTATCATGATGATATATAAGTATATATATCTCATATGTAATGACTAATATTTATTCAGAACCTACTATGTATCAGCGACTTGACAGGTACATTTAATGCATTGCCTTAAATAATTCTCACAAAGACCTGAAAACTTGAAAAATTAGGAGTTATTTTCCCTAAAGTTAATCTCTGCAATTAATGAATTAGAAAAAAAAATTGAAGAAGTTTTAGAATGGGCAAACTTTAATACATAAAATTATTATTTAAAAAAATAAATGAAAACCCAAGAAAATTTCTAAATATAGATGCAAATAGTAAAATGTATCGCAATTACCTCCTTATAATGAAAACATACATTATAGTAAGTACATAGAGTCAAACTGATGGTGCCAAAGGGAAAATATCCAGAAATTAATATGACAAAATTAATAAATCAATAAAGCAATGGTAGATTGAGCATACATATTGTCTTAAAACTCATACATGACAAAATCTTCATCAATAATAACTTATTTGCCTTTTCTTTGTTTTGTTTTGCGGTACGCGGGCCTCTCACTGTTGTGGCCTCCCCCGTTGCAGAGCACAGGCTCCGGATGCGCAGGCTCAGCAGCCATGGCTCACGGGCACAGCCGCTCCGCGGCATGTGGGATCCTCCCGGACCGGGGCACGAACCCGTGTCCCCTGCATCGGCAGGCGGACTCTCAACCACTGTGCCACCAGGGAAGCCCTATTTGCCTTTTAAAAGGCAAATAAATGCCTTAATATACAGTTTTTATAAATGAACAACGGAATAAGTGAAAATAGATGAAGTCATTCTACTTTCAGAAAATAAAACAAACTTTTATTTACATGAGGGGTTACCAAATCATGTTTCTGTAAAGGTCTTGATAGTAAAGAGGTTAGGCTTTGTGTACCATAAAGTCTCTGTCCTAACACTCAACTCTGCCATTGTAGCAGGAAAGCAGCCAGGGATAAGACACAAATTGATGGGCCTGTCTGTATTGCAATAAAATTTTATTCAAAAAAAGTCACAGACAAGATAGGACCCATGCTACCAGAGTTCCTGACTTGTGTCAATGAGAAACCACTTTCAATTAGTAAATGGGTAAAAATAAAGAAAACAAAGTAAGAAATTTTGTTTGTTGCAAAGGCAAGAATAAAAGAAAAACATGCTGCTGGAGTATGCATATATCATAATATATAGTAAAAGTCCAAATTTTCCTTATATTTGGACTCAAAAATTCTAATTCTTAGATTTAATCTAAGGAAATAACAATATTCATTATCTAAATCTTATCATTTATCTTGGTGTATGGTCAGACCACTTAAGATGGCTGTTCTCTTGCTCTCTGTACATCCCCTTACCGATGAGTGCCTGCTTTACCTATACCTTAAGCACATGACTGACCTTCCTACTACTTGCCCCAAGCCCCAGCTAGTGACTGTTCTTATCAAAGGGGTGGTGAGGGGCATGCCCCTCTACTGGTTTCCCTGGTAGCTAATAAGCCCACCTGATGTCAATTCCCCTATAACTAGTAATCTCCCCTTACCCTCTCCCCCCAAGGTGAAGACCGCCACCATGTCCTGCTTGCTGTCCACTGCACACAGTAGGGTGTTGCTCCAGGACCTTGCTTCAGACGTGTAAACTCTCCCATCCATTTAACTGTTGATGTCTCTGTCATTGTTTCCGGGCTCCTTCTTTGGTCTTGAAGCTGGGTAAGCACAGGGCTTGTAGGCCTTCGGGATGCAGCCCAACACTTGGGGTTTTGCATTTGGAAAAATGAAAAATAGAAAAGGATGAAAGTGAAACATTTTGGGGGGAAACTTTTTTGGAGATTTTTTTTAAAGAAATTTCCCCCAAAATGCTTACGGGTGCTTGGAAATTCTCAATCCTAAAATACTAATAGCAAAAAAAAAAAAAAAAAAAAAAAAAAAAAAGTTAAAGATTTCTCTCTTTAGCTTAGAATAATCTAGTAGAAATCAATACTCATAACTCTGATTTTTGTTTGTCGTTTCAGTAAGAGAATTCATCCTCTCTATGACTTGTCCCATTTTAAGTTCTTGACCATATTACATGAGTAAAATGATATTGGCCATCTTTTTCCTTTATTTACATAAATAAGACCGTGTAGAAAATAACAAAAATAGTAACTAAAATGTGTTTATCTTGTAGTTTTTAAGACATGATCTTCTAATTGACATCTTGCTTAGTTGATAATTAACCCTGTAAGATGCATTACATTTTTTTCATTCTAAATGGTATCCTGATGACCTACATGTGACAACAGTTGACCAAAGATCCACATGAGGAAACACAGGGAACACTGAGTGAAATCATTTCATATCTGTGGATTTCATTTACTCTTCCCTAATGAGCAAGGTTGTTCAAACACAAAAAAGCCTCTTTCTTATTTCTTCACAGGAAAATGAGAAGGATTGATCCTCTTTGGTGTACTCCAGAATTCAGAATCACATTGGGTTAACATCTGAAATCAGACACCTCAGGTCAACGTTTGCTTGTTAAGCCATTCCTACAGTCTATGAGGGTAGTTGCTTTAGTTAGAGAACCTTCAAATCTTTATAGTATTCTACTTCCTTTTTGAAAAAATATTTCTCTCCATTCCTTCTTAATATCACTGTCCTAACAGCATGCATTGTTATACCTGTGATTAGATAGAATGCCTCCAAATGACCTCCAAATAGCAAAGGGAGATCTGGAAAATAACTCCTCTGAAGTTCTCAATCCGATTGCTGCCTTAAGTTCTTTCATAAGCTGAAAGTCACAGTGAAAGGTCAAAACTAGATGTATGGTATATTAATGAAATATGGCAAAGTTCAACCAAAACTATATTACTTGAGGTACAAAGAGAGTGATATAATGCTGTCCTAACTAAATAAGGGTTGGAGGAGGAGCTTTGAGAAGAAATAGGGATTTGAAATATTTCTGGAGACTTTTGATGAAGGTGGTTAAACATCAAGCAATATGTTCTAAAATGCATATTTTAATGGATATATATCTCTAAATGACTAATATAATTATACTTTAAATTTCAATTTTAGCATTACTAGAAGCTGGCATGTACTAGGTTAAGACTCACAGTTATTTAAATTTTGGCACGGGATAATTGTACTTAATATATAGTATCTATGACTAGAGATCTGTAACCAGAAACATTTTTCTGTTAAAAACTTGTCTCTTGAACTGGCTTTCTGGGTCAAATGTGGTCACCTGCAAGACTTTATTCCTTACTGTACTGTGAGCATGTGAGTAAATTGAAGAGTGACGCTGCAGAACCATGACAAGCCTCTCAACCCACCCTCTCTGACATGAGTTATTCGGGTCATTATGAGGGAGCTCTGAGATGAGAGTGAGAAACCTTAAGGGCTTAATATTTAGTGAAACGTTTAGAAGTTTGAATTCCAGTCTTTATTGAGATTTTAAACTTTTTCAAGCTTAAATCTTGGATGAAATTTTCCAATAAAAATTATCTACAGTATCATTTTGGCTTTTGTCTTTGTCCTTTCAGAATGAGTCAAAGAATGAGAGTTATTTTTCGTGAAAGAAGAATTTTTAAGTAAAATGTGGTATTCATAGACTAGACAAACTAAAAAAAGAATATAGATTTAATTTTCAATACTTCTTTCTCCTTTAGGTAGTTAAGGTCTAAGTTGATGTACTCAACACCTATTTATGTATATACCACATTAGTAATATAAACAACATCAACCCATACTAAAATCTATGAGCCACATAAGTGAATATTCAGCTAATGGAGAGCATTAACCAGAGCAGACCAGACTTATGCAATGTTAGCTTATAAATACTAATTCCAGTAATGCATAAAAATTGATTCTAGCATTGTCAAAATTAATTATGGCTATTAAATTATTTAAGTGTGTCAGGGATTTGTCTATATATTTTGTATTATTATTTCCACCATTTCTCTGACAAGGAAGCTGCCTCCCCTGCATATATTCTTTCTGAGAGTTTTATTTCCCCCTAAGAATCTTATATTTAGAAGTATATAGAAATATACATAGATTCCAGAGATAGGTTTCTTGGCAGAACTAAAGGACCAATTGCATGTAAAAGGTTAAGGAAGTAGGTTTAGCCAAGAATGACTGAATTACCTGGTTTAGATAACCATTGGAGGATAAAACAATTTAATATGGAAGGAAATTCAGGAAGATGAACAAGCCTCAGAGGAAACATATCAAATGTTATTTGGGATGTGAATTTGAAAGACTGAGGAATCACCAGAGTAGAGAGAGGTTTCCAAAGTCTGAATGGACGCTTGGAAGTAAGATCAAACAATGGTAAGTGTTGAAGTCATAGATTCAGGAGTCTAAAATCAGAAACAATAACGGATGCCTAGAAATAATCAACACAGGTCCTTGCTGAAACCATGGAAATATACAACAATGCCAAGAATGATCACAAGGTGGGAAGAGAATTATTCTGAGGGCAGAGCTCGGATTCTTTCCAATGGGAGATGCAGACGAAGGAGTGAGAGAAGAGACTTGAGCTGTCAAAAGTGCAGTAGGGGGGCTTCCCTGGTGGCGCAGTGGTTGAGAGTCCATCTGGTGATGCAGGGGACACGGGTTCGTGCCCCGGTCTGGGAAGATCCCACATGCCGTGGAGCGGCTGGGCCCGTGAGCCATGGCCGCTGAGCCTGCACATCTGGAGCCTGTGCTCCGCAACGGCAGAGGCCACAGCAGTGAGAGGCCCGCGTACTGAAAAAAAAAAAAAAAAAGTGCAGTAGGAGAAAGGAGAGTCTGGACACATGCTCCATCAAGGGGTTCCTCCTTGGGGACAGGAGCAAGGCTTTGTCTGAACACCTGTTCTCAGGAGAGATCTGATAAACTCATTCACTCTCAGGTATAAGTGACTAATAATACCTTAAAACCGGAAAAAAAATCTATAGTGCAGCCTAGAGATTTGTTACTTTAAAGGCGTTTCCAAAATACGAAGAAAGGAATAAAGTAGTGAAGCAAAATATCAAGATTCTTATTATTTAACAATGTCAAATGTTATACAGAAGTCAAATACTTTTACACCTTAAAAGAGGTCATGGAAACAGAGGACTTGAAAGCAAGAGCTGTCCTTGAGTAGTGGCAACAGAAGGCCGATTTCAGAACATTGTTTTAGTTATTAAATTTTCTAGATAGTATTTGTGAATTGAAAAACAAAAATCTGAGCTGCTTTTATCTACCACTAACAAAGAGGCACATGATGTAACAGAGCTTTAATGCACACAATCTCCTGCAACTGCTAAAAGTAATTAAAATAGTGATTTCTATTTTGCCCTCAGGTTTAGGAGAGCAGTTTATCAGTAGCTGGGTTGGAGTCTCTAGGCATTTCCTCCCTATTTTTTTCCTTGCCAGGCTTAGAGCTGAAGCAGGGCCTACACCTGTACCCACCTTCAGGCCAAGCATTCCATGGGAGTAAAGACAAATCCACTCCCCCCTGGATGTAATTATCTGCACTGCTAGTGTGTATATCAGACTATGTGAGATCCTGAGGCATGGTGGGAAGAAGAATGGGTTTGGAGACAAAGAAGTTAGGTCCCAGTTATAGAATCTTTGGATAGAAAAATTCATCCATTGTACGTTCAATTATTTTTTTATCTACGTAATGAGAGGATTGGAGAAGGCTACTGTGAATTTCCTGTAAATTTTATATTCTGGGATTCTGCAGGAAAAAAGCAAATCACTTTTTACTGCTGACAGTTTGATATTCCTTAGGCCATGACTATCTAAGCATTACAAGGTCTTGGAAATAAAAACGTGAGGGTCATAATATGCATAGAGAATATTTTTCTAATGCTATAAAAAGTTTGGTAACAATGTTTGGCGTCTTTTGAAAAATCAATGTCATTCTAAGAATTCAGTAATTTATCATGCTATTTTGAGGAGATATGTATGTATTTCTCTCAAAATATTTATATGCACTCCTAATGGATTATCAACTATATACACACAGGAAAATGTGAAGAGACACCCAGGGGGATAGGTGACTTCAATTACTTCTTTTCAATTTAATGACTTTTCCTGCTATTATGTCAACCACTTTCTCTCTACATTTTTCCTCAAATTCTCTTTAAAACTTTTAGCCATTTTGACCTTTTAGACCATGTGGGTACAATTACCCAAACAGTGCACCGATAACCTTCAAGCATAACGTCACTTCACTGACTCTTTCACTGGAAATAACACATGTCGTTATAGGAAGAATAAAGTTCCTTAAATGGGAAACATTGTCTCTGTTCCAATTGCCTTGGTCTTTTAAAGATTAACATTTAGAGAGAGGAAATGTTTTAAGTGAGAACACTGAGCAGGTTTTATTGTAATTAGTTTCTATATTCAGATTAATTTGTGGGTTCATTGTCAGCTACTGAAATGCCCAGACTAGATAAGGTAATCCATCCCTCAGGGGAAAGAATTAATTCAAAACGTCATGGATATGAACACAGAAAGCCCATGGAGAGAAATAGGGTGTTGGGAGAAGCGTAAGAGGGTTTATCTTTACACTTTTTCATTTAAATCCTGGAATACCTTTGTATCTTTTATTGTTTGTTTTTAATTCATCTGTTCTTTAGCCATTTTGAATCAATGTAAACTACATGGGAAAAGAAGTTTATAGAGTGTTGCAGAGGGAGTTTATCTTTTTCCTCTTTTATCGAAATCCTGGATATCTTTATATTTTTAGCTATATATTTGAGAGTCTTTTTTTTAAACGTCTGCTCTTTAGCCATTTTGATCAAAAGTAAAACACGGCGGGGAAGATGTGGAGGGGTAAGAGGAAGGGAAAGTGTTTATCTTTATACTGTTTTAATTCTGGAATAACTATGTATTTTTACCTATATGTTTGGAAGATCGTTTTATTTTAATCACCATTTTTTAAGCCACTTGATCAAATAAAAAAATTAGCTTCTATGACTTGTGCTTCTGTCGAGCCAGAAATAATTAAAAAGCAATTCCATTCCTTGGAGAAATAGAGTCTGCTTTTACAGCACGTCCCTGTGGCCTAAGACAGGTAAAATAATGTGCTAGGATCAGAGACAATTTGAGCGGTGCTTAGAAAGATGTTCATCATCACAATCTATTACTTCTTTTCAAGCAACTATCTTTTCACCACAAATATCCTGACAGCCTAATGAGTATGATTTTTTTTTTTTACCCTGTTTTCTTCTTTCTGCTTAGTCTAAGAAACCAATGACTCCTTTGCCAAGACTGAGATCTGATTGAGAAGTCACTGCCCTCACTCTTATTTGGATGAGAGTTTGAAAAAATTGAGCTTGTTTGTTTTACTACTTCTGCATCTTCTGCTTGTGTCAACTTTGAGATTTTTGGCATTTGTTCTCAGCATGGGTTCAGAATCTTTAGCAGAGCCGTTCAGAGTTGTCTGGTACCATATAGAAATCACTAGCTCTTTTGAACAAAGCATTTGAGTCTCTAAGGGTAGAAATTGAGCTCGTATTTCTTGACAATAACATTTAACTCACTTGAGTACTGGTAGAAGCAGTGGAAATATTACTTAGAACAGAACAAAATAACTGGAAATATAGAAAGACTTTTTTTTGATTGATAATATTTTTGAGATCATTATTCCCTGTGTGCATTTGTAACCAAAATATACTCTTTTCAAAGACTTGTATGTACTTGTTTTTCTTTTTTTAATATTTAATTAATTAATTTATTTATGCTGTGCTGGGTCTTAGTTACGTCACGTGGGATCTTTAGTTGCAGCATGCAGATGCTTAGTTGCATGCATATGGGATCTAGTTCCCCGACCAGGGATCAAACCCAGGCCCCCTGCATTGGGAGCACAGAGTCTTACTCACTGGACCACCAGGGATGTCCCTATGTACTTGTTTTGAAAGGATTAAAATATGCTGTTCTGAATCTTCGTTACAGCCGAGTTCATACCTGTTTCTTTCGAGGCTTCCAAGTTCAGGTGTACTTAATTGAGAATATTTCATGCACTCATTTCTCCAAACTAAATGCCAACATGGATTTTGTGTTTGCGCTTCACTTCAGCTTATTCTTTATATGTAGTGTGTCTGCATCTTTAGCTCCTTCTCATCATTCCATTTGTTTTTTTGAACAAACGTAAGAAGACTTGATAACTGGGTGAAATTATAGATGCTAAATAATGCTATGAAAGTGTTTAAATTTCACACCCTACAGTAGTCTTTCATTTCATAATAGAGTCAGTATAAACAAAATACATTTATATATATTATGCAAATACTCTGCTCTAAAATGCTCACCACCAATAGCCAGATGGCTTTCAAATTTGCTCTTTTAACAGGATTACGATGATAACATGAAAATAATTTTATATAAGGAAATTATTCAGGAACATTTTTGTAAAAAATTATTGTGAAATAATCTTTCTTTCATTTTAATAGAGGCTTAATTCCTTATCTTTAAAAGCAAGACTCCTTTTTACTTAATCCTACACCCATATGTTCACAAACATATTTGGATAAATCCCCAAATAAATTCTCTGAAATACAAGTAGTATTCTGTTCATCTATTCAGTATATTGATGCTACTACACAATAGTCTTCTGTAAAGATGAGGTTGATGATCCTATAAAACAGATTATGTCCTCTGATTGTCTTCTAACTGAATAATATTCATGGGACGCTGCAGAGTCTATGAAACCACATTTTGAGCTTAAAAATGGGTATCAAATATCCTTAATTCCAATCTTGGCAAATGTTTTGTTGACTTCCACTTGCAACCTCATTCCATTTAATTTACTTAGAATTAGCTTAATTACATTGGTTTGCCTGTGGAAATAAAAGCACTTGCATACTTCATGGGGGTGCCATGTAATTAATGTATTGAAACTGTGGATTAAATAATACTGAAGTGCTTCCAGTAACTGAAGTATTTATATAATGGTTATTTTGTCCTGTATGTATGCACAAATCCAGTCTCAGGGGATGCATCGGTACTCATTAGTGGCTGTTTAAACGCACTCTCTTGGTACCCAAGGAGAACTCAAGTGAAGAACTGAGTGTACTGGGTTGACATTCATAGTAGATGTGCACTGATTGTGTATCACTGAATTCTTAGTAGCTGGTAAAAGTCATAGGTTTCTCAATTACATTTTGTAGATAATCTTAACAGTTTATACTCAAACAAGACACAGCGCTGAGTGAATTTTTTTACCACATAAAAAAGCCTACTATAAAGAAAAACGGTTTATTTTGCAATATAATTATAATTAGATAAGTACTAATACTATGACAGCAATCCAAAGATAATAATTTAGCACTCTTCTAGCCTTGCAGTGTGCTTAACACATTTACAGCAGTGGAATTTGGTAGATCAAGATTGTATCAGTTGTGGAGAACAAAAGAAGCATCCATGGACAGATGAAAGGATAAAGAAGATGTGGCACATATACACAATGGAATATTGCTCAGCCATAAAAGGAAGTAAAATTGAGTTATTTGTAGTGAGGTGGATGGACCTAGAGTCTGTCATACAGAGTGAAGCAAGTCAGAAAGAGAAAAACAAATACCGTATGCTAACGCATATATATGGAATCTAAAAAAAAAAAAAGATGG